>NC_090274.1:115028909-115653909 GCF_040414725.1 Anabrus simplex
ACTTACGTACCATCCCGGCATTTGTCTGGACAAGTGGGAAACCACGGAAAACGACTTCGAAGATGGTTGAGGTGGGAATAGAACCCCTTCTACTCAGTTAACCTCTCGAGGATGAATGGACCCCGTTCCAGTCCTCGTACCACTTTTTCAAATTTCGTGGTAGAGCCGGGAATCAAACCCGTGCCTCCGGGTGGTGGTAGCTAATTACACTAACCACTACACAGAGGCGACAAGCAATTTTCTACACACTGAAAATCAAAACACCGCTACGTGTTAGAGGTTACGGTTGTGTTAAAACGTTATTTAAGTTCATATAATAGGATGGATTTCACTATGAGTTACATTCCTGAATCAGTGATGAACGAAATGCCTACTTATCTGAAGTTAAATTTCTGAATCTTCACAATATTGTTCTCTTATCCGAAAATGTAAACAGTAATTAAGGCTTTAATGTTCAGGATCTTTAGAAAGCCTAAAGAATGATAGCTCTGGTGTCTTCTTGTAACTGAGCAATTTATTGCGCCACACACACCTCCTTTCATACATACCATGTCAATTTAATAGTAAACCGATCATCTATAATGTAATTACCTCACGCTTACCTCGCAAAACGTATACAACTTACACATCCCAGAAGACCGGCAGCTTGCTGGCCACGTGGAGTGCTGCAGTCGCATGGATGAAAAAAATAAGCCGAGCTTCGCGACTGTCTATATTAGACTATGGCCTTACTACAAGACTTCTGTGTGGCACAGTGAACAGTTATTTGTGACCGTGCAGCTGCCTGATTACAAGGTCAGGGGATGATCTTTTACCTAGTTCAACCCCTCTTCTACCATTACTACTTTCTTTTTCCAAGTAATTTCTAATAGTGCAGGCTGATTTTTTGAGCTTGAATTTTTGTAGATGTCTTTTCCTTTTGTTCCATCAACAAGATGTTTTGTATAAACACGAATAACCTGTAAGTGAAAATAACTTTTTTTACACCAGAATATACATATTACATGAATATTTTTAATTCCGTGCTAATCGTACAACATGTACAAAACCCAATGTATCACATTGGCTAATTGCCTTAGTGCTATCCATTATGGTAGGATCTTTGTAACTGTGACAGTGCTAAGCAGCATGATCCTCCTAACACATGGCCAAAGTCAGCAGTGGTTGGTCTACTGGATGAACAGCCCCTAAACACGTCTTGTCATGCCGTGGTCTGTTAAGTTGTAAATTCTCCCTTCACTATACAGGTCCTACCAAAATTTTACGGACACTTGCATTTTTCATGAACATGATTCCTGTGCTTAAGATGTTGGTTTTAGGCTCACAAGTTTTTTTATAGGGTAGTAGTACATATTTAGAGGAACCTCTGCTGAAATTGACATAATATCATTCTTTGTTTTGAAGTTACTCTATTTATAATTGTAATAAAACAACTGAATGTCTCCATTTAAAAATATCCACCATTCAGTAGCTCGCAATGGAACCACAGAAAGTGGTAAAAGAACAGACATTTCTTGACCTTGGCTGGACAGGAAGCCCCTCAAGCTACGGAGATTGTTTTCGTTATTTTATACTGTAGATATCCCGCTATAACGTAGCACACAAATGATCTTGGTAGCTTGAGGTATCTCCTGTCCATCCTAGGTGAAGGAATGTTTGTTTTTTTTACCACGTGGTTCTTTGCGAGCTATAAAACGGGGGATATTTTAAAATGGAAATACATTCTGTTTCTCTATTACAATTATAAATATTCTGTATACTGTCCAGATCTCCTCAAGTATTAAAAAATAGCTATTTTGTTTCCAATTATTATAAACTGTACTTCAATAATTAAAAAAACACGATATTTTAATGAAAATTTTAGCAAATGTTCCTCCAAATAGGTTCTATTTCCCTGTAAAGAGTCGTATACCTGACATTAAAATTTTAAGGACAGGTATCATGTTCATGAAATATGCAGGTGACCTTAAACTTTTGGTAAGATCTGTAGTTACTTTTTTTAACTGCTTATGATACGTTGAAAGATGACTTGTTTGTGCTCCTTTTAAATTTTTTGCATTGTTTTTGATTGGCAGATTAGTACATCATCAGCTTAGCTAAGCTGTAGGTAAAGAACAACTAAAGTTTCTGAAATGTCTCATATTATGCATTAGTGATTGTGGAAAATTCTGTAAATGGTGTTTTGTAATAAAGTTGTGTACTTGGTAAGTTTTGTGTTGTGTAGTTTATAGTGTAATTAAAGTTGAAAGTTCTTCCCTTTTATTAAATCCTGAAGGAAAGTTATATGAAAAAGCTTTCATAAAATGTATTTGCTTAATTCAGTCTGTTCTCTAACTGGGTTTGGGCTGCCATTAACCCAAGTGGGGTCCTCTTTTTTTTTTTGTCAAACTTTAATCCCTTCACAGTAGAATTTGCATGTGAGAGAAAAATATACATCCTTCTTCTACATCAGTGGAGAACTATATTGATTTGTGAAAAGATTTTTTTATTTCCTTTAAGAATGGGCACCCGAGTTTTCGTTGGTGGCTTAACTTACCGAGTTCGGGAACACGACCTTGAGAAGTTCTTCCGGAAATATGGTAGAATCAAGGAGGTCGCCATGAAGAATGGATTTGCCTTTGTGGTAAGTTGAGCCCATTTAAAATTACTTGAATTCTTGGTTTTGTTTGTTTATTCCAGCATGGTAGGGTCAAGGGTGTATATCGGAGGCCTTCCATATGGAGTCAGAGAGAAAGACATAGAACGATTTTTCAGAGGCTTTGGTCGAGTTCGCGATATTCTCATCAAGAACGGTTACGGGTTTTGTGTAAGTACAAACTGAGTCATTCCTTCCAAATTATAATGTAAGCATTCCTTTAGAGAAGAAAGGAAATTTCTAGAAAGACCTAAGAACTCCTCCTTGTGAGCAGTTGTTTTGAATTCTGTTTATTTCTGGCAGTTAGGGATTAATTTTCCTATTTTTTAGCTCCTCATGCATCTTTACCTTTCCCACCTGTACCTAAAATGGATTGACAAGTAGTTTGTACATTGTTCGGAGCAGAAAGTGCGAGTTCTGATGAACTAATGCATTTTTGGGAAATGGTTTTATTAAATTCTTTATATATTCATTGTGTTGGAATATATGGCTAGGGTTGCTGTGATAAAACATTTAATTGCATATACCGTAGTAATGGAACGTTCGATATTAATAGGCATATATCAAAAAATTAACCTACGTAAGCATTTATATAGCCTAGTTTTGAGAAAATGTAGCATATTTCAGAAACTATAAAGGTAATGAACTTCAAAATTTTCACTGTGACTTAATGTCTTGAATGTCCCTACTTGTAGATGATTGGCAAAGTTTGTACATATTTATTCCAAACTGTGACTTTGGATGGGATGTTTTGTTGTAGGCTTAGGACTGACAGACCTTTTCCACAAGGTTAAAGATTCATAGATTGTGATGGTAAGCCTACTGAAATTTTGTGTGCATTATTTGGAGAATGTTATCAATTTTGAATAATTTTGGAGGCTCTGAATAGATGTCGGCTATCCTGTTACCAATGAAATGCATGAATCAAATTGTGTGTTCAAACTGGTCCTATTTCATAGTTGGCAGAAACATTAGCAACTCTAGATATGCATCACTGTACAACATTTGAGACCAAGCATCACATAGAATTTTGTTGTCTGTTATGGGCTCCCAGTCCCTGACGTGACCTTGTCTTCCTGACATTCTTCTGTAAGCATTACTCAGCTTATCTCTTTGTCTTCTGTACTGTGATATTTATAATCTCCTCCCCAGTGAAGACAAAATCACTTCTGTGGTAGAGTGTCTACCTCCGGATCCCAAGATAGCGGTTTCAGACCCGGCACAGGTGAAAAAAGTCCATTCGACACTCCAGTCGTACGATGTCGCATGTAAAAGATCTCTGGTGACTCATTTAGTGTTTTACCCGACAAAATTCATTAATTCTCAGCCATAGACACCCAAGAGAGTTTCGGTTTATTCTGTGTGCCATCTAGTGGGCCTAGAGTAAAACAGAAAGTGGAAATTGACGAGCTGACAGCCAGGTGGCGTCATATTGAAATGTCTGCACACGGTGGCTGAAGCCATACAATTAGTATTATTTATTTATTATTATTATTATGCCCAAGCACTGAATGTCGCTATAAGGAGGTGTTATATTGATACTTTTCTTCAAGGGACAGAAATTTTTTGGCATAATCTAAGTCTTTTTGTGCACTATTAGTATCGCTAGCAAAACTACTTGTGCTGCCGAGAGAACACTTTCAGCATAAAACTAGAAGACCCTGCGAAGACCTTTTCATGGTACCGATCTGCCTACACTTCCCTTCAAACTATTCACCTTCCTCTTTCGAATGTAATAGTTGCAAGTCTTAGAAGTCTGTTTCTTGTTTGTCCCATCAGAGGAACATAAGGCAAATCATTCTTCACTTTTCGGAGGCAGTCCTAACCAGGGAGTGGTGCCCCTGCCTATGTGAGCCCCAGAGCACATTTACCCGGTGTGTAACATCTGGTAAGGGTCCCAGTTCAGTTTTACCAGTGAAGACCTCAACGACTTCTACAGTGGAGAAGGTGGACTTCGGTACGGTGGAGATGGCGGAAGAGACAGCCCTGTATTCAGGGATTAATAGGAGTACAACCTGCTGCCTTGTAGGTCGAGGTGACTGGACACCGAAGGCTAAGGGAGAAAACCTTGAAAGAAAATCTCCGTTTGTGTTAGGCTCAGCAGGTCAATAGAGGGATTACTGAAGAAGTTGTTTTCAAGAATAATATGAGTCTCGGATGTAGGAATTCACGATGACATCAGTTTGGTGCGAATGACGGTTTACAGCCCGATGTTACACCAGATACCCAAACCAAACGAAGACAAAGTATCAGAGTGGGAACATTAAACATCCTGACATTGACAAACAAAACTGAAGAGCTGGTCGACCTCATGGAAAGGAGGAAACTTCTGATCATGGGCCTGAGTGAAACCAAATGGAAGAAAACTGGGAAAATTAATGTCAGATTGGACTGTAGTCTCTATTGGTCTGGAAATGAAGTAGAGTCTAAGAATGGAGTAGCATTTTTAATACTTAAAGACATAGATGCTTGTAGTGAAGTTGGGTTTGTTAGTGAAAGGATAATTAAATTATCTGTGAACTTAAGAGGGGAAAAAGTACAATGTGATCAAAGTCTATGCTCCACAGGTAGGATGCTCAGAACAGGAAAAGGCCAACTTTCTTAATAACTTGGACAACAACATTATCTCGGATAATGGTTATTATCTTGGTTGAATATTTTACCTGAGAAAGATTGGCCAGTAAAACAGGAAATATAATAGCCTTTTAAGATGGCAGGTCATTGACAGCTGGAATATTTAACTGAAAGAGAAAAAGATCATGCAATAAAACATCCTAGGTGGATAAAAAGAATGCACTACGTACTTTGAAGACTACGAGGACACTGATTTTGAAACACATTTTAAGTTATTCATGAGTTCTATTTTTGGGCTTATGCCGTGTAAATAATTATAAAACACACTCAACGTTTCAAAAGGAACCTTGCCTTTCTTCATCAGGAGACAAAAGAGAAGAGAAACGACGTATTGACGGTTGCTAGGAGAAAGCAACAAGGAAGCTACAAATGGTGCCCAAGATGTAAAGGGGACGCCATTTTAGCCCCATGCTAGAGACAATGAATAGTGGCAGCAAAGCATTACTCTCTAATGGTTCTGATTATAGGTAGCCATGATTCACTGAGGTTGTAACCTGTATCGCGGTTGAAATTATCTGGATGTTTACGTATTTCAACCGCCTCCCTGATAATTCTTGGGCGATATTGCTTTATACGGGCAAGAACATCCACTTCTTGGAACAAGACATCATGACCAGGTGTTAGGGCATGGTCAGCAACAGCTGATTTATCAGGTTGGTTGAGTCTGATACATCTGGTATGTTCTTTGATGCGAGTACACACCGTTCTCGAAGTCTGCCCAATATAAACCTTGCCACAAGTACAGGGAACTCTGTAGATACCAGGTTGTTGTAATTTAGGCAAACTATCCTTAGTTGGTCGCAGGAGTTGCCTAATCTTAACTGATGTTCCAAAAACAGTTCGTACATGGTACCTACGTAAGATTTTAGCAATACGATCCGTCGTGTTATGTATGTAAGGTAGGTAAGCAGTTCCTTTTACATCTTTTTTCTTAACAGACGTCCGATTATGTGCCGATTTCAGAACCCTTGAGATCAAAGCTCTGCTGTAACCGTTGCTCTTAAAGGTGGTTCTCAAGGTGTTAATTTCCTCTTGTAGATCTGACGCTTCACAAATCCTCCTGGCCCTGGTAGTCAGAGTTGTAAGGATACCATGTTTTTGGGCAGGGTGATGGTGAGAATCTGCGTGGAGATATCTATTGGTGTGTGTGGGCTTACGATACACGCTGTGTCCTAGAGATCCATCCTCTTTCTTGGTGACGAGAACATCCAAAAAAGGTATCTTGCCGTCAGATTCCAGATTCCATTTCCAAGACGGCAAGATACCTTTTTTGGATGTTCTCGTCACCAAGAAAGAGGATGGATCTCTAGGACACAGCGTGTATCGTAAGCCCACACACACCAATAGATATCTCCACGCAGATTCTCACCATCACCCTGCCCAAAAACATGGTATCCTTACAACTCTGACTACCAGGGCCAGGAGGATTTGTGAAGCGTCAGATCTACAAGAGGAAATTAACACCTTGAGAACCACCTTTGAGAGCAACGGTTACAGCAGAGCTTTGATCTCAAGGGTTCTGAAATCGGCACATAATCGGACGTCTGTTAAGAAAAAAGATGTAAAAGGAACTGCTTACCTACCTTACATACATAACACGACGGATCGTATTGCTAAAATCTTACGTAGGTACCATGTACGAACTGTTTTTGGAACATCAGTTAAGATTAGGCAACTCCTGCGACCAACTAAGGATAGTTTGCCTAAATTACAACAACCTGGTATCTACAGAGTTCCCTGTACTTGTGGCAAGGTTTATATTGGGCAGACTTCGAGAACGGTGTGTACTCGCATCAAAGAACATACCAGATGTATCAGACTCAACCAACCTGATAAATCAGCTGTTGCTGACCATGCCCTAACACCTGGTCATGATGTCTTGTTCCAAGAAGTGGATGTTCTTGCCCGTATAAAGCAATATCGCCCAAGAATTATCAGGGAGGCGGTTGAAATACGTAAACATCCAGATAATTTCAACCGCGATACAGGTTACAACCTCAGTGAATCATGGCTACCTATAATCAGAACCATTAGAGAGTAATGCTTTGCTGCCACTATTCATTGTCTCTAGCATGGGGCTAAAATGGCGTCCCCTTTACATCTTGGGCACCATTTGTAGCTTCCTTGTTGCTTTCTCCTAGCAACCGTCAGTACGTCGTTTCTCTTCTCTTTTGTCTCCTGATGAAGAAAGGCAAGGTTCCTTTTGAAACGTTGAGTGTGTTTTATAATTATTTACACGGCATAAGCCCAAAAATAGAACTCATGAATAGTTACACGGGCCGTGAAAGTCTAAATGATAACATTTTAAGTTATTTAAAGCTTCAACAATGTCGGTATTTATTTAGCATATTTAGCGTAAGTTGAATACAGAAATTATATACATATTTACATAACAGGAAAACAACGAACAAGCAAAGACTCCTTACAATTGAATGTCAAGATGATTGATCCACTGTATTGCTTCTGGAGTTATCATCAGAAAATCCACTTCGCTGCCTGTATATGCCCTACAAGGGATCCCTGGGCGGTGCTAAGCGAGCGACAATATATTTGGCAGCCAGTCTATCACTGCGATCTAGCAGTTACATACAATAACAATGTCTGTGTTTACCGTGATCGAACATAATCTGGAATTCCAAACACATAGGTAGGCATAAGGTGAATTTTTGTTTATATCTTACATCTTGTATGGTAGACGACTAAATGATTTTAATGCCTATTTTTTTAGTATATTGATGCCTTCGTTTGATTGTTGAAAGCAATTCGAAGACGCTACCACTGGCTTGCTAGGTCTACCATGGATCTTCGCGTTGATACTTTATTCACTAGATACCGGGCGAGTTGGCCGTGCGCGTAGAGGCGCGCGGCTGTGAGCTTGCATCCGGGAGATAGTAGGTTCGAATCCCACTATCGGCAGCCCTGAAGATGGTTTTCCGTGGTTTCCCATTTTCACACCAGGCAAATGCTGGGGCTGTACCTTAATTAAGGCCACGGCCGCTTCCTTCCAACTCCTAGGCCTTTCCCATCCCATCGTCGCCATAAGACCTATCTGTGTCGGTGCGACGTAAAGCCCCTAGCAAAAAAAAAAAAAAATTCACTAGATGGTCAGTGCCTGACACGCATTTTCTCATGTCAGTTAAATCTATGGTTTACCCACCAATACTCGAGAGGCTGATTGCAGTGGTTGCCCACTGGGCGATGGGGTCGCCACATCCATATGCAGAAAAATACCATCCCAGATGACTGAAAGAAAGGTGTAATTGTACCTATATTCAAGAAAGGCAGCAGACGGAATTGTACCAACTACCTTGGGATCACTACTCTCTCGTGGACTAAAAATTCTGGAAAAAAATTATAGAGAATAGACAACGAGAAATTGTAGAACCACTTTTAGAAGAGGAACAATATGGCTTTAGGCCTGGAAGATCAACAACAGCTCTTACATTTGCTGTCAGGATGCTGATGGAAAAACATTGGGAAAAGAGAAGCCTTTATATCTACTGTTCCTTGACATCGAAAAGGCCTATGACAGCATACCAAGAGAGCTTATTTGGGAGTGCCTGAGAAAGTTCGTTCGAGACAGTCTGATTTCAAAAGTTGAGGTGCTTTACAAGAAAACCAGAAGCTGTGTACAAGTCGGCTCTGGACTGTCAGACTGGTTTGAGACAAAAAGGGGAGTACAACAAGGTAGTGCTTTGTTGCCCCTATTACTTATCATTGTAATGGATACCATATTAAAGGCGCTAAAAGAAAAGGGGCAACAAGACTTAGTCATTTGCATTTGCAGATGATGTAGTAATTTGGGGTAACTGAGAGGAAGATGTAGAAGAGACTGCAGGGGTGGAGTCAGACAAGAATAAAACGGTGGTGTTGATGGTACTGAAGGGTGACAATCAGCCAGAAATCTTGCTAAATGGCACTAAGCTGGACAGTGTCACAAAATTGGGTTGTATAATGTCCAAGGATAACTTAGCTAAATGTGAAGTAAACAGTCAAATCAGCAAAGCAATGCATTTTTACCTCCAAGTAAGACAGCTACTATGGGATATACAAGTACCACTCAAAACCAAGATGCCACTGTATAAATCAGAGGCAGCCAAACAGCACTCCGGGCACGCTTGCACTCCGGCTTCACGCAGACGACCTTCCAATGATGGTGGGGAAGACTACATGTCAGTCTCTCACTGGCCTTCGCCCTCCCGTACAGCCTGTGCTTTGGCGAAGGTCAACTGGTCGCGGTGTGGTGCACCTTATGTTTCTAGCTGTACGCCACTTGACGTTACTTGATCGCAGGGATTAGTAACGTTGAACTATGGCTAGCGCTGAAAAGGAAAGGAGAAGTGGAAGTGCACGTCGTTTAAGAAAGAGTGGGAACAATTGTTTTTCATCCTGCACAATGGAAGTTTGATGTGTCTTATATGCCAATGTGTTGTTGTTTGCTTGAGAAAACATTCACTGGAGCGGCATTTCAATCAGAAACGTCAGCAGGAATTTGGGGCTCTCGAGGGAGAAGAACGTCAACTTAAATTTAATGAGTTGAAATCAATGCTAGAAATAGGCACTGCACTCGTATCTCATTTTCTTGCAACTGTTTGTTGTTTTAATTACATTGTGATGAAATGGATTTCGTATTTTTAACAGTATGGTTTTGAATTGACAGGAACTTGGAATTTCGAATCCGACCTTACGAGCTAGCTACAAGATTGCTTTGCGAATAGCTAAAAACGCCAGGTCTTTTGCAGAAGGGGAGTTTGTAAAAGGATGCCTAATCGATGCCGCGGAACAGCTATGCCCGTTGGAAGTTCAGCAGTTCCAGGATATTTCTCTGTCGCCTCAAACAATAGCGCGCTGCATTGCCGACTTAGCTGACGATGTCCAAAGACAATTAATGGAACGATGTGTCAAGTTCGTTTCATAGTCAGTTGCCTTGGATGAATCGACGGACATCTTGGATGTAGTGCAACTGGCTGTTTTTGTGCGGGGCATCGATAGTGAACTTAAAGTTACGGAGGAGTTGTTAGACGTCATACCACTCCAAGACACAACAGCCGAAGATATTCATCAGGCTGTGGAGGACGCTATTGACTGTGTGGGTTTGCAGCGGCAACTTGTTTTCTGTAACAACTGATGGTGCGCCATCCACGCCGGGGTCGAAAATAGGTTTTATCACTCATCTTCAAGCTAAGTTGGATAGTGTCAACGTGAAGTTGTACGCAATACACTGCTTTAGTTATCAGGAGACACTTTGCGTGAAAGCAGCAAAGCTCAGTGACGTTATGCAAGTGGTAGTTCGAATTGTAAATTTAGTTCGGCAGCATGGTCTGAATCTTCGCCGATTCAAAGAATTTCTAGCGTCTGTAGATGCCGAATGTGTGATGTGCTCTACCATTGTGAAGTGAGATGGCTCAGCAGGGGTGAAGTATTGCGCAGGTTTTTTGTTTTAACACATTCACGCCCGTATCCAAGTTATTGCCTATAGCGCGTACCCATGCTGTGGACCGTATCAGAGTTAGCCCGGATAAGTGCAACCTTGAACTGGAGCCGTTCCTACGCAGCTGGTATCTACTTTTGGTCACAAATATGTGCGAGAGAGATGAAAGTGATTCCCTCATGAATGCTTCTACTTACCAGAAACCACATGGCCACGGTGATTTTCCCTCCCAGTGCACTTTCTTTGTTTTGTTTCTGAAGGTAGCCTGGCGCTGGCACAACTAGCTGCGTAGTTGCTTTGTGATTGCATAAGCGTGTGTATAATCACGTTCTGAAGTGTAACCATGGCATGTAGGGACAATATAAATGATGCAAGTTATGTGAATTTACAAAGCACAGTTTTTCAGCTGCTTGAAAATTATCTTGGCCAGGTTTATACAGTCTATATGGACATTTATTACAAATAGCATTTGACTCACGAAACAATTACGGGAACAGAACACTGCCGTATGTGGAACAATACGGTCAAATAGGGGTGTACCAAAAGATCTTAAGCAATACCAGGCGATTCTCAAACGGGGGGAAAAGTGAACCCGACATACAAGTACAGTCACCTCTCTCTGAAATCTCAGCTCCATCTACTTCATCAGCTCCAAGTCAACGTCCTGCAATTTTGCCGATAAAAAGGGCACCGGCCAAGGATCAATCATTTAGGTTAGATGGGAAGAGAAAAGAGCATATTCTCTTGGAGTTTCCACCATCAAATATAGTCAAGTTCCCCTGAAGAATGTGCAAACTGTGCTTCAAAAAAAAATTATTAGTGAAACACGCTATTTTTGTGGAAAGTGTGGTGTTCCCATTCACCCAGGAAAGTGTGACATTACCTACCACACTCTACAGAGATACTAGAGGACTTCATTAAGGTATGTGGAAAATTGTGTTTCCATATCTTGTTTAGTTTAGAACTTATTGTGAAAATAATTTGTTGTTTGCTCTGCCACTAACAGCTGGAATAGCTGGGCCAGCCCTTTAAACAGCCGCTCAGATGATGGGCGTGAATGTGTTAAGAGCGGAAATCAGTCTATTCATTGACATGCTTGGTAAGCGAGAGCCGAAACTTTCTGATCCGCAATGGATAGCAGACCCAGCGTTTTTGACCGATATTACAGGGCACCTCAACGAATTAATATGTCAATGCAAGGTAGGGATCACCTGATTACAGATTTATATGACAAAATTATGGTGTTTAAAATGAAGCTGCAGTTGTGGAGAGCCCAATTAGAAATTAGGAATACAGTGCATTTTCCACAATTGGAATCCGTCCGCGAAGAAGCCGACTTTGACCAGGACGTGCGTGTTGTTGAGGATTTGCAGAAAAAGTTTTCTACCAGATTTCTAGAACTTGCAAAACTTCATGTTTTCGATTTGTTTGTCAAGCCATTTTCAATCACTGTAACTGTAATCGAGGTTCCACATGAGTTTCAAATGGAGCTAATCAATTTTGCAATGTAGCACTAGATTTAAGGATATGTTTAGCTCGGTGAAAAATTTGCCCGATTTCTACGCAAAATTACCGCAGCAAGAATATCCAGCCAGGATGCACAGGTGTTATCAATGTTTGGAGCAACGTATGTCTGTGAAACCTTTTTCTCTGCATTGAAACTAACAAAATCACGGCATCGCGCTCTGATGTCTGACGATAACCTGCAAAACAACCTCTGGTTGATTGTCTCACAAGCAATCGTAACGAACATTGAGCATATTGTAAATATGAAAAGAAATGAACAAGGAAAATAAACATGTGACCAAAATTGCATTGTCATAAAATATGAGTCCCATGCTACCTTATCAGTATTGCAGATTGTTTTAATTCTGGCCACCTCGTGGTGTAGCGGCTGGCATATTTGGATGTTGCCCTGGAGGTCCGGGTTTGAATCCCGGCACTGCCCAGACATGTACTTCTGGAATTGGGTACACTCTGCCTCATCAGGCAAAACTGAGCAGAGATGGGTTCTATTCCCATCGCAGCTTCTCAGACGTAGTTTTCCTTGTTTCCACGTCTACTACAGGAACATTCCGGATCGCTCCTAAAGTACAGCCATCTACTGGATTATAAATACACACACGAATACAGCCAGCACAATCACACAGGTTATCAGACAAATTCTATACACACACCCACATACACGGGGCTACATGACCAATAAACAACAATAAAATATGCTCAGCCTGTATTCTTCAAGTGCCGGTACGCGGAGAACCACGCAAACAAAATCTACATGTTTCAGACAACTAACACATTGGAAGAACAGTTGTTTGTTTACATTACGTCTGGTGCGAAGGCGATCCCAACTTGACTCGGTAGAACGCGCTGGCAGTCAGGACCACGAAAAGCAGAAACCAGCTTACCGGAGTGCAGCGCAGCTGGCACGCCGAGCGTGCAAAGGCTGGATGCCCCTGGTAAAAATCATACTACACCCCTATCCTCACATACAACCTGGAAACCGCTACATTAACAGGAAAGGACAACTCGAAACTCCAAGCAGCAGAAATGAAGTTCCTAAGCACAATGCTCCAGAAGACCAGGAGGGATAAAATCAGGAATGAAAAAGTCAGAGAAAACGTAGGACCAGAAGACTCCTTACCTGAAGATCCAAAAGGCAAGACTGAAGTGGTTTGGTCATGTGAAAAGAATGAGTGCCAACAGATCTGCAAGAAAGGAGTATGAAAGAGAAATCGGGGGAAAGAGACCAGAGGATAGACCTAGAGAAAAATGGACAGACTTAGTGAAGAACGATGTACAGGAGAGAGGTCAGGATTGGGTGCATATTGTGAATGAAGAATGGTTCATGGACAGAACAAAATGGAAGGGGCTCGTATACCACACCTGGAAAACTGGAGTTGGTCAACGATGATGATACCTTAGCGCACAGTTCTGTTAAATAATTTCTTCATTTTATGTAAATAAATTTTTGTTTGATGCTTTGCAGCACTACATTTATAACCTATTATAAATACGTTCATTATCATTATAGACTGTTATGCCTTTCAGTGTTCAGTCTGCAAGCCTCTGTGAATTTACTGTATGTCGCCACAATCCTCTATTTGCAACTAGTGCTGTGGCCTCGTTTAGTTATATACCTCTTATCTTTAAATCATTAGAAACGGAGTCTAACCATCGTCGTCTTGGTCTACCTCCATTTGTCTTACCCTCCATAAGAGTCCATTATTCTCCTAGGTAACCTATCCTCCATTTGCCTCACATGACCCCACCACCAAAGCCAGTTTATATGTACAGCTTCATCCATTGAGTTCATTCTTAAATTAGCCTTTATCTCCTCATTCTGAGTACCCTCGTGCCATTGTTCCCACCTGTTTGTACCAGCAACCATTCTCGCTACTTTCACGTCTGTTACTTCTAACTTATGAATAAGATATCCCGAGTCTGCCCAGCTTTCGCTCCCGTAAAGCAAAGTTGGTTTGAAAAACAGACTGATGCAAAGATAGTTTCGTCTGGGAGCTCACTTCCTTCTTACATAATACTGTTGATCGCAACTGCAAGCTCACTGCGTTAGCTTTTCTACACCGTGATTCAATCTCGCTTCCTATATTACCATCTTGGGAGAACACAAGCTAAATACTGAAATTATTGACCTGTTCTAGCTTTGTATCACCAATCTATGACATTCAATTCTGTTGAATTTCTTACCTACTGACATCAGTTTAGTCTTCTAAAGGCTAATATTCATACCATACTCATTGCACCTATTTTCAAGTTCCAAGATATTAGATTGCAGGCTTTTGGCACAGTCTGCCATTAAGACCAAGTCGTCAGCAGACTGCTTACTACATTTCCACCTAACTGAATCCCTCCCTGCCATTTTATACCTTTCAGCAGATGATCCATGTAAACTCTGAACGGTAAAGGTGAAAGCCTTGTCTAACCTCTGTAAGTACCCTGAACCAACTCCTCATTCTAACATCAATTCTCACTGAAGCCTAATTGTCAACATAATGCCATTCTTGATTTTAATAATCTACATTTAATTCCATAGACCCCCCCCCCCCCAGAATGACGAACATCTATTCCCTCATTACCCTCTCATATGCTTTCTCTAGATCTATGAAACATAAACACAACTGCCTATTCCTCTCATAGCATTTTTCAATTACCTGTCGCATACTGGAAACCTGATCCTGACAGCCTCTCTGTGGTCTGAAACCACACTGGTTTTCATCCAACTTCCTCTCAACTAATCGCATCCTCCCTTCCAAGATGCCAGTGAATACTTTTTTCTGGTATACTAATCAATGAGATACCTCGATAGTAGGCCTAGGCCTAGCTTTGCCTAGCGTTGCGTGTGCCATGCTGCCGCTCAGAGAATTGTGCACTGTTTTCTTTTGAGTAAACCTGCATTTTACTTCTGAGTTTTACAGTGTCTACCACCGTTCATTTTTATATCGCCTCTTCTACTGATCCCGACTACTTGATCTTCCATTTCCTTTTCCTATGCATTGTTTTTTCATGTTTTAATCGGCTGATGATGACCTGGACTAGGGTCGAAACCGGTACCATTTCTACTTATAATTAAATGGGAGTGTACTTCACTACATTTCTTGTTCTTTTGTATTGAATAGGTTGAATCTCTCTATCAAATATTTCAATTTTAACCAAAGGTATTAGAAATATTTCATTTATTACCAATCGATGTAATTGCAGGTGAACACACACTGGCTACTTTTTATCTCTCGCCCGCTTTTATTTATATTTTTTTGTCAGTCAGCCAGCTCCCCTCTTCAAGTCATTAACTGGTTCTCTACCACCTGGCCAAGGCCACACGCGCCTCGCCGACAAAGTGAACCCCAGTAGCACCCTAACCCATATTCAGCCAGCTGAGACCTGATTAGTCACATCATGTTACGTCCAAATATGACTAAACTTCACACATAAATAGAAATGTTTTGACCTGGCATTGGGTCATCTTCAGTAAGTCATGTTAAATGAATTAAAAACATAGGAAACACACAAAGTGAAATGTTAGTTAACGTTTTTTTTTTAAAGCATGAGGAACGTTAAACTGTGAAATGTTCATCGTTAAAACAGTGTTGAGCTGGAGGTCTTTCTGTTTCAATGTTCTTGATGTCCTTTGGTGTGGTTCAATTGGTATCTGTGTACAAAACAATATTCTTCTAAACAGAATACTAGTATATTCAGCTAAAAAATTAATGCAAATCCATTTTTGGCTTAGTTGTTGTGTTCCCACATAAGAGCTGGACTCCGTAGTCAGAGATCCCGGGTGATAACAAGTGGGCCACATAACACTAAAAATCAGATGGTTCAACTTCAATAATGCTTATGTGATGTACTTTTTTAGTTCACCAGAGCCAAAAGGGTTAAAGCAAATAATAGCATCAAACAGTGGAGGCTTACTTTTATTGATTTAATGTAAATAAGATTAAAGTGAAAGAAAAGAAAATGGCATGAAAAGCATGGAAAACATCGAAGACGGAAGAAAGTAGAACAAAGTATGTGGAGGCAAAGAATTTGCCCAAGAAAGTAGTGGAGGAAGAAAAGAGTAAAAGCTGGGCCTTATTCACACAAAAATTGAGAGAAGAGGTTTGCAGGGTAGCAATGAATTATTGTATGATATCTTAAGAAACAAAAAGAGAGATCAAGTAATCACCATATTTGTGAAGGATGAAGATGGCATAAAATTAACAAAGCCAGAAGAAATAAGAAATAGATGGAGAGTGTATTTTCCCAATGTACATTAGAACTAATGGGTCATTCAATGGACCACCGGGAAAGGCAATTCGTTGATGAAGAAATGGATAAAGAATTACAATGAATTAAATGGAAATGGCAGTTAAAAAGGCGATGAAACGAAAAACTGCTTGAATAGATGAAATTTCACTGGAGGTGATAAAGGCAGCTGGAGCTGTAGGCCTGCAGTGGACATGTAACGTTCTTAGGATTATCTGGGAGAATAAGGAGGTCCCAGAGTATTGGCAAAAAGGAACAATCATCCCAATTTTCACGAAAGGCGATAAGAAAGTATTGAACTACGGGGGAATTACTCTGATATCCTGTGTTGCTAAGATAATGGAAAGGATACTGGAAAGTGGGATAGGTTTGAGGGTTGAAAATCTGATACAGGAAAGTCTTTGGTTTCAGAACTAGAAGGTCATCAATAGAGCCCATTTTCATTATGAGACAACTAACCTCTTAACTGGGCATGACGTATATACTCGTACGCTGAATGTTATAGGGTAATGGGCATGACAAATATATACGTACTAGTCTTTTAACGCAAATATCTCCTGGGTATGACTAGCTATTTTGCTGCATCATGTATTATCGTCTTAATTGATGTTTTCCTGCATGATGACAGCAAAAACCTCTTGTCACGCTTCTTGAAGCTAATTTTTTATTTTACAACTGATGGTCCTATTTTTCCGCAGTAGGCCAAATATGGCAGCATCTAGTTCAAAGCGTAAGTTCGAAATGCTCGAAGAAGACTAGATTATTCAACACTTAAAAGAATCCAGAAACCCAAAGATAAGTGGTTCGATACAGATGGTGAGTCTGATAGTGAAAGTGGTTCAGAGAATGAAGAAGGTGAACACATGACGAATCGGATGAATTGCAGGTTATAAATTTCATCATCTTTGTCCGTATTGAAGATCTACTTGTGAAACAAATTCTTATAATTTTGTAAATTACCACCTATTCAATACAATAAAAATACAGTACAAACTTACATATTCGTTAAGATGTTTATATTGTACATCTTTTGCTCCTTTTTTGTGAGCATCATCAGCCAACTATTATTCACTTAAGGACAGATCATGAAACAATTCTTTTGGATTAAGATTGTTCCTATAAAGCTAATTGACAAATCTTATAATATTTTATCCCTTTCAGACCTGAAAGAAAACTGGAGGTGTGAATTTTTGTTTGTACGTCAAGAACTGACTAAAATGCTGCTCAATACACATATTAATAGTTTATTTTACAAAATAAAAACTAACATCCTAAAAATAGGACCCACACAAATGTGCGTATCAAAATTCAAAACCTCGTATCACGTACGATGGTGTAGCTTCACAATTTACGTTCACTAACCAATGTACACACTTCATTGAATATATTCCGGTATTCAGTAAAGCTTCTAGATTAATATAAACGCAGTAAATAAATACTTGCTTTCGGCACTACTGCTTCCTGCCATCTCGCCGATCAACTGTGCTTTTTAAACTCGTCTTCCTTCGCCCTGGCGGTCAAGCGCATACTAAAATCAATTGAAATACATGCCACGTGTCCTGCACAATCACTGCAGTCCGGTGTAGCGCCGAAAAAACATCAAATACGGTCAGGGACGAACCCGCACAATTGTGCGTACTCGGTCTGAAAGGGTTATGTCATATAACAATAAAATTATGTCTTTAAGTTAAAACTTTAGTCTAAAATCTATCTAACATTTTATTGACGAAACTCATCTGATGAACATCTTTTAAATTGTTTAAAAAATAAAAAGTAAATAAAAAGTAAAAAACTTTTGAGATCTGGCTAATTGTATTGATTCATGTTGCTTAACTTGTATGACTGTCGTTAAAACTTCGTAAACTATATTGACAATTTTCTGCAGTTGATGATTGTCTATTTTATGGACATTTGACTTGTTCTCGTTGCTGGAGTAACATTTATACAAATGTGTTGGCATTAACTTTATATTGTCAATATAATAATATGTTCGTGAACAAACTTGTTGATGAAAAACTTTCTAATGTGATATTGGATTTAAAATGTTCTCGTATGTTCCAAAATGGCTCGTTGGTATTTTTCTTTCTGCTGCGTAATTGTTTAGTGTTTAGAGTCTCTTTATCAGGAATACCATTGCACGCAACATAGGCACATAAATGAGCGAATGATGTGGGTAGATTTGTCAGTGGGAGGAATTAGGACAAGAATTGTGTCCGTGTATTCACCATGTAAGGGTGCAGATGAGGATGAAGTTGACAAGTTTTATGAAGCATTGAGTGACATTGTGGTCAGGGTCAACAGCAAGGATAGAATAGTGCTAATGGGCGATTTCAATGCAAAAGTTGGGAATAGAACTGAAGGATACGAAAGGGTGATTGGTAAATGTGGGGAAGATATGGAAGCTAATGGGAATGGGAAGCATTTGCTGGACTTCTGTGCTAGTATGGGTTTAGCTGTTACGAATACGTTCTTCAAGCATAAGTCTATTCACCGCTACACATGGGAGGCTAGGGGTACCAGATCCATAATAGACTATATCTTAACCGCCTTTGAATTCAGGAAATCTGTTAGGAATGTACGAGTTTTTCGCAGATTTTTCGATGATACAGACCACTATCTGATCTGTAGTGAGCTAAGTATCTCTAGGCCTAGGGTAGAGAAAGTGAAATCTGTCTGAAAATGAATAAGGGTAGAAAATCTCCAGGATGAGGAAATTAGTCAGAAGTACATGGATATGATTAGTGAGAAGTTTCGAACAGTAGACAGTAAGCAGGTTCAGGATATAGAAAGTGAATGGGTGACATACAGGGATGCTGTAATAGAAACAGCAAGGGAATGCCTAGGAACAACTGTGTGTAAAGATGGGAAAAGGCGAACATCTTGGTGGAATGATGAAGTGAGAGCAGCCTGTAAACGTAAAAAGGAGGCTTATCAGAAATGGCTCCAATCAAGGGCCAAGGTAGACAGGGCTTGGTACATAGATGAAAGAAACAGAGTGAAGCAAATAGTTGTCGAATCCAAAAAGAAGTCATGGGAAGATTTTGGTAATAACCTGGAAAGGCTAGGTCAGGCAGCAGGGAAACCTTTCTGGACAGTAATAAAGAATCTTAGGAAGGGAGGAAAAAAGGAAATGAACAGGGTTTTGAGTAATTCAGGTGAACTCGTAATAGATCCCAGGGAATCACTGGAGAGGTGGAGGGAATATTTTGAACATCTTCTTAATGTAAAAGGAAATCATCCTGGTGGTGTTCCCAACAGCCAAGCTCATGGGGAGGAGGAAAAGGATGTTGGTGAAATTATGCTTGAGGAAGTGGAAAGGATAGTAAATAAACTCCATTGTCATAAGGCAGCAGGAATAGATGAAATTAGACCTGAAATGGTGAAGTACAGTGGGAAGGCAGGGATGAAATGGCTTCATAGAGTAGTAAAATTAGTGTGGAGTGTTGGTAAGGTACCTTCAGATTGGACAAAAGCAGTAATTGCACCTATCTATAAGCAAGGGAACAGGAGGGATTGCTACAACTATCGAGGTATCTCACTGATAGGGGCCGTATTTTTTGGTAATAACGATATGCACGAGTTTTCTTGATATCTTCTTTCTTGTCTATATATGACTTCCCAGGTACTAAAAATACCGTATTTTAGCAAAATGAACTCGCGAAATATCGCTAAATTTGATTTATTGCGCAAATAATCGCGAAATATACACCATTTGGTGTGAAAAATGCAAAATGGCACCAGAAGAGCTCTCCAATAAACGTTTAAATGCTTCTGAGAACTTGACTATTGTAGTTTCCTCCTCATTTGCTTGATAGCGCTGTATATTCCCCACACAAATGCACACAAAGCGGTAGGCACTGTGTATCGAAAGTATGTGTATTCAGTTCCGCGATCTCTAAGGCAGTCGATAAAAACCAATATCTGTTATCGAGTACAGCAAATAGCGTTGTGGTCGTAACAAGATACAAGACCGGTCGTAGATACAGCAGTGCGCAATGAGAGTTCGTTACTTACGAACCTTTATCGGCAAATGTCCAACATTTAAGTATAAAAATCCTGAAAACTTAAGTCACAACAGATTTTTCGAGGGCCGAAGAATACAACAGTGAGTGGTTCTATGTATTTGACGTTGCAATAAAGATTATAATGTATGAGTAGTGTACCGGTAGGCTACGATATACAGTGCAGAGAATCACAATGAAGCAAATGAACATAATTCCAAGCGGCAAATAACAATCGGCGATTCATTTTCAAATGTCGTAAAGGTGTTTAAAAATTATAGAGAGCAATTTGTAATAGATACAAAAAAAGAATTCATGCAAGCCAACATGCCTCCAAAAAAATAGGATAATCCTGGCAGGAAGAGAATGAATATTAAAGGAAAGATAAATAATACTGTCTTTACTGTAAAATATCATGGTATTGGTAGGCCTATTGTAAATAAATCGCCCGTCTGAGAAGTAATAATGGTATTGTTTATATGTCCCACTAACCACTTTTACGTTTTCTGGAGATGCCGAGATACCGGAATGTTGTCCCGCAGGAGTTCTTTTACGTGCCAGTAAACTAGTCACGCGAGGCTGACGTATTTGAACTCCTTCAAATACCACCGGACTGAGCCAGGATCGAACCTGCCAAATTGGGGTCAGAAAGCCAGTGCTTTAAGCATCTGAGCTACTCAGCCCCGACCGGGGAAAAAGAGCATATCCATGAACATCTTCCAGAGCCACATTACTTTGAAAAATGCAATGAAAGCACATCTGGTTGAGAAAGTGAAAGAAGACAGTGTTAGCAAAGTTTTAGTTGGTTTTATAAAAGACCACTGTGAATTTACATCCAAGTGCTTTATGGTTTCCATCGTCTAATGTGGTCAGCGAGAGGAGCTTCTCTGCTTACACAAAGACACAATCTGACTGTCGCACAACTCTGCATCCTGATAATGTTGAAACCATGCTTAGTTTGTACTTTGGAGGCAAGTAATTCAATGTCTAAAAATGTAGGCTATATATAAATGTATATCACAGGGCAGATCTCCTAACTTCATTTCGAAGTATCAGTGATTTATTTGCCGGCCCCGTGGTGTAGGGGTAGCGCGCCTACCTCTTACCCGGAGGCCCCTGGTTCGATTCCCGGCCAGGACAGGGATTTTTACCTGGACCTGAGGGCTGGTTTGAGGTCCACTCAGCCTACGTGATTAGAATTGAGGAGCTATCTGACGGTGAGATAGCGGCCCCGGTCTAGAAAGCCAAGAATAACGGTCGAGAGGATTCGTCGTGCTGACCACACGACACCTCATAATCTGCAGGCCTTCGGGCTGAGCAGCGGTCGCTTGGTAGGCCAAGGCCCTTCAAGGGCTGTAGTGTCATGGGGTTTGGTTTTTTTTAGTGATTTATATATTTATTTCTATAACAATTTGCATATTTGGTTTTTCTAAGATTTAATAACAATTATATATTACAAGAGTTTACTTTAAAACCCCTTATCACAAAGTTAGTTACATTTACCCTATACGCTACTACAAGGAAGATTTCGCAGGAAACATCGATCAGTATAACAATTTATTTCACGAAATACCTACCGAAATAGTGTCAGTTTTAACACCGAAATCAACAGTTTTATTTCACCAAAAAAAAAGGCCCCTACTCATTGATTAGTATACCAGGCAAAGTATTCACTGGCATCTTGGAAGGTAGGGTGCGATCAGTCGTTGAGAGGAAGTTGGATGAAACCCAGTGTGGTTTCAGACCACAGAGAGGCTGTCGGGATCAGATTTTCAGTATGCGCCAGGTAATTGAAAAATGCTACGAGAGGAGTAGGCGGTTGTATTTGTTTCGTAGATCTAGAGAAAGCTTATGACAGGGTACCGACTGAAAAGATGTTCGCCATACTGGGGGACTATGGAATTAAAGGTAGATTATTAAGATCAATCAAAGGCATTTATGTTGACAATTGGGCTTCAGTGAGAATTGATGGTAGAATGAGTTCTTGGTTCAGAGTACTTACAGGGGTTAGACAAGGCTGTAATCTTTCACCTTTGCTGTTCGTAGTGTACATGGATCATCTGCTGAAAGGTATAAAATGGCAGGGAGGGATTCAGTTAGGTGGAAATGTAGTAAGCAGTTTGGCCTATGCTGACGACTTGGTCTTAATGGCAGACTGTGCCGAAAGCCTGCAGTCTAATATCTTTGGAACTTGAAAATAGTTGCAATGAGTATGGTATGAAAATTAGCCTCGCGAAGACTAAAATGATGTCAGTAGGTAAGAAATTCAAAAGAACTGAATGTCAGATTGGTGATACAAAGCTAGAACAGGTTGATAATTTCTGGTATTTAGGTTGTGTGTTCTCCCAGGATGGTAATATACTAAGTGAGATTGAATCAAGGTGTAGTAAAGCTAATGCAGTGAGCTAGCAGTTGCGATCAGCAGTATTCTGTAAGAAGGAAGTCAGCTCCCAGACGAAACTATCTTTACATCGGTCTGTTTTCAGACCAACTTTGCTTTACGGGACCGAAAGCTGGGTGGACTCAGGATATCTTCTTCATAAGTTAGAAGTAACAGACATGAAAGTAGCAAGAATGATTGCTGGTACAAACAGGTGGGAACAATGGCAGGATGGTACTCGGAATGAGATAAAGGCTAATTTAAGAATGAACTCGATGGATGAAGCTGTACGCATAAACCGGCTTCGGTGGTGGGGTCATGTGAGGCGAATGGAGGAGGATAGGTTACCTAGGATAATCATGGACTCTGTTATGGAAGGTAAAAGAAGTAGAGGGAGACCAAGACGACGATGGTTAGACTCGGTTTTTAACGATTTAAAGATACGAGGTATAGAACTAAATGAGGCCACAACACTAGTTGCAAATCGAGGATTGTGGCGACGTTTAGGAAATCCTCAGAGGCTTGCAGGCTGAATGCTGAGAGGCGTAACAGTCTACAATGATAATGAATGTATGTACGTATTTTACTTTTTGTATCACAGATGAATGATGTTAATGATATTACTAACTTTTCTGCCTATCCTGCTGTGTAACAACAATCTGTTGAAAAAATACACACGGCAGGTTACACCAAGCACATCAATAATACCTAGTTAAGAGGGTAATGGAAAAGTAATGGGAGTATGGAAATGATATGGTGATGACTTTCATCGACATTCAAAAGGCATATGACAGGTTCCTCAGGACTAAAGTTTGGGACAGTCTGGTGCAAAAAGGAATTGGACAGGGATTAATAAAATATTAATAAAAATGATTGTACAAGGAATATTGTAGTTGCATGCAAACACAAGTTTGCAGGACACGTTGGTTCAAAATCGCTAGTGGGCTGAGACAGGGAACTATCGCCAATCTTGCTTACAATAGTAATGGATGACATTAGGACAGCAAAAGCAGCATAGGGAGGAAGAGAAATTAACATGTTGTTATTTCCATATGATATTGTGATTTGGAGAGAAGAGGACATGAATCTTCAAGAACAGTTGTATATGGTGAACGGGAAGATCGAAGGCTGTAAAGTGAAAATAAGTGTAGAAAAGAGTAAAACTCTTCTTATGACTAGAGGGAAGAAAAAAAAGGAAAGGTCAGATTATTACACTTGCTGACAAGCCCCCCTGGAAGTAGTGGAGACGTTGAAATACCTGGGGAATGAATCAATGGAGAATGCTTGACTGGATGTTGAAATTAGTAAGAGGATTCAGGCTGGAAGCTGTTTCTATCATAGTGTAAGAAACATGTTATGGGACAATGATGTGCCAATGGAAGCAAAGGAAACTATGTACAAGATGTATTACATACCCATGACAACTTATGGAGCAGAAATTTGGACAGTGACAAAGAAGGATGAGAGTTTAATATAGTCCTCTTCCGTGTAAGGACGTACCCTAAGGGTGCAACCTTACCCTTTCTCCCCTGTAATATTAAGATATTGATTTATGGTTACTTTTCTTGCTGTTGGGTCTTTTTCAGTGTCGGTAACCATACAGTTTAGGGACCCTACTTGCTGATACGACGTCTTACATTTACCGTTAATCTGGCACGTTGGCAACGTTCAATCACTGCTCTAGCGTGAAGTGCGTGTTGCCACCGCATCGCCGTTAAAGTCAGTAGTGATACATTTGCAAGAATATTTAAAGCATATTTTCTTTTTCTGTGGGATTGTAAATCTATTTGGCTAATACCAGGTAAGTAGGATTGTGGCATGTTAGGATAATGCATTTAATAACATAGTTTGTGTGAAATGATGAAAGTGCTCAAATATGTCAGTCTCATGTCTAGATCTACCGGTACATGAAATAACTCTTGCGGGACGAAATTTTGGCAGTAGAACTTATAACATTATTATTTTCAAATCCGCAGTGAACTTGAAAGCTGACCTAAATTCTGTTCACGGTGCTTGGCACATTAGTATTCTTATATGTTTCCTGATAAGCTTGAAGATATAACCAGCCTGCAGGCTGAAAATATGCCCAATAATCTCTCTCCTTACTGGTTACCGGTATTGAAGAGAGAAGGAAATATTCGTGCAAAAGAAAGGGAAGTCATTGGATGTCTGGAACTTTCGAAAATCACACGGCAAAGACTTATTAAATAAATTGCATCATTTAACACGCCCCTCTTTTCAAGAATATGGTTATAGTACGCCTACTGTATATCAAAATAAAGACAGATAATTTAAGTGAGAAAGTGTGTTTATTTCCTTAATTCCTCATTGAGGAGATATTCATAATTATCTTGATTTATTTCATCTTATCTTTTATCATTTACTAGGGTAGGGAAACATTCATTATCGGTGTTTACATTGAGGTTAGTTTGTTATGGTTATGTCTGATGACTTTAATATGTAACCAGGCAGGTTGGCAGCAGTGATCAGCCATTACAAAAAAGAGAAAAGAAGAGCATCGGGCGGCGATATTTACTTTCTGGGGTATTTCCTTACGTGGCAGTTACTATACAGGCAGCCGACATGAAATTTTTGAGGAGTATGATACAGAAGGGTAGAATAGACAAAATAAGGAATGAGAAAATCCATGAAGGAATTGAAAGGGTGCTCGCAAAAACGGGCTAATCAACATTTTGTCAGAACAGAGATAAATCAACTTTTGCAACTGTCAAAAAACAAAAATTATACCACAAAAATTATATTTTTTTTCATTATTTAATCTTGATGTAGTACCTTTAAATTATCAATAGCATATATTGGAACTGTATTAAAAATGAAAAGTGATTGGAAAAATAAGAATATAAAAAATGGAAGAAATTGACTTTTTCGTTGACCTAGCTGTGGTTAATAGTTTACCTTAGATTCGTAACCAAACTTTATTTTATGATCATACAATACAAAAAAGGTGTTTTAGTAAACTAGACATAAAGATACCGTCCCCCGTAGTGTAGGGGTCGTGTGCCTGCCTCTCGCCCGGAGGTTTGATGCCAGGTCAGGGATTTTTGTCTCAACCTGAGGGCTGGTTCGAGTTCCACTTAGCCTACGTGATTAGAATTGAGGAGCTATCTGAGGGTGAGGTAGTGGCCCCGGTCTAGAAAGCCCAGAATAATGGCCGAGAGGGTGCATCGTGGTGACCACGTGGCCTCTCGTAATCTGCGGGGCTGAGGAGCGGTCGCTGGGCAGGGTAGAGCCCTTTTAAGGCTGTAAGTGCCTTGGTTTTTTTTTTTTTAGACATGACGTCCCATTGGAAGGCCATTTTGTTCATATATTATTCTGTTAAAAACAACATAATTATTGTTAAAAGTAAACTTAACCAGACTGATGAATTCTTCTATTTCGAGTTTACTCAGTTTGCTATGTTGGTGCAAGTTACGTTGTATGATGGAAATGGTCTCTTCTAATGGAATGCTCGGGTACATATTCTTAATGTCGAAAGATGCTAGTGAGTGGTAAGACTGAATTTTGAGGTTTTTAGTGTTGTTGCAAAATTCTATTGTGTTTTTAATGGAAGTTTTTGCTTGATGGACATGTTTAAGGAATTTTTGGATGAATTGGGCTAGTTTGTAGGTAGGGCTGGTTCTGAAATTAATTACTGATCTTATTGGGGTGTTTTCTTTGTGAATTTTGGGGAGTGCTCTTGCTGTTGGAAGTGGGGTTCATGTTAATTAATTTACTGGCATTTTGTTCACTGAGGATGAATGAAGTTTTCTTAAGTAAGAGTTTCAGATTTTTCTGAATGTTTTGGCTGGCTGAGGTCTTTTTTGATTGTTTTGTAATTTCCTTCTTGAATAAGTTAGTGGTTTTTTGGATGTAGTCTTCTTTGTCTAATATTACGGTGGTATTTCCTTTGTCCGCTTGTGTAACTATGAGATTGTTGGATTTTATTTTCTCTTTTAACTGTTTGATTTGTTGCTGATGGGGTGCTATTGTTAGGTTTGTTTTTTTGGTTGTTAGTCAGTTTTGTTAATCTTTTTCTGGCCTCTTCTTGTTGTGTGGGGATTTTACTAATTGCATGTTCAGTTTCTGTAACTAGGGTGTTTAATTCATATCTTGATTCCAGACTCCAATTGAATTTTGGTCCTCTGCTTAAAATTTCAGTTTCATTAAAGGTTGTTTCAGAGCTACTTACGATTGGTGGGTTGAAATTATGTTCCCTGTGTATCTCTTTCCAGTGTCTGAGTCTGTTTTGTTCAACTTGGGTGATGTGGAGTGATTGGTATTGTTGTTTGCTTTTTTGAGGTTACATATTTTCTTGTCTAGAGGGCGATGTCACAGTCGATTAGTAATACCTGTCAACTGCCATTCTGTAAAGAAAATCTGAAATGAAAGATCAGAACATGTTTTCGTTGTTAACTCTTTAGAAATAAAGGCTAAGTAAGCGATCACTTAATTTTAATACTCTACACTGAAATTAAGTAACAGTGTGATACACCTCAAGATATGGCAGAGCGCATCACTGATTTCAGAGGTTAGATTATATTTTCTCGTGCCTGGTTATATTTTGGTAAGGCTATTTCCATGTAAATTTATAGCGAGAATGTCATCACTTTCCTGCTGGTGCTTGAAATGTTTTCGTGGTACATACATGGTTAACCCTGCTGTTCTGTTCACTTTTACTTTATGAATATACTGTTCGGGTCAATATGACCCGACATACCAAAATGCTGTAGAAATTTTGTAAAAACATACAAATGTGTACAGTTGTTAGGTATTGACATTGTTGTTCTATTCCAATACCTTGATGATGATAATAATAATAATAATAATAATACATCTTTATTAGAGAGAATTTCCTATTTATATTTTCACATAAATTTAAAAGACCAGAGAGTTTTCAACACAATTATCTTAGCAAACACTGCAGTTCTTTTCTTAGTTTTCTTCTTACTGATTGGAGTGTGGACGCTAGTAGCTGACATGCGTTATGCAAATATGTTTACTATATTTTACACACAATGTGTTTCTTTTATTGTCATTGTTTGATGGGCAGAACATACATCGTGCACGTTTCGTAGATTTTCTTGTTACTGACGCTGACACACCGGTTACATCTTTAGGCTTTTGGATGCTTCTGACCATTCTCAAAGAATCTTCTGTTCTTGGAAAATGCATTCTTTATGCAACCTGTTTTCTTATAAGTGACTTTCCAAGTTCCTCCAAGAATATTCTTCTTCTGGTCAGTTTGCTCGTATTCCATTTAGGGTCAATCAAGTCCACAAGATATGCACTATAAGCTGATACATCAAGAAAACTAGAAAACTAACATTGGCCACATTTTGGTTTTTCGTTTGCATGCATAGGCCTATGTACCTGATAGCTGATCAAGCATGTCTACAGCCCCTTAGGTTGAATTATAGTCCAAAATCCTTTTTGGCTTCTTATCAGCCGTGTCACTGATTTCCTCATCATGGTGGAGAGTGAAAAGCTAGTATCTCCTTGAAGGTCATTTTATGTGGAAACTCAGGCTTTTTTCTGTATAGTTCCCAATATAGCCAATTTCCTTTTCAGAAGCAGCTGTTCCTAATTTTATGATGTAAAAACGTTTCCACATGTTCTGACCATGTAACTCAAAAGCGAGATCAGATGCTACTCTCATTCCCTGATTTCTTTCTGGTGCCACTCCAATTGCCTGCTAACTCCAGCTTTGGACATCATCAAGAGTAAGTGGTGGTGGTGGTGGTGTGCTGGTAGATCCAACTGCCATTTTATATTCCCATTTTTAGGAAGAAACGTCTCTACACCATCTTGTGCAGGCTGTGGACTGTTGTAATTGTCATCAGAACACACTGATATAGATGTTGATTTCCATAGGGCGCGTGGCTGTGAGCTTGCATCCGGGAGATAGTAGGTTCGATTCCCACTATCGGCAGCCCTGAAGATGGTTTTCCGTGGTTTCCCATTTTCACACCAGGCAAATGCTGGGGCTGTACCTTAAGGCCACGGCCGCTTCCTTCCAACTCCTAGGCCTTTCCTATCCCATCGTCGCCATAAGACCTATCTGTGTCGGTGCGACGTAAAGCCCCTAGCAAAAAATAAAAATTCCCATAGGGAATTGAAATATTTGTCCCGAACGAGTAAATTTATAATACCAATGTAAATGGTCCGTTAGTGGACGTTTTAAAATTTCCAGTTAGCTGAATTTATAATGTCCAATAACGGACCATTTACATTGGTATTATTAGAACACACTCTTTCAGATGCATTACTTACATGATCTTCGAACTCGGAAAGTGATTCTTCATCTCACCAGGCACTTACTAATTCTTCCAACTCATCAGTCAATGATCTAATCGCCATGGTTTCACAATTCAAACTGAGCAGAAACGAAGCATTCAGATTGTTGAGAGCTGCTAATTATGACTACCTAGGAAGAGCAAGAAACAAGGCTGCTGTTGTAAACGCATGGAGGCTTAGTTGATAGTTGAGAGCAAGTTAGAATGACAAATGTCAATATTCCCATAAAATATAACAAAAACAAAGTTAAACATTTTCATTCTTTAAAAGAAATCCGAATAACCGTAATCATAATTGTCGGGTCACAATGACTCGAACGATACATATGGAGCTATTACAGTTTATGCCCATACTACTTAAACTATTTTAAAACCTTTTTAAACGCACGCTGCTCTTCTATTTTCAGACAAAGTCACGGAGTTTCATAAACATTTATTGGTATTTAAAATATGAAAATTGACGCGCATGTTCCTTTCGGGTCATATAGACCCAAACAGAACAACAGGGTTAGGTTAGGCGACGGTGTTTGAATAGGAAAACCGAAGCTTTTGCCACAAAGTGCGATCTTCGGTATCGTTTTCTTATCTACGCTTGCAAGCTCTCTCCTCAACATTCAAAGGCAATGTTTGTGTTGATTGGTAATGCCCATCTACTGCTGTTCCTACAGAAAAATATTTTCATAACAAATACGTAAATAATGTGGTCGACAACAATTGTTAACTTGTTAGAAATAATGGCTAAGAAAACAAACGCTTACTTTTAATGCTGAATTAAGTAAGAATGGGATACACTTCAAGATATGGCAGAGTGCATCATCGATTTCAGAGGTTAGTTTGTATTTTCTCGCATCTGTTTAAATTTTGGCAAGGCTATTATAAAATATATAGCGAAGGTTATCATTTCGCTATTTGCGCTTGGAATATGTTTTTGTGATACATATAGCAGAGATGCCAACTTACGATTCAGTCGTAATAATTACGAATTACCCATCATAACCACGCCTTTACGAATGACACCACAAATTACGATTTTTTAAAATTTTTAAATGTAAGTGTATGAGGTGTTCAAAAGGATACACAAGGAATTACAGCTTGAATTCTCAGAATATTTTCAGATTTCTCAGTAATCATTTATACCCCTGCCCTTTCCTGTCCCTAGTTTAAGAATATTTAAGAGTTTACCGGAAAAATAGCCACCTGTGAAGTATATCATGCGGAGTTGTCTTTGTTTGTCACATGATCAGACTTCCATGCAAGTATGAGAGTTCGTTTGTCTTCGTTTTGGCGGCAAAGTGTGACAAACTCAGTTTCATTGCGGATACTGTGCGCGTGACTGTTGAAGTATTTATTGCGGTGTTGGTTGCCAAATTTACATATATTTCTCTTCTAGGATATATGCTTAACGTGTGGTACAAAGTACAAAAGGTTTCAATTAATGAAGCGATTTCTTGTGCAGGAAAATGCGTGTGGTGACGTTACCGTGACTAGTGATGCTAGTAAGAAACCGAAATACAAGTTTTAAAATTTAGGGAGGCATACTCAAAAGGTTTACCTGTTTTCTGCGTTCCTCAAAATCATCCTTCACACGTGTATTGTAGTGTATGTAGCCGTAATTTGTCTGTTGTGCATGGTGGACATAGCCAAATTCATACAGATAAAATTATGCTGAGGGACACAAACAGGAATTTAACAATTTTTGCTAAATCGTAGGAAGATGAAAGCTCAGTAACAAACGCGGAGTTATGGTTTACGACATTTCTTGTTGAACACAACTTGCCTTTAGCCTGCAGTGACCACGCTGGCAGTTTGTTCGGGAAAATATTTCCCAATATAAAAATATCTTTGAAGTACAGTTGTGCGAGAACAAAAACGGGAGGCTTTGGCTTCTACAGTTGAGGGAAACATAAGAGTTGATGAAGTTCCAGCCCTCTGATGGCAGTAACGATATGAATTACAAAAAACTCTACCCATCAGTAGTGCAGAGGTGCCAACTGTTACGGATTTCCCCTCATGATTACGGTCAAAGGTTAAATTATTGCGGAAAAGCGACATTTCTAGCAAAATTATAATTTCTCCGAAAAAATAAGGAAAGAAGGAAAAATGAATCTTTGTGCATTAGTACTAGACTCTTCGTTTCAATGCTTGTGATTTGGCAATGATACTTATTCGATCGTCACTTCCGTTTGATACGCGTGAGCGTCGTGAAATTCATTGTGAGGAACTCTACTCTGCTATCCTTCACTATAAAATGTAATCTTGTATTATTGCAGTATTAAGTATATCTGCCAGGAACTCTCCCACAGAAAGATTTCTCAGTGTTAATAGGAAAAAACAGAAGGACTACAGGCCTACAATAATCACATCTACACTGTAATCGCTTATTGTTGAAAAGCAGAATATGTCCTCACAGGAGGAAGGATGCTACAAGTAAACTCCCACACTAAAGCACTGCTGCGTGTGAAACAAGCTAACTATAAATATTTTATGACAGAACAGGTAATGTGCAAACTATTGTGTAATAGGATATATTTTAGAATAGATTGTTGTCGGGAAGGGCAAAGAGGGTGTCATTATCCAGAAGGGATGAGTGTGCTTTGGCTTTGACTCCAATATTTTTCAGAGGGTAGGAAAGGGGAATTACGGAAAATCCATTTCAAAGGTTGGCACCTCTGGTAGTGATGATTTTCGATGCGGAATCTCCGCAGATTTCAACGATAATTCTTACAATTCGGTAATCAAACTACAATTAGAGGCAAACGAATATTCAGTGTTTTGGATGATGAACTTAAGAAGAGGGGGTTCCGTGGGATAACTGCGAGGGTTTTGCATGTGATAATGCGAGTACTATGGTGTTTCCCAAGGTATGAGCTCCTTTATTTGTAGAGAAAATCCTAACATTTGTGTGCCAGGCATGTCATCTTGTGCACTTAAGATTGTCAAAAGGGGTGCAGTGCTCTTGTAAATGTTATATGGAACAGTTTTTAATTGATATTTATTACTATTTGTTGAAGAGTTCAAGGAGGCAAAGTGCTTTAAAGGTATGCCAGGAAGTCTTGAGTGAAAAAAAGCCTCACAAAATTTTGAAGTATGTTTCTACGAGGTGGTTATCTCTTCTACACTGTGTATTACGGGTCTTAGAACAGTGGAACACTTAATAAATGCTCTTCGGTTAATCAGTTTCTGACAAGGCCAACTCAGAATTTCTGGAAGTTAAGGAACAATTTTAAAATCCATTTACTAAGCTTTACCTTTTGTTTCTCAGCTCTGTTATTCCATGCCCTTCATGATGTGTTCTCCATACACATGTGACACCATCGACCAAGGAATGTTAACATATGAATAATAACACAGTAAAGGTTTCCATCTATTGTAAATACACTTAGTATTGAATAGGTGGAAACCTTTACTGTGTTATTATTCACATGTTATTCTCAGTTCAATACGGACCAACAACATGAAATTCATAACCCTTGACAAGGAATGTTAAATGTCTGCACAATTTCAACAGTGGGATGTTCCATCCATCTGGTCCCCTTCTATCATGTCCCGTTCGATCGACAATAATTCACGTTGCCTTACACCAACAGCACAGGCTGTGTTGATGCCTACTTTTGAGATCTCGCGTCATACCTTATACCAGTCTGGGTACTTCACGGTACGGTGGTGCCCCTGCGTGTTACCTTTAAATACTGCTATCCCACGACTTTCAGGCATGTCAGTGTAATCAAGGATGCAATAGAATATATGGTTACAACAGTAATACGAACTAGATTGCTCTGACAGTAACTTGCTGTGTTTTTTCCCTTATCCAAACTGTGGTTACCATATCAACCTGACTATTAACAGTTCTCCAACATTAGACCATCTAAAGAATTAATCACACTTCTGAATTAGCCTTTGGCAGTTTATCATATTTTGAAAACCTTGAATCATTAGACTTATCACTTGACCAATCTTACCTTAACCGAATCGGTTATCTAGAAAGGATCATTAATCAGTTCTTCTCGGTTTTTTAACGCGTGTTCTGTGCATACAGTTGCTCATTTTCTGAAAAAGGACCACTTCTTCAAGCCATCTAAATGTAGTGCCAGTTCCTTTGTTTTGAAAGAGCCATATGTTTGGATATACAGCCTTTTCCAACAGACCAGCAGTTGCACGTGGGTAGGGAAAAGAATAAAACAAAAACACACGCATGTGGCCTGATAACCCAAAAGCTTCTAGTTTGCATAATTAAAAAAAAATCTAAACTGACAGCGAGATTAATAGTTTAACTAAAAGGTGTCAGCGATGAATAGTTGCATAAAATGAAGTTATAATGCGAGGTAAAATCAAAGTTGAAAGTTATAGCAACCATGCTCAACTTAATTGGTTTTTCATCAAGATTGAAAAATCATAAATTTAAAATCTACAAGGACTGGTGGCCAATTCATTACAAAAAACAGCGCACTTTTAGTACTGTTGTATTATTGTGCTCAAGTATTTATGATTGATCCAGGTGATAGTGAGAAAATTTAAAGTGAAAAGCTCAAATGTAGATTTTTAAACACTTTTCACATAGCCTGCAGGTTACCTTGAGTTGGATATTTCATGTTTATGAGAGTTCTCCAATCTATTTGGTTCTTAATGTATGGAATTTAAAAAAATGCATTTGCAAGCGACACACCTACTCTTACAATTTAACCACAGTCTTGATTACAGGTTAGATTGTCTTATACTCACAGCTTAAGAAGGTAATGGTGGGGGATAGATCAGAAGTGATAAATGGGAAATTTTATTCTCTGTGTAAATGGAGAAAAAGAAGCCTTCCTCTCCAAATTGGATGTATGGATTGTGAAAATTTGGTAGTAATGGGAGGTTTTAATGCTCAGATAGGATCAAACAGACTGGGTCTTCATGGAATGGATAATAGGACGACAGGGCGAACGTCTCCTAGATTTTTGTGTGAGGAGCAATATGGCTGTAAGTAACACTCTGTTCAGAAAAAGGGACATCCATAAGATCACAAGATATAGTTTGGGAAATCAATATGGAACTGTGATTACATACTCGCCGACCAAGAAATTTGGAAGATTGTAAATGATTTCAGAGTAATTCCTAGTGAAAATTTGAATGGAGACCAAAGGCTGTTGGTTCCAGTTATCACAAAGAGAAGACCTCCTAAAATCTACAACAAACAGACACCACAAATAAAAACTTGGAGACTTTCTGAACGAAGGGTGAAGGAAATGTTTCAAAAAAGTGTTCGGAAGATGTTTCCAGAAATGATCCGAGATCTGCAAATAAGGACTGGAATAACCTGAGGAAAGTATTGGTGAAGACAGCTTAGGGAGTATGTGGAAGGCAGAGCCAAATAAGAAAATCCAAAGAGACAGCACGGTGGAATGAGGATGTAAAAGCTGCTGTCAAAGCTAGAAATTGTGCAAGAAGAGCTTTGTACTGTGCCAGAATGTGAGGAAATCCAAGTGAAATCGAGGATAAGCTATCATTTTACAGAGAAAAAAGATTACAGGTCAAAAGAATAGTTGACATTACCTGAGGAATATTGGTGAAAACAGCTGGGAGTGTATGTGGAAGGCAGAGCCAAATAAGAAAATCCAAAGAAACAGCGTGGTGGAATGAGGATGTAAAAGCTGCTGTCAAAGCTAGAAATGATGCAAGAACTAGAGCTTCCAAACGGAGGGATAACTAGAAATGAAAATGAAATATGAAGATCCATCAAATATAAACAGGATTTTTGTTCCTGAACATCAACAGTTGGTAGGATTGGCTCCACGCTTCTGCTATGCTTAGGCGGGACTGTTACAAATGGGGAGAGCGTGCTGTTTCCCGCCATTTCGTCAGTAATGCACACGATGTCGGAGGAAAAGGTGCAACCCGCCACTCTGCAGCGCATAATTAAAAAATTTCTTTCTCATGAAGGCGTTACAGTGGGGAAATTTGCAGGAGATTGACTGGAAAGTTCAGTGATCAAAGATTGTCAAAGACGTGCATAAAAAGTTCAAGCCGGGACGAGAATGTGTGGAAAATCAGCAACGTGATCGCTGTCCTCAGATCAGCAATACAGACGAAAATATTCGTGCGGTTAAAGACATTATTACAAGCGATGAAAATCATCTTTCTGTCCGTATTGAAAATTTTGCTAAGTATATAGGAAAATTTTTAAAAAATTTTACTTCCACCTATTCAATACAATACAAGATATTGACATCCACCTTAAAACATTTTTCAGAAGTGAGACATGTTTCGCCTCATATTTTGAGGCATCTTCAGTCACTAATCAAAACCTTATTCTGTCAGATAACATTTCAAACATTCTATAGCTATTATACAGATGTTCATGAAATGACTAAAACTCAATTGTAATGATAAAAACCTGTGTTGTTCACTTGATGAAAAAGACGTCATAGGATGATACAGTGGTACAGAAGATGGCTTGAAGCCTTAGTCAATATTAAATTTTAAATACCAGTATATAGTGGAAAGCATATAAAATTATTTCATTAAAAATATACAAAGCATTCAAATGATATTTAAATAATAGGATCTTAAGTGGTACATTAAAAAATGGAGGTGTCTTACAATTATGAGTGGCAGCTGATGGTTTAAAGCCGTAGTCAGAGTTTGATGCATAAGTAGAATAACACATAAGTATGAGGTAAAAGAATATGAAAACGATTACATTAATAAATATAAAAGATAAGGGAAAACATTCCAAAATGCTGGGCAAATGTTGAAGACGCCAGCGTATATTTGCCCTAATGTTTGAATTTCTTCATCATGCCGAAGTTGTAGACATCTCTCTCAGAACGAAGGTTTCCTATTCATCTCTTGAATACTTTGTTCGACGATTCCCAACTTTGGTCTAAGAAAGTGAACATGACAAACTTGAAGAGGAATTTGCAGTTTACCAGTGTGATACTTCCCCGGAATATATTGTACATGGACCTAACATTGATGTTAATTGGGGCAAGATTTCAGAGCTTAAAAATGAAAGTGGACAGATTAAGTATAAAACCTTAAGTAATGTTGTATTTGCAGTACTAAGTGTACCTCATAGTAACTCTCCCACAGAAAGAGTTTTCAGTGTTGTTAGGAAAAATCAGACAGAATTCAGGCCTACACTAAGTACATCTACACTGGAATCGCTTATGGTTATGGTTCTGAAGACGAAAATGTCATCTCAGGGGGAAGTATGTTACAAGAAAACCTACACCGAAAAGCAGCTGCTGGGTGCGAAAAAAGCTCGCAGAACTAACAGGTAATGAGCAAATTTTATTGTTATATGATATACTTTAGAATAGATTGCTGTAGGGCAAACGGGGTGCTTTGGATTTAACTCGTTAGATTGCTGTAGGGCAAACGGGGTGCTTTGGATTTAACTCGTAAAAGTTTTTTTTGGGGGGGGGGGGTGGTTAAAAATGGGATTACTGATAACCCACTTCAAAGGTTGGCACCTCTGCAAATGCATTTCCAAAGCAGGAAACTATGTGAAAAAATAAATTGTAATTGCCTTGTGTTTTTTCAGTAAATGAATTTAAATAAAAAAATTCTGTTTATATGTGATCCCCCCTCGTATTACAGCAGTTCAGTAGATATTTCAATGGCTTACTGAACGGTAATACAACTGATGACACACAAGATTAATTATAATGTAGAAAGTTTGGCCTGTCTGGAAGCAGAGACGGCAATATGTAAAATGAAATCAACAAGTTTGCTGGATTGGATGAGTTCCTTGTGCACATGATCAAAGCACTTGGAGAACCTGGAATACAATGGTTGTACAGAGTACCAAATACAATTTTGGAAAAAAATGAAATCCCAGTGACTGGAATCAAGGGGTTATTATTCCACTATTTAAGAAAGGTGACCGAAAGAAGTGTAACAATAGAGGCGTAACCCTTCTATCTCCTGTCTTAAAAATGTGAACATCCTGGAGAGAAATATCAGAAAATTTCTCGAACCTAAAGTTGAGGAAGAACAAAGTGGATTTAGAGCCCCTGCGAGTGCAAAATGAACTAGACATGATCAATAAGTTAAAATATTTAGGGACCTTCTTTTCTTCTGGCAGTACCATTAACCAAGAAACAGGCAATAGAATACAAGCTACATCAAAATTCTACCATTCTGTTTTTCAATTACTTTGGGATGACTCATTTCACCAAGTTTGCAAGTTCATGCTGTACAAAACATATCTTGTACCAATGGAAGCAGCAACATCGACTAGATCTCCACAAACTCGCCTACAGGCCACTGATTGATGTTCCTTCGGTCATGTCTCCAAAAGACAAGAGGAGAGAAAATAAGGAATGAAATTATTCTGGAACAACTTGTATTGACAGGAGTATGTTGGAAACCTTAGAATTAAGCAGATTACAATGGTATAGACGAATGAGAAGGATGGCTCCAATTAGGGGGGCCCCAAGAGCATACTAGGATAGGAATGTTGTTGGTAAGAGGCCCAGAGGGTGGCCTCGTAGTTCTTCTTAAGACATCTTCTCTGAACGGATGTTGACGATCCACATGGCCAGTTCTGATTTTGACGTTGCAGTCATGCCATGTGCATTTGTTGGAATATCTCTAAGGACCTTCAATGCAGTGGTTTACTGTTGCCTTCCTGCATCCTAATGCCGTTGACCAAACTGGTTCCTCTGCCTTTGGGAACAATTTCTTGTCCCCTGGGCAATAGAGTGCTCTTATCCATTCTCAGAGAGACTGTAGGCACTTGGTATAGGAGATCTCCTTATACCGGGAGTTAATTGGTCCGTTCATTCGTTATCCGCCTGCATATAAAATATTATTTTTATATGCAGTCGTTGCCCCCTCTCTACTGCTCGTGATAGGAAAAGGAAATTTTCATAGACCTTGTCAAACGTGATGTAAATTGGCAACAAAATGTAGAACACCAGCTGTGGATGGACAGGATGAACTTGAAGAGGCTCGTAAACACCCGCACCCGGCTTGCTTAACCGGAAAATAGATGATGTAACCAGGTGAATGGGTAATAATGGTGATAACAGCACTAAGATCACCTTTGGTTCTAGTGCTACGTAGGAGACTGATTATCTATGCGACTGCGTATGAATCAATGGATTTTTCTACAAATATTTCTGATATCAAAATGATTGGAGAAGTTCCAATGATGAACACACCTTTTGGGTCAGATCAATTCAAATTTTGATAGTTGATCACAACATACTCTTAGAAACTGTTAACAATCCTACCATCCTCTAATAGATCCCTCTGTGGATCAGTGGTAGAGTGTCGGCCTCCAAATCCAAGATATCGGGTTCATACCCTGCAGAGGTAGTCTGATTTTTGAAGGCGGAGAAAAGTCCATTCGACACTGTTCAATGTCGGCATGTAAAAGAGATCTAGTAACACATTTGGTGTTTACCTGACAAAATTCATTTAAAAGATATCAGTCGTAGAGAATGCTGCCAAGGAGAGAGTGAGTTTACTGTGTCATCTAGTAGGCCTAGAGCAAAATGGAATGTCGAAATTGACGAGCCAGCAGCCAGATGGCATCAGATTAATATGTTTGCACATGGTATCTGAAGCCATACTATTGTTATCATTTTGTACAGTATCTGTATCTTTTTGGTGTTTTGAGGTTTTTACCTATCATCACATGGAATTTTATTATTCTGATTTTTAATTCTCTTCAGAATATATGTAACTTACTTCAGTGTGATCTTTGTATGGTATTTTGTGCTAAAGTGACATGTTTCAGTGTGTGTTACTAACATTAAAACTTTGTTGCAGGAATTTGACGATTACAGGGATGCAGATGATGCAGTTTATGAATTAAATGGAAGAGAATTATTAGGTGAAAGGTGGGTATTTTCATGTAGATATTTCTTTTATGGCTAATTAACTGGTAATATATTCTTTTAATTGATATACTGTTGATTCTTGCTAATCTGAAGCTCACTAATTTGAATTCTTTAATTTGAACAGATTTTTCAGTAATTTGGAAAAACTCATTGAACGATTAAAGACTTGCGTGTGGTTTTGTTACACCTGTTGGAAGCAACTGTCTTGTAGAGGCTGTCTGCAAGCACTACATTATGACTCGTTTTAAAGTTTTTAGCTGTCGCATGGTTTTGTCGTGAGCTGTTTTGGAAACACAGATTGTACCCTGCACTGCATACAAAACACACAATGTGTTCGTGTTCTCAGTTGAAGTTTGGAAGTTATGGACAGGAAGTATTTATGAGAATATTTCGTTCGTGTAAGTGATAGCATTGATATTTCACGTTAACTGCTCCGCTACATTTGGTGATCCCCACTTAAGTGCCATTTTTTATTGCGCGTGTACACGGACCTAGATTATCCGGGTTAAGTGGGACCGGAACTCATCCGGATTACCGAAAATCGGGATAATCCGAAAAACTAAAAAAAGAAATACAGTGCAAGTTATATAATCTGTTAACATTAGTTGTACAGTAGGGCTGATACTTTTTTTCAATTGTACAAAGAAATATAAGAACATTTTTCTTACATTTACGACTGATTTTTGCACTAAAATAATGTGTGGGTTTTTCATGTTTTACAGTTGTATAGCGTTTGCGCGCTGCACGATCACAAAGTTTTACCAACAACAGTTCTGCCGGTGTGGTTTCAGTCTGATTCTAAGTAAACTGTCAGTTTGTGCAGCTGTGTTGTTGCCTCTCCATCAGTTGTTTCTTCTGATGGAGCGCTGGTTTCATTTTCAAATTCACCATCAGTGAATTAGTAGTGTGTTGAATTCAGAAGAGCGTTTGTTCGAATCCCACCTCGGCCGTCCTGGGAATGCTTTTCCACGGTTTCCCATTCTCGGTTCCAGGCGAATCCCGGGATAGTACCTTTGATAGACCGTGGCCGAATTACTTCCAATTCCTGTCTTTAATTATCCTTGGTGGAAAAGACATTCAAGAAGAGTCGACACTAAAAGAAATACTGTACAAGTAAAACTAAATTTATATTATTTTCGATCTGGATTAATGAGGGCTGGATAAACTAGGTTCTTGTGTACTAGTAATAAAGCATAAGAGGAAAAAAAAAGTTAAAATTCAGGGGCTCACAACAGTGTCCCAATTCAGTTGGCACATTTACTTTTGGTCATTAGAAGCACTTGAAATAAAACTGCTGACCCGATCGGGCACTGGCCGTTAGCCTTTTGTGGGAGATTTGGCACGAGAACTTCAAGCCATGTTGTTTGCTTTTACTATGTCAAAGTCCATTGAGTGTCTTATTTAGATGCAATCAAGGATCTGACTTGAGAGCTGAAACTGAATGTTGTAGCCCGCCACTGATGAGTGCGGCCTGCAGGACACAGACTTGATTTCTTTCATTGTCTGGCCAAGTTGCCGCCAGCTAAACTCTCCTAGGTCGCTGAACATAGGCTTTTGCCTAGCCGACAGGCCTTTCACAGGGAAAGGATCCCTTCAAATCCATTGTCACATCTCTCTATTGAAATACGTTGTAAGGCAAATAATTTGTTCAAATTCTCAGTTGCACCTTGGTATTGACTACGTAAAATCATATGCTTGCCTGATTGGGCCAATAAGTAGCCTTACGTATTATTTTGTAAGTGTTCTATGCTGCGTACCTGACCAGTTTGGGTGGTAGTCAATGGATTACCAAAGAGCCTCTTAAGATACCATGCTAGAATGCGTGCAATTAGTATAAGAGTTCCATTCCACGTTACGTAGAAACAAGCTGTCGTCGGCCTGGTCAGATTGGTGCAGGTATTAACCCATCCCAGTCTGGGCCTTACTATCCCTAACAAACGTTCTGGACTGGGTATTTTTAAGAATATTTAAAACCTATCTCTGTTCCTGTAGGAGATATATGCATGATTCTTTTTTCGTTCTGCTTGTTTGAGCATCTAATTTTGAAAAATGTAGTTTGTATTATGCCAACTTTATCGCTTGAGATTTTAAAATTATTTTTATATTATGCCATGTTTTGCGAATGGAAAAAAATCCTGTCGGATAACTAAGCAAGTACACTTTTCTGAAATACTGTTATATTTAGCCCATTTTGCTAATATAAAATGTGTATTGTAATTACAAAACAACAATAATGAGTATGATATAAAATAATAATTTTTCAATAATGATAGTAATAATTACAATAATGAAAATGGGAGCTCTTATGAAATTTTATTTTAATTGATAAATTTTGTCAAAAGTTACTCAAATGTAAAAATATTGTTCCATTTACCACAAAAGACTTCCGAGAAAGAGAAAATACAGTCTTCTAAACAGACAACTTTACTAATATGTAGACAATATTACGTATTCACGCAAATTTGAAATACACGTAAAGCGAACTCAAGTCATAATGAAATGTAAGTTGTTTCGAATTCATATGTCAACAATATGTTCATTTGCGCATAAACTTATAATATATCATAAAATATCGAAAATATAACTTTCGTCAAGCACATGTTTGCCGCAAGAAGACATGTCTTAGAGCTCACCGAGTGAAAACATCTACTGATGCGTGTTGATCGAAAATATCGTAAATTCTCTGACTTAGGTACATAATACTGCCATCTGCTTAAATACTCTCGTGCCGGGCTGAGTGGCTCAGATGGTTAAGGCGCTGGCCTTCTAACCCCAACTTGGCAGGTTCGATCCTGGCTCAGTTTGGTGGTATTTGAAGGTGCTCAAGTACGACAACCTCGTGTCGGTAGATATACTGGCACGTAAAAGAACTCCTGCGGGACTAAATTCCGGCAACTCAGCGTCTCAGAAGACCGTAAAAGTAGTTAGTGGGATGTAAAGCAAATAGCATTATTATTAAATATTCTCGTAACTAATACATGAAGAAACACGATGTAACCACCAGAATTCATGCATAGCTCGTTCTCAAGTTTTAGTTAATTGTCAAACCTTACTACGGGTTATGCCTGCAGCGCGGCCTGAGCATAATTTCGGCCGCTATAGCTCGCAGTTAGACTGGGAAGAGTTAATACATACCCATACTGCTGGTCCAATTGGACCCCTATGATACCTAATGTGTTGTGTTAATGTATAAATTTTCACAGGTGTGACTGGTTAATCCGGTCTAGAAAGCCAAGAATAATGGCCGAGAGGATTTGTCGTGCTGACCACACCTCGTAATCTGCAGGCCTTTGGGGCTGAGCAGCGGTTGCTTGGTAGTCCTTCATGGGCTGTAGTGCCATAGGGTTAGGTTAGTGCCTGGTTAATAAGATGAACAAAAACCACCCAGGCCCTAACTTGTTTTGAGAAATGTGGTTTAATGAAGGTGTCACTTTATGAAAACAGTTCAGATGTCCTGTAATGTACACATTACATGCGTAGACTTTGGCTACCAGGTTTTGAAAAATATATGTGGAAATAATTTGCGATAATATGGTAATTTTATGAGGTTTGACAGCTGCACAACATTGTCTCTGGATTTTTTTACTCCTGCCAAATTGATACTGTTAAAGAGTCCTGAGCATGCATGCAGGATATTTGGAAAGAAATGCATCCTTGCAATTCTGATTTTACCTATAATAATGGAGGTCTGGTTGCTATGATGAATCTGGCAAATACTCTTTCAGTGTTTATTCCACTTGACCCTGAAAAGTCAGGAATAATTGGATTAATCCATCGATGTACTATATTTCATCAATGCACAGCTCACAGTCCTTGCTAACACCGTAACATTCACTATTATCGATGTCCCCTTAACAGGTTTGTAGAATTAGGTCATCACACGTGAGTGGAGATCTTCACTTTCTCTGCTAAAATATAATGTTTGGTTATTACTTATGACTTGTGTGAATGCTTTCATTGGTCATTTTCACAAGAATGAATTATCAGTTGACTTTTATGTTTATTCAGTTTGAAAGTCGGAAATGTTTAATTACAAAGACAAAGTTTCAAGTGCAAATACATGCTTCTTAAGCTCATAGTTGGCAATTAATCTCCAGCAGCACCGTGGTGGACCAACTGGCTAACAGTTGATATTCTTTTAGTTAAATAATCCTATATTTCCTTCAGCACTATCATGGCTTAATTTCCTCTCTCATCTCTTGGTTTTCTGTCTGTGTAATTTTTTTAGGTGTCCACTAGGATTATGATTAATATAAACACTCAGATACCATCTGCTGAAGTACTACTTGGAACGATGTTTGAAAAGGTGTAAATGAAAACCAGGAGAAGTCTGGCATTAAATTTTGAGGCTGCTTTTGGTGCAGTGGAAAAGTAGTTGTCTGTCAACAACCATGTTTTTCCATATCTGTTCAAGTTATAAGTAATATTTAAGTAGTTTAGAATTTGTTTGTACTGTTCCTTCGTGTCCTAATTTAGTTTTCAGAAGGTGAGTATTATTTCCATCAATTTTGAGGCTTATTTAGACCCAGTCATGAAGTAATACCGATTTGAATTGGGATAAACATTTCTCAGGATTGAACTGCTGGATTATGTATGGAACTGTTTAACAGGCCCTTTTGTGTTCTGTTATGCTAAGTGGTGTGCAGTCTACAAACCACAATTGTAGTGAACATCAATGGGTAAACTAATTAGTAGGAGGTGGATTTCTCGAACCTAAAATTTATAAAGTATTTGTGCATTTGTGACCAAAAGAAATATTGAAGCATAACCTATATAACACAGAATATGATAATCATCAGAATACATATCTGAACTACAAAGACATTTCATTGCTACCTGTTACGTCAGTTTCACATGCAGCATTAAACTTATGATCTTAATCTATAGAATTCTCTGAATTTGACATGTCAGTTTTAGAAATTGAGATACTATGAATACTATGCATGGTCATGCAAGATGTTGAGGGGAGTGAAAACGAATATTTGTGAAGATAAGAATAGTTACAGAGGAAGACCCTTCCAAACCAGCTTTTGTGTACTGAAATATTTTTGGACAGAGAGCTCATGGTAAATTCTTGCTACTATTTGAAATTCCTCATTCTGTTAGGAAGTCTTCATTAAAAGTTTTAAGATATGTGTTTTTTAAGATATGGGCATTTATAAAAACACAAGTAATCCTGGTGATAATAAAAAAGAAAAAGTGCCTCATTTATCATGGTATATTATGATATTGTCTGGAATATGCTAGGCTATATAATGTTTTAAATGTCAAAATATTTTTGTGCACATTAAGAGAGAGAATGCTAAGGAACATGTTTGTATTACTTTAAAAGGTTAAATAATGGTAAGTCAGAAATCTGCCTCTTGCTAATTATTTTAGATTTACTTCGTTCTATCATGGTGGTTAAATTTTTGTGTTTGACACTGCTCTTATTATATATTATCCATACAAGAATTATGAATTTTAATTTTGTAGTATATCCATGCTTCAGATAACGAATATTCACCCTTCTGTAATCCTTTCTGTACATGTGTCCTTGGTTTCTCTTTGTATACATTCAGTCCTATTTATTCCCAATTTCTCAGTATTCGCTTGAGCTTCAGAACAGGCATAAGCTCTGGATGGATTTTGTAACGGGCAGGGCAGGTTACAGGTTATAAGCAGGGGTTTTTTTTTTTTTTGCTAGGGGCTTTACGTCGCACCGACACAGACAGGTCTTATGGCGACGATGGGATAGGTAAGGCCTAGGAGTTGGAAGGAATCGGCCGTGGCCTTAATTAAGGTACAGCCCCAGCATTTGCCTGGTGTGAAAATGGGGAACCACGGAAAACCATTTTCAGGGCTGCCGATAGTGGGATTCGAACCTACTGTCTCCCGGATGCAAGCTCACAGCCGCACGGCCAACTCGCCCGGTATAAGCCGAGTTATGACTTTTCTGAAACTCTAATGAACTGGTATAAGGTAAGAGGTTTCAGTGTTATATGAAGATATTAGTGTGAGAAAATGCATATTATTTTAGCTGGCATCTTTTCGTTTCTCACCAGAAGCAACACTTTCCTTAGCATTGATGTTATGTGCAAGTGGCTGCATGCCAATTATGGTTGAAGATTTATCTGGCATGTCTTTATTAACGATGTACAGACAGTGAAAATTGTTTCACACGTTAGTGCTCTGTTGAGGGATAGATTTATGAAGTTCCTTCTTCTGTGGTGTTCAATCCGGAGATTGGTTTATAGCGGCTTTCCGTGAGCTCTGGTCTGTGGCTAGTCTCTAAAAGTCCAAATAATGATCACAACCTTTGTCGTGAATGATTTGTTTTATATATCCTAGCCGTGGTCTACCTCTACAGTTCTTTCCTTGTACACTGTCCTCCAGTATTGTGTGCAGAAGACTTTCATGCCCCAAGATATCTCCAATCCAATTGTCTCTTCGGTGAGTAAGCATATTACATGTTACAAATCTCATGTTATGGTCCGTATTGAAATGTACTTAAAGTCAAATAATAATACGACTTTGAGTAAGCATATTCTATAAACATGGCTTTTGTCCAATCCATTTTAGTGTTCCTTCATCGGTGATTTTGTCAACCCATGGAATTTTCACTATTGTCCTGTAGCACCATATTTCAAAGGCTACTATCTTATCAGCCAAGCTGAAGAGTCCAGGTTTCACTACCATAAACAGAACGCTCCCCACACATCTTCACAAGACGTTTTCTGAGACTTATACTAATGTTTTTGCATGTAAAGAGCTTTCCTTTTTTGTTGAACGCTATTTTGGCGTGGTGAATGCGGCTGACTATTTCTCTTCTTCCATTTGCTGTTATTTTGCTACCATGATAAGTGAACTCCTGTACATTTGTCAAATGGTCTCCATTTAAAGTACAAGGAGGTTAATACTGCGTAGAAGGTAGATTCCATTTCTGCTAATGTATAATTCAGATCATCTTAGTTTTCTCCCAGGACTGCGATATCATCTGCAAAGCGAAGGCTGGTTATTCCTTCACCTTGAATCTTGAGACCTCCAGTCATTGGCAGATTATCATTTACTACTTCTATTGCTTTTTGAATGTATGCATTAAAAATAATTGGTGAGAGCGAACAACCTTGCCAAACTCCTTGCTTAATGTTGGCCTCTGATGTGGAATCTCCACATCGTATAACAGCTATATCTTCATACAATTGCCAAATTGTCCTTGTACTTGACACCCAGTTCTTTCAACACCATGAATAGTTACCCCTCTCAACCTTATCAAATGCTTTCTCCAGGTTTATGAAAGCAGTGAATGTATCAGGATCTTTTCGTAGTTTCTCTATAATCATTCTTTAAGCGATGATTGCTTCTGGAGTCCCTCTACCCTTCCTAAATCCAAATTGATCTTATGTCAATGCCAACTCAACCTTTTCTTAAGTGCGTTTCAAGACAATGCTGGTGAGTATTTTAGAGGCATGGGTTACAAAGGCTCAGTGTGCGATATTGATCACATCTATTAGCAGATGATTTCTTTGGGATGTTCACTATTACACACTTTCTCAAGTCTTATGGGATATGTTCCGTGTTATATATTTCACAAATGAGATCAGAGTTCCTTATGATTGGTGAAGGAAGTTCGAAATTGGGGAATTTTCTTTTTTTGCTCTAGATTGCACACGACTCATCAGGTATTCATTAGGCCTACACTACTTCTATTCAAATTCACTCTCCGAGTGGTTACCCGGTTTGGGTCATGTAGCCGTCAGCTTGCATTCAGAAGAAACTGGCCCTTAGTATTAGAACCGAACGTGTTTGTAGCTGTGCACATTTCTTAACATATAGATCTCTTCTACAGCTTAAGAGGTCTTAAAATGGAACGAAGTTGCTCCCCTTCTACTTCTTCGCATTTTATTCAAACCATAAACAAATAATTGCTGTAAGTTCTTAACAGTTAAAGCTTTGTTTAAAATTGTATTTACTGATTCATTTTTAAAACTTTTTTCTAATCCCATATTAATTGAAGTGTGGATATTTGTTTGCTACTGAGAGTTATTGTATATTATATGGAGAAGCTATTTGGAATGTTTCATAACATTTTGAATTTTAAATGTACTCATTATTTCTTTCTCTAGCTCCATTTGGGTCTACAAAAATGACTGGGAATGGTTATGCATCATTGACTGGTGATTTTCTTCTTAGCGTGATGCGATGATGATGGAAGGCTGATGGGCTCTGGGCCGGGCAGCCGCCCCTCGTAACGTGGCTCTGTTCTTTTTGTTTTCAGGGTAGTAGTGGAACATGCCCGCGGCACTGCCCGTCGCGACCGCGGCTATGGAGGCGGTGGCGGTGGCTACGGACGTCGGCGGTCGTCGTGGATGGACAAGTAAGCCAATTTGTCGTCTTTCTTTGTTGTTGCAGAGTCTCTGTAGAGAAAGCGCGTGGAACACCGCGGGGCAGTGACTTGTGGAGGGACCGCGCACGAGGTCGTGGGTCACCCCCAATGGGCCCCTCACGAAGGAGGAGTCGTGGGCGCGACAAGTAAGGGGGAAAGAGCGTTGGTGTCGTATGTAGGACCGCTTTATCCTCTTTTCTTTCTTTCCTGAAACTCCTCTACTAAAACCAGGACTTGTATTTTGTCCTATCTCTCTTAGTTGAGGCCTAAGTAGTAACTAACTGTAAATGTTGCCATTCTTAAAATTGGCTGGTTTTATGTAGAGATGTGATATATCATTTCTTGAACTAACTTGTGAAGAGTAGCTGGAATCCATGTCATTCGTGGCTTATGAGGTTTTTTTAAGATTGTTGCAATGAACTGAACTCTGAAATCTGTTTTGGATTCTGCTGCTCACTATTCACTGTTTACATTTTTTAAATTAGCAAGAATAGTTGCTTCTTCTGCAATGCCAACATTGAATAAAATTTTCATCTTAGTTTTTGACCTAGTAATTAGATGTAAATATGCCTCCTATATATATTAATGATGAGTTCATTAATTCTTGTACTAATGGATTATGCCTTTGTCAGTTTTAGGCTGGTGGTCCCCAATGTTTTAATATCCCAATATAGGCATAAATTATTTCCTTTATTTGGTCTTGCCATCACACTCAAGAATTTGGGTTATCCGGAATACAGCTTTTGTTGTATTTTCTGATGACTTTTAAAAAAAATTGGAAGACATGATTTATGTAAATGTTATTCAACTCGGTAAAAAGGAACACACACTGGATTCATCTTGTGTTCCACCATTAAATAATTTATCACAGAGCAGTTCATGTAACAAGGGTTTTAAACCACTTGATGCAGTTTGATTGCCAGAGTCTGTTCATGATTTGTGTTCCTTATATGCTCACGAATCTACAACATACTGTTGCATTGTTGAGCTTACACTTGTTTCCTATTACAAGAATCAGTTACCTAGTAATTTGTTGAGTCTTCAGCCCAAAGACTGGTGGGTTCCAAAAGTAGCTCCAGTATCAGCTGTCATAGAAAGTCAAGGTGTAACAGGAGGGACATACTAGAGAAGTGAGTAGTGGGTTGTTTCACGATGCTGTCCTCACAGAACCAGAAGGTGTTTTTAATTACTTACCAGATTGCTGAGGCCACTGAAATGTTTTACACCAGCAGTGCTATGAGCCACACCTTCATAATATTTATCACAGGGACTGGCTGTATAGGGAAGGTGTAACCTAACATACCTCTTACCTCAGTCATTTTCATATTGTGAAAGTCAAAGATGAGACTGAGGGAGAACATTGAAAATAACAAACTTCATTTCCCCCAGACCATAAGATGTAGCACACTGTCAACACCATCTCAGTGAGATGGATCTAGGCTTTGGGTACGTATACATTGGAGGCAGATTCAGATATCCAGCACCGGCCTAAACGAGAAAATGTCTTGTTTCCAAACGGGATTCCGCCTGGTAGCAGCTAGCATTGAAGTGTCCCAGTTGGATAGTGTGCCTGGAAGAAATTTTCATTCTGGTTTCCGATACAAGCTTAATTGGAGAGCATATTCGCCTCGTGCTGCTGGCTATGGAAACGCTGATACCTAAGTTTTATTAAACGTGTGATACGGAACTCGTACCTGCCAACCCATCCGATTTACTTGGAAACATTCCGTTTTTCGAACTCTTCTTCAGATTTTCCTATTTATTTTTACTTCCTCCTATTTTTGACCAATATAACCTCCAGTACGGTCATTACTCTTCCCCTACGATAATTCTTATGTGTGTGTGTTATTTTCAAGCATATTTATTTGATGTTTTTTGGCGAGTGTATCGTGTATCCCGCTCACTACAGCAGCGCGTGTGCTTTACAGCTGGGAGTTCGGGACTGAAATTGTCCTGCAAGCGAGTGTGGCTAGTGTGCGCTAGTGACGCCGCTAATCGGGACGAAAGAACAAATTTGTTACTTTGTTATTGTGTGGTTCATGCACTGTTAACATTGTTTCTGTGCGTAGTTTCGTTGGAGTTGTAGTCCACGTGTTTTTTCCTGTGGTTCTGTGCTTTTCGCACTGTCAAAGTCTTATTTTAATAATGTACAAGACATATTGATCTGTTTTGTATGTGGTAGTTTCGCATGTCTGTCTCCGTTTTCATTCTTAGTTCATAATTTTAATGACTTGAATGTATTTCAGAGAGTTGTCTCAGTGACAGTTTCTAAAATTTTCTCTTCACATTATGGCCACAAATCCTATGAAATTGAATTTCCTTTCATTTCACAATTAAGTAAAGAAACTATTAAGAATTTTTTCTGGGTTCGTTGCATTTTCTTGTTACCATTTTTGTTTTCTTAGTTTAAGATTTTAAATTTAGTGGTCTATTCATATTGTTACTGTAAATATGTATGCCTTTTCTCTTTTTTTTCACCAAGACTGTGGCACAATATATGTGGTCAAATCCAAGAATTAAATTATCTTCCTATTTTTGATTTCTAAAAGTTGGCAGGTATGGGAACTGGAGACTCTACGAATATTCCAAAAGTATTGCTGTGAAGGGTTGCTGGCATGGGATTTCAATGGAAATTAAGATTACAAATTAATGTGTTGGAAACTTCTGTAGGTATTTAAAATAACATATTTCAGATGTTCACGCCATTCTCTTTAAATTTTCTGCTTATGAATGTTACACCAGTTCTTGGTTAATCCGTGGTTAATATTTTGTAAATTGTAGTGGAATGTTAGGATATCCCGTTTAAAGTATTAAAGAAACAGTGTCTTACCTTCTTTTAAGTGAGGGGAAAACATAATATTCACAGTTTCTTCCACTTACCAGATTAATTTCATGAATCCCACGTTTTCTGGTCATCAGAGCTTCTGTCTTATGTAGCAGTTAATGAAAAGTTTGCTCCCTCACTTTTTACTGCATTGGCCTAATGAAACTCATAATCTTTGTATGTGCAGGGTGACATACTCATTTTTCTGAAGGCCTATTTGTATCATTTCCCAGCTACAGTAGTTTCTTTCTGTGGGAGTTGCCATGCACATTGTAGCAGAGCTCAAGGTCATACATAAACCAAAATTTCTCAGTTGTACTCTTTTACAAATTGTGGTTTGTGATCTATCGTTCCTCTATTTTTGTCCTCCATTTAGTTATGCCAGATTGTTTGGAATGGAGAGTGCATTCAGTTAAATTAAGGAAAGACAGGTTATTATACAACCTTGAAATTGCCATGTTTTACACAAGGCAAAACATACTTATAATGTGTTGGCTGCAAAAAAGTTGTGTGTTTTCGATTGGCGAAGAAAGGTTTAATAAATAATAATAATAATATTATTTGCTTTACGTCCCACTAACTACTTTTTAAGGTCTTCGGAAACACCGAGGTGCCGGAATTTAGTCCCGCAGGAGTTCTTTTACGTGCCAGTAAATTTACGGACACGGGGCTGTCGTATTTGAGCACCTTCAAATACCACCGGACTGAGCCAGGATCCAACCTGCCAAGTTGGGGTTAGAAGGCCAACGCCTTAACCGTCTGAGCCACTCAGCCTGGCAGAAGAAAGGTTTAAGGCTATGGCTAGATAGATGGTCATTTTTGCACCTTACAGTTATCATGTAAATGAACGTAAAATTTGATTCCATGCACTCTAGCAAGACTCAACTTAAATAATGCAGTTATCTATGTCTTAAGTGATGTGGTTTTGGGAACATACCAGCTAGACAATGTGTTTTAAAGATAGTATCCATTGTTGTACATGCCCAGTTTTCACAGTTGTGTATTTTGGAAGAAGTTAAGTTTTTTGATAATTCTTAGCAGAATTAAATATAACGTTGAAGATGATTGTTTCGTTACTGGGTTGAGAAGATGTGGTACCGAGCTCGATAGCTGTAGTCGCTTAAATGCGGCTAGTATACAGTATTCGGGAGATAGTGGGTTCGAACCTCACTGTCGGCAGTCCTGAAAATGGATTTCCGTGGTTTCCAATTTTCAGACCAGGCAAATACTGGGGCTGTACCTTATTTACGGCCACGGATGCTTCCTTTCCACTTCTAGCCCTTCCCTGTCCCATCGTCTCCATAAGACCTAGCTGTGTCAGTGTGACGTAAAGCTAATTGTAAAAAATATATATATATATATATATTTAAACAGGAACTGAGCAATACATCCAATAACTGGGGGATCGGCTCTGTTACTCGTATATTGCGTTACTTGGCGTTCCTTACCAGAGAATAATGGGTTGTGTACATGAGTCTGTGACCTTGAGGATGGATTTGCAATTTGATATTGGACGATAACACCCGTGCATTTATCGACATCCTATGCACATATTTCTTGCTTTAATCGAGGAATAAATTTTACGCTTATAAATGTTTGTTAGCCATAACCTTGAATGCTTTTGCATGTTTTAAATCTCATTCCATATTGACGGCCAGCATTGTACAAATAGTCTTATACTGTCCTCCTTTTTAATACGATTCCCTTTGTATTGCAAATGACAGTGTAAGATTTTTAAATTGTAAAGCCTTGAATGCTGGCACATGGACCTAAAGAGAAGCATTGAGATGATCAAAGATGGAAAAATTCACCTAAATTGATTAGCTTGTTGCTGGATTTGTTTGGGGGAGGAATTGAAACTAGAGCTATCTTTTAAGTCCAAAATTAGTAGAACAAAGGCACTGCAGGCTGCACCCAAGTCAAAAATTCCGGTAACTGAATTTAATGCAAACCGGGAGTGGTGTAAAATTTTTGTGTTGACAGATTGCACTCATATTCACATGTGAACGTTGCATAATAAAATTGAGGAATGACCCTAAAATTATTTTTCTTGTTAAATACTTCGCAAGAATTCAGAATTGTCCTTCATTCGCGGTCTTACATTGCTGTGACCAGGCAGCTTCAATGCCTGCAAGTTGCCTCTATACCATACGAACCCTTCATCGGCCAAGTTGAATTACTGATTGGTGCTGGTAATCTGTATCTGTCTGCCTCCACTGTATGTATTCCCTTATACTGTAGAAAATGTCATCTTATCAATTTAACTTGGGTTCTTGGTTAGCAAAATTTCAGTAGAGCGTGTGGTATTTTATCATAAATTAACGTGTGATAGTTGAATTTTTGGTAAATTTTTAAGTGTATTACAAAATTAAGTTTTTGTACTAGTTAAAATTGTGTACTTGTGCGTGAAGCCATTTCATAGCATCAGGGTTCCGAATTTTATTTTGAGAATTTATATGAAGTTGTCCATGTGTCCGACTCGTTGGCTGAATGGTCAGCGTACTGACCTTCGGTTCAGAGGGTCCCGGGTTCGATTCCCGGCCGGGTCGGGGATTTTAATCACTTCTGATTAATTCTTCTGGCTTGGGGACTGGATGTTTGTGTCTGTCCCAACACTCTCCTCCTCATATTCACACAACACACTACACTACCAACCACCACCGAAACACGCAATAGTGATTACATCCTTCCATATAGGGTTGGCGTCAGGAAGGGCATCCGGCCGTAAAACAGGGCCAAATCCACATGTGCGACACAGATCGCACCCGCGACCCCACAGGTGTGGGAAAAGCGGTAGGAAAAGAAAGAAAGAAGAAGGATATGAAGTTGTCCATGTGGCATAAAATGTAAAGGTTGGTAGGTTAGTTTCATATTCTGCAGAAAATCGGTTATAATAATCTTTGCAATTTCAAGGGTCTTTACGTGATTTAGTCGGTGTTGGCAGATTTTAATGTTTCTCCTCCCAAAGCTGTCACAGTCTGTCGGTAGGAGAGAGAATTCCTCACATAGGAGTGGTTGCTTTTGCTAAAAATATCACTGTAATGGCTTGTGTTCCAACAGACATACAACCCGCTCTTATCTTGTTGCGGTTTATCACTGCCTCTGTGGATCAGTGGTAGTGTCGGCCTCTTGATCCCAAGATAGCGGGTTCAAACCCGGCAAAGGTAGTCGGATTTTTGAAGGGCGGAAAAAAGTCCATTCGACACGCCATGTCGTACGATGTCGGCATGTAAAAGATCTCTGGTGACACATTTGGTGTTTACCTGACAAAATTCATTAAATCTCAGCCATAGACGCCCCAGAGAGTTTAGGTTTACTCAGTCTACCATCTAGTGGGCCTAGAGTAGAACGGAGTGTCGAAATTGACGAGCAAACAGCCAGATGGTGTCAAATTGAAATATCTGCACACGGTAGCTGAGGCCATACGATTATTATTATTATTATTATTATTATCACTGGAGAAATAGTCTTGTCATCGGTAGTCTGTTTAAGAGAGCTACCAGTTTATGACCTGTATAAATAAAAGGGCCGATGACCTCGATGTTAGGCCCCTTTAAACAGCAAGCAAATATAAATTAAAAGTTTTGATACTCAGGTTTGACCAAGTTTAGGCTGCCTACCAAACTTTATCTTTGCTATTGTATAGTGTGTTGAGAAGGCTGGTATTTCACAGTTGGTGGAAAGTATTGTGAAAGACAATATGATTTCTGACTGAGGCCCTATTGTATTCTAAAAATGGCTCCCCCCTCCCTAACACAAATGTGGCAATCCTAAGATTGGATTAACTGTTCAACCTAACTACTATTATGCGTATTTGTCATATATTTTGCAGGAAATTTGTTGGTTCCACGAGTTCTAAAAATCTTACCTCTGTGCTAAACTTGCCTATACTTCATACTTCAAGAGAGTTCTGTGAACCTGTTAAGAAGTATATTTGTGAATGGAGGGCATTTTAAATTAAATATTTAATGATTAACGAGTAGGAAAAAAATATGTGCAGAAAGAGTGGCTGAGTTTTTAGTTGTTTTTCAACGTATGACACACACTAAAATGAAATGGCGTATGGCATTTAGTGCCGGGAGTGTCCGAGGACAAATTCGGCTCGCCAGATGCAGGTCTTTTTGATTTGATATCTGTAGGCGACCTGCACATCGTGATGAGGATGCAATGATGATGTAGACGACACATACACCCAGCCCCTGTGCCAGCAAAATTAACCAATGATGGTTAAAATTGCCGACCCTGCCGGGAATTGAACCCGGGACCCCTGTGACCAAAGGCCAGCCCGCTAACCCTTAGCCATGGAGCCGGACGACACACACTGAATGTGTCTTGTTCATAGAACTCTGTTCCCTGGGAGTGTAGCCTCTTGCACACTACCAGTAGCATGACAACCTAGGAGTTTCTTTTATGGTCTAAAGAGGTAAACATCAACTCTGTATATCACATTTAGGTGAATTGCTGTGAATACAATTTTTTTTAATTTTTTTTTTTTGCTTCATTCTCTGCCATAACATTTAAGACCCACCTCTTTGGTCACTAAAACATTTTGTTGTCTCGGGCACATGTTAACACAAAGAAAGAATTCAAAATATGATAGGGCTACAGTGCAAGAAAGAAACTGAGAGTAAGCAGGATTATCATATCCAAATCTTGTCATCAGTCTTTGTATAAGAAATTAGTGATGGCAGATGCAACACATTTTATGCCAAAGATATTTTATGGTAATTTGGAATGAAAACCAGGAAGTTGGTGTGAAGTTCTTCCACATTATTTTGTATATCAACTGAATTTTATAGAGAATTCTGTTCAAAACTGATATAAAGCATGTGATCAACTGCATTTCACGCAGAATAATTTATTTTTGTCTGTTGACGGTAATTCGTTCTTTGGATGGGGACATTCAGCCCTAAACAAACCCGTTGGTGTTTTTCCACAGCAGTATGCTGTGTGCCGATTGAGCTACGGTGGCATAGGTAATACCAATTCTGTCGGAAAGGATCTGAGCTACAGGTCTGGCACTACTTCAAGGTTGAGAATTCAGATCGTACTGTTGTCCAGTTGGCCATTTTTTCTCTTTACTTATCTGTTCTGCCATGGACGGAGTGTACTCAACACAATCTAACAAACTGAGTGAATATTTCAAATGTTATTACAATGTTTTAACCCTGAAGATGCAGATCATCATCCTGCTGCTGTCATCTCTCGGAGAGACTTGTCTGAATTCCAAATATAGTTGTGTAGCCATTCATCAAATGGCACCGATTTGAAATTGTGGTGGCTGCATTGTGTTTTGTCTTTAGTTTTGGAAGTGTACGAGAGACAAATGACTTCTCGCAGGTGGTTTTATTTATTTACTCGGCATTTTCCATTAATACATTAAAACAAGAATAATAGTTAACACCACCTTTCCAATACTTATCTTTCCTTATATTTAGGAAATAAACATTAGTACAGGCATTGTAAGATGGGACATGTTTTGCTTAACAGTCGTAAGCATCTTCAGCCGAAAATAAATCTTAGCCTAAAGTTAGGTCATATCCTTAACATATATGGACCCTAAGAATCAACATTTATATTTAGAAAATGAAAATAGGCTTAAAACTAGTGTGAAAAAACATAGAATGTTACAACATGGCTAAGAGAAAAAACACAATACAGTTGAGACAGAGGATAAGAACAGAAAGTACAATACAGAGCTGGTAGTGAAATAATTACAATCATTAGATTATCATTGTTAGCAGTCAGTCAATCAGAATGTTCAAACATAAAAACAAGAGTGAAAATATGAGTGTTCATCATGGCTGAGTTAGAAAAAACACGTAATCGTGTTGCCTAACTTTAGGATAAGATTTATTTTCGGCTGATGATGCTTACGACTGTTAAGCAAAACATGTCCCATCTTACAACGCCTGTTGTAATGTTTATTTCCTAAATATAAGGAAAGATAAGCATTGGAAAGGTGGTGTTAACTATTATTCTTGTTTTACTGTTCATATCGGATGTCCAATACGGTCTACAATGAGATTTATTACTTGTAATAATTTTCCATTAAGGCGAAACTCCGGAGATAAAAATCGATATTTTGGTCATTTTGGCAAAAAAGATTTAATGACTGAAATTGAAAGGAATATCTCTTTTATCTGCCACATGTAAGATTGTTTCTAAACTCCTATTGAACAGACTGACACTGAAAATTGACAATTTTAAGGTCACTTCCTCTCAAGCATTGATACTTTGTCATATATGAATTTTTCATCTAAATAGTGTTATGTTTCTGAAGATGTTAATAATATACGAAACATGTACCACTTTTAACCAATAAGTTGCCCTATGCAATTAATGTATTGACAAGGTATAAAATAAAAAATACTTACTTGTGTATCTTTTTTAAAAAAAGCATACGATTCAGTAGATAGACACTTTGATGGGCTTTTTGGAGAATATGGCATCGATCCAAAAATACTCGACTTCGGTTAACATTAATAAACACCCTATCCAAAGTGAAATTTCTAGGAGAGATCACCAAACCCTTCCAGGTAAAAACAGATCTGAGATAGGGTGACAGCTTATCACTAACACTGTTCATAGTGGTTCTACATAAGGTCATGAAAACACTGTGGAAACATAATGACTCAGGTGTTATAATAGGTACTAAAAATAAACACGTCGAACCCAAGTGTTTGGCCTTTTGCTGATAATTTGGCACTCTTCGCTGAGACAGAACAGGAAGCAATAACACAGATAAATGAACTACAGGAGATAGCCAAGAAAACAGGTTTAAAAATCTCCTTCAAAAAAAAAGAAAAAAAATGATGAGCACGGACAGGAGTTATGTGAAGAGAACACTGAAGACGAAATATGGCAAAGTGAAGGTCACAATGCAGTTAAAATGCCTGGGAGAGATTGTCAACAGCAATGGGATGGATAAAGAGGCCGTGGAAAATGGGAGACTTGAGTTGGAAAGGCTAAACACTGCCACCAAAGCCATTTACAACAATAAGAATCTCTCCATTAATGTCAAACTAAGTCATTATGATGCTGTGGTAAAACCAGTGATTCTTTAGGGGGTGGAATCAACAACACTAACAAACCTGGAAAAAGTACTAAGGGTTCAAAGGAGAGTAATAAGGAGGATTTGCGGCCCATGGGTGGTAGAGGGGAAACTACAGATTATGATCAAATAGGGAGATAACAAAAGGACAGGAGACCTGGAAACAACATTAAGGAAGAGATGGCTGCGATTCTATGGATACAGGGTCAGAATGGATCCAGCAAGGTTAAACAAATTTTTAATAAAATATGCCACTTGAGCCAGGGGGGATATGCCAAGCGGGTGAAAGAAGAGCTCAAAAGAGGCTAGGAATTCCGGATGAAGAATGCCGTGACCATTTCAGGTAACAACTTTCCAACATACGTTCTTGTGGAAGAAAAGAAAGAGTGCAGAGGGGGAAGAGAGAATAATGTAGCATTCTGAAAGAATGAAGGCAGTATGGAAAAAGAGGAAGGAAGGGATGATAAGAAGGAAGTGAAGTGTTATTGGTGTGGTCCTAAGTTTGGACGGTTCACAAGAAAGAAGAAAGGATTGAGTTTCTTCTTTCTTTTCAGAAAGTTACTTCGTTGAATTCAAGCAATTTATCACTTTAATAATGCATTTTTGCCAGTCTGCACAGAGCAGAAATGGGCGTGGTATCTGCTGCACTGCTTTGTTGGGTCATGATATCATTGTCCTGTTTCCATTCAATCAAACATGCCTGTTCTTTGCAATTACACATCCATGGGATGGGCTAACGCGCCCCCTCCCCCCTCTCCTCTCCTGATATACTTATACAGACTGAAGCTGTAAGATCTGCCATATTTCTGAATAAAATTTATAAAGCCTGTTATGGACTAATATTTCAGTACTCTACTGTCATTGAGCAACATTTTTTGCTTGTATTGGTATTCCTGATGGTATTACAATAGCACCGACAACTATAAGTTTTGTTATTCTTGTATGTTAATCTTTTTTTTTTGGGTTCTGTGGTGGTAGCCAGTCTGTTTACTTTTGTGAAGAACGCACGCAAGTAACGTCTTGTATTTGCGTATCAAGATACGGTTACTATTGAAAGACAGTGTGCTGTAATAATTGATAGCTTGTATCCAAGGGAATGAACAATATGCCTAAATATAAATCAGCCCTAGCTAAGCGACGAATTGCTCCTCTTTTGATGGGAAAGAAGGTGGGGATCAGCTATTACCGAACAGGAGTCTCCCTTGAAGAAATCAGGGACAAAAGGTCATGAAATGTCAGAATCAGATTGTTCTCATCAGGAGAGTGTCGCGTGAACTTCAAGCCATTTAAGTCCTGCACCTATAGTCAACAATTATGACATGACAAACTACAATCCCCATAACTTTGACTCAGGGAAAGTTGCATTGTGGAAAACAAAATGCAGGTGAATCATTTTCCGTTCATTAGAGAAGGAAAAGAAGAGACAAGCTTCCAGAGTTACCAGTATTCATACAGAAGCTGCTAATTAAGGAGGGGAAGGGAAAACATACAGTTCTAGTGACTTTTAGGTAATGAATCAGGAAGAAAACATCACTTGAGCTTTGCTTTAATTTTCCTGCCAGTTGTAATTTTTACATTTAAATCCCATTTTTCTCCCATAAGATTCAGCCAATTGTAACAAAATTTGTATGGTATATGTCTCACAGGTATATTAAGAAATCTGCGTATGGAATTTTTGATTGCAGAATTTTTTCACATAGTCAAAAATTTTAGAACGAAAAAATTGCACAAACTTTATAGCACGATATATCTCCTTATATAAATTATATACAGAAAAATCGATATGTAGTGCTTTTAAAAGAAGTATTATCTACCTAATTACATATTTACATTAATATGTTAATTAAACTGCATGAAAAATGGAATTAAAAATTTCAAAAGAATTTCAAGAATTTTTTTGGGGAAAAAACTACTGATGATGAATGAAATGTTTGTGATATCTCTTTGATGTAGGTGACATTCCCACAAAGTTTCGTGAAAATCCGTGCTTTAGGTAAAAATATCTTTTTATCTCTGGAGTGTCGCCTTAAGATGAGAAACCTGTTTAATAATCATGGGTTAGCAAAGTGTGGGCAGACTTGCGCTGCTATACTCTACTCTCTTGTATGGTGCTGAAATATGGAAACTGACCGATTCATTAGATAAGCGATTGGTGGCTTTTGAGATGCGATTGTAAAGAAGTATAATGAGGGTGCTGTGGGCAGACCATCTCTTCGACCTCTCTATCTACTTGATGAGTCAATAGACCCTCTTATTACAGTAAAAACTGTAGGCCATCAGTGATATTGAAGCTATGAATATACAGACTTTACTACTCCCTATGAATTTGACTCATATATACTTCCTTACAATGAAATACCTACAAATGGTTTTCGGTATCTCACAGATGCTGAGATTCTCCAGAAAATGAAGACAGACAGGAAGTAATGACCACCTTGAAGACTAGGAACATTCAATATCTTGGACATATCATAGGAATGAAAGTAGATACCATTTCCTACACTCTATTCCTGAATAAAAAATAATCAGGAAAGGGAAGATTGGTCGGAAAAGAATATCCTGGTTGCAAAATGTCAGGGCTTGGATCTCAAAAACTTCGACAGAGTTATTCTGAGCCATAGGTTACAAGAACAGCACAGTCAAGATGGTTGCCAACATCCGGAATGGATAGAAACATGAAGGAGAATTGATGCTTGTTGTTTAAAGGGGCCTAACATCGAAGGTCATGTGTCTGGAAGAAGGCGAATTTATCCAGTGTATGATAATATAAAGTTTCATTAAAGATGAGATATAAAAAAATCGCAAGATAGGAAGCATCTGTGCTGGCTAGGGCCGTTAAAAGGCTCCAAGTCTATGTGGTCTGACACTGTGGTTAGCTGGTTTGGCTTCTGTTGGTGGACAATATTTTTGCCAGCAGAATGTTGGTTGGTAGGAGGGGAGGGGAGTTGGTATAAGATTTGATTGCATGCCAGAAGCCTGGATTCAATTCCAAACATCTCCACGGTGTTCCTATGGAGTGAGGGCATATGACAAAAATAAATTTTGATGGGTGTTTGCAGCAAAACCACGAAGTTGGTAGCTGTTTATTGTTTTAAGGTCCTTGATCAGGTCACCATACAGGAAAATAGACAACAGACTTAAATTTGTATGCAACATTGTCAGGCTAGGCAAGGGGAAATGTTGAAAACTTGATGAAATTGGAAAAGTATTCTAAGCTTTCAAAAATTTAGTTTTAAAATAATTGTGTCCTAAAAAAGTCCATTCGTTGCAGAAGGAATTATCTTCTTTAATTCAAATAATTTTATAATTTCATATGATTACTATATTTTTTATTACTTTTATTATATTTTTATACAAGAGTGCCTCTGGTTTCTCCTGATGTGTGGTATAGGTGTGTTGCAATTAAGATGTACAGGATACCCTGTGTACGGGGTGGGGGGACTGCAGCACTTGATTTTTAAAATTCACGATATGTAGTTACTTCCACAGAATTATGCCATTTCTCTCCCAAAATAACAGAAAGGCTTGCTGTTAGTCTTGCCTCCTAAGGTTACTCTATAAATAAGGCCTCAATATAGAAGTGGACAGAATCAAGTTCTGGTTTCTATGGGTGAGTAAACCAGTGAAGTTCATTTCTGCTCTGTCATTTGAATAAAATAACCTCTGTGGTTGCTTCTTTTTTCTTCTAGTTGCTTAAATCTTTTTAAAGCAAGTACAGTGAAACAGTTACTTTAAATTATAGGAAAATAAATAACGCACCTATTATGACTGCTGCTTTCTCCTTACAGTTGTTTTAAATCTTTCCAAAGCACGACAGTGAGGCAATTACTTCATGAAAATATTAACATTGTCATAAAGAGTTTTGGATTGTAATTTTTCTTGCAGTCGCTGATGAAGAGAAATATGCGTAATTAGTAAGATTTCATTGCAGATAAGTTCACACAGTTTATTAGCATTAAGTGATTGAGAATGATGTAGAACTAATTTGAAATATTATGTATCGCTCATATGGGAGTAAATATCAAATCTTTTGTTGTGAAATGGGATGACATTTTTATAATTGAAGCGGCATGTTTCATATGGCACCACAACACAGTTACGGAGAGTTTTGTATGTTTCAAATTATCTTTATGATTTAGGCAGGCATTTATCAGCGGGACCTTCTATGTCTGGATGGCTGAGGAATGTAATTTGAATGACTAATGGGACTTTTGATTTAGAATCCTTGTATTAAATTTCTCAATTCTAGGGAGCATTTTGAAGTCCTTTTGGTTATTCATGTAGCATTCTTTCTGTATACTTTTTTATAACACACTGTAATGATGGACTTCCTTTGTCATTTGTTGAATTTCTCTTGTGCTAGTGTTATAACAAGATAACTTGACCATGTGTATCAACGTTCCTCAGGTAATTTCATTGCACCTATCCAGAGTTATGATTTGAAATGAAGTTTCTTCGGAGGTGAAGGTTCCCCCCTCCCCTTTCTGTATTGATTGTTTCTTAAAATGCTCTAGTTAGGAACCATGTTACTGCGGGTAGAGCACAGAATATGTAGCCCATCTTGGTGCAATGTGTTTCATCTTAAAATGTTCATGAGATAATTCTGAAAAAAGTTAATACATTTTTACAGATTACTCTGTAAATGAGTTATTTTACTGTTTTGATTCCCCTTTTATTAAAATTTTAAATGCATGGTCCAGGGTGATCTGCAAATTTTGTCAGCTTATTATTTGGGTGAGTAATCTGAAAAGAAAAAAAAAAAACCAAAAAAAACCACTTGTCTTCAGAATTACTTCATGAACATCTTCAGACCAAATACGCTACATGGCGCCTGGGTAGGCTCAGTGTTGTGTACGTTACCTGCTACTGCTTTTTTACAAGTGTGTGGTTCCACTTATTATCTGCTCAATAAATGCAAAGTTTTTTCACTGTTTCTTACATTTAATATTATTAAAACGATACTGCTTTTTTCTCTGTGGTGTACATATAATCTTTGATTACAGGTAGTGGTGTACTAAAAATGTAATGTCCTCTTCGATCATTTGAAGTCACTTGTAGAATTTTGTGTGTTTGTTACATCTGGAGAATTAAACTACTGGCATTTCCCCTGCTTGCTCTTTCTGGAGAGAAATGGCTTCCATTACTCCATAAGTTTTTGGAAATTTGGTGGATACAATTTCGTGGGTGGGGAGCCATGTCACTCCCTTATCTTGGAAACATAAATTGATACTTTTTTACCAAATCCGCCACAGTTAAAATTATAGCCCATGCTTGTGGGATTTTTGAAATGAATAGTCACATTCCGCTGGTTCTGGCTCCACATAAAACAGGCTGCCTTGTTGCTATGGTTTGCGATGTGATTGTAGTCTTGGAAAACTACAAAGTTGCTTTCCTTGTGCTATGCCTTAACCAGCTGAGTGCTATGTCTGCCTGTGTCATTTTTCTTTTCACTGTTGGTGGTGTAGTTTATCTTTGCCACATTCTGCCATTTGACTTTGTTTCCAGAAGTAAATCCTTGAGCTTCTTGTAGATCTCATATTGCTAGTTACATCATTGATGTAATTAGATGTGGCGGAACAAGAAAGTTCTTCACACATTGAGATTTCTGATAGAATCCTTAATCCGAGTTGTTAAAATGTTAACTTTTTGGCACGTAAGGGAAGAGGTATGGTAGGTAGGGCACAAAAATGAAATTTGAACATAAAAATTCAATGACAGATTTTGCATTTAGATTATGATACCCAATATTACTGCACAATTTGAGCTGGATAAATTAAAAATTTGTTTGTGAATTTTTTTAGATGCGAGTGTAAAATCTCAACACTGATTTAACAAATGGCAACTTGGTGCTTACAGGAACTTCTTTTTTATATTCCTTCAATTGGACTCATTTCACTCAACTTATACATCAAAGACTATCATGTTCCATTATTCTGGGTCATGCAGGCATAAAGTAATTCGTGTTCACCATCTGTCAAATTGGAGAGTGCTATTCTAATGAACAGGTTGCCATCATTGGCATTCTCTTGCATTTTGTTTCTCCTGTGCCTTCATGTGTCTGAACTTGTTTTATTTCAAAATGACAGTGTTTTTTTCTTTTCCTGTTGTCATGTGGTGTAAGTTATCTTGTTATAAGGCATGGCTGGATATATTGATTGATTCTTCATTGTGGTGGAAAAAACAGATCAAAAGCAGCAACTCTCGTTAAAGATGGGAGACATACATCTTTTTCAAAATTGTAACCAGGTAGATGGTCATATAAGAGTGAAATTATCATATGTAATGAAATTTTTATTTATGAATTGTAGGAAATTTTTATCTTGCAGTTCCTTTTTTCTAATTTTTCTGCTACTGGTGTGTCTCAATCATTCAGTATGCATTTCGGAGATTTGTGAATAATTTGTTTATACAAAGGGCAACACTTGTGGAAAAGATAATTCTACGTTTGTTAAAGGCCTAATAGGACCAAGAAAACAGACGGGGATCAGCAACTTGCTGGTCTTGCCTTTATACAAACGACGATGTGAAAAGGATAATTCTACCTATGTTAAAGACGTAACAGGACCAAGGAAACAGATCGGGATCAACTTGCACTGCATTGTCCTTGTGCAGGAGAAGAAAAGGGGTTTTTCTTTCTTTTCCTTCCCAAACCTCTCCTGTACCCACCAACCAGCATCCTGGTATATGACCTTGAGAGCACTGCTCTTCACAGGTATGCCGTCAAGGTTTTTATTTAGACATTTGGACTGCTCCAACCTCTTCCACCTTCCCTCTCTTGACTGTGCATGCTATTTAATGTGGGGTATGATTAATTCACTACTCCATCTGTTTCCTTTTCTTTTTCTTATACATTCCTTGTATGGTATTTACTAAGCTAATAGAAAGAAGGGCAGCAAAAGAAGAAAATTGGAAGCTAGGAACACACATGTATATTGCTAAGAATGTTGTTTCTGATGTGATATTTTATTGAATACTTTCTTCCTGTCATAAGTGTAGTTTTACCTGTACTCCACAAGTAGCAGCAGGTCTGAGAAGAAGGGAAGAATAATAATAATAAAGTAATAAAGGTGATAGGGCATGGGATTCGCTAAGATGGGGCCACCAGCTGGGAAAGTTTGGGAATCATTGCTCTGTAGAAAAGGCTTACTAAAGATAATATTTTACAGATTTTTTAAAAAGAAATATATGTTCAAGATCTTTTATTTTGGCCAATCTTTGTTGTAAAATCAGAGATAATCTCATTTACTTCCCACCTTTCTACTTCTCTTGATTAATGTTTGTGCATTAGCCATTTCCATATGTTGCCTCCTCAAGTATTGTTATATCATGCCTTTTTTTAAAAAAATATGGAGTATACACAGTTCAGTATATCGTACGTTTATTGGACTTCCTTCTTGAACCATTATACCGGTCAACTTCTTCCGTTAGCTTTAATCAGGCTTTAGGTGTTAGTTCGTTTGGCCATTCTGCAATCTCTGCCAGAGCTATATATGGAATTAACAGCTAAAAATAATTTCTTGGCTTGGTGTAGAATGTCTCCGTGCCTTGTGTATACATTCTATAAAGTGGCATGCTGGCAGAGGGAGATCTTTACTGGGAATTTCCATTTACAAAAAGGAGTTGCCCTTGAGATGCTGTTTCTTCTGTGTTGAATTCTTTCTGACCAACAGTTAGGATTGGTACAACAGTGGAAATATAACAAATTAGGACATGAATTAATTAAATATTAGGTATTGCTGCTGTCGTTTTCACTGCCGCCGTATTTAAACATACACATCAGCCGTGGAGCTGATATGTTTTATCTTTTCTTTCCATCATCGATGTGCATGTTATTAATACAGCATGTTTACATTGCATTTAACAAATATTGTTACATTTTTATTTTGTTCACACCAAGAAGTTTTTTGATGCAGTAGTGGATATTATTTTAGTCGATCACAGTTATGCACTAGTGGTAAATTCTAAAGCAAAGCTCTGAGCAAAGCACAGGATTTTCAGGGAACTGATAACAATAATAAATGAAGTCAGTTCTTTTCCCCTAATTTGATTTGCATTTTGCATTTCTTCTTGTGTTTGAATTTGAAGGACCACTAGAATTGTCATTTCCAGTTTCATCCCTTATTACACCACTTTTGAAAGCAACAGGTCATGAACCCATAACCCTAACACTTAACTCAAAATCAAATCTGAGAGCCGCTATAGAAGAAGAAAGCCCAATCACTGTGGCGACCAGTAAAGACTAGCTAGAACAGATTGTATATGACTATGCCTGTGCACTTAAACATGATATACATGCGCATCAAGCGGCAGGCAACATGTTAATCGTTTCTTAAATCATTTTCTAGTAACTGAATTTGTCAGGCAACTGCTGAACGGATTTCAGTAAGCGTCGCTGGATAAACGGTGTTTAGAAAATAATGCGATTATTGATTTTGCTACGTAATTTTGTTCAGTTAAGGTCTTCTGCTAGATTCCGTGTTGCTGTTAAATAAGATTCCTGGATCTTCCGTAATGAACTGTGATATCTGGTATTGTAGATACTTCTGCTCAACGGGGAGAAGCATCAGTTTTAAAGCAGTAGCATGTTAGTACTGTAATGTGGTGGTGTGAAGTCTTTCAGCAATACGAGGTAAAAGTTCCAGTTCATGGTTTGAATTTTCATTTGGAGCTAAGAATTGCCTTTTACCAGGCTGGCATGTTAAAATCCCTGGGCACATTGTGGCGTTTACTCGACAAAATTAATTAACATTCAGTCTTAGAATGCTCAACTGATCGTATTGCTGCCATCTGGTTGAATGAGGTGGAACATAAAACTTCATGTGCAGGTGGCCTAGGTGGCATTAGATCAAACTGACTGCAGACAGTAGCTGAGGCAATGGGATTATTGTTGTTATAATTTCAAAATCTTTCAAATTTATATCTAGTTTTGATTTTGGTTATGTAACCAGCAAGTCTTTTTTTTTTTAAAGCTTTGGTTCTGATGTAGTGTCCTAGATGAAGTGCTTCAGTATACAACCTTCTCTTGACAAACCAGTCATTTTTTGATGAGCACTTGAATTTCGTATGTATTTCTTATTTTTAACAGTCCATTTGGTAGATAACTTGTAAAAGAAAGTATTGATTGAATTTTGAGTTAGTTGTATGGATGAGATTGCATGGTATAGAGACTCTAAAGATCTTGGGTGAGGTGATGATGGAGCAGTGGTGGTATGATATATATCACTAACACCACGGCAGGTGTCGTACTGTAACTAACTGGAGAAGGTCAGCAGGAATGAAGATGTATAATTGTAGCACACGGTTTGGCTGCCTGAGGAAGTGTCGATGTCTTAACGAAGGTAATAGTATGGACATTGTTAGAGTATATTTGCTTATGTGTGTAGTTTCTTGCAAGTGTAAGATGAAAGGAAGGCCAATTACATCATACTTTTTTTGTTTCAGGGATATGGATGTCCGTATGAATGACAGGTGAGTTTTATTTTCATATATATCTATTATATTTAGAACTGTCGCTCATTACTGCAGCTGTCTGTGAAAGCTGTGGGGTTTCATTGAATATTTGCTATAATCAAAGAGTTTGCTTGTGCTGTAAACCTGGAAATTTATCAGTATGTTGTTGATGTACCGTTATACATACCATATACAGTAAAACCTCGTTAATTCAAAGTCGTTGGGACTCAAACTCGGACTTCGAATTACGTGATTTCGAATTAACTGCCAATTCGCAATTCAGAAGTACCAACCCTTGCCGCGTTACGAAATATTCTAAGCCCGTTACTGCATGCAGTTAACCTTGATTCACAGTTTATACCTTTCAAATGCCATGAAAAAAGAACTATTTCCAAAATGTATCCAAAAAGGTGCATTTACAATATTCAAATAATGCACTTCCATATCTCACTGGCAAATATAACCTCACGCAACGAAAGAAAGAAAAAAAAGCACAATTCAAAGACGTGGAGAAATCTGTGCTGGCTCCCATGTGCAAGTGCTTTATTCATTGGAGTACTATACTGTATGCATTTTAGATGCCTTGTATTTACACAGAAAGTACCCGATGCCCTTAAAATCAAACTTTCCTATGACTCTATCATTGTACGATTTCCCGCCATGGCACTTTTCTCGTACTTCAGAAATGTAAACACTTGCCGCGTCATGAAGTATTCTAAGACCCATTAATACATGCAATCACCTCGATTCACAGTTTAAACCTTTCCAATGCCATAGAAAAACTATTTCCGAAATGTATCCAACAAGGTGCATTTACAATGTTCAAATAATGCACTTGGATAAATCACTGACGAACATAACCTCACGCAACGAAAGAAAAAAATCACACAATTCAAAGACGAGGATAAATAATGCTGGTTCCCCTGTGCAAATGCATAATTTTTTGGATATCTGTACTGTTTGCATTTTTAGATGCTTTGTACTGGGATGGAAAATGCCCGACGCCCTTAAAACGTAGCTTATCGAACTTTTCTATGACGAGGGGATAAAGTTTCTCGCTTCCATGTGCATTGCAATTGAAACGCACTACAATGACCCCATCCCCGCCACTTGTACGATTCTCCGGCTGGCACTTTCTCCTTTAAAACCATAATACCGTTTGGGCTCGCATTAAAATAAAGCAATGCAGTTTCATCGGCAATGACAGTATTGTTCGGTGCCTACGAATTTATTATAGGAGCCTCGCTTTTTCGTCAACTGTCGGCATCGCCAGTATTCGCGCATTCTGTTTTCCCGCACACTGCCTGTTGCGCGATATTACAGCGTTCCTGAAAAGGTTGAATACAAAAGAATTCCGATTTCATTCAACTTGGCAATCATGAAGCGCACTGTAGACCCACCGAAGTGAGTGTAAGTGCGGAAAGCTACCCCTCCACGTTCCGGAATACGCGTTCTATTATGACGCGGATAAATTTCGAGTTGAAATTACTCTGTTACATACCGTACTATTGTTTTAAAATGTAAAGGCAGTTTCGAATTAAAAGTCTGAATTTCGGTAATGGGGCCGACATTGTACTTCGAATTACGAATTATCCGTATTTCGAATTAAACAATTTAAATAACATGCAAAACTGTATCTCATGTTTCCGGGAACGAGAGCTTCTTCGAATTACGTGGGATTTTGAATTAACCGATTTCGAATTATCGAGGTTCTACTGTATATTTTTATGCAGTTCTCATCTAGCACAGTTTCCAGTCACTGGCTGCATTGTTTTTATTATAAGCTTCTAGTGTTTCCTATAACTCCCCTGCATCTCCACCGACCCCTGTTTGTGTTTACTCAACAGAATTCTTCAGTTCGTTCAGCCATCTATCTGTGGGATTTCCTTTACTTGAATCCTCCATTGTTTGATATGCCCATACCTTAGGTGACATTTCTCTAGTCTCTTGAGAAGGGTTCCTCTTTCAGTATTTCCCTCTTCTGTCCCTGTCTCCTCATATCTCCTATTCTGCTGCTCACAAATTTATTTTACTCTCTTGTGCTCTTGCTAGTACCTCTTCCTTTCACTATCCATTGGAACATAACGGGTATGATCAAGCTTCTAACACTGTGCTATTCGCAGATCTCTTTATCTCTTCTGTCTTCCTCGATTATACTTCCCAAGTATTTGAAACTTTTCCACTTTCCTGTCCTCCTGCAAGCAGTTGGTCTTCCTTCCTTGGCACAAGCACCTCACTATTCTTCACATTGAAATTCATCCCATGCTGTTCCTCTGCTGTTTGCTGTGCATTCAGCTGCCCTTGAACTTCTTCCACTTTATTATCCCTTGCCATCATCCTGTCTGCGAACAATATTGCTTTCACCTTCTCTTCCCCCTGTCACTCCTGCTACTGTCATCCTTGAGTGAAGAGTAATGATGAAAAAGCAATTCTTGCTCTAAGCCATCCGTTTTCTCCAACAATCCTGTTCTCTCCCCTACTTTAACACAACTCACACTACCTAGTGAATACCCATCAGATTTTACTTTAGATTTGGAAACCTGGTAGATATATCTCTGATACGTTGATGTGTTGGTATCTATCAACCTTGATGCCCTCTGAGCAATGTCAAATGTGTTGTCTAGGTTTTGATGTTGAATTAGTGAAGACTTGATAGAAGGTTTATTGAAAATATTTCTGTGTGAGGTCAAGTCAATTAATTCCCATACTGATCTCATAAATGGTTCGTTGTGCCTCCCTTCACATTCAGTGTTGCCCTCTTTTGAGGCTAGAGACAGATTCCAGCAGCACTGCCATAATTGGAAGCATTCCAGGAGGTCATTTCCTCACAGCGTGTTCAAAACGGTCTGCCATTCATTTTGAGTTTTTCCCCTTCAGCTGCATTTCTAGTTTCGGTAACAGAAAAAGGTCTTGTTGTGCAAGATTGGGCAAATAAGATGTGGCACGAGCGCCATGTTGCTATAGAGTCAGAGAATTGTATGGGTAGGTGCATTGTCACTTTGAATGAGTCGCAGATCACACTACTTCCTCCTTGCATCCTTCTGTAGATGTTTTAAAAACTTACATGTGGACAACAGCATGAACTACTGACTTTGTAGATAGTCCAACACTTTTGTGATAGTTTCTGGTGCTGAAATGAAGACTGAGCGACCCGGGTGCACATCACAATCAATGTTCTGCACTATCTTAAAGCAGGAAAACTACTTAAATGTTAAATTTCTGATAGCCTTCAGCATTTAATAACATTCTAAATGTTTTCCCTAGCTTGAAGCAGAATTTGATGCAAGCATGCTTTTCACGCAAATTGTTGCATTACGCTGCTCACAAAGAATACAAGACACAAGTGTAGCGTCACTTCAGATGCATAGAACAAGCTGGTTTTCAGCGCACTGATTCGTCATAGGCAGCAGTGCTGCTTTTGGTTGCTATAATATACTCCATATGAGCACGGGAAGTGTAGTTAAGGATTTAAATGACTAGACCTTTTATGTGGTGCATGCTCTGCTGTCCTATGGTCAAATAGAGGAAGACGTTGTACTGTTACTCAGTTACCTACCTTGTCTTGTGTTAAAGTGTTACAAAGTTTTTATTGACATATAGACGCATTTTTGAAGACAGAATAATTTCCTTAATATTTGTCTAACTTACGTCCATGGCAACTTGTAACACCGATCACTTCTCAAAATGATCATCATTTGCCTTCACACAGTCTCACTTAAGTCTCCCTGGCTACTCATCAATGGCATTAGGCAGGATCTCCACTGGAAAATCTGCCACTGCCGCACAGGATCGCTTCAGGCTTTCAATATTGGGGTGCCTTATCATATTCCCTCAAGCACTGCCCATGATTTGTAGTCCACTGGGTTAAGGTCACGGCTGCTGCTGGGCCAGTCTGCTGATGAGATTGCTTTGAAGCCAATCTTGTTTTGTTCTTGTAGTGCGTGTTGGAGCTGAATCGTGCTGGAAGCTCCACTCTTGGTTTCTGCCCAACTTTGCACACTGGGGCGAAACGCTGGCAACGAGGAATGAGTTCATTGGAAAATTTATAATGTCCAATAACGGACCAACTATATTGGTAATGTAAATTTATTCATTCGGGACAAATATTTCAGGCTCCCGTACTCAGTCTGGTTTCTGGCCTGGAAAACAGATTGTAGTCTGTCAAAGTTTTTAATAGTGTGTATGGTAAAGACTACATGGTGACGTAAATATATCTTATGTCTGCGGGTCATCCGAAAATTTGTGCAACCGCGACAAAATATGTGACGGAAGTGACATATTAGTTGTTACCGTAGGCCTTAGTCGCCAAAGATGCTGTGACTGTGGATTTGTATAAAGAGAAAGTGTACCGTCGGTGATGTCTTATTAGCCATTACTGTAGGTCTTGCTCGCCAAAGATGTTCTATGAAATGTAAATAAATCATTCTTTATCTATATTTGAGTTATATTCATGCTCATTAGCTGTTTGCAAGTGGAAAAGTTTTTGTTGTTGTACAGTGGAACAGAGCGTGAAATTACTACCATTCTTGAATTTGTCCAAGAAAATAATCACGCGCTACCCACTTTCTGCAGTACACTCTTACTCTATTTTTCAGTTTTTTCTTTAATTATTGCCTTATTTCATAGGTGTTCTTAAAACACTTTGTATTTCTTCCTAATCTAAAATGGGCTCTTCTAGAACATAGAGATATCTTGAAAACTAAGCTAAGGACCATGCAGATTGCACCACTCAGCCAACTACTTGGTCTTGCATAGCTATTTAATAAACATTAAAATATTACAAAGAAGCAGAGAATAAATAACTCTGACCTAAAATGCATGGAAGTTCTGGATGCACTAACGTGAAGGATTGTGAACAAGATATTAACTTCAGCATACATATAACCTTTTAACACAACAAACTCATTGAAAGATTGTTTTCTTATGAAAATATCTTTGTAATTGTTCTTGAAATGTTCTGTAAGAACAATTTTATCTCCTGTATACATTGCTGTAACCGACATGATCAGACATAAACTTATTGAAATGAGAGCCAGACTGAGTGGTTCAGACGGTTGAGGCGCTGACCTTCCGACCCCAACTTGGTAGGTTTGATCCTCGTTCAGTCTGGTAGTATTTGAAGTGCTCAAGTACGTCCGCATCGTGTCGGTAGATTCACTGGCATGTAAATGAGTGACCAGTTCAGTTTAATTTATTGTGCTGGGAACATCAGCCCATACTCATTTAGGGCTATACAAGAGACTACTTTAGGTATTGTGCTGGAGTACCCTCTAAAAATAAAGTCTTTAATATCTTTCACTCTTTTGTCCCATTTTAATATTAGAAACAAAACAAAAAAATTTAGCAGAGCAACTTTGGAAGATTTATTAAAAATGCACCTTGGGATAGAACAGTATTTTTATTAAACCACTGCACTTTTCTGATGGTCTGATGTCCAATAATGCACCATTTAGGGTGTTATGAGCATTTCACCTTGTATGTGCGGGTGCAGTGAAAGTAGCCAAGTCCTGCCGTTTCTAAAGATGAGAGAAGAGATTTAAAAGGTGTGAAGAACACTAGAACAAATATTAAAATCCCTTCCACTGGGGATTATAACGACAGTGCATTGAAAGCAGTGAAAAACCCCAAGCAATAAATACACTGTCCATAAGTTAAGGAATCTTCGAGATCCATGAGTAAACATTGTGGCATGGCGATAATGTGCAGACTAAACTTTGGCTGTGTAATGAGGAAACGTGACTTGTATGGCATGCTCGGTACAAGGCCGATTTATGTGCCTGAAACAGTCCGTGTGGGCGTAGGTCTTGGGTACAGTGGTTCTGACTGCGTGTTGTGTGAATTTCGCACACAGCATTCAAATTATTTGGAGGTTTTACTTGGTCATGTGCAAGAAAATGGCTGCCATTTAGAAAGCAACACTACTTAGTCCAACTTGTGTTGAAAATCATAGATGCAGGTTTCAACATTCTCAACCATCTCTGTGTGCTTAGATGCAGGTGCCAGCCCTTCCTAAAGGATTAACATTTTTTTTTTTTTTTCCTTTCATTAGTAAGCAATTTCACCTAGCCTGCCTTGTGGCCAAGATTTTTACAGCCTCAAGGTTATATGGTCTGACACTGTGGAGCCATTTTGAGTCCTTCTGGTCGAAAAAATTTCACCATCAGAATGTTGGCCGGTAGGGTAGGAGAGGTGGTGGTATACAATTTCTAATCACTAGATTGCATGCCAAAAGCCTGCATTAAATTCCAAGCGTTCATGTGGAGTGAGGGCATATGATCTTTGTCAGATGAGTACATAAAACCTTGAGCAGACCCCTTGATGCTATTAGACAGGGGCTGGCACCGGGTTTCAACTTCTCCCTTTTATCATACACAATGTCATTTACTTCACTTCATTAATTCCTCTGAGGTTGACGTCAGGAGGGACATCCGACTGTAAAACCTCTCTACGAAGATTCATCTAACTTCACACCCAACACCATAGAGTAACGGGGCAAGGGTTTATGTAGAGTAAGAAATTTCACAAAAAAAGCAAATATGCACTGTGCTAGTCAACTTTGTAAGGTCATGTTAATCCATAGGTAGGCTGTCGTGCGACAAATATTCTCCACCCTCCACTGTACCATTCAACAGAATAAATTTACTACTTCTGACTAGAATGGGAAGTACAAGCACAAACAGTCTCACTCTGTTATTCAGCACACTGACTGCTAACCAGCAAATAGAATTTAATTTTTTGCACCCCAAAGGTGCAACTCACTAGCGCACCTACCAAGGTGCACGGCATGTGCATGTTACCAGCTGAGCTCAAATTGGCATATTGGGGTGAAATGCTAGCAGCCAAGAACGAAAATGTATAATTTTGAATATAGGACCAGCTACATGAGAATTATGCATAAACTCATTCGGGACAATTATTTCAAGATTCTTGAGGGTCTAGCAAGCTTCGATTCTTGTATTGACTTCTGCTACATGCACTATCCTTCTCTTGGTAGGTGTGCTAGTTACCAACTGATCAGCTCACATTGGCACACTGGGATGAATGTGTGCTATACAAGAGACTACTTAGGTATTGTGCTGGAGTTCTTTCTAAAAATTGTCTTTCACCCATTTGTGATTTCCTATAATCTTTGAATTAAGAAATTTCATCGTAGTTTATTAGTTTCATTAGCCCATATTGATAGTTCCAACAATCACAATTATGAACTTGGATTGCCCACCTAATCAACACTTGATTTATTTCTGATGTATTTACATTACAAATACATATAGCTGTAGGGCCTAGTGGTTTCAGTCTCTGTTAGAGGCCATTTACTGCTGCTGAAAACTTTATTTGATGAAACTGCATATACAGTAATATTTCTAAGTCTATTAATACAGTTTGTAATAATCTTGCGTCAGATTAGAGTTATAACATTTCAGGTCTAAAATTATTTCAAAAGTTCATTTGCACTGTTCTCAAATACATCAGATCTATTCTATCGATTAACGTGCATATTGATCGTGATCTCTAGTATGATAGCATGAAATGTCACTGGTATGGCCTTGATGCTCTATTTACAAACACTTGATAAATTATACAGTTTTATATTAAAACAAGGTGCCTGTTTGTTACATGTTTTAATTGATGCAAACTTTGGTAAATCGAGTTAAAATTTTCTTATCACTATAACCGAGTGCTGGTCGACGTCAGATTTGTCTTGGCGATTTTAATTGTTCGATGTTTTCAAGTAAAATGGTGAGAAAATCCCTTTGATTTGGTTTACGTAAATTATCTGTTGGAAGCTGGCACTGAGTTGTGTTGCCTTGAGTTGGTCATCTACTGTACAATGGGCTGGTAAGTGTGCTGTGGTCTGCTCTTCTCCACATTCACACAATATGGAATCTACTCTGAAACCCAACTTCTTCAGGTTTGACCTGAATTTCATGATGCCTGAAAGTGACCTCCAAATCACCCAATCTGCTGAATGACCAGAGCCCTGTTTCATAAAACTAATAATATTAGCTAATCATATTAGAACTCATAAAAATAATTATTAGTTAACCAAATTCTGTTTCATAAAGATTTACACATGACTAGAGGCATGAATTTTTCGCATTAATTTTTGAACGATTTCACGAAAAGGATACTAATTTTCGCGTTATTTCACAAAATAGATATTGCCGTATCGCTTTAATTTCGCTTTAATGAAATTCTAAAATTAATATTTAAAGATTTCATTATTGTGGTTCTGAATTATTTATATGAATGGTAGATGTATAAATTACTAAGAACCAAGTCCGTTTTCCCTTCCAAAGATTGTTTGCTGCTTGCTAGTACTTCGTTTGAGCAACGGGGGACGTACGAGGTATTGTTTCCATAGTGGAAAGGTCCCCAGATCCTAACCAACAGAAAAAAGAAAAATCTTTATCAGAAAGAGGTCTTAGAAAACCTAGTCTTACTATCACTGATCGTTGATTGTGGAGGTTTAATTGATAGACTGTACATGCCTGGTACATACTTTTGAAGCCGTTTCCGGACTGCAGGGTCGTCTACCTTCTCCAGCGGGATGTTGGCTTTGAGTAGTATCGCTGTTTCGTGACTAAATTCTATTTTTTTCACTCTTAGTTTTCTTTTGCATATCTAATGAGAGTTCTATTGTTGCCTGTTGGAGTGCTAAATTTACACCCTGAATGTTCCTTATTTTTAAAACAATATTTTGAGATAGTATCTTTTTCTCCCACTCGATACGAACATTACAAAATTTACACATTAAAATATTGCTTTCCGAAATGTATAAACCTTCACTCGCAAACTGTTTAGCTCTGCTGTGCACCGTAACACTTGTCGAGCGACCCATCTTCGCTATTGTCTGTGATCACTTTCTTAATTTTACCTGACCACGAAGCCGAAATACACCAGTCAATTGTGCTGCTTGTAGACGTCATGCCTTGAGGAGACAGACTGGGGTGGGATTACCAGCCACCACTAGAACAACATTCCAAACATTTTGTTTGGCAAGAAGCATGGAGCCAACCCCTTTTCTTTGATACCATGTCTTAAAGATATTTTCCAGAGCATTCATGATAACATATTTCTTTCCTATTGATGAATCCTTGTTTGCTCTTCCTTTTCTTTTCATCCATAATCTTGGAACAAAATGTCAAGTTCGTTATTCACTACAGATTTTGCTGTAATTCCCTTAAATTTGCGAACATAATATCAATATTTTCTTAACCAGAAACATATGATTCGTAAAAATATCGCAAAATCGCTTCAAAATATTTTTTGTTGCGCTTATCGTTAATGAGAAAAAATCATGCCTCTACATGTGACTAATAAAATATCTTAACTAATAATATTAGTTAATTAGTCAGCTGATACAAATGAAGGTTAGAATCTGTCTGTTGCATATGTTCTTGGTTTGGGTTTGTTCCTAGCAGTAGGCTAATGCTTGACTACAACAGACTATTAATCAACATGTTCAAAAGGCTCACTTGATATTTTCGTTGTTGTGACTTCAATATATATGAAAATGGATAAAAGAAGTGAGAATAATGTGAGAGAAGAAAATTTCTTTGCGGAAAGTGATTGAGTTAAAGCGTCAACTATTCGCAGCCTTTTGCACACTATAACTATCCTTGTTCCTTTTACTTTTTAATTTCATGTGCCCTTAAAAATCTCTGAGATGGACTAGCAAAATCTTTGTTCACTACCCCTGTTGGTGGGGGCGGTAGAATAACAGCCACAGTATCCGCTGCCTGTCGTAAGAGGCGACTAAAAGGGGTCCCAGGGCTCTCAACTTGGCAGCGTGTGTTGGCGAACATGGGGCACTGAGATGAGTCGCCATTTCTTCAACTTACTTTTGCCAGGCTCATTTTCATCTACACGTCTGACCTACCTTGTTCAACTCTTGCTATTTTCCGACCTTGACAGTATTAGGTTGCGAGGCCGAAAGAGTCTTTCATTTTCACGCCCTTCGTGGCCCTTCTCTTTTTTTAGCCGATACCTTCATTTTTCAAAATGTTGTATCCTTTCCATTTTTCTATCTAATTAGTGTTGTTATAGATGATGGTTGCCTAGTTGTAGCCTACTTCCTCTTAAAACAATAATCATCACCAGCACCATCTTGGTTCACTGGTGATATAAGCCAAGATTTTAAAAGATACTTGGAGTGTCCGAGCAGAACTGCACTAGAGAAACACAGTGATACTGTGTATCACTACCAACCGGTGGAGTGCAATGCGAACTGCTGTTTTTAAGGTTATGCTTCATTCCTTGCAGTGGAACGTTCTATTACCTACCAATCCTATCAAGCAAATACTCAAAAGTTATGTAATCTAACCTAAATCTCCCATTCGGTATTCATATGTTTGTTACATGTCAGTACAGGCTGTTTTTGACGTAACATTTATTGAACGGTGAATACCTACACTTGTTCCTTATCACTGTTTGAATCAGAGTCGACCATTTCAGTGATCTTCATGATTTTATGCCACAATAATAAAATACCGCTCACTTTGGTTTCACTAATAATATTAATTATAAGTCAGAAATACACTGATGGAAATAATCCTAATAATATGAGTAACTTTTATTAGTCATGTTGTCTATGAAACAATTTACTAATATTATTACGAACATCTACTAATAATTTTGACTCATAAACTAATAACTGATATTATTAACTAATAATTTTATGAAACATAATACTAATATTATTAGTTACTATTATTGGTTTCTTACTAATAATATTAATGAAATAATAATAATATAAAATATAATATAAATATAAATAATATTATTAATGAAAGATGTTTTATGAAACAGGGCCCAGCAGGGAATTGCTCATTTGGCATCCATTCATTTAGATGCTGCCTTCTTGCCTGCCACTCTTCAGTTCTTACTTGCTGGATTTTACCGAGAAGTGCCTCAGTAGATCTTAAGAAGCTGCGTGTTGATGTAAGACACTGGGCCTGAGATTGTCATTGAGATGTCTTTCCTGGCAAATATTTCTCGATCGATTTCGGGAGCTGCTATACCAGCATAACCGGAACTTTCCCAGAGGTGTACGATGCTGCCAGACAGTAATTATTTTGCATCTCTCATAGAGTGCCACATCCACGGTTTTGGCAATGCAGGATTTATGCCATACTGGACAAGTGTACTAAGCTGCAGAATAGTACGGCACGCGGGAGATGTTTTCACTACATCTGAATGTACACCGCAAGCCGTTCCAGTCCACTTCTGTACTATGTTATTTCTAGCAGCCATATTCTTCTTGAACGTTGAAGCACGGTCAGGTCAGGAGAAAGTCTGATATTGGGGGTACTGCAGTGTTTCAGTGGAATGTCTCCCCAGTTGACTTTCAAACAAAAAGCATGTCTTGAGATGAAATGCACAAGTTTGGATCAATGGCTGATCTTTGGTATAAATATATTCTGAACAGCAATGGTGTAAGCACACTCCCTTTGGGTAGCCCATTCCTTATGTTGGGGAGGCTGAATTATTGCAAAGTTAGTTCCAGGTGGGACCCACAGATGCTTACGCAGGACCACAAAAATGATCAAAGTGAAGTCTGTGAGGACCCATTACACCAGTTTGAGGTTAAAGGTGACAATTTTCTGGGCAGCATTGCCACCAGAGATGAGAGTAGTGGTTTCACCCCTATGAGCTGGAATCTAAAACCCAATCTGTAGAGAGGCAACGTATGAATTCTTCAAGAGACAGGCAGGCAGTGATGTCTGTGGTCTTTCAGGATAGAGGACTTGTGATTGGACTTGATATCCTGGATCCCTGTGAAACCGTTGATCCTTAACACTATAAGAAGACTCACATTAAACTGAAAGGTCACATTTCTTGAGTCAGGTAACCTTTCACGTGCAACTTGATAATGCTAGACCCTGTGGCGGTTTGGCAGCCATTTCACACATTGCTGTTTGCCTGGACTGTTGTACCACATCCACCTTTTAGCTCCAATTTAGCATCTCTAACTTTCATCCGTTTGGGCCTATGAAAATGGACTGAGGACATTTTTTCGGACAGCAATGCTCTGTTATTGAGGCTGTAAGAAAGTGACTTGCTTCTTCTGATGGATTTTTTCACAAGTGTTGTATACAGGGGCTTGTTCATTGCTGGAAAATGAATAACGGATGGTGATTATGTGGAAAAGTAACTGCAAGTAGTTCAAATCTTGCTGTTTTAACTTTGTTAATATGTGTTGTAGTTAACATGAAAATAAATAAGAGGGATCATTTCTTGGAACAGTCTTTGTACATAGAAATAAACAAGCCCTTTAAACAAAGCAAGTGAACAACACTTTTCTTGCGGAATCACAGACCAACATTTCTCACTCGTAGAATAGATAAAGTGCGATGCATTAGAGTCCACTACATCATGTGCATGCAAAAGGAATATTTTTGACCTTATAAGAACTCGCACCGGTATGCAAACAAGTCAGAACACCTGCTAGTGCTTGTGTGGGAATTTAGCTGGGGGTGGGATATGTTGTGTCTAGAAACTGTTGATGGTGATGATGCTTTGATTCTAAAGGGACCTAACATTCTAGGTCGTTGGCCCTGGGCACTATTCTCCTTTCCTTCAAAATAACAAGCTTTGAAATCTGTACATTGTGTAAAAAACATTACAAAATCCTCTAACTTAACCTAATCTGAATGAAGCAAAGTGTGTGGAAGTCCCAAAGCAAAATTTATGTATATATTCACTTTGTCAGCATTGTACATATTTTTCCTTTGTTTTTTAGATATGGACCTCCTACGAGAACAGAGTATCGTCTCATTGTAGAGAACCTCTCAAGTCGTGTTAGCTGGCAGGTATGTTGAAATCTTTTTTGTATTTTGATATTATTTTTGGGGTAATTGATTGTGAGAGCACCGGAGTGAAGATGTGCAGGTGTTTGAACATATTCTATTAGTAGTGTAGGTACAGTATTCCCTTGTTAGTTCTGCTGTATTGTAGCTTAAGGATTGTCTAGGATGCTATTTGTTCTGTTCTGCGGTTGCAGCTGGGAACATACACAGTGTAATTCTCAACAAAAATATAGCTCTTTTTGAACTCACACAAATTTCTATGCATTTTAATTTTGATAGTGAAGGCACACTTGAATGTAGAGAAATTTTAAGAATGTTTGACTATAAGGACATATTAGACAGTCACGTGAAAGATGAGCTTGAGGGCCGTTGATCATGCAGAAGGTGAGAAGGCAGTGATTATCTTGAATTTACCCATAGTCATACTATCACTAGAGATGAATCCTGTGTTCATGAGGGGAAGGAATGCTGTTACTTTCAGATCAGGGCATTATGTTTTAGTTTTGTAACATTGTAGATGGCCCCATCTGATGTTGGTAGAATGGTTTGGGAATTGGGTATTTTCTGTTGACCTCCGTCAACCAGGTATCAGTAAATAGTTGGAGAACGTGATGTTGAGGTGGTTAGCCATAAGCGTTGTTGCTATAGAATATTCCTCTGGGATAGGACATAGGAGATAATAGCTTCTTGTAGTCCTTGCCAACTTCTTGCCTTTGAAATGGTGTGTAAACAGGTGTGGAGCACACTGATTTAAGCACCTTGGACAAAAAAGAAAAAAAAAAGTCACCTACCTTGAGAACGTTACTAATACCGGGGAAGCATTGCTCCTAGCAGGAGGAAGTGACTGCATGAGGAGTTGTGGTGTGTCAGAGCGAGGAGTATCTACTCGTGCATAAGCAGATGCCGTAATTCCAGCACAGTATAAGGATATCGCTGTACATTTCTCCTGCTGCTCCAAATAGTCCCACAGATTTTCGATGGGGTTCAAATCGTTGGTCATTGTGGATCAGACCAGGCGTTCCCGGGGTGTCTGAATGTTCCTGGGTCCTGTGAATACAGCATTTATCATCTTCGAAGATGGAAATGTCAACTTGAGGATTGCACCGCCTCGTCGCCGACAATGTCCGGATACTTGCCTAGCTCATTTTCATTCTTCAAAATGAGTGGGCTTGAGTTGTGTGAAAAATCTTCCATCACACACTGTTCCTAAAATCCTTCATTTGACTCTCGGTGCACCCTATGCCTTGAAATCTTGGGGAGAGAAAAAGACAGCAATGAAGTGGCCTCTTGCCTGATAGTAGACTCCAAATTGTAGTTCACATCTCAATGTTTGTTCAAAATTTGGTTGGGATGGATGGACATGTATTCCCAGACAGAGGCATTTCTTGTTGAGTTCAAAACTAATTTTCAATGACAAGGCATGACATTTATTGCCAGGCCCTTTGAGTTGGAGTTTATGCGGCCACAGTTCTGATACTGTTTCTTGCAGACACACACACTCTCTCTCTCTCTCTCTCTCTCTCTCAACTGCACGCTCATTGGACAGTCCACGTTTGTACATGGAACTGATCGAACACCTTTATTCACTGTGTTTTTAAGGGCATATGAAACCACAGTAGTCTCTTTTTGGCAAACTCATCACGTTCTTGCATTGACCCCTCTTCCTACACCTTTATTCACTGTGTTCCTAAGGGCATATGAAACCACAGTAGTCTCTTTTTGGCAAACTCATCACGTTCTTGCATTGACCCCTCTTCCCACACTGTTTATATGCAACTGACTGACACATTTCAAGTGATGGTCATTGTCAGTGGTGAGGGGTCATGTGGCCACATGGCAGGAGTGATATGCCACCTGATTCAATGTAGAGACCCTTGTGCTTTTTGAGAGGGTGACTGATTTTTATTTCATGGGGAGTTATATTTATGCAAAATAATTCTTATTTGTTTTAAGGCAAAGAAAGTTCAGTGTCAAAACACCTAGGATAGTATTTAGGTTGTAATGCTGATTCTACAGATGATTTCTTCCAGTTCTTGGTGAAATAGTGGAAACAACTTTCAGAACCTAAGGAAAGACACCGTGCATATTAAGTGGCTGATTAAAAGGAAAGAATTTTCATGTTAACGAGTATGAGTATGTCTACAGTAATAAAGAAGAAAAATGCAGTTTAGACCTGGATTTTACGAAGTGAAGAGCAGAATCTTGTAAGCATATCAACTTACTGATGGATTTCTAATTGCAGGAAGAATTCTGGACTGAAGGAAGCTTTGTTATGCCTGAATTGTGGAATTTTCTCAATTTATCTTTTGTGCCTTTTTGTCTAAGCAGAGGTTAGTATTTGCTTAATTGATAAGGTTTGAGCTATTAGTGTAGATGTAAGAACTAACAAGGGATTTCTGTATTGGTTGTTGCTTCACTACTAATAACTGAGCAGTTATTACTTTCATGATATTTGTTTTTATCATTTAAAGTGATATGAACATTTTAGTTAAACCATACAGTTCTGTGGGACTAGTCGACCTAACAAGCAAATCAACGTGGAGAAAGGAGTAAACACAAGGATGACTGGACGCCTCCTGTCGCAGACTGTATGGTTTAATGAAATGGTTTCATCTGGTTTTGCTCAAGTTATTGGTAGTTGTATGTTGGTGGGCTTAGTATTTGTAACTGCTCTCACATAAAGTATGTTGAAAACCAAATATGTCTAAAAAGTTAACGCTGTTTTTTCCGAAGAGCCTTGCCCTCTTCACCCTGGAGTGAGCGATGATCCATGACCAAGCCAAGCCGTCTTAGGGTCTCTAATGACGATGACCGATATTAGAAGTGGTTTCGCTTTGTGGTGGTGGCCATCCCAAGCAATTCCCGCAAGCAATCTAGGGCAGGAAGCCAGAACCAGGCAAGCAAGGCCTTTGGGATCGATCTACCACTCGCTTGCTTGGACGTATCCTTTGGGAGCCGGCCGACCAAGGCTTTTGGACTATGAGATGATGACCATGCTAAAGGTTACCACTTCCGCCCGCGCGGTTCTGGTGCAGCATCGCTGGCCAGCCCCATTGGTTGCCAACCTGGTCGGCTCGACTCCGCCCCTACTTCCCCCTCTGTGTGACACGACACCGTCCGGTCCGTCCGTGGTTGGTCCATTTCCATGTGGTGTGCCTTGTGATCAGACGAGTAAAGAGAGCCCACTCGCATGGGCCCTAAGGTAAATGGATATACCGACAACAATAATGTGCACTGTTTTGCTGTCTCTCTCTCTCGGCATGCTTCAACTGAGATTCGATAAACAGTATATATATTTATTAGTGGAGGGGATAAACATATAAAATAGGAGTTTTTAGTACTTATATTACTTTTCATACCGGTTGTTGAAGTTTCTTTTCATTTGGTGCTTGGAATTAGATATTTACTGAAAGGTAATCACCTGGCTTGAAAATTTGTTTTATTTGATCCCAAAGTTGGCTCAGAATTTATGACTCCACCTATGTATACAACTTTTCTTCTGTGGATGATTTGGAGGAGTTGCAGGTTATCTCTGAAATTGTTAAAAGTTCAGTTCAGAAGTTCTGGAAGAAAAATGGACAGCTTACTGGTACAGTCAACCTTCACAATGAATCGATGTATTTTACAGCTGACTTCTGGATAGTAGGACACTGGAGATTTCGCCAATTCAAGATCGGACTTCATTTACCTTAAGAATTGTTGCTAGAAATGTCGTGAAGTGAAGAAAGATGTCATTTATTTATCCACATGGAACATGCCCAAGATCCAATTTTTAAACTATGGAAAGTGACAACTGGCTCCTGCAGAAACAATCCATCACCAATGGCCACGCTTCTCTTGCATTTTTTAATGTTTTCGTCACATACAGTGCGCTCTGAATTCTGTCATCGTGTTTGATTATGGGAGGAAATTGCTTTCGTTCTCATCAATCCTGTGGTCACCCATCAATGCCCTTTGGTTGCTGGCTGGAATGTCGTTAGCTTTCTGTGACTTAAGTACAAGAAAAGTTGTTACTGATGGTGGACTGTCATTTCAATTTTATTTCTAATTTCAAGCACTCTTCTTCACTCATTAGATTCCTATATTAATTTTTGAAAGTTCTTTTAGTTAAATTTCTATACATTAATCTTTAAAAGATATTGTTTACTTAATGTGGATATGGGTTAGTTAGTCTTTAGGTAGATTTAGTATCTGTTTGATTGATATGCGGTAACATGTTGTTTCCTGTTGTGTAGGATTTGAAGGATTACATGCGCCAGGCGGGTGAAGTGACTTATGCTGATGCACACAAGCAACGCAGAAATGAAGGGTAAGTACAAAGTCAAAAATGAGGTCGACTCCTTGGTTGTCATATCTTCAGTCACTATATAATAGCAGTGTGTATGTACTCTCCTCACTTTGTGTCTTATATTGACTAACCAGTAATTAAATGAGTAATTTAGATATATTTGAAGAGGTATTGGTGAAATGTATTTTTAAATGTACATTGTGATGAGACTATGGCAGGAAATCTTTTGTGTACTAGTGTTGGAAGCTAATTTTACAGCGCTAAATGCATACCAATTCATAGAACACTACTTGTTTTCCAGCTAGATTATACTTTATGCAGTTGGATGTGATCGCTTTTGGCATAGATTTATTCTTAATTCTAGATTTACTGGCACCTAAAATAACTCGTGGGACAAAATTCCAGCATATCAGCCTCCCCCAAAACCATAAAATTGTAGTTAGCAGGGTGTAAAACCAAAAAAATAATCATTACTCTTAGTTGTGTAAACAATAGGGAACATGCATGATCCGGGGTTTTAATTAAAAATATGCTAATCTGATTCAAAATTTCATGCAGAATTCAAAAATGTGATCAGAATGTACAAATAATAACTCCAAACGTGATAAAAATCTACGAAGATGTCACGTCACGCAAGCACGCGATCTCATTGGTCTGACGTCATCGTACAGGTTGACTGAATTAGCAGACGAAGTAACACATATAGTGTGCTGTGAGAAGCAGGATACACTTCGCGTATTTCTACTTTACGTTAGTGTCAAGTATGGTTAAATTCGAGGTCTATACATTGGATAATAATCTGAGTGGTATATTTTAGACTTAAAATGAATCCTGCGCAGACAGTGAGGCAGAAAACTTATAAATGGTGTAGAGTTCCGATGTGCAATAGCACATCGCATACCATACCAAACAAATTGTTTATAAATGTTCCAAAGACGCTAAAACTAGGGAGAAATGGATTTTGGCGAGCCGGAGAAATGCTGATGATATATCGGAAAAGTCTACAGTTTATTATTATTTTTTTTTTTGAAGATTTTAACGTAAGATGAATTTGTTTGAATTTTCAAATCACTTTTCCATGTCAGCTGTTCTAGTGGTAAAACTTTAAATTTTAATGTATGATGCTTTATTTAAATGTTTCAATTACATCTTGGAATATGAAAGTAAAAAAACAGTGCATTAAATAATGCTGATTATTAAAGTATTCTCCAAACCTAACCTATGTTTTGGGTGATCCATGTCAAGATAATAAATCAAAGGGGTTATGAACCATTTTGACAGCTCTAATTCTACCAATACCGGGCGAGTTGGCCGTGCGCGTAGAGGCGCGCGGCTGTGAGCTTGCATCCGGGAGATAGTAGGTTCGAATCCCACTATCGGCAGCCCTGAAAATGGTTTTCCGTGGTTTCCCATTTTCACACCAGGCAAATGCTGGGGCTGTACCTTAATTAAGGCCACGGCCGCTTCCTTCCAACTCCTAGGCCTTTCCTATCCCATCGTCGCCATAAGACCTATCTGTGTCGGCGAGACGTAAAACCCCTAGCAAAAAAAAAAAAATTCTACGAATATATCTTGGCATGGGACAGTTATGTATGTCTTTATTGAAGAGCTTAATTGGTAAAGAAATTTAGGCTATATCTAAATACTCTATAATGTAACAAAGAATAGGCGTGTACATCATGAAAGGAAACAACGTGAATTTAACAAATGTATAACTCTACACAAAACCAATGCTTGTCTGTTGGGGTCTTATAAGTTAACAATGCTAAATTATAATAATTATCATAATATTAATGAAATAAATAACATAATTGCACACAGGTGAAAATAGTGATGTAGGTGTTTAAAATATTATCCAACTTAGCCAAGTTTTAGGTTATACAAGCCAAGTCAATAAACCGAAGGGTAAAAATACCGCGCGAGTTGGCCGTGCGGTTAGGAGCGCGCAGCTGTGAGCTCGCATCCGGGAGATAGTGGGTTTTGAACCCCACTGCCGGCAGCCCTGAAGATGGTTTTCCGTGGTTTCCCATTTTCACACCAGGCAAGTGCTGAGGCTGTACCTAAGGCCACGGCCGCTTTGTTCCCATTCCTAGGCCTTTCCTGTCCCATCGTCGCCATAAGACCTATATGTGACGGTGTGACGTAAAGCAAAAAAAAAAAAGTAAAAGTCACAGCACCCAAAGACATTCCTGTATTGAGCGACTAAAATGTCACCGGGACACTTTTCTTTCCTGATATGCTCAGCTTGTTAAAAGCCAAATGTAATTAATGTTATTGGCTTCACGCCCCGCTAACTACTTCTACGATTTTCGGAGACGCCGATGTGCAGGAATTTAGTCCTGCAGGAGTTCTTTTACGTGCCAGTAAATCTACCGACACGAGGCTGACGTATTTGAGCACCTTCAACTACCACCGGACTGAACCAGGATCGAACCTGCCAAGTTGGGGTCAGAAGGCCAGCACCTCAACCGTCTGAACCACTCAGCCCGACTTGTGAAAACTAGATGAAGTCATATTTATCTTTATCATGTTTAACTTTTTCCCTCCACAAAGATATTTAATTCTCTTTCATGGGCCCTGGAAGTGGGTAGGCCAGTTGTCCCAACCATAAATATATATTTTTTTGGGAATGATAGATTATAGCCCTATAGTACTATGATCTTTCTTTCTTTCTTTCTTTCTTTCTTTCTTTCTTTCTTTCTTTCTTTCTTTCTTTCTTTCTTAATCAGTGTATCCTTCAGGGTTGGTTTTCTCTCGGACTCAGCGAGGGATTTCACCTCTACCACTTCAAGGGCAGTGTCCTGGAACGTGAGACTTTGAGTATGGGATGAAACTGGTGAGGAGGGCCATTACCTCGCCCAGGCGGCCTCACCTGTTATGCTCAACAGAGGCCTTGTTGGAGGATGGGAGGATCGGAAGGGATAGACAAGGAAGAGGGAAGGAAACGGCCGTGGCCTTAGGTGCCTGGAGGAGAAGTAGGAAAATACGAAAAACCACTTCGAGGATGGCTGAGGTGGGATTCAAAACCCTTCTACTCAGTTGACTTCCCGAGGCTGAGTAGACCCCGTTCCAGTCCTCGTACTATTTGTTTTCAACTTTCATGGCAGAGCCGGGAATCGAAACCGGGCCTCCGGGAGTGGCACACATTAACCACTACACCACAGAAGCGGGCTAGTACTATAATGCTACCTATATGTTTATGTTAGTGCTGAAATCCGATTTCTTACTTTACTAATGCTGAAAGCCCGAAAATGTAATGTTCTTCTTTAATAGGGGAATCAGTCTAGAAGGAAATGTTGAAAGTGATGTGATATCTATCCAGGTTCGTTGTTATCCTAATACTATGGGTTACAGTACATTGCACGTATATAAAAGACGCCACTTACAAACTTGCTTGTTATCCGCGAATTTCTGCGGCCACAAAAGTCACATTTTTCAAGAATGATGACATCTACACATGGTAGATTGTCTGACTGTGCTGTTTCGAACCTTTCTTCTGTCATTTCGAAGTTATTCGCGATCGTGAATAATAAACAATCGGCTTTTAGCAACGGCTGATGCACAACGGCTGATAGAGCTCCATGCGGTACTGGATCGTGACGTCACAGCGCGCCGCTTACGTCAGAGGCCGTTTCACTCGCCTTGCGGAAAGACACTATTAAATATTTTTTTAATGGTAGAAAACAAGGCAACATACCACAATGTAATATGTTTACGTACTATTTCTTTGGTGTACTTTTCAAAAAAAATATTTTTGAAAATGATGCATGTTCCCAATTGAATTGGTCAATGGACAAAGTGGTCGTCTGTTTTTCTTACTTTTCAGGAGACTCTTTTAAGACTTCAGTGATCAAATTCACATTATGTTTATTCTACACTGTATCATGAGTATTATTAAATGAGAAATATAAATTTATTTGAAGAGGTATTGGCAAAATGTATTTTTTAAATGTTCGAGTCACTTTCTCGAGTAACTGAGAGAATTGAGGAATTTTTCAGGTGATAGATACATTTGCGAGAAATACGTATTTTGGCACTAAAGAGTTTTTATGGTCCGAGATGGTGAGAGTGAGCGGATGCTGAACAGATAGAAGTTATGGCAATGAGAATTCCTTTCAGTATAGAAACTGCAAATAAACATTGTTTAAATCATGGTTTGAATATATGAAAACTACATCAAATCATCACTTATTGGTTTTAACTTTTTGAACCATAAGTAAGTCGGTCATCACACCCCAACAAAAGGATAATCATGTTCTTAACCTTTCAAAACGGTAGTGTATCCACTAAACCACGTTCTAAATATTTCAAAACACGAACAAATCACTGATTTGACGGTAAGCCTTCATAATGCAATTGCATCATTCCATCTTGTGGTGAGTCAGATTAGTATCTCCCGTGCTAACATATTTCACCTGTTTGCCAACATTTTTGATTTTCTTATAATTATTTTTCACCTTTCATTCTCGGTACGCACTTCTCAGATGAACGAAAAATACGGGTGGGTTAAAGGAACGATTTACATAGCAGGAGCACTACAATGTTGTTTGTTCTAGTGTTAGCCAGACCGGAACAGTCAAGAAGCCTATATGTGAGGCACAGTCTGATAACTGCATACAGGAGATAAATCTCCACAATGGAATTATTGCCCGCCTAGCAATTCCGAATGGAAAATTCTAAATTCCCATGGAGGGAATTAGATATTTTTCACCTGCATGCACCCAGCGTCAGTGGGTAGGATCTGACACATCCCACTCTGACGAGTCTAGTGTCGGACCTAAGACGAAACACTGGTTAATAGAGCAAACGCCTGAAAAGCCTTACATCTGAGACAGCATGATGTCGCGATGATATTGTTTACTAGACCAATACTTCTTTGGAGTATGTGGTTGATAGTACATTCAATTTCTGCTGTGGTTTTAATAGTGGAATGGATGCTAATGCGTCTATTTACTCTCCAGTTTTTCCAGTGTTAATTTAGCGTAAAATGCAGTAACATTGTGGTTGTTTACTCTGAGGTAGCGGATTGTTTCTGCAGGAGTTATCTACAGTATGTAAAGGAGAAATAATTTTGATGGCTGACAAACCTGCTGTGGGTATTACTATGTGCTTAGGATTCTTGATGTTCTGAGAGAGTTGCAATAGAATTTTATGAAATGTTTCCTGTGGAGGGTATTTAAAATTGGAAGCACGTTTTTAGGATTCTAATCAGTGGTAGATGTAAAATAATGTAATTACCAAGCTTCAAAAAACTTACAAAGGGTACTGGGAAAGTTTTGCAATATGCAAAAACGGTTGGCTGGACACCCGTTATGGTGAGGGATGAAAAGAGGGGTGAAAACCGGTCTAGATGACAGCAAGGCGCGACCTTCACACCAGTTGTTACCAAGCCGTGGGATTGAAAGCATGTTGCATACCTGCCAACTTTCCCGATTTAGGCGGGAGACTCCCGATTTTCGACAGTTTTTCTCGCCTCCCGGTTATTCTATTATTTCTCCCGATTTTAGCGTAGTTTTTGGTGAACTTCAAACATTTGTTTCCAAATCTCGCCATTTCGGCTTTTTACGCCAGTGGTCGGAAGTCCTTCGCTCATTAGCCGCTTTCAAATGACATTTTGACGTATATTAATACGAGAAATGCGCGCAAATGTGTAATGTTTATTGAAAACTGTATATCGCGACGCGTGTATCGATTGTCAAGCTCTCATTCTCACGTTTTATGTTCGTGTTCGTTCACATTAGTCTAGTCGATTCTAGAGACTAGTCGCTAGATGTGGAGTATTTTTTAATAATACAGTGACATAATGTCAAAGATAGCGTCTAGTGACTTTTATAGAGTTTTTAGGAGCCATTTGGAGACAATTCTGGCGAATTTTAATTTATCGATAAAAATAGCATTGCGCTTCGCATAATCGCGCGGGCACGTGATGCAATATATTAATCTATGCATTTGCTAAGTAATGGCATCTAAGTACATGCATGACTGATTCACATGTATGGAGCTGAGTTCATATTACACTGACTGACAGAGCAAATGCAACACCAAGAAGGATTGGTCAGAACTTTATGCCAATTGCAGGGTAGACTGACGTTACTGAGGTATGCTCATGATGTGAAATGCGCCGCTGTGCTGCGCACGTAGCGAACGATAAATGGGACACGGCGTTGGCGAATGGCCCACTTCGTACCGTGATTTCTCAGCCGACGGTCATTGTAGAACGTGTTGTCGTGTGCCACAGGACACGTGTATAGCTAAGAATGCCAGGCCGCCGTCAACGGAGGCATTTCCAGCAGACAGACGACTTTACGAGCGGTATGGTGATGGGGCTGAGAAGGGCAGGTTGGTCGCTTCGTCAAATCGCAGCCGATACCCATAGGGATGTGTCCACGGTGCAGCGCCTGTGGCGAAGATGGTTGGCGGAGGGACATGTGGCACGTGCGAGGGGTCCAGGCGCAGCCCGAGTGACGTCAGCACGCGAGGATCGGCGCATCCGCCGCCAAGCGGTGGCAGCCCCGCACTCCACGTCAACCGCCATTCTTCAGCATGTGCAAGACACCCTGGCTGTTCCAATATCGACCAGAACAATTTCCCGTCGATTGGTTGAAGGAGGCCTGCACTCCCGGCGTCCGCTCAGAAGACTACCATTGACTCCACAGCATAGACGTGCACGCCTGGCATGGTGCCGGGCTAGAGCGACTTGGATGAGGGAATGGCGGAACGTCGTGTTCTCGGATGAGTCACGCTTCTGTTCTGTCAGTGATAGTCACCGCAGACGAGTGTGGCGTCGGCGTGGAGAAAGGTCAAATCCGGCAGTAACTGTGGAGCGCCCTACCGCTAGACAACGCGGCATCATGGTTTGGGGCGCTATTGCGTATGATTCCACGTCACCTCTAGTGCGTATTCAAGGCACATTAAATGCCCACCGCTACGTGCAGCATGTGCTGCGGCCGGTGGCATTCCCGTACCTTCAGGGGCTGCCCAATGTTCTGTTTCAGCAGGATAATGCCCGCCCACACACTGCTCGCATCTCCCAACAGGCTCTACGAGGTGTACAGATGCTTCCGTGGCCAGCGTACTCTCCGGATCTCTCACCAATCGAACACGTGTGGGATCTCATTGGACGCCGTTTGCAAACTCTGCCCCAGCCTCGTACGGACGACCAACTGTGGCAAATGGTTGACAGAGAATGGAGAACCATCCCTCAGGACACCATCCGCACTCTTATTGACTCTGTACCTCGACGTGTTTCTGCGTGCATCGCCGCTCACGGTGGTCCTACATGCTACTGAGTCGATGCTGAGCGCATTGTGTAACCTGCATATCGGTTTGAAATAAACATCAATTATTCGTCCATGCCGTCTCTGTTTTTTCCCCAACTTTCATCCCTTTCGAACCACTCCTTCTTGGTGTTACATTTGCTCTGTCAGTCAGTGTATTTTCGGAAGGCTTATCAGAGAACGATCATCTCGCATACTTCCTGTGAGGGAATAGACATGTAACTTTTAGCCTCGTTTAGCAACAGTCTGGTTTTGAGACAGTGAGTGTTATATATACCATAGTACTCCTGTATTGCGCAAGACATGTAGAATAAGCAGTTATGACTAATTGTATCTCCTGATTTTTCCTGATTTTCATATCAGAATCTCCTGAGTTTTGGTTTTGCAAAGTTGGCAGGTATGATGTCATTGTGGTCTAAAGTTGAATATTGCGCAATTACCTGCTACAATTTTGCTTGTGGATTAACTTTTGACCCGTGCCTGGAGGAAATGACTCCTGTGCTGAGTCAAGACTGTCCACATCAGACAACAATTTTCCGCTGGTACGAGGAGTTGCAGAGGGGAAATTTTGGGGTTGAAGACAATCTTTGTTCTGGGCGACCGTCTGAATCGGTGACTGAGGAAAACATTGAAGCTGTGAGGAAAAAGTTGCAGTGTTCCCTTTTGGTGTCTCATTCACTTTCAGAGGAACAAAGGGAACATTGAGTGAAATGGTGCCGAGAAATGCTAAAACCGTTTTGAAAAGTTTACTTTTTGCGTAACGTCAATAGCATCGTTGCAGGTGACGAAGGTTGGCTTTTATTACGATGTACCAACAAAATCCCAGAACAAGGTGTGGCTGTTTGAAGATGAGGGTACTCCTGCGACTGTGCGAAAGTCATGGTTAGTGAAGAAAAGGATGATTACAGTATTTTGCACTAAACGTGGCATTCTGTCTCGGGTTGTGCTAGAAACACAAAGGACAGTTTTTGTGAAGTGGTACACTGAGACTTGTCTGCCTCAGGTCATCCAGGCTCTCAAGCAGCTCCGTCCAAGGTCACGGCTCAACACTTGGCCCTTGCATCACGACAATGCTCCAGCACATCGTGCTAATGTAATCATGGATTTTCTTGCCAGATCATGGTTGACTGTGCTTGATCACCCTTCATACAGTCCTGATCTTGTCCCATGTGACTTCGCACTCTTCCCAGAAGTGAAGATGAAGCTGAAAGGGTAGCGTTTTGCTTCCGACCAGGAACTTCTGGCAGCATGGCATCAAGAGTATGAAAATGTAACCGAAGAAAAGTGGCAGCGAGTTGGTTCCGTGACTGGTTTCGACGTCTGGAGAAGTGTATTGAGTGGGGTGGAAATTAGTTTGAAAAAGTCTAAAGCGTTCACACACATTGCAAATCTTTCCTATTGTCCTTGGTAGTGTGTTATAGAAGTTAACACCTAAGGCATAGTTACTGTAGTTGCTATGATGAATACATCTTTCGGGTCAGAATAATGATGATTATTAACTTTCCCAACGTGTACTGAGCAACTGGAATAGTACTGCCTGTTTGGTGGGATTAATGTTGGTAGGGTGATTTTTATGATACCTCAAGGCTTTGTGTTATGAGAATACTGTAAACGAATGTTCATTCAGCTGTTCACTCTCTGGAGGATGGTTTACGTACCAATATAGCTCCCTCTGTGGAACAGCAGTACATTGTCTGCCTCTGGATTACAAGATGACAGATTCCAACCCGCTACAGTTTCCGGGTTTTGAAGCCGGAAGTTCCTTGGACACTTCCCGTGTTATGTGATGTTCTCTGATGATGAATTTGGTGGTTATTATTTATACATACCATATTAGCAAGCATACTGTGCACACTTGGATAATGATTCTTCCGAAAGAGGAGAGTGTGTCATACGGGAAGACTTCATAATTTGTCATTTTCCAATCATTGTTATTTGACTGGTGTGGTACTTCTGGCAGCTGACGTTACAGTATTTGACTGGCGTAGTACTTCCAGCAAACTTCTGTTCTGGATTGCTTGCGTACAGGTCACTCGCCGATGCATGTATTGAGAGTAAATATGTTGGAAGATGGTCCGCCTAGTCAATACTATTTATTTATTTACCTTTCACCTTAACATCTAGTACATGTTTCGAGAATATTATGCATTCTCTTCCTCAGCTAGTGGATTAAAATTCAGTATACAATAAGACCTGACTAAAATAGGGGGGGGGGGGGGGGGCATTAAGAATTCAAAACGATGAGTATTACAATGTAACACTTAAAAATTTGGATAGTACAAACATAGAATTAAAATCCCCATTTTGTCAAGTACAAATTAAAAACACAATATAGTAATGTCTAATTAAATACGTCTTGTGATGATATGCATTCACAGTGTCCTTGAAGTTGCCTTGTGTAGTTCAAAAAATTGAGTTAGGAATGAATGAAATTGCAATAAAACTTGAAGTCCTGCCGGTATCCACCGTTAATGGGTGTTAAAATGATGTCTATTTAAATTAAAATATTGGACACAGCGTCATATAATGATGTATTGAGGTCAGTAATGGTGGTAGCGTGCAATTTATAAATCGTGGAAATATGAGTTTTTAAAAAGATTGCGAGAAATTGAAACCCACTAAACTTCTGCTTCCCTCGTTTGGAGATAACCAAAAAGACAAATTAATTTGAAAAGTCAATTGACAACTATGGAGGTAGCGTGGAATATGTCAATAAAAGATTCATCATCATTGTTGTACAGTTTGTTTCCCGGGCACTGTTAATGAGCCTCCTCCAATTCGTCTGGTCCATATACAACTTGTCATGGAGAACATCATCCACTGTCCATCCTCTGGAAACTAGATCAACCTTGATCATGCCCATCCATTGGGTTTTAGGTTTTCCTGCAGGTCTTTTCCCCTCTGCCTGTCTTTCCAAACTTATTCTGGCTGTTCTTGTAGGTTCCATCCTTGTCACATGCCCGTACCACCATAGTCTGGATGTGCTGATTTGGTCTAATATGGATGTTTTTATTCTGGCTTCTTTCCTTGCCACCTCATTTCTTAACTTGATCATCTTTGTCTTCTGGATGGTGGATTTAAGAAATTTCATCTCTGATGCTTGTAGTCTTGATGAATCTCTTTTTGTGAAAGTGCCTGCTGGAATACCATAGGTCAATATTTGTATGAAATAGCTGTTAAACGTCGTCAGTATGGCCAGTTTTGGAATCATATCATCCCATAAAAGTATTCTTACTTGTTGGTAGAATTCTGATACCTTTTGCATTGTGTTTGTAATACCATATTACACCTGTTATCAAGATTTTGTTACCTATGAGGAGCTCCTTACGGATCAAGGATATAGCTAATAGAGACTACGAGGAGTGCAAATGATTTCTGACTTGTTAAAGAGCCTTTAACCGCCGCTTCTTCCTAGCATTTTCCTGCTGTTGCAGGGTCTGCTTTTCTAACCTTGGCTTGCCATTTTGCATCGTGTGGTCTTAAGCCTGGTGTCTTCATATCAGCAAGTCTGCTAACCCAATGTACTTAATAAACTGGTTGCAAAAACTAAATTTCTTGCAAAATTTATGAAGTATGCGAGTAATGGTGCCTCTTGCTCATGTCACCAATCTTAATACCTCTATGAATTCCAGATGATATTTCTCAGTGTAATATGAAATTGTAGAATTGTGTAAATCACATTTCTCCTTTTGTTTCTCATGTGGTTGAGTAGATGATGTTTTTGTTCTAATTGTGGAGTATTACGTACCTATTATTTGACCTTTTGAGGTTTTACAACCCACTGATTGGCTTGTGTGTACTCCTTTAATAGTTTTGCGGTAAGGTACACCAGGCATAAAATTTTCTCCCAGAGTTGTTATAGGAGATTGACCTTGATCATTTTGTATTCAGTGTTCAGGGGAAACCTAAATATGAGAGTATTTACATATAAAGCCCAAGTTTTTCGAAGCACTTCTCTTCTTTTGTGGGGAGGTCTTTGGTGTGGTTATGTATATATTGTTGGATTGCTAGAGAACTCAGCTTGCATTTATGTACTGTAGATATGCCTCCCGACTGCGTCTGAAAATACTTTTTTCGGAGTAGAACATGCTGTCCGGCATATCTCTTTGAAGTTGAAATAGTTCTTTCAAGATGGTTTTGATAAGTTTGTCAGCATAAGTTAGGAAACTTGCAGGTATTTGACTTAAGTGTGGTGTGGAATCTGTAGATCAAATGTGGGCAAATGTAGGTTGATGGAAGATTACATTTCTGGTGAGGTTGTAATAGTGGAGTTGATGCTAATGCATCTCGTATACTCTTCAAGTTTTTCCACTGTTAATTTAAAATAAAGTGCAGTAGCATTGTGATTATTTACTCTGAGATAGCGGATTGTTTCTGCAGGCATTATGTACAGTATGTAAAGCAGAAAATTTTGAATGCTGACAAACCTGCTGTTGTGTTGGTTGTTACTGTGTGCTTGGGATTCTTGATGTTCTGAGAGAGTTGCGATAGATTTTTATGAAATGTTTCTTGAAGGGCGGGGATGAGGGTTAAAATTGTAAGCATATTTAAGATTCTAATCAGTGGCAGATATATAATAAAGTAATTACGAAGCTTCAGTTGATGCTAGAATTTAGAGAGTGTTTGAGAAGTTAACACGTTCACTACCGGCTCCTCAGCGGGTGCTTTAAACCTCCAGCCCAGCCTTTTTAAATCCCCTCAGCTCTATAGCGCACTGTTATATTAAATGTTACTGTAAGAAAACTATCGTAAGTACAATATTGAAATTTTCAACATTCGTTTAGGATGATAACTAGTAGTGCTTGAGGCTGTGGTACCGGGTTTGACATCTTCCTGATGGAGAGGCACACCAAACTTTCCACAGAACCACCTGGTTTCGTGCCGGATGTTGCTTTTTGCGCACACTCTGCACCGTCTAGTTGGGAAATTCTGATTTTATGCCTGGAATTTATGAAGTACATGCTCCTTTATTTTCCCATCAAGTCAAAATGGTGGACCATTAGCTGGGGTTTGCTTAGGAGGCTGCACTGTTGGGCTACATGCAGATGCTGACAAGCCTACTGAAGACTGAGATGGGACCGGTGACACAGAAATACTCACAGCTTCTGATAGTTCTTCATGTTCACTGTCTTCTAAGAAGTTTCTACATATAGTCTGCAAGAATGTCAAAAAAGTTAGTTATTTTTGAGTTCGGATTCGATTTTTGGAAAAGCCGGAATGCATTAAAAAATGTATGTTGCAAACTGTAGAAAAACATTTTTTCGGCCACTTCGCTGTTTTTCACATGAACGGATACTTTGCCAAATACTGGTCGACTGTATCCACTCCGTGCATAAACTGATTTTAATCAATGATGTTTACAGGTTTCATTTTTATTTTCCCAAATCTGTTCGGAACTTTGGCCATTCCTGCAGAATGTACTGTTGAAACCACAGTAGGTAGTTTTTTTGTCCTTCCATGAACATAGCAATACTTCATTGTCTCTATCGAAAGTCATTTCCCCTGTTTTCAACTTTTGCCTTTCACTGAATTCCTTAAAAAGTCCCCTATTCTGCGTTAATTGTCCCACCTACAGCCGTTTCTCGTTCACGCAGTTCCTTGGCTGTTGTAAAAATTGTCCATGTACACTGTATATCCCTGGCCAAGGTAGGGATCTAACAAGTCAAATATCGTGTCTCGGATGTTCATGCCACTTGCATCATATATCTTCAACTTGCACAGTGCCCTGCAGGGGATTCACACGCCATTCTTACTAAAATCCCATGCTTGGTTACCGTATTTACTCGTGTATTAGACCCCCTCGCGTATTAGACCCCCCCTGGCTTTTCGAGATGAAGAAAATGAAAAAAATAAATCTCGCCTATAAGACCCCCAACGTAATTAGTCAGAAAACGATGACGATTCCGCTTCGAAGCGGGTACAAGTCTTATTGCAGCACTGATGACATTGCACAAATTTGTGAATTAGTTTCGTCCGTACGACCTACGCAATGAAAAACGCATCAAATCCATGCGTTACATCTGTGTTTCGTAGTTAAGAAATGTCCACCTCTTTAGCGTAGGTCTACTGCAGCTCTGATGACGTCGAACAGATAGGTGAATAGGCCTAGCTTCGTGTCCGACCCGCACATTGCGAGCATGCATCAGTCATGCTATATGTCTGTGTTTTGTAGTTAATAATGTCCGCCAACGTAATAGTTAGCACAAGAAGTTGCTGTTTTCCGGGGTCTGACTTCGATTCCCGGTACCGTACTGCCAGAGATTCACGAATGGCAGGAAGGTTGATATGCGGTAAAAGCGGTACATGTAACTCCCCTCCACTGGGGGTGTGTCTAAAAAGAGCTGGACCACCTCGGGATGAGGAAACGAGTTTACTTTAGTTGAGAAATATTCGCGGTTGTTGCTATTTATACAGCAGGCGAGATCATTAACAAAGTGGTCGTTTAACATCTCGTAACTCGGGCCAATATAGGTAAATATTTGGAGAGAAGTAAGTTTAAAACGTGATAAAAGCTATTCAACTAAAACGATTGTTTTACTCGCCAACGTACCTAACAAATAATAATAATTTTATATCCCCACGTACTTTATAGGTGGGCCGGCGTAAGGTTGCACATGACAGCTGCGCACAATATTGGTCACACTGCAATGGCGCACGAAGCGATGTTGCCGCCGTAACAACAGCTGATTGCACGACACATGGGTTTTTAAAAACATGGGAGAAATGCTTTTAATGTCATCGCGATGATACACAATACAAATGAAATTGGCCGACAAAAACTGAACTTTCAATTCACCGATTATTCATCACACAAAATTATACGAGATAAATATACTACGAAGTTCTTATTATCGCGATGTTAGAAATACGGAAGAAATCGGCCGACAAGGTTCTCACTTTAAATGCACCAATAAATGTTAGAATAATAAAATGTTTCAAGTGAAATAAAGTAAAATCTATACAATTTACGAAAATTCAGAAACCTTATTTTCATACCTGATTCACAAAGGTAGAGGCTCGATACCCTCCAGATCACTGCCATCACTACTGTCGCCTTCGTTGTCATTATCATCGTCTAGGCAGATCATCAACTCATGAGTCACTGATGATGCCATGTATTGCCATTGTCGAGTTAATGAATGCTGCGACATGGCTAAATTTCTTCCTGCACAAAGCCGCATCCATTCGAGCAATACTCTCCCGGAACAGTCCTTCCACTTCAGTAACTGTGAAGGACTTGTTATAAGTGCGTACGTAATGTTTTACTTCGCCCCATACCATACCGACTCAATGAGGTTGAAGTGACAGTGGTACGGCGGTAGCCTAAAACCCTCGTGTCCTTGTTCCTTCGCTACCCCGTCGACTTTTTTTTTTTTTTTGCTTTTCATCGCACCGACACAGATAGGTTTTATGGCGACGATGGGACAGGAAAGGCCTAGGAATGGGAAGGAAGCGACCGTTGCCTTAAGGTACACACCCAGCATTTGTCTGATGTGAAAATGGGAAACCACGGAAAACCATCTTCAGAGCTGCCGACAGTGAATTTCGAACCCACTATCTCCCGGATGCGAGCTCACAGCTGCACGCCCCTAACCGCACGGCCAATTCGTCTGGTGTCGACTAATTTAATCATACACATATGCGCTGGGATATTTCTTTACTGCAGCCATTCCACTTACAGTTCTTTACGGGCGCTCGAAGAAGGGGTCTTGTCCATTATTACGGAGTAGTAAGGTGCATTGTCCATAACAATGACGGAAGGGACTTTGAACTGTAATAATCGTACTCGTGTCTTCGTATTGCATCAGCCTGGAAAGAATTAATTCCTGTTACAGGAGATAACTTAATTTGTTTCTTTCCCGGAGTGCTGTGAAACAAGTCCTTACTATCGGCCCGTTTTTGCTACTGCTATGTACCCCAGTCACTTTTTCCTTCTGTTCTTCGAGGCGAACACCAGTCTGAATGACAGTACGCTTTGAAAGCCCTAATGTTTGATATATGCGTTCCACAACATAATCTGCAGGAACAGAGAGACGGCTATGCAAGCTTACGAATTTCCACTCCCTCTCGTAAAACTCACGAGTTCTCCACACTACTAGTAATTCTAATGCCTGACCATTAAGGGACACTCCGCGGCGCAAAGGATTATCACTTCGCGCTTCATGACTATGTTGTCATTTCCGAGACATCGCACTGCATTCGTTAAAATAAAATTTCACGATTATCTCACAATGAAAACAAAACTTTCATAAACGCGCGAATAACACCTGACCACGTGCTAGCGGCGACAGACAAAACGGCAACACTTCAATACAGTAGTCAAGCTACTTATAGATGGCACTACTATACTACCTATATTGCCAACAACAATCAACTGAAAATAGTTCGTATTTATTTTGTAGCTCGCTTAAAAGTTTTAATATTTTTAAATGCTCATATTTGTGTAAGCAAATAAAAGATTATAAACACTATACGGAATTAAATACGAATTAATATGAATAAAATGCGTAACTGTTTCTGACATAAAAAGTAGTGGATTGGTGATTCTGACTGACGGGTGACGTTCTTCATTTCATTTCTGTAGTGGTGCCAACATGACTTACAACTGTCAAGTGCAACCTTGTGCCGGCCCACCTATAAACGATTTTCGGAGACGCCAAACAAAACATGCCCGGGTATACGTTAAAAAAAAGAGACAACGAACGTACAAAATTAAACATTATGATAATAAAACGCATTACCGCCACACCTGTAGATATCCATAAATACGGCATATTTTCCTGTTATTTTTTTTTTCATCGAACTTTTGGCACTATCAGGGCGATAATATACGATACCTAACCTAAACAATGTGGTCTGTCTTATCTCCTGGACAGCTGTTTACGCAAATGCTGATGTGATAAATGTAGAGAACAAGCATGAAATATACTTAAAAATAAGGGTCTGTGTTTCAACAGCCGCAGTTATCAAAAGAATGTTTCCAGTTACTATGTATTACATTCGGAAGTACAACTCGTAACATACGCTAGTTATCAGCTGATGGTTTGGCATGCCTTCTACAGCACGACTTTATTCGGAAGGAGTGGCTTCTGCTGCATATACACCAACTGCGAATATCAGAGACCATCTGGGAATAGATTTACACTGTTTAGACTCTATAGTCGGGAACAAAATTATTTTTGAAAGGTTCAAAAAGACGGGACCTCGTGTGCTCTTGATTGCAGTGCATGGCTCAAAGAGAATGAACAATGAAGCATGGCTGACGCGACTGACGAGAGATAGCAGTGAAGATGACGTCACTTAGAATGCCGACACGCTGGTAGCAAGGCAGGGAAGTTGGCGGCGCAAGGCGATAATTCAAATGAAAGCAGTGATCAAGTTTACTGTGTGGTAGGCCTTCTGCTGAACTGACAGAGACAAATGACTGGCCATCAAGTTCTTTTGCATCAATATTTAATTACATGATAACACGATACCCTCATCCCTTTCTTCTATGGGATCGAGTATGAAGTGAGACGAATCTTCGTAGCGAGTTTTTACGGCCGTATGCCCTTCCTGACGTCAACCTCACCAGAGGAATTAATGAGATTTAACGAATGACGTGATATGAGTAACTAAAACGGACTTTTATATGTACCGTAGGCCTAAAAGTCGTGTTCACCATTTTTTGTCTTTTTATGTTTAGAAAAACTGCCTTCCGATGAAAATAGCCAGTATAACTTAAATACATTTTAAGTTTGTTAAATAATAGTATAGAATGTTTACACGTACAATTTATAGCTCTTTATAACCTAGAAGTCATGTGTTCGCTGCACAAAATTTTGACGTTATCGCATATTGGACCCCCCTTCATTATTTTTGGCTGTAAAAGTGGGGAAAAAAGGGGTCTAATACGCGAGTAAATACGGTATTTTTCCTGAATTATAAACTTGGAAATGCAAACGGCCCCTCCAAGCTAACATTCCTTCATCAAGGACGATTTTTCAATCTGGAGTGTACACAACTGAAAACTGGTCGCTGAGCCTTTCGAGAATCGGTCTAATTTTGTATAGCCTGTCAGGGTTCCCCTCATAATGACTGCTCGCTAAAGTGCAGAAATGACAAAATGTTTTCGAACCGGGCTCGTGCCATTGTTTTTGAAAAATTCGGCGACCCGAAAATTGTGTCCTCTGTCCAGTACATTTCAAATCTGGTTTTTGAATTATTCCCGTTATAAACATTAGTCCTAAAAACTTTTCATCTCATTTACGTCAACCGGTTTCCACGTCTGAAATATAGAATATTTAGTGAAAGAACGCGGCGCTGCAGTAATAACTTGTTCCGCGAAAAGGTTTGTCTGATAGCATATTTATTCAAGGAAATCGTCATTTACATATAAATTGGCGAAGGACATAATTTCGTTGCTATCTTCGATCTCAACATTTAATCCTACGCTGCCAGTGAAATTGATTGGAGGCAGGCGATAAGACGAATGCGTATCGGTTATTTGAATGTGCTGAATTTCACTTTGCCCATAGTCTGGTATGTCATCGGAATTGCTATCGCTGTTACTGAAATCAGGGATGAGTTCATCACCGGAATCATCGTTCAGTAGTATGTCTTCAATTTCCTCATTTCGAATACTGTCTTCGTAACTCGTCTTGTCGCGGCAGAAAAACTCACTTCACTACAAACCCTCACAAGAATATCACGACTGGCTTGGGTCTGTGTTTACTCAAAGAAAAAACGAAAGTATTGGAATGTACCCTCTGGTCAGGTAGTCAGGGCGAGGGACTGGCCATTATATGCCATCTATGGTTTACACCATGAACTACGACTTCGTGCAAATTTTGTGCTAAATTCAAACGACGTTTACCTCGCGCGGCCTTAAACGCCTTAACTCGGATACGGCCCCACGCATAGGCAGCTTTTAAACGCCTTAAGGCGTCTACGGGAGTGAATGTGTTAACATCTAAGGCATAGCTACAGTAGTTGCAATGATGAATACATCTTTCGGGTCAGAATAATCATGATGATTAACTTTCCCAACGTGTACTGAGCAACTGGAATAGTACAGTCTGTTTGGTGGATAACTCTTAGTAGCAGATTATGGTACCTCAAGGCTTTGTGATATGAGAATACTGTAAACGAATGTTCATTGAGCTGTTCAATCTCTGGATGGTTTACCTACTAATATAGCTCCCTCTGTGGATCAGCGGTACATTTTCTGCCTCTGGATTCAAAGAGTAGAAGATGTTGTCTAGCATATCTGTTGGAAGTTGAAGTAGGTCTTTCAAGGTGGCTTTGATAAGTTTGTCAGTATCAGTTAGGAAACTTGCAGGTATTTGACTGAAGTGTGGTGTGGAATTTGTAGATCAAGGATGGGCAAATCGAGGTTGAAAGCACATTTTCTGGTGTTTTTGTAATAGTGAAGTTGATGCTAATACTTCTTGTTTAATTTACTTTAGTATTTCCATTGTTAATTTAGCATAAAATACAGTAGCATTGTGATTGTTTATTCTGAGGTTGTGGATTGTTTCTGCAGGAGTTATGGATGTAATTTCATTGTATCTAATGTTGGAGTCTTGTAGGTAGGACTTCATTTTATTGTGGAAATGGGATTTAGATTTGCTAATATCCTTGTTCTTGTTGATGAAAGTTCTTCTAAAATGTGCTCAGTTGCAGTGTTGGGAATGCTCAGAAAAGGGAGAACCCAGCATTATACCCTTTTTGTTGAAAACAATTGGTTTTGTTTTGTTGTGATTGGATTCTATTTTGATGTTATGGGTGTGTAGTTCTATTATTAGATCAGTTTTGAAGGTTAGGGTGAATGAGAAGGCATTCTTCAAGTATTTATGCCCCAGATCCAGTAAAACAAGGTTACGATCAACCTTATGGCGCTTGGCTGATATCAGAATAGATTCCAAAATGGAAGTGTTAATACGAGGTCCAGCAGAGTTTGTAAAACCGCATTGATTGTCATTAAAGCTCATGTAGGTGCATAGTTGTATATCTAATACACACTCTATTACTCTTCTCACTGGTGAATAGATGATTCTTAGCCTTTCCAAAGATAGAGAGGAAAGGTAATTGTGTATTTTCTTTATATCTACCTTGCATACCTCTTTCATACATTTTATTGCCACAGGTACTGCTATTTGTATGTGGTTGTAGTATAGGAATTCGGTATTCATACATCTCACGCCATTTTACTCTGGATTGCTTAATTGTGAGAATTTACTTTGATTGTTAACCCGACAGCGTGGGGTGATATGTAGCCATCTAGATAGAGCTTAATTCTTTAATTTCATGTATCGATCCATTTGAATGATTTTCCGCCACGTTATCGATGTGTAAAATTCATACACTATTCGTTTGTGTACTTTTCTCGCAATGGCATTGGTAAACAAGGAAAATTTTACTAGTGTATGCTATACAAGGCATATCAAATGAATTTTATTGATTATGAGGGTAGCACTTATAATTTTTGTGATGATTCTGATGACTGATGTTGATTTTGCTGAATAAGACCGTGATGAGGCTGAAATGATACAGAAGAAACTTGCTTCCAACACTATTCGTGCTAGTTGTATTAGTGTATTTTTTACTGAGATGACAGATAAATACGTAAGAAATAAAATACGTAACAAACTTTTTGTAAGGTGTTTTCACCCCAAGCTTTAGCTCTAAATGTCATGCTATTAGTAAAGCCTTTCAAACTTTTTTTTTTTTACACTTGAACTCCTCCAGCTGAGCGTTACGGAAACAAGTTGCTACGCTTAGCTGTGCGTAAAGACCCAAGGAATGTCATTTCCATTTCTATCTAGGTTAAGGGAATTCATTCCAGACAGTGAAATACTACACGTATGTTACTTCAACCCTCTTGTCAAAAAATTGTACTTTTATCGTGCCCCTTATTTGATTCATATCTTTTAGACAAATTTGAATCCATATGCAAATTACCTCATTTCAATGTATCTTGTAAAATTTCACTGCTGAGGGCTTTGGACCGTGAAATTCTTGGCACAGCTTCGGGTGAGAATTCCATGAATTCCTTCATACGACTACAGATGTTCTCTCTACCAATATTCTGGATTTCGAACGTATATTTTTGCATTGTTTCTTTGTATATCGTGTTTTTTGATTTTGGATATAACTGCTGTGATCTGTTATTTCAGGCATATTAATATTTTCTTTGATATTACGTGGAAGCAAGATATTCATTTCATTTGAAATGGCTGCATGACCAGTCTTTGCCATAAGTTATGAGGTTCATTATGGTCCATATTGACAACTGATCACTATCAAAGGGTAGTCCACTTATTTAGTACCATAAGCTTGTATTATTGTCTTATAAAACTGGGACTAGTTTCGACCCCATATATATTGGGTCATCTTCAGTCGTGCTATAATTGGAACACATACGCACCCATATAACCAATAAGAAATTAAACACTTTGGTATGGTACGATTTCCAGTCTTACTTTAGAACATTGATGAAGTCCGAACAATACATCTGAACTTTAAGCTAAATGACACATAAAAACTGCTGTGGTTGTTGCCGTACTATGTCTCAGCAGTCAAATTAATGTTCCTGGGTTGATCTGGGAGCTGGCATCCTTACCTGTATAGACGAGGAACTTAATTTATAATTTACTTTTGTTCAATTTATTATGGGTGATGACTTTATGTAGCTTGAAGGGGAACATTTATAATTTTGAATAGGTATTCCTTTTCGTCAGATTGTTTAATTTGGTTTGAAGTGAATGCCCCTGTGTTCATCCTAAGTTGCATGCATCTGATACAGGCAACCAAGGAAAGAAATTCATTGAAAAGTAATGCAAACTGCGGTGGAATACATATGCACATGTGTGTCTTAACACAGAGAATTTCCGCTCTTTTGAATTCCTGGCAAAGATACACAGCCAACTTTTGATCGTACAGTTATCCTGCTGTTACAGATCCTCTGAAGAAGTATTCTGTTTCTTTCCCCTTCGAATGAGAATTGTCACTCAAAGGGCTCTCCCATAAAAGACCAAATTGAGAATCTGTGAAATAAAATCTTATGCTTCTCCATGTAGGATGTAGTGCTGATGATTGTTTTCATTAGATCCACATACTCCTCCACTTGATCAAATCCCTGAATTCCAGAGTAGCAGGAAAATATTACTTGATTTATCATAATGAATGTTGGTTGTACATATACTGGGATGGGAGGCAATTTCTAATTTTTGTCATGTATGAAAGTTCTCATGAACATGGGCTAAACAAGTGGCATGAAACTAGGAGGCTTAAATATTGGGAGGTATGTGGATGATGTATTCAGTTAAGTTGAAACTAATTATACAGGGTCTGTCTTTATGCTTGGCAGGGACTTTATCGCTCGACCTTGGCCGCCGGTGACGGTTTAGTTGCCGGCTACCGCGTGTGCGTATGTACAGCAGAATACAGTGCTCAAAATCATTATCATGCATTTTACTCACCATATTTACAGTTTATGCTCAGAAATCATTATCATGCATTTTACTCACCATTTTTACAGTTTATGCTGAAAATGTTCCCCATTATTGGCATCTCCTAATGAAGTTTTCGGTTACTCTATCAAGTTCTTCAGCACTGATGGATGCAATTGCAGCTCTTATATTGTTTTTAAGTTCATCTATAGTGTGTGAGGGTTGTTCCCATGAACTACATTTTTTAACATTCTCCAGAAATAAAAATCACTTGCCGTTAAATCTGGGCTACGAGGGGGCCACAGATTTTTACTTATGATCCTCGTACCAAACACGCTTCAGTAAGGAGATAACGACCTTTACATCTATTTTTGTTTACTGAACCTGTAGGTTTGAATCTCTTACCCAGTTGTTTCATTGTCCGATTGATAGGGTGTCCCTGGAAATTTCGCTCGAGACTTTTGTCTTGTCCTAGCGCACAATTTTCTGCACTTAAGGTAAGTGTTGTGCAGATATACACGTTCACGCAATGAATATTTCACATACATTACAGCACTACACACAATCACAATAAAACACTGTACAATACGACATACAGTGTGCAGTAGCTTCATTGGACACCCTACTATCCTGAGGCTCAGCTCTCAGCAACTGCAGAAGTCCCAGAAACCACGGCGCCAGCGGCTGGTGGCGGCCTGTCATCGGCGGCCAAGTTTGAGCGATAAAGTCCCTGCCAAGCATAAATAAAGATCCTGTAGTATATTTTCAAAATATTTAGTTGAACACACAATAGGATAAACGTTATGGCAGTTTGGTATGAGTTTATACAAAAGTTGGTTTTGAAGAGAGAGCTCATCTGTTTGCAAACGATAGTGTATGAAGGTCTAGAGATTCTCCTTTACTTTTGGGTTTTCATTTTTGTACTTGTTACTTTCTGTTGCTCCCTCTTCCTGCTCTCACCCGTCATTTATTCTATTGTGTGTTCCCATCTTTCTTTATATAACTTATATTCTTCCCTTGTTTGTAGGTTTGCAGTTTTAATTAGTTTGTCCTGTTTGCAATTTTCATTCCATTCTAAGGTAAATTAATTTGTAATTCTCTGTTTTACAGTGTTGTCGAATTTGCTACATTATCTGACATGAAGAATGCCATAGACAAGCTGGATGACACCGATCTAAATGGCAGGAGAATTCGTTTGATTGACGATACCCGCCGTGGAAGCGGTCGCCGCCGTACAAGATCTTCAAGCTCTCGCTCCAGGTCTCGGTCAAGATCACGCTCTCGTCGCCGTTCCAGGTCCCACTCAAGGTACTGTGGAGACTTGTCGAGATAAGTCTGAGCATGCAGTCCTAGAAAAGATGGCAGCTTTGGTAATGAGATGAGTTTGGTTTATCCCAAGGGGAATTGCCACCGATTTCTTCCTTGTCTACGGAATTTACAGGATTTTAGAATACTGCGAAGATGGCAGTTCTTTATTGATCGAGTTTCTTCTGGATTTGCATTACATCCCACTGCTGCTCCAATGGGAACCTCATCCTTTGATCTATTGTTTCTTAAACATTTGTGATTACTTTCTTCTAATAAAGCTGTCATTATCAGAATATATCAGCCTTAGCAAAGGAAGAAAACAAAAAGCTCAACTTCTCAGGTGACGACTTGTAAAAACATGACATTGTAAGAAAATGCTCTCTTACTAGTATTAGAGGCTTTCTCCTCAGTCTGATAAGGATTTAGCTCTGAAATGTTTCTGATACCACTCCTGTATGTGTTTCATTTGATAGTTGGCCTCTGTCAATATCGTTGCAATTTTTCCTTCGGCGCTTTATAGGTTGAGTGGTTTGAACTTCTCTGTAGCAGCAGAGTTGCAAACCTCGGAATACAAAAGTATTGTACCAAGTGTTCAAAATGATGAAGTAGTTACTAATTTGAGCGTATTTTTCATGTAGAAAAGTGTTTATTTTTGAACTTTTCCCCTTCATTTAACTTTTTCAGGTGTTCCTCATTTAGTTGTTTTGGCTTCGCTTTCTCTGCCACGAACTGAATCACTCATATGTTGCAACCTCTAAAAATAAAACAGCAATGAACTGCTGAAATTAACTGTACAGAGAAACCCATTACTGGTTGCTTTGATATCATCTAGTCTGTAGTCATATCAGAACTATGCGAGATGCTAGGGACAGAGGGTAAGAAAGAAAACTCTAGGGAGCTTCTTTTCTGGGGAGGAAATATTTATAAGAGAAAGGTAAATGTATTAAGGCAAGCATCATCTCGAATATGAAATATCGTATTTACGCAAATAATCCCCGTTACCGAATAATCCCCGCACCCTAACTTTAGGAAGGCTTATTTTGAAAAAGAAAGAGAGAAAAAAAAGGCAACAATGAAACCCGCATCCCAATTTTGTGCCTCAGTTAAAAAAAAAATGCGGGTATTATTTGTGTATCTTATGCGGTATCTTATAACATGAATAGCAATGTACCTAACCAGTAGCGACTCCAGACAGCAATTGATCCCTCAGTTGACAACTAGCATCCGCTTTGTAGCTGATATGTAATGAAATATACATTATAACCCTGATTTTGTGTGACTTTGATTCAGCGTAAACCCGCATTTAATGGAACAAATTTCAAGCCCAGAAAATTATTCCATAAGAGCAATGCAATTTTATCTTCCATTTAACGTCAATTCACATTAGGGCAAAACCTGCATTTATTGTAAGGAAATGTTGAACTTTTCAAGTTTCTTAATAAACATTCTTAGGATAGGGTATTATTCATGGAATATCCATTATTTTGAAGCAAACATGTTTAGTTTTGGAAATATAGGGTGTTGATATATGCAACGCTAGGCGCTTAAGTAGTAGTCTGCATGGTACCAACACATGTTTTCTTCGAGAAAATAATGAAAATAGGAGGACAGTGAGCGTGGAGAAGAAGATGTAAGTTATTGCTGAGTTGATTATTTACTAAGAGATAAAATAAATTAGTTTATATACAGTAAGACACTATTCACAGTACCTATATAGATATGGTAATCAAAATAAATATATTTATTGGAAAATGATATTGAAAAACTGACAGGGTATTCAGAATTCTTCAGTTTACTGTTGTGATCATTTACTGTGGGTTTCTCTAAAGACTCGGTGATCTGTATGTCCCTTTGTGTGGAACGGAATAAAGCAACTTATACAGAGCCCAACATCATACTTTACACACCCTGTACGGACTATGCTAGAGCATTTCTCATATGCACACCGTCTTCTTTTATTGTCTGGGATATAAATCACAAGGTGGTCTCGCCCGTCGTACCGTAAAATTTCATGTACGTGACCTTCCCCCGCGCGCGAGAGCGATGGGCGGCCCTCTCCCCTGGGCTCCGTGCCATAGGATTTGACGTTTTATTGCGCCACTTCCCGCTTGAACAGAACCTGCGTCATTTTAGGCCGTGACATCTTGCTAAGGTACCAAGCATTTTGCAGGCTGTCGTCTAAAATCCAGGAAAAAATTGCCCACCACCATTTTTTGCTCCTAACTGCCACGCAGAATCTGTTGACGCTCTCGTCCATGAGATCTGTTCCTCCCATAAATGTATTATTAATTCCTAATAGTGCAGGGCGTTCTACCACGATGACTTATCTGCCCTGGAAAACCTCTTGACCAGATAATATGCATCACAAAACTGGTATATGAGTTTGAATTGCATGCACAGCAACGAAGGGTTGTTACGTCAGTAACAAACCCTTCAATAACAAATTGGTACATGAGGAAGTGATTTGACAACGTATCCGCGTAGCGTTGCGAATATGCTACGCCGGGAATATGTGGATCTCACTCGCCCACGAGTTATTAATTGTAAAAGGAATCATGCTACATTCAAACTCCTATGAATTTACTTCTTGGATTTCCTAAAAGAGGTTAATTATTTCTAAATCGTAAAATTATACGGTGAATCTTATCTCGTACGGTATGCCATTGTGATAGCTGGAAAACACGGCAAACTTCAAACATACACCTCGTCAACAATCAAGCGGTGACTATTGATTAACCGACTCGTTAACAAAGCACAACACTTCCCTTTACCGAATAAACGCGCAATTTTCATTCTTTTACTAGAAAACAACTTCATACATTTAAAGAAAAGAGCACTGGCACGCCGTTGCACATACGCAACGCTAGGCATTCATGGGTTATGGTTATGTGATATTAACGACCAATGAAAAATACGTCATAAGCTTACTAAGGATGATTCAGGCAGAAGAGGAATTTAGAGTGCAGGCGCTTAGGGTAGCGAGTGACAATCCCCTACATAAATAAATCAATGTTCCTGTAGTTGAGAATTATATTCTGATGAATGTAGTAGTGGTAATGATTCTGTGAATCAGTAAAATCGTGAATGAATATTGTTTGAAGAGAGGGATAGGGCTACAGAGAAATGTTACTAGTGATGTCTGGAGTCGCGATAATTTTGATGATTTGAAAATCTGGGGAAACAATTCTTGTCCAAGTCATGAGATACCTTCTGGGAGTTCAGAAAAAGAATGTTCATGCCGAATATTAACAAAGGAAAGCTGTCACTGTTGATACTACCTGGCAAGACGTTAATGCTTATGAAGTAAGGGGAATTGTAGTTACTCTTATTTAAATGGGTTTGGTTATTTTACCTGAAATTATTACTTCTTTGGAAACTTTTGCGTATGTGCACCGTACAGACTAAGGAACGTAGTGAGTACATGTTCCAAGTTTGTAGTAGATATCTTGAATGATTTTCGAGTTACAATAGTTTGAGTGCAGCAGGCAAAAATGGAAGAGGTGTATTACATGACAAAAAGTTTATCCCTTGACAAGACCTGCCATAAGGCAGAATACCTGAATAAATGAAATATATATGCACTGATCATTTAGAAACAGCAAAAGAAACCATATCTTCAGTCATTTGAACACCCCATCCTCATGGGCTTAAGATTCGAGCCCTATTTATCACTATCATGTACGACATAATGAAGAACATCAAGAAAACCTCTGGTGAACTAAATGCAATGGCCTATGCTGATGTTACGATTTGGGGAGAAACTGAGGAACAAGTACAGTTGAGACTCGGTGACTGGAAGGTTAGCTCCAGGAGTTCAATCTCAAGATAAGCAAACTCAAAACAATAGTGATGGCAATAAACAGAGAGGGACAACCAGCGATCATCATGCTAGGAGACCATCCACTAGAAAGTATGGAAAGCTTCACATACCTCAGCGGTGTAATATCTCGAGATACACTAGCCACAAAGGAGGTGGCAAACAGAGTGCAGAAGAGCTCTCACTTTTACCAGCAGGTACGAACACTCCTCTGGGATCCCAAGGTACCAACAAAATCAAAGCTGCTGTTGTTCAATCAGTACTTCATACCAATCTTAACCTATGGTATTGAAATCTGCACCCTCACTAAGAAAGGCTCATCAAGGTTGCAGGCATCCGAGATGAAGTTCCTTAGGTCCGCAGTTCAAAAAACCAAACTGGACAAGTTGAAGAATGATGTGGTTAAGGAGGAAGCTGGGGATTGTTACATCATGTTAGATCAGATCAGCATGTCCAGACAGGTGGTTTTGGCATGTAATGAGGATGGAGCCAACAAGGACAGCATATTAACTTGGAGCGGCATGTGGCAAAGAATGTATATAAGAAAATATTTATTATTTTGCCACCTATTCAGTACAGTACAGAATGTTAACATATGAGTTAAAACATTGTTAAAATATGAGACTTCTTCTAATGAGGCATCCTCAGTCAATATCAAAGCCTTATTTTTTACCAGGTGCCTGGTTAAAGATTATTCTGAAATATGTTGGAAGATGATGTAATAATTAAAACTCCAATACAGTGATAGATTCGTATGTAGTTCACTTAATGGAATAGACGTCATTTGACTGTAATTAACGTAATTGATGGCTTGAAGCCGTAGTCAGTGCTTGATGTAGAAAGAATTTGACAAGCTAATATATGGTAGAAAAAATGAGGCGTAAAAATGTTAGCGACCACTACTGTCCTAATAACGTTTCACACAATAAGTCAATAGTCCATCAACACCAAAAAACCGACTAACAAGAATCGTAACATAATTCAACAGCCCCAATTTCACCATCCGACCTCTACAATATTCTTCAACAACATAAGTTTCACAATCTACGTTAAAAAAAAATTGTTATTCGGAAGAAGAAAACAACTACTATTCATCATTCTTTTCTAAGATATCAACTCAATTACAAAACATCTAATTTGAAGCAATGAATGTTATCACCCTCTTTGCGTCGAATCATATCAACGTAGCGAGTGACGACCAATTATCATTTCAGCAAACTCGCATGGCTGACTCGCAACAAATTAGGCCAACTACAAGCGTCTGTTGAAAACTGCAAGTCAACACAGATCTCACTGGATTATACTATAAACAACTTATGAACTGTCGACTAATAAATGTTTCGGGCAACACAGCTTCAAATAACAACATTGGCCCAGCAGTTGGGATGCTTTTCCTTCGCTTTTTATATTCAGCATTGAACCTATTTTATATTCTTTCTATGTATTAGCTTGTCAATTTCCTTCAACATCAAGCATTGACTAAGGCTAAAAGCCATCAATTATGTTACAATCAAATGACGTCTCCTTCATTAAATGAACTACGTACAAATTTATCATGGTATTGGAGTTTTAATTATTTCAGAAACATTTTTATGATGAACTGTATATTTTGTCTCTCATACATCATCTTCCAACATATTTTAGAATAATCTTTAACCTTTTAAGTGCTCAGTTACCAGTTGACTGGTACCTCAGTGCTGAGTTTTTTAACTCGTATGTAAATTTTTTGTAGGAGCCTCAATTTTTTACTTATCAGTGGGGTGATTTGCTTAAAATGTTTATTAAAGTTGGTTGTTTATAAATCTAAATGCAACTTGAAAATCCTACACTTATGTTCAATATTATTTTGAGAGAAAACAAAATTACACTTGTTACTTTCCAAACTTGGAATGTGGTGATAGTTAAATGTTTTCTACTGGTTTTTTGTGATGTCGATTTGTTCAACTATCTGCACCAACTCAAGTGGCACTAAAGTTTCTAAAACGTCAATGATTTTCGGGTTGTCATCAAACACTACTTGACCCTCAGAGCCTGTCACAGTTACTTGAAACTCTGGTGAAGAAAAGTAATCAAGTTCGAATCCCATTATCGGCAGCCCTGAAAATGGTTTTCCGTGGTTTCCCATTTTCACACCAAGCAAATGCTGGGGCTGTACCTTAATTAAGGCCACGGCCGCTTCCTTCCAATTCCTAGGCCTTTCCTATCCCATCGTCGCCATAAAACCTATCTGTGTCGGTGCGACGTAAAGCCCCTAGGAAAAAAAAAGTAATCAGTCCGCCACGAAAATAGTGATGAGAAAGCTTTTGTACTCGCCGTGTTTTTCTTTCGTTTAGGAGGAGGCTCTGTTTCTCTCTCACATACAAAATTGTCGGCACTCTGTTGTTCACTCTCACTTTCAAAATCGCTTAACAATTCATTAAATTGATCATCTCCATCACTTTCTGCTGTGGTTAATAACTGAAAGGTTCTGTGAACCGAAATAACATCGCTGCAATAGCAAATAGATTGTTGTTCCGCCATGTTTGTTTACATCACAGATGAACTCCACAGACGTCTACAAAAAGCTCTGTAAGTTACTTCCCGAACCTATAATCTCTGATCAATTAGTTCTACGTAATGCCCAACAGATGGCAGAATATGTTAAGAGATCAAATTCTCACTCTAAAGTGAACCGGGAAACTAAAAAAATAAAAATTCTCGGTCACCACCTATATAAGGGCGTAGCAGTGGTGGACCGGCCACGTCAGCCCGTCTATGAGCGGGTGTAGCACTCATCGGGTTAACCAGGCACCTGGTAAAAAATAAGGTTTTGATATTGACTGTGGATGCCTCATAAGAAGAGGTGATTCGGAAGTACACTGGAGGACGTCCTTAACAACAGAACGTATCTCAATAAAACAGAATGGAAGAGGCTCGCCAACAGTACCCGGGAAAGTGGAACTGTAAATTGATGATGATGATGATGATCTTCATTCATTTGACTTCTGTGTTATTTTCTTTAAAGGGTAGCATTTATGCTGCTGTGTGTGTACATTGCGATTTTAAAATGTAATTTTGACTGGTCTGGGCAGTCGCCCGCAAATAGGGAATGGCAAGGAATTAGAGCATCGGTGGCCTAACGATTCCTCCATTTTCTCATCTGTTTGATTCAAAACCTTGCCACCACCACCATTACCCCCGGCAGTTGTTAGTTCGTTACCATCACAGGGAAACAGTTGTTCCATGGCAGTAATGCTCTTTAACACATTGACGACTTGCCCCGAACGGAGGCTGCTACCTTGTGTAGACTGGATAGTTCAAGCCTTCAAGATCAGTGCATATATATTTCTTTTGCTCAGATATTCTGCCTTATGGCAGGTCTTGTCATGGGATAAACCTTTTGTCATATGCTACACCTCTTCCATTTTTGCCTGCTGCACTCAAACTACTGTAACTCAAAAATCATTCAAGATATCTACTTCAAACTTGGATCATGTACTCACTACGTTGCTTAGTCTGTACGGTGCGATACCTTTTTAAGCAGTAGTTTGTAACTCTTATTTAATAGTCTTTCGAAGCACTTTTTAGTATGTTTGTGCCTTTCGTGTACTTGTTGTATTGAAGTATACAAGCATTTCTCTTTACAGTTATTCCTCATTTAGTGTTAGCCGTTAATTACAACCGGTCTGTACGTAATAAATCACAATTATTGGTAGCCGTCGGCAACTGAATACGCTGCACCCTGTTAACATTCGAACCAGAGCTCCAGGGAATAGCTCCACATACTCGACATTATCTTGATAGATACATAAAGGTTTAAAGAAAGATGCAGCGATAATTTATATTCCGGGACTACACCATTTGGAACTTTCAATCTCGCCCACAATTTCATTAATATCAATGAAATACAAGGTGCATAAAAGGGAGAATTCTTCTATCCAGGCACCTGCTGTCTCCTGTTGTTGGCTGAGAAACTATGATGATTATCAGGGATCATCACCCATGTGGTACATCGGAGAATCTGCATATAAATGTTGAAATACTTTGTTGTCGTATAGGGCACGTTTCAGTGGTGCGCCACCTTGTACAGTGATTCTCGGCGCGTAAGAACACTTGTGTATTTACAAAGTTTTCATGGCTACAAAGACCGTATAATTAAAAAATTACGTCGACACTAAAATCTTTGATCCCTCTACTCCATGACGCGATTGAAAGTAGTTAAAATTATAGTCAACAGATAGCACAAGAAGCTACAAAGCGCTGGCCGTAGTACTATGGAGATCTCCGGGGCTGGTCGTCAATGTGTTAACGGACTTGGTGATTAAAATAAAAATTTGTCGACATCTCCATCGTGCTAACTTGTGCAGCATAAATATGATAGGAAGCATAAAAGAATGGAAATAGCAAATTCTTTAACGGTTACCACGTACAGAGTGTGGATAGATGTATTATTTGTGGTGATATTTGGACGTTTGTGAAAAATTAATTATGAATATCTTCATTTGGTTGAAAATATTACTTAGCAAAATTTCATGCACAGCTTATTTATACTGCTGATATTAATGGAGGATCGTACATCTGTTTTGGTCCTGTTAATATCGCTATTGCGCTGTACTATTAAAATATCTAGCCTAATGCACAACTTGTCTGTTTCTGAACATAATAGCGAGTTTTAAGAAATTCTATTGAACCTTTTTGTGTGATTTAAAAAAATGGCAGACAAAACTTGAACTGAACCTTTTTCAACTTACGTATATATAATCCAAAATGAAACAGTGTGTGAGGTTAACTGTATTCCTCCAGTTGGAGCGATCAGTTCTAAGTTTTCAGTCAGATTATTGAAGTGACAACATCCGATGAAAGTTATGGCAAAACTATGTTAATTCAACTCATTCTTGTTCTTAAAGCTGTTGTCAGTTAAAGCTTTATATGCATAAGTGTTGGAACATAATGCCAAATTTTTTTTGCACGAATGTGTGATTTACTACGCAAGTGAATATATACAGATGGAATTGGGAGTGTTAGGTGCTGTGGAATGTATGAATAAAGATAGTAGGTTTCCCAGGATATAAAGTGAGGAAACAGTCGGCCATGAAATCCTTGTGCTTCATAATGTTCATTCTCGAGACTACAGTAACTTTTACTGTAAGCCCTTGTAACTAGTCCCATAGATTGCCGGCAACACATTGCTGATGTGGGAGACGTTGGATACTACTGTCGGATTTTTTATTATGGACACTCGAGTTTAGGCTTTAATTACAAACGAACCAATAGGCCTATGGAAATTCGAGTTATACCAATATTTTCCTTGTTTAATTCTACATTAGCGTATATAAGATGCATTGTTTTCGTCGTTCATTAAATAATTTTTATTTGTGGTTGTAATAAATATTGCCCGGGTTTTTGGCTTCTTCTCTAGGAAGCGCTCACCTAGGAATATATACAAGGAAAACGACTTGTCTGATTCTAATGAAATTTTTATATGTTATAACCACATGTATTTGTAGTGTAATACTCAAGTTACAAATTTTTTCAACCACCCTGAAAAAAGTTCCTATCATTTTTCTAAAGCAACTTTTTCTCAGTCCAGGATAAATGTACAGCAGCAAACTTGGGCTTATTTTGAAGCACGCAGTCATGGTTATCAGAAACTACAACAGCTGTAACCGTACAGTGTGGTACCGAATTTATGAAGAGTAATATTGAAGGGAGGTTTTGTCCATGCCGGACCGTGCGATTAACAGCAGCCCAGCTGGTGAAATTGGGCGCAGTGTTGCCGCATTCAGTAGTCGCGCGCAACGAATACAGCTTTTCGTTTACTTTCAACCATTAATTTTATTTCCTCTTATAAATTCCACTTTCCATCACCTTTTCTCATAAGGGTTTTGGACCTTCAACGCCAGGTTTAAAAGTGGTTACCTTCCTAATTTAGAAATATCACACTGTACAATTTTTACAAGAATTATTTGTATTATTATTTACATATATTTACGGTATTTAATTCTATCAATTTTCTTCGTCTGAAAAATCACTGTTCCGAAGAATCGGTGCTGCTGTCATTCATGTTGATTATGATTGACTCGAAATAAGGGACATTTGCAGACATTTTCCAGTAGTGGTCTTCAATTTTCTTCGCGTGTTTAATACATTGTTTCCAGAGGACAGGGGTCACGGTACGTAAGGCTTCTCGGCATAAAGCGTAAATTGCTTCCATACCTCTACCATTTTCTAATGCGTTAGCCATATTTGTTTTTGCTATTTTCCCTTTTACGTAAGCCCAAATGAGCTCGATTGGATTAAGCTCGCAATGGGCCACTAGTAACCAAATAACCTATACATCTGGTCGAAGTTGTTTAGTCAGTTGTTCCAGCTTCTTTACCGGCGTTTCAAACTAAGGCCTGGCAAGGACAATCAGCTCTGATTTAGTTAATTTGTTATAATCGTCAACTCCAGGTGGTAGTGAAATATTTTTTGACGTTATCCAATGTATAATTTCACGTTTCAGTCGTGACATGTTCGGGTTTTTAGATGAAGGATCGACCATCGTATGATATGGAGCTTGATCTATAACGACAGCCGAACTTTGAGGCAATAAACTCAGGACTTTCATGAAGCATTCTTCATAATGAGTCGAGTTCATCTCATTCTGGTAATCACCACTGCTTTTCTTGCCATTAAAACAAAGTTCTGCACCGTCAAGAAATCGTTCCTCACTTCCGATGTGTAAAATTATGACCTGATGACGTATTTCCATTATTCTCCTTTGAAGCGGCTCCTACCCTCTTCACTGACGACAGCGATAATCGAAAACAATCTGCCACCTTCAGGTACACAGGGAACCTCTTGTCCCCTACTTTTTCCCCCCTCACATTGAAAGAAAAAAAAGCACTCAAAATCATTGCAAACCGGGCTAGTTGGCCATGCGGTTACGAACGCGCAGCTGTGAGCTCGCATCCGGGTTCGAACCTCACTGAGGGCAGCCCTGAAGATGGTTTTTCGTGGTTTCCCAATTTCACACCAGGCAAATGCTGGGGCTGTACCTTAATTAAGGCCAGGGCCGCTTCCTTCCCATTCCTCGGCCTTTCCTCTCCCATCGTCGCCATAAGACCTATCTATGTCGGTGCGACGTAAAGCAAAAAAAAAATTGCAAGTTCACACTCTGATATCGGCGGTCTCAGAGGCATCTTGAAGTGACGTGGCCAACATGATGCAGAACATAGGAAAACTGAAAATAGCTTCCAGACAAACCAAGGTCACGGGCATTCCGTTTCACAACTGCCCGGGGCGAGTGTACTGTGTTCGTTGCGCGCGTGATTACTACTGAACGCGGCAACGCTGCGCCCAATTTCACCACCCGGACTGCTGTTAATCGCACGGTCTGGCGCGGACAAAACCTCCCTTCAATATTACTCTTCATAAATTCGGTACCACACTGTACGGTTATAGTTGTTGTAGTTTCTGATAACCATGACTGCGTGCTTCAAAATAAGCCTAAGTTTGCTGCTGTACGTTTATCCTGGACTGAGAAAGAGTTGCTTTAGAAAAATGATAACTTTTTTCGGGGTGGTTGAAAAAATTGTAATTTGAGTATTACACTACAAATACATGTGGTTATAACATATAAAAATTTCGTTAGAATCAGACATGTCGTTTTCCTTATATATATTCCTAAGTGGGCGCTTCCTAGAGAAGAAGCCAAAAACCCGGGCAATATTTATTACAACCACAAATAAAAATTATTTAATGTACGTCGAAAACAATGCATCTTATATATGCTAATGTAGAATTAAACAAGGAAAATATTGGTATAACTCGAATTTCCATTGGCCTAATAGTTCGTTCGTAATTAAAGCCTAAACTCGAGTGTCCATAATAAAAAATCCGATGGTAGTCACTTGACTATGTGTGAATTTTGCAGTCTCATGTTTTACATCATTGGCAGCGTCCTTGTGTGTTTCAAACTGTCTCCCATTCAAGGGTTCTTTCATTTTGGGGATGAGGTCATTCACATCGCAGATGTTCCAGTACTTCCTCCTCCCCGACCCCCTGCACTGAAGTTTCCTTTGTACAGCTTCTACTGCATGCAGTCTTGTGTTGTAGTGGAGAAGGATGACATTGCGAAGGTCTGGCAGTTTGTCCCTAATGACATGTTGTAATTGTGCCTGCAGGAAGGTTCTGTAGTATGCTACTATCGCTGGTGTGCCATGTGGAGCGAAGTGACACGCATTCATGCCTCTGACGTCATAAGCCACATTGACTATGAGGTTCATGGGGGGAAGGATTTTGCCAGAACTTCCATCTGTCACTATTGTCTTCAGCATTTGCTCTCCCTCCTCCTGGTAGCTTAGCCAGGGATAAGAGCATGTGCCATACTGTGCCCATTTTTGCACATCATTGAGTGCATGCAGCACCCACCGTTAAATGTTTTTATATATAGATCTTGTAAAATTCTGGGGATGGGTTTTTTTTTTTCCAGTGCCCATTTTGGCCTGTAATTCAAGTCCATCTTCTGAGTAATTACTGCTCTTGACACTAACAGGTGTTCTGGACCGTTGCACGTTGCTGTTTGTTTCACGCCCGTGCTGAAATGTTGCCGGTCTCGCAACGGTCAGTGCAATGAAATTAAATGGTGTATGGCTTTTAGTGCTGGGAGTGTCCGAGGACAAGTTCGGCTCGCCAGATGCAGGTCTGTTATTTATAAGTTTCATTTCCGTATTGATAGATATTACTTTACAGAAAAACAATATATATACAAATCTCCACCTTATCAATACAAATTTATTTTACATTAAGCAGGTAAATATAGTCAAATAGTCAAGACTAGTTTCGACCCCTAGGGGGTCATCCTCAGTTGACATGCATTAAAAATTGTATTGTTCACAAAAACATCACATATAGTGGTAAAAGCTTAGACTAATTTAGACTGATCATTAATGTTGGTATGTCTAATGCATGATTGACTAGTGTGCATCGTTCATGAAGACACATATCACCTTACTGCTACTACCATCCAATTTTTAGGTTATATAATATGGAACACACATATGTTTGTGTAACTCAACAGTGGCAAGTTCAACTATATACATTTAAAATTGGTTGATAAATTACACAATTGGCTATTGATTAGTCACATGAAAGTACAGAACACTGGCTTGAACATTTCTGATTGAGATATCAATGCAACACCTTACTTGCATACATCCTAGAAGCTAAATTCAGTTTGTAAAGCCCATTACTTCTGATTGAAACTTAGTATGAAGTTAAAATTTGAATAAAAATATTTGCTTAATGTAGGCATTAAAATGTTGTTAAAATGGGCATATAGTCAAAAAACAGTGGTATGTATGCCACACATGTCTAGTTAAAAACACATTACATTAATGTTGTTGTATATGTGGTACAACATGTACATTGATTTGGAATAAATGGGGTTTGTATATATAGTGTTCCAACGAAATGGATCCGTAAAAAATATTATATGTAAAGACAATTGGTATTATAATGATCCGCTGCAGATCAGGTAATACTAGTTATGTATCTGGAGATATTTTTTGGCAGCTACTGATGTTGGAGTTATTAGAAATGTTAATGGAGCATGTTTTCTTCCGTAGTCGCGATGTTTATAGTTGGTGGCATTAGTCAAATATGTTGAAAATTATGCGTCTTGGTGCACGTTGATTTTGTCCTGGAAGCGTATATGTTGTAAAAAACAAGGTGGAGTGTGTAAGGTGTTGGAACCGTGCGTTCTTTGTAGCTGCCTGTTGGGACAAAATCAACGTGCACCAAGACGCATAATTTTCAACATATTTGACTAATGCCACCAACTATAAACATCGCGACTACGGAAGAAAACATGCTCCATTAACATTTCTAATAACTCCAACATCAGTAGCTGCCAAAAAATATCTCCAGATACATAACTAGTATTACCTGATCTGCAGCGGATCATTATAATACCAATTGTCTTTACATATAATATTTTTTACGGATCCATTTCGTTGGAACACTATATATACAAACCCCATTTATTCCAAATCAATGTACATGTTGTACCACATATACAACAACATTAATGTAATGTGTTTTTAACTAGACATGTGTGGCATACATACCACTGTTTTTGACTATATGCCCATTTTAACAACATTTTAATGCCTACATTAAGCAAATATTTTTATTCAAATTTTAACTTCATACTAAGTTTCAATCAGAAGTAATGGGCTTTACAAACTGAATTTAGCTTCTAGGATGTATGCAAGTAAGGTGTTGCATTGATATCTCAATCAGAAATGTTCAAGCCAGTGTTCTGTACTTTCATGTGACTAATCAATAGCCAATTGTGTAATTTATCAACCAATTTTAAATGTATATAGTTGAACTTGCCACTGTTGAGTTACACAAACATATGTGTGTTCCATATTATATAACCTAAAAATTGGATGGTAGTAGCAGTAAGGTGATATGTGTCTTCATGAACGATGCACACTAGTCAATCATGCATTAGACATACCAACATTAATGATCAGTCTAAATTAGTCTAAGCTTTTACCACTATATGTGATGTTTTTGTGAACAATACAATTTTTAATGCATGTCAACTGAGGATGACCCCCTAGGGGTCGAAACTAGTCTTGACTATTTGACTATATTTACCTGCTTAATGTAAAATAAATTTGTATTGATAAGGTGGAGATTTGTATATATATTGTTTTTCTGTAAAGATGCAGGTCTTTCGATTTGACACCCGTAGGCGACGGTCAGTGCAGAAGGGCATTATTCCCCACAGCATCCACAAGCTCTCTATGACATTCTTTGGCATTGCTATCCTGGTGAATGGCCAGTTTGATTTATGCTTGCTGTTCTTGCCTCATGGCCGGAGTGTGACACTCAACTGCAATCCTATCTCCCTGTGCTTGGTGCATGTCCATCACAACTGCCATCTCGTGCTGTGTCCACATATTAAGAGCGTCGTGCTTTCTAGGACATATGACCTTTATACAGTAGCACCGTGCAGATATGAGAAAAAGTAAGGACTGTTACCATATTCATTCAACGGTAGGCTATTGCAGCGGGTTGGGGGAGGGGAACAAGTACCATATTTTTTTAACCTTGATTTTAATTCCGTGCAGATTCTTGATTGACTGACATGGATGATGCAGGGGGTGTCATAATTGATCCCTGCTGAGACTGGGTCTTGGCTGACCCTAAGGCCTGGGGACTCTCCCTTAACCATGATAAGAGAGTAGCAGGTATAAATCAGCTTCTTAACAGTCCTAATGCCATGATCATGAAATCAAGTGTCTTTTAAACTACAAGCTGTAATAAAAACACACATTAGAAAATTCTCGCAGTTTACAGCGCACTGAATGCATGGTATGTGTTTAAAGTGGCGTGCAGTGGTCTCGAATAATTTGCACATAGACTTTTGCAACAGCCTTGATACATTAGAGTGTAAGGAGTAAATTTATAATTGTATTGCGGTTACAATGCCTGACGTAGAGGATTTTGGACCTAGAAGGCTCTTAACTACTTAACTGGGTGTCACGAGTTATTTTGCCTACCAGTAGTTGTTACTCATTCGGGTAATGATGAGTTGACTCTTCTAGAGCCTTTGAAAATTATCTGTGGGCGGAACATGTTATCTCGTCTCTTTTTGTTGAATGTAGTTCTATGACCACTTTATAGATGTCAGTAGGTTTCAGACTTGCTGCACCACATTGCCTGCCGGTATTTCATTTTATTTTTTTTTTCCTTACGTAAAGGCTAAGCGCACTCATTCGGATTTTGAAAATATTCTTCATCTCATTGATTCAGATGACGAATTAGATGACAACTCTCTGGTTAGTGACAGTGAATTTGCTTCTGAAAATGAAGGAGATTAGCTTGCCTACAACAAGTGATGCAACCACTTCGCGCTGTCATAGCCAAGGTAATCCTTGTGCTCCTTTTAAGTTTGTATTGAATAATAAAATAAATATTGAAGCACTTGCAAGAAGTTGAATTGAATATTGAAGTATGGGTTGAATTAACAAATGCAAATCATAAGAAACCACTTTTTCCTTTGCAAAAATTAAATGATCATAAATATGTCTCTCGGTCATGGCCATCCATCAATGGCTTCTAATTTCAGATGACCACAGCAAGAAGTCATAGCCTGAACGGTTGCTAGGTAACATTGTACAACCATGGATCAATACCTTACATCACAGACTGCAAGAGTTACACTCCCTTCACTCCTTTTGTGATGCTAACGTCCGTAACGCCAATTTTCAGATGACCACCAGTCATAAGACATTTCATTGAAATTGAAATAATAATTAAGGTAGTTCAACCTATTCAATACAAATAAATGTGAAATGTATTACATTCCTATTTAATTTAAATCGGAAGCGGTACCGGTTTCGAACCTAATCTGGGTCATCATCAGCTGAATAAAATGCCAAAAACAATGCATAGGTAAATAAGAAATTGAAGAGTGAGTCTTTCACAAAAACAGATGAAGAGGCAAAATATGTTAATGTGGATTGGCACTGTGCAATTTTAAATCGTGAAATCTAGAAGAAGTAGAAAGTCACTTATAAGAAGTAAGGCGCGAGCTTCTGAATAGTAGCACAACACGCAAATTTCAGCACTGTCTCGTAATGTTTACAAGAAGAGGTGAAAAGTTAAATGAGACAGTGCTGAAATTTGCATGTGTTGTGCTACTATTCAGAAGATCGCGCCTTAATTCTTACAAGTGACTTTCTACTTCTAGATTTTACGATTTAAAATTGCACAGTCCCAATCCCCATTAACATATTTTGCCTCTTCAACTGTTTTTGTGAAAGACTCACTCTTCAATTTCTTATTTACCTATGCATTGTTTTTGGCATTTTATTCAGCTGATGATGACCCAGATTAGGGTCGAACCCGGTACCGCTTCTGCTTTTAATTAGGTAGGAATGTAATACTACATTTCATATTTATTTGTATTGAATAGGTTGAACTACCTTATTTATTATTTCAATTTCATTGTGATACATTTCAATACGGAACATTATGAAATTTTTATTTTTAAATAAGACATATTTGTCAAAAACGGGCACGCTAGATAACTAGCCTTCGGTGAAGGTATGCACACATAATGGGCGGGACGAATTCCGTAGTCATTTGCGGAAGCAGGTAATGGGCAGGATGAGTTCCTTCATCATTTGCGGAAGCATAATGGACTTGACGAGGTAACTTGTCACCTACATTATGATAATGGGCATGACGAATTCACTCTTTTTCAGTCAAAATATATTTCCCGCGATGAGTGTTTGTTTCTCAGTCGGAAATCCTCTGTGAAGAGGTTAACCAAAGGCCTCGACATTGATAAAGTAGTCTAGTTTAATTTATGTATGTATAAATTAAGCTCTGGTCACCTTTTCATACTAGGCTATCCCTTTTACTATAAGTTGTATCCCTTGTTTTTAAAATAATAGCTTTAATAAACAAATACTATTCCTCGCGTTCATTGCCTTTCTTAATGTGAAGTTGTGGAAGGGATAAGGAAATTACACATCACTAAGAGAGCAAACCATTAACTTCGTGCAATGGTACCGGTTCATATTTATTACTGAGATGATGAAGTATTTAACAAAATCTTAATTCAGTAATATTTTATCTGGATGGTTTGCAACAACTGTGCAATTCCTCTCATTTTTGTGAATATAATTGGCAGATTGTCTCTTCGTCTGCACTTCGATGACCCTACACACACCGCCAGTTGGTTAACAGTAGCCTAAAACGTTTGAAGTTCTTGCTTGAGGGATATTTATCTAATAATTTAAAAAGAAAAGTTAAAATATATGGAAGGTGAAGAGGACAGTGAAATTCAGTTGCCATGATAATAGGAATATCAAGAATTGAAGTGCTCAGGTGGAAAAATTACACATCTAAATTAGGTTGAAAAGCAACACATGGAGCGAGTAGGTTAACCCTTTTGGGTCCATTTAATTTCCTGCCTGCATCTTGCATTGGCCCAAGGCAGTTATGGGAAGGAAGTACCCTCATAAGAAAAATTCTGGATTTTTACATTATAAAATATGAACTGCACATAGTTTATCTACCTTGTTAACCAGATTATCAGCAATATTTTGTGAAAGTGTGGTAGTGCCAGAGGCATTTATTTGGGTGAAGTCCTGGGTTCCCTGGACAGGTCTCACAATAAAATGTTTCATTTATGCCTCTTCAATTTCCTGTCGGAACACACAGCACTGTCCTTAGTTTTTTAAATTTTTTTAAATCTTCAGGGGTATCTAAGATGACAACTAGATCCCTGAAAGGCCCTTGGCTCACTTCAGGCTTATTTTCTGCCTTTTGCTGGGTATTATATAGTTGGAAACAGTTCACTGAGGCTACTGGCTTCTTTTCTGTATTGTTTGTTGTATTTCGAAAAATTGCGGTTATCATCTTCATCCCATACTTCACTCCTTTCGCCAACTGCCATCCACCCCTTTTTGTTCCTCACTCAAAATTTTTTTCTTAGATTCGGGAACACTGATTTAACTGTCAGAATCGGTCAGCAAATCATCAATATCGCCACTGTCAAAACAGCCATCGTGTAAATATCATCAAGTTCCATGCCGTGATTTGTGGGCGCTGTCTTGATAAATGTAAACACAACAGTGACAGACTCCACAAAATAACCAGTTCGGTTAAAACAAACTAACACTAGAATTCAGCACAGAGCAGAGATACGTCCAGGCTAAATACTGCGTGAAACTTGGCGGACTAGGTCCGATATAGGATTGGAATGGAAAATAAAGAATCTGATATTGTGTCCCAAAGTGATGTTTGTCGAAGAGTATGACACTATTCTTGCTTCATTTTGTCTCTATTTTCAGTAAGTCTTGTGAAACTGCGAATGGATGACTGAGTTTAAAGTTAAGTGGTGTAGAACCTATTAATTTATCTGAAGCTACGAATGTGTCTGCCTCAGATGTACTGGATTCATCTCTTGCTGTTGTATTATTGTAGGTTTTTGGATTGATTTGAGGGTCTCTTAAAATTAAGATTTCTATATTACTTTCATAAAGCTTAGTAGATTGATTGTCATTGGATTCTCCTGGGAGTTTGAGTGGATGTGCAGGAATAATTACATTATTTGATTAAGAAGTGCTATGTAGGGTAAAAATTTTTTGATCATGTGTTGCAAATTTCATGGATGAGTTGCTGCTCTTCGTCTGTTCTACTGTGAATTTTGGAAATGAGGCTTTTATTTCTGTAGATCAATAGAAGTGTTGCCATAAAAATGCCATCTCATCGAGGGTTGCGTATGATCCCATTCACCGGCAGTCTAAAGATTTGATATTTTATTCTCAGAAGAAATAAATCACTAACTCTTTTAACTGCTAGCTTTACAGGTCGTTACCTTAAACGAGGTGAATGTTACTGGTAATGTTGTGACATTACTTTGTCCCTTTATCAAAATTATTGGTATAAGCAGTTAAGGAGTTGAATCCTGTACAATGCAAATGCCAGGAGTGTTTGTGTTATCATTCCTACAGGCATAGAAGCAGACACAGGAGCCGCTCCAGAAGTAAATTGAGGCGACGCTCGAAGTTACCTTCCCGTTCTAAGTCCCGGTCAGTATCCAAGTAAGTATGTAGCTGACATCTGGATGTGGATGAATCTTGATGTTATCCAGATGTAGAATTCTTTTCAGTGAATGTTCTAGGCAATAACTGTGAAGCTGACCTTGCAGTTGTTCTTTTGAAGCTGTGCGATAATTTCTGTGCAGACGTGCCAACTGTCTTCACTATGGAGGGGATTCCGGAATTTACATTGATTGCTTTTCCAGGTTTTTTTTTCCAGCCAACAGGGTGTCCAGTTTCCTTGTATACTGTAAAGTGTTAGAAGACCTGGTCTACTTTTATAAGCCCTATTCATATCTTTAGGGTGGGTAAACGGAATAACTTGGCGAGGTTCACTTCTTAACCTTCTCCAGTGGAGGTGTTATGTCTATCCATTCAATCCTTCAAAAAATGGAGACTTTTGGAATGGCTGTCAGCTCTCTTTCTTTCTGGTTGATGAAGTGGGTCTTTCATCAGAGTGTGTACTTCCCTGCGACGGTTGGTACTTCAATAGAGGTAACTGTTTTGTTTCAACAGATACAAAAGATATCTTAAGGAAACTTCTATAGTTCCTTGCTGTGGAAGCCATTTTATACCTGTTCTCTTATGGGAAGCCTAAGATTCACAGTCATCTAGCATTGCTGTACTGCAGAGGTCTCACTGACACTAGCTGAATGTAACATTCGCCTTTCCAGCTGCGTGTGCTTCTGTACTTGTCGCGTGTTGAGCACAGGAAAGAGACAATGAAGTATTTGAGACAGTCATGGCTGGAGAAAGTGTATATGGTCTGTATTTAAAACAAAACATTTCTGACTACAGATTCAATGACATAATATATGGATACATTGAATATTTTGAAAAATTACACCAAATTGCAAACTTATTGCTTTCTGTCATGAATATATATGTTGGAACACAGTAAACATTCATTCACAGAGAGTTTTTCAAGGATTCTTGTTAGACACGTAACTAACACAACAGTTCTGAATTAAATTATTTGATGGTAATATCCTTTGCTGCTGTACGTTCAGCACTATGCTTCTGGCAGTGATATTTAATATCAAATTGACGGTGTAATTTGTATTTAAATTTCTTAAAACTTCAAAGTGGGAACTTAGAATTTTAAGATATACTGCCAGTTATTTTCAATCATTATATCTAATTGCGATGATCTTGTGTAATTTCCAGTGATTTATAATCAATTTTAATATAAAATAAGTACTACAATTTAAGTGTATTATACAGTATTTTCTTACATTATTATATTCAAATCGCAGTGCGCGCACGCAGCTGCTGTACGTCATAAGATACTATTTTGGGTCAGAGTGGAGTGTGCTGTGTTTGGCTGGGAGTGACCATGCAGGGTGCTAGATGGCGGTGAATCTTAGGCCTCCCGTTCCCTTATTGCACAAATGGAGCAGGCTGTCGTGTGAAGAACATCTCGAACCGTTCGGAAGTGGATGCCTCAAAACAGTTTATTCATAGTTGGAATCAAATAAATATCACTTTAATTTGAGAAGTATGGCACAGCGTATTCCAGCCCCATCGAGCATACGCTATTGCGCCTGAGCATTATCTTGGAAAATGACAGGAGTCTTCAGAAAGTGTTGCTGCTTCTTTCACAATGCTGGTTGCATGGTATGTTCCTAAAGTGAACACTGATGTTGCACATTTACGCTCTGTATTTGGGGTGCAGTAAGTGTTTGTATAATGCTATCACATATATATATTAGTCATCACCACCTTCACTCTGCTAGGGTTGTGGTGAACTGCTGATTTTCGCGGAGACCTGTAATTATGCCACTCGTTTGATTAGTGTTTAATTGAGTACACGTTTCATTCATCCAGTGGAACAATATGGCATAGAAAAGCCCACTTCTTCAGGCTGTCTGCTGTAGGTGCAGGGTCAGGCGTAGGTGCATGTATTGTACGTGTGATTCATTTTCTATTTTAAAATTGTAAAGTACTGTATTGAAGGATGGAAAAAAAAAAAATCCAATGATGGGAATAAATTGACATCTTTTTTGCCAGTAGTTTTCATTCATCCTCCTTTGATGGCCACAGCGTCCTAACCTTGCCTCCTGAATGTCTGATATTGATGGTTTTCTGTGTGGCTCATATGCGATCATTTCAGAGGTGATCCATTCTGGAGATACCGCACATCATTCAGAGCATGTCATCTTTGCCATTTCTAATCTGTCGATGTTCTTTCTTGGGGATAACATTTCAATGCCGTACAGCGCAGCTGGCCTCAGCTCTGTCCTGTAAATTTATCCCTTTAATAAAGTTTTACCAGCACATTTCTGTTGGAAAGCACTCGTGATATCTCCAGTTTCTCCACTGCTTGGAGTCTGGAAAAAACTTCCATTCCTATAATTGCTTCATTGCAGAAAGGTGGTTCAAATATTTTGTTGATTCACTCTATCTGAAGGAAAATATAATCTGTGGGTAAGGTCTCTTGATATTTTGAGTTAATTTCCATATTGATCAGGTATATCAGTCTGAGTTCCATGTCTGTGTTAGCTAGTTGGGACTTGCCTTCTGTGTTAGGTTGGGGTTGTGTTACAAATTGTATGCATTCTTGTGGAACACCCATACCAGTAGATTAACTACCAGTGAAATAAACTTTGGCAAATTTTTTAAGTATCACTTCCTTTACTTACAGCATTGTTAATGTAAGTGTATTGAATCCTCTTTGTTGTGTTTTTAGAATTCACAATTTGATTGTTCTCGCATGTAGTTGTACTTCTAAAACTAGCACCACCACTACCACCACTACCGGATAACCTAAGAAGTGGGCTTGTAAGGAAGGTCTGGTGGTAACTACTTTGAGGGGTAAAATATCAGCTGAGGAGGATGGTGCTGTTCCATATTTAATTATAGCAATAGTGGAATGTAATTATAAGTGTATTTATGTTGATTCTTTACCTCATTCACCACTCATTGAATATCAACCAATCCAATTTACAGTTTGCGTCAGTTTCAACCAATCACCGTCGACTATCACGGAAATATTATCAAAACGAGATTATTGCCTTTGATGGATCGGCAACTCTTTGAAAATTGTTGAAAGTGATCATTTCAGATTTGTAACCCATCATTGTCTTTACAAGGTGGTGAATGAATAAAATGTGACTGTAATTACATAGGGGCCGATGACCTAGATGTTAGGTCCCTTTAAACAACAGGCATCATCAAGCGAGGTAATTATGTAGAGATTTGCAGGAGCAAACATTATCACATTGGCAAACAATAAATTTTATTAAATCTTATTACAGTAAAACCTTGTTCATTCGAAGTCATTGGGACGCAAAAATCGGACTTATGAATTACGTGTTTTGGAATTAACCGCAAACTCGTAATTCAGAAATGCCAACCCTTGCCGTGTCATAAATTATTATAGGATCCGTTACTGCACACAATTAACCTTGACGGCAGTTTAAACCTTTCAAATGGCATGAAAAAAAAAAATTTCAAAAATGTATCCAAAAACTTACATTTGCAGTATTCAAATCGTGCACTTTAACTCACAGGCAAACACAACCTCATGTAATTAAAGAGGGAAAAAAAAAAGCATGTTTTAAGGACGAGGAGAAATCTATGCTGGGTCCCCGGTGCAAGTCCTTTATGTATTGGATTACTGTACTGTATGCATTTTAGATGCCTTGTACTTGCACGGAAAGTATCCGATGCCCTTAAAACATCGTGGCATATCAAACTTCCTATGACAAGGGGAGTCTTTCGCTATCCCTGTAGTACGGTTTCATGCCATAGCTACTCTCGTAATATTCAGAAATGCCCAACTTTCCTGTGTCATAAAATATCCTAAGCGGCATTAACGCAGGATTCACAGTTTAAACTGTGCCATTGGGGGGGGGGGGGAGGAAAAAAACTATTTTCGAATTATGCTGGGTCCCCTATGCAGTGCTTTATTGTTTTCATGCCTTGAACTTGCAGGGAAAGTGCCCGTCACCTTTAAAACATCATGGCCTTCCGAACTTTCCTATGAGGAGGAGGGGAATTCTCTCGCTTCCGTCTGCATTGCACCACAGTACGGTGACCCCCACCCGTGTACGATTTTCCAGCCTGGCACTTCTCTCCTTTAAAAACCATAAGTCCGTTCGGGCTCGACATTACAAAAAAAAAAAAAAAAAAAAAAATAAAGTGCAGTTACATCAGCATTGACAATATTGTTTAGAGCCTACTAACTGATTATATGAGCCTCGCTTTTTCGCCAACTGTCGGCATCGCCTGCTACGTGATATTGTGGCATTACTTAAAAGGCTGAATACAAAAGAATTAAGTTTTCTTTCAAACTTAGCAAATATGAAGCACACTGTAGGCACACCGAAGTGAAAGTGCGGAAAGCTACCCCTGCACGTTCCAGAAGGCACGTTATATCATAATAAGACTTTATCATTTACTTAATATACTGTATTGAAAAGGTGGACCCTTTTGTCAATTTATTCTTATAATTGCACTTTAATACAGAACAAAAATGAAATTTATAACATTCTGTCATGACGTAGAGAAAATTTGAATTTAAATTACTGCTTAAAATGCTATTTTTTTTTTTTTAATATAAGGGCAGTTCTGAATTAAAAGTCTGAATTTCGGTAATGGGATCGACATTGTTTTTGGATTTACGAATTATCCATATTTCAAATTAAACAATTCATATAACATGCAAAACTGTATCTGATGCTTTCTGGAACGAGAGCTGCTTCGAATTAGGTGGGATTTTGAATTTTGAATTAACGGATTTCGAATTATCGAGGTTCTACTGCAAAAATTACCATTCTCATTTTATTAATTTAGTTTATTGAACATTTCATTTTTTTCTTGTTAGATAGTTTTCCTCGCACTGCACACACTTGAAATTACTGACTTGATAAGTATATTGCTCACCCACAATAGGTGGTGTTTGTAGTTCGAGTAAGCAACATGTGGAGGTCGTCATTGCACTCCTCTTAGTGCATACATGTAGCGGGGGGGGGGGGCAAACAAAACCATGAGACTGAAAAGAGGGAGTGATTGAACATTGGTATTAGGAGGGGAACACTCATTTGGACTGTTCACCTAATGAGTAAAACAGAGCAAAGTCCCTGCCTAAGGAGGAGGCCATAGTCCTTACGGGATTTTGAAGGCTAGATTCAGATTTAGAGGGAAGATTATTGGAATTAGAACTAATGTTGTTGACGAAGTAGCCAGAAATAGAGAAATTCTGTTCAAAACAAATTGCCTGGGTTTTGCAGACGATTTAGCTTTACTAGCAGTGGACATAAAAGAAGCAAAAACCCAGATATCAGAACTTCAAAACATTGCAAATAAAATTGGCCTCAAAATATCATTTGAAAAAACAGAAATTATGCCCCAAAAACCAACACAGCTAAAAGAAGTCGCCATAAATGTTAATAAAATCTAAATAGTAACACAATTTAAATATCTTGGAGAAGTAATAACACACAACCTAAATGAAAAAATCTCAGTCCAAATAAGAACAAATAGATTAGGTAAAGCACAAAAATTAACATGGGATATCTACAAAAAGAAATGTCTATCAATAAATACAAAAAAAAAACACTACCAACACAGTTATAAAACCGGAAGCTACATATGCAGCATAAACACTCTTTTACCTGAATAAACAATCAAAGACTGACAGACTTCAGAAAATTGAAAGGAGGATTGTAAGAACCTGCTTCAACAAAAAATACCAGAAAGATGGACAGTGGCAGTTAATACCTAACAAAGTCGTGTTCAAAGAGCTAGAACCCATTATTGATACTATGCTTAAGAGGAGACTGGGATTCTTTGGACATATCATGAGGATGCAGGATTCGGGACTTCTGAAACAACTAGTTCAACACAATTTCGTCTCGAAAAATACCACAACAGGATGTAAATGGATCAGAGAAGTAAGAGAGGATCTGAAGGAAATAGGCCTTACAACAGAAGACACCACAAATAAGATAAAATTGAATACAAAACTCAAGAATACAAACCTCCGCTTTACCCTTACACAAAACAAACCAACAACACACACATTTTCAACTGAGGAAAGGGCATGAAGATCAGAGCGTCTGAAGAAGTACTGGGAGGACTGCAAAGCCCGAACAATCCCTTCAAAGAGACCTGAACGATGGACTGACTAAAGTGATCCTATGTGGTCATAAAAGGAGGAGAAATTCTGTGTAAGGTAGAGTTGTTGCTAATCCAAAGTGCGCTAACCCAAAAATCTGGTTAATCAGAACAAATGTGAAGAACAATTTTAATTTTAATTCAATAATTATTATCCTGGTCTAGAAAGCCCAGAATAACGGCAGAGAGGATCAGTCGTGCTGACTACACGACAGCCCCTAATCTGCAGGTCTTCGGGCTGAACAGTGTCGCTTGGTAGGCCATGCCTATTCGGGGCTGTTGCGCCTCAGGGTTTGGTTTAACTATACTAATGGTAGAAAATGAAACAATACTGTATGGATTCACTCAAGTCTGTTTTGCTTTCAAAAAGTATTAAAACATATTATTCTATGGTATTTACATTACAATACATATTTATTTAGCATGTTCATAAAATCGGGAATTCTCTTTAGCTGTGAAGTTATTGGATGTTGTATTCTACCATCGCATCATGCATATTACATCACTTGGTGTCACAACGGTTACTGTTCCTTTTAGCATAGGGACTGGGCTAGTTGGCAGTGTGTTTAGGGGCCCGCAGCTGTGAGCATGCATCTGGGAAATAGTGGGTTTGAATCCCACTCTCGGCAGCCCCTGAAGATGGTTTTTCCGTGGTTTCAGATTTTCACACCAGGCAAATGCTGGGGCTGTACCGTCAATAAGGTCACGGCCCCTTCCTTCCAACTCCTAGGCCTTTCCTATCCCACCATGCCATAAGAGCTATGTGTGTCGCTGCAACGTAAATCCACTAGCAAAAAAGAAAAGAAAAAAAAAAAGCATATGGTACTAGCACACATGCTTAAGGAAAGATTTTGTTTATTCTGAAAATCTTGTAATGTGAGTAGCTCTTCGTCCCTATTATTTAGGATTAATGGGAATATAGTACTTCAAATCACAGAATGCAAGAAACACCAGGAACTCACTTCCTCACCATATAAAATTCAGTTTCCTTAATTACACATGGTTCAGAAATTATCTAAAACCACTTTCATGTGTTCCAGTCTAGGTCTTTTCTTTCCCCAGCTACCATCATGTCCATTCAAACACTTTTTAAGCTTGCCCCTAATATTGGATTAATTTTCCATATCACACTCCTTTCAGTAGGCATAGCTGTTGGTACACAAAATTGTGTGCTTCATGATTTTTCATTACACAGTCTTATATTTGCAATGGTGGTAATGGATAGTGCAATGTGAATAACGTGTCTAGGCCTCATTGGTTGCAACATTTAACAGTTGAGCACTAACTACATCCTCTTAGACCTGGCCAAACTACAGTAGACCAGTATAAATGAATTGATCGTTTTGGTGTTAATCAGAGTTATAGTCTAAATTAGTTCTATTACTGAACATACTTAGCTCTTTATCGCTGGGCACCCTGGCAAGTAAATCATTTCTCATTTCTTACGTACAGTTGGATTTTAGGCAAATTACCTGTTTCATTCTGTGTAATGTTTGGTAATAGTGTGAACAACACTTAATTCAAGTAATTTTCTTGGACAACAGTCACACTTCTTTTAAAGAGATGTTCGTTTAACGAAATGTGATTCAGCTCGCGAAAGCTGTCCTATATCTGACTTTGGTTTGAAATCCTCATTGTTCATGGAATTTGAAAATAAATCCTAAAATGTCATATTTCAGAGTGTTGATACACACATTTGCAAAAACAATGAAGCAGCAGTGCACCATGAAGTAGCCATCACCAGTACATAAGTGGGTACAAGCACGGGACATGGTGGTATTAAGGGAATACTCTTGCAGGTGTACTTAATGCACTGTTGAACCAACCATAGCTTGGAGGGAGTTGGTGATACTGTCAGGCGCGGAGAGACACAGATTTCAGTTTTTCTCCCAGGGCAGAGACTGTAATGTCTCGCGCAACAGAACTGCAGCGTTCTCGATGGGTGAGAGCTCTGGAGACCTTGCTGGTTAAGAAAGTATGTTGACATCACTAAGATAGGCCTCAGATGACCATGCTGTTAGAGGCCGGGCCTTATCCTGCTGAATAGTGGGGTTGTTAAACTGCTTCATTATGGGAAGCGTATACAGTCGCCGAATTTCCCAGATGTATTTTTGAACCTTGTAGTGCCTTCAGTCGTCAGTGTGGGGAATGGGAATTGTAGGAAACGCCACCCACACCGTAAAATCTCTTGTTGGGGCGATGTGCCACTGCAGTGAATCGCAGGTCACTGCGCTGGCCAGAGATTAATTTGGCGACCATGTGTTTTGCAGATAAAGCCGTAATTTGTCACTGAACACCACTCGTTGCTGTTCACAAGCTGCCATGTGTACCATTCCTCGCAGAAGTTAAAACATACTTGACCAGGCTCACGCCATAATGGTAGACATCGTGAGGGCTGCTGCATTGACAGATCTTGCTCTGCCAGTCGCCTGGAGATTATACTGGTAGACACAAGCATATTTTTAGCTGCCATTGTGTGTCTAGATGGTGTGCAGGGACGTCCGTTTAGTGCTTGCAGCCTTTTACATGATGAAACAATCTTCTCCGCTGGTGTTCTGCCAGGGTCAACCCGAGCCATGTGAATGGGTGTGCGTGTGTTCCCTCACATTCCCACTGTGTCTAGTAATGATGCTCAGAATGGTTCAGTTGATGAGCACAGTCCTGGAATGTCCAGTCGGCCTCTCTTATTCCGACAATATAGCCTCTGTCATCTTAACTGATCAACGGCTCATTACATGTTGTTGAGGTATGCTGCATGTTCACTCTACTTTGCTCTGTGGCTCACTCTGCTTAGGCCGTATTTGGTACCTTGCATATGCGAATGATGAGAGGGGCTCACTCATATGCCCCTAGTGGCACCGGACGACACATGTCGGATTATTACAATGCTATGTTACAACCTTCATTTTACTCAGCTATTTGTTCTTGGTGCACACTTTTTTTTGCAAATAAGTGTATTTTTATACCAATTGGTTTAAAAAAAAAATGTATTTGTCTGATCCCTTGGATAGTTAAGACAAATATTCCATTTTTAGAAGTTTGTTGGCACATCTGTCATGTTTTGTAGACCTACTGCATGTGCATGTTTAATAAAAATAATCAACACATTGATGGTGTTGTACATATGTGTGATGGTGTTGCTGATATATCTCTCAGTTTAGTCTTGTAAATGCCACTAGAGAATACAGGAAGTTCATTGAGCAGTTTTTTCTCGCAACCTTACCCACAGGAATCCGATGGTAGAAAATCAGCACTATTTCCCTGGCCATATGCACGCTTTCTATCTTTCGTGGTTTAGACTGTGATGTGTGTTTGAAGTGAAACTGTTCTAGTTCTTTTCCAGTTGTACCAGAATGGTTTTAATTTGGCATACAGCTTTTCATAGCAGGAGTGTCTAGAGGATATGTTCAGCTCACCTTGTGCAGATCTTTCTGTTTGACGCCCATGGGTGACCTGTGCATCTGAGTGTGAGGTGATAAGGTACGGAGAAGGTGAAACCTGGTGTCGCCACATAGCCTACTCCTATTGAATAACACCAAAGGGTCTGCTCAAGGATTAACATCACTGTCCAACGGATGAATCATTTTAACAGAATCATATGCCCTCACACCATGAGAGGTTTGGAATTAAATTCAAGCTTTAGGTATTCAATCAGTCCTATCCTGCCAGCCAAAATTCTGATGGCAGTTCTTTATTTTCCCCACTAGCAGAACTAAAATCTGCTAACCACGATGACCAGTATGGTAAGAAATTAGTTTGATACAGAGTGAAGGATTTTTAATAGAACTCCTAACATAACCCTTTTACTGCTAAATTCGTGGGTGAGGCCATATGTTCCCAGTGCTGAATGTTTTGGCTGATACTCAACTGTATCTTTATAAAATCTGTTAGTTTCATCTGTAGCATTCATTAAAATTTTCTCGTTCATCTCTTAATTCCAGGGGGGGTCTTGAGTCGAACATGTACGTGATATACCAGAGTTTGGTTCCTGGAAGTCTTGTGTGCCGGAACTATCGTACCATCCGAGAGGCACAATAACTCCGTGGCCAATTTTCTGCCTTCCCCATCACGCTTCATCACTATTAACTTTCCGAAATTTTCCTAACATCCCGCACATCAGAATCCACATTGAATTAATCTCTTCCTGAACTGAATTAATTTCCTTGGTGCACATACTATGGTTGCAGGTGGAAGCTGCGAAATGTTGAATATGTAATGTTTGGGTAATGGAAGAGACGTATCTATTCCACAGCTTTGTATACTTAAAGTAACTTAACATTTCAAAAACATGGCCAATAGATGACAGCAGCCTAAAAACATCTTTCAAGTAAATGGACTATTCGACAGAAGTACGGAGAGTGCAGTGTTCAAATAGTTATTTCTACCCTGTAGCAACTTTATTTCAGCAGCAAAGTTGTTAATTCGATTGAGTAATGCAGACTGATTTACAAGACAACTGTGTTTTTATAGTTGCCTGCAACAGTTAGTAGATTGCATTTAAAGAATTGCAGCGAACAGGTTCGTTTGGGTTCAAAAAGCATTATAGAGAGAGATGGAACAAAGTCTGTCTTGATAGCAGAAAGAAGTTTGCATGCTGTTGTCTCTAGTTTTCTTGTCATGAATTCCATAAGAGGCCAATTCAGAAATTTCGATTTCTTGTAAAAACATAGCAATAAGTCATGCAGTTTTAAAACCAAGTGTTCACCAATTTAAAGATATTCATTCACAGGACAATAAAGAAGATCCAAAATTTCTCTGGGAACTGTCGAATGATTTACTTTTCCTTTGCCTCAAAGCCCAGAGTAGGAATTTGATCTCTTGTGTTGGTGGGTATAGAAAGGATATTTTGTGTTATTTTGAAGTTTTAAAATTGAAATTCTCCAGTTGTCTCGTGTGCAGTTTCTGCGTTGTTGCAGGCTTGTCTTCATTTCGTTGTGCCCTTGTCGGCTGTAGAGTACTTTCGGAGGAACTCCCTGTAGAAATCACTATTCAAACTGCAGTGGTTTGTTCCATGAAACATTGTGCTTTCCATTCACCCTATGTTCATCGTGCATTGCATTTGTGATGCTAAATTAATAATATACTTCTCTCCATTCTAGTGCTGTCGAAAGTTTAGGAGCAGTTCTTGTGCATGATTTTTGTAGGTTTTTAGTGACCATTTTGTTGGTCCCCTCCCCCTGCATTGAACATATGTGAGTAGAATTTGGACTGGTATGCTAAGAACAATATTCCTTGTTTAACAGTGCATTATGTTGTATAAATTACATCGCCTACAATGGTTTAACTTTTCCAGTAAACTGTATATTTTACTATTAACCTTCCGATATCACCTTATTGTAAACTTGAAATTTATATTTAACTGTCATTGCAGTGTGGATCTGGTGATTCCATCATAGTTTTCTGAAAATACATTGTTTTGTTTGATTTTGGAAATAGCAAATACAGAACAAATAAGGCAGGAATTTTAAGGGACACTTGGACTGAAATTTCCAAATTCTATATAAACTAAGGTACAGCTTTGAAATTTTGTATGCTTATGAATAGTCATAACATAAACCACTGTGGTAAATTTGAGCATTGCAAGTTGATTAGTTCTTGAGATATTAATTATTTTATACATTTTCATGTGCAAATTATTCAATATTTATAAAGGTCTGCCGCATTACACCAATCAAGATAGTGTAACTTTTAGGTAATATTCTATTGCATTAATACAATTGGAAGAAACCTACGGATTCTTTTTTGAATTGCATTAATGAGTATGAAGAAATAAATTTTTTTCTTATCCAAGTTTTTAATCTACAAAAAATCTTCAATTTTTTAAGTTAGAATTTTTTTTGCAGCCAGACCAAAAGTGCAATCCAAAAATCGATCCGCAGGTTTATAGTCAATGCAATGAAGATAATACACGCAAATTTTGAAAGCAATATCATAAGATTTATGATGCGTGTAATAATGGACAATGCTCATAACCTGTATTGCCAGCTGAGAATCTCAAAGAAATTTCTTGTTTTCTCCTACTTTTGGATTTTGGCTTACGCCACCGAGAACGTATTGTATGCATTTCACCACAGAACAACACCAAACAATAGTAGAAAATACTCGCATACCTCAACACAATCAAACTGGAAAACAACTTGTTTGTAAACAAACAGGATTTGCACATGGTATGTGTGGGAATAGTCATAAATGATGTTGAAACTAATAAATATTTCTTTAATAAGTAATCACTGTCTTTGAAAATAGGCATAAAAATGTACTCAATATATTATGCAAGGCCACACCACCACCTGTAATTTTCATTCAGATTTTTCAAACTTTTGTAGTTCTTATATAGTTTACGTAGTAAAAGTGCCTACTTCCTCCACTAGAAAGCAGCAAAATGCAGACCGACAGATGTAGGAGGCCTTTTTGAATTATTCATATGAAATGAAATTGTGAAATCTGCTTGAATACACCACTAATGTGCGCTGATCGTGAGTCGAACGAAAGTGGGCGTTTAAAGGACTGCACGCCAGGCATTTAAAAGCTACGCTAGAGCTTTAAAAATGGAGGAATTTGGATGAAAGCACTGCTATCTGATCCGCGGGGGTTAGGGGTGTATTAATATGGAAAAAGCCGAAAATCAATATTTTACATATATTTCGCCAAAATTTCAGTCCCAGTGTCCCTGAAGTGGAACTTCCCCTTTGATCTGACCCGTAACGTAGATCAACCCAAAAAAACTACGATAACGGCAGTAACATAAGGTCAAAACAAACTAGCAGAAACATAAGACCTAGTTCGTCAAGAAAATAATAAACAGGAAGCGTAAACAGACACTCTCAAACATCACCAAAACCTTAATAGATGGAAGAGTGTCGCTTAAAAACCTGTGGAAAGAAAAGTAGGAACCTGGTATCGAATTGCTAACCTTCTAAAAGAAGAACACCAATCCCTTCGTGAAAAGGTATAAAAGAATATATTAAATAAATAAAATGATTGAATATGGTAACAGAAAACGTCCACGTAGGAAAATAGAAAATTAACAGTTAAAATTAAATTAGGGTATTACACCCAAAGAAAATTAACGTGATTAATTGTGGTCAACCACCGCACAAGAAAATGAACTAATTAATGGCATGGGAGCCCCATGATACTAGAGTAAATAGCATAATTAAAATAATATTTGTTTATAACAATTCTTTTTTTTAAAGGAAAAAATGAGTTTAACCACCGAGTTCTGTCCAAGGGCAGGGATAACCACGAGTCCAGGTAGAATAATCACAACACCACTTCACACAGGAAGTAAATAGAACTTTGAAAATCTCAAACGCGAGCAAGAAATTAAGTAATGCAAGGAGAAATCATTCAAGTAAAAAGGAACGTCACACAAGATAGTAAGCCCAGGGGATATCAGGAAGAAAACATCATCCACCAACAGATTATTTATAATCAACAATCACCCTCATCAACCATTGTCATAGTAACCCACGAACACAAGGAACAACGCAAAACCAAAGGTAACCACTGAAACAGAAGCCGAAAAAAGGAAAGAGGGAAGCATATTTTGGTCGAAAGCACCAAGAAAGAAAAGTATAAAACAAGACCGGGAAAATTAAATAAAACTACAGTCTCCTTGGTTAGAACTAAGTGGTTCGAAACTCAACCTTGTTGGGGTGAACTGGAAACCAGTATAAGAAAATAGTACTGTCATATTCCTTTTTTGTTTAAACAATTTAGATCATAATTTACTTTTACCCCAGAACAATATTATAAGGTTATATCGGCACTAAACAACACGTGATCAAAACAATGTGCACATCAATAACATGTTATGCAAAAGTTTTTTTTTTTTTTGAAAAACATCGTTAAAATTTAGCCGAGAATGACCAGTCCAACGCAATAAGGTTTTAGATACACGACACCTAGCCAAATAGTTTTTCTTTGTTTTTGTTTCATGGTTGCCGAAAGTAGGTAATAATCTTGAGGGGACGCCACAGCGCCATTTTGTACTCGCATATGAATGCAGATTAAATTGACATAAATAAATAATCCATACAGTCTGTGGACGTTCCCATGATGAAAACACGCAACATAAATCTTCAGGGCTGGAAAGGGAGCCCTCTCACTATGTTATTTATCCATTTTCCATCTCGCAGGCTGTAAAGTGCTCTAGCACGAACCACCAAGTACACTCACGATGCATCTTGTTCAATCAACAATCGCTTAATGGCTGCTCTCCCTGAGTAGCGAATAGCCTCCGAAACTAGGGAGCTCTAAATGGTCAGGGGGCGGAGCATCGTAGTAAAAGTACTCCGACAGAGGTCACCACATACAAGGTCCATTACTTTCCGTGGTTTCAATGAAGAATAATGAGCATGATGCTCAAAATACTTGTTTTTTAAATAAAATATGAAGTAGTAGGTAACAGAATGGAAGATAGTTCAAGGAAAGGTAGAGTTAGTATGACACATTTCCACGCCGTTTAGGCCACAAGTAAAACATTGGGAGGAGGAGAAGTAAAATAATGACATCTCGATGTCAGATCATACTAACAAGTAGTCAAATAGGCATGATTTATCAGCTGTATCTCGGACTATTTCGTTTGCTTGAAAGGGAATTGGGCGTTATTGAAGGATACTATCCATGAAAACATCTCGATCTGTACATCATTCCCTCAAGTCAAGTATGACAGGGGAATACCAAAGGAACACATACAATATGTTTGTCCTAGTCTATTTCTGTTGTTCCCATACTGGCGCTGACCTGCCATTGTGTTTCTCCTATTATATGCGAACCTTTCTTATCCCCTCCCTCGCTGATTGATTCGACACTTGTTTGTTCCTTTCCTATACTTTCATACTTCATTGAAAATGAAATCCACAGCCTGTTTTAGTCATTCAACTGGGAATGAATGAAGCCCCATCCAGTGGCGAGGATATGAATTGTGCCGGCTACCTAAGCCTGGTGCACTCTTTTGGGGCAATGATTGACTGATAAAGGAAACACAATGATATTGGAGAGTGTTGCTGGAATGATATATAGATAAGAAAAGGTTCCCCCTTATGAGTACAATTTTATTATTAACTACAGGACTGGTTTCGACCCTGAATAGTCATCATCAGCTGTACATTGATACCTTTACATATGTCAAATAATAGTTAATGTGCCTTTCTAAATGGAGAAGCCATGGGTAAGCATTATGTCCAAGCATCCAAATTGGGCATGTTTGAGAGTAAAACAAAGACATTCATATGATTTTACAAAGCACTTTCTAAGGCTGATTTAAATTTTTTGAAGGTAAAAGTGGGGTTCGTCTTGGATTCGGAGAGATACGGTACTATAATTTTTTCAGAATGAAGTTAAACATGTACTTTCACGTAGTATCGGATTTCGAAAAATAACAAACCAGTAAGCCGTGGTGTGGATATCATCCGCGGAAACGCAAGTTTTTAACAAACTGATCGCCGTTTCATACTGATTTTAATGTGTATGGGGATTTTCCGACTTTTATACAAAAATCGGATATAACTACAATCCGCTATAGCGAGTAAATTTTCCACTGTTGTGAATTCTCGCTGTAACGGATTTCTACTGTACCACAAACAATTCTATAGCTACTGTAAGGCAATCTGGTGTGGCTGTTGGCTGGTGCTATAACTCGTCCTAGAGATGCTCTGTTGATTTTAGACCAGGACTTTGAGCTGGCCATTCAAGTTCATTTCCATTTTGACAAGCTCCTCAGTTATGGCCTCGGTTTTGTGAAAGAGTGCATTTCATGTTTGTCTAATATTGCCTGGTGGGCTTCAGCATTCATGGTTCGAGGAACTTTAAACAGTGGACCAAACCACGACTTCACACTCATGGAATAATCGTGCCCATTGTAACCTCACCGAGCTCGTCATACTCTGTTTTGACTGCTGTGACCAGTAAACGTTTCTACCAAGTGCCTATGGCTCACAACAGGTTAGTCTAATGACTGTGCTCTCCAGCTCTGTGACGCTGCAAGGAGTGCGAGACTGATGGCAGGGATATCTTCTTATCTCTTTGGCACTAGAATAACAACGGTTTCTTCACTCCACACGACATAGATGTTGATTCCCATAGGGAACCTGAAATATTTGTCTCGATTGAGTAAACTTATAATACCAATATAAATGGTCTGTTACTGGACATACATTTGTCAGCTAACTCATTCCTGGTTGCCAGCGTTTCGCCCCCATGTGCTAAGTTGGGCTCATCAGTTGGTACTTAGCATACCCACCAAGACGCATGGGCTATGCATGTCGTGGAGGCCACTGCGTAGGCTACTTGGAGCCACGGGCAGTGCCAATGCACTATGGGAGACTTTGTCTCATTAGTCTCATTACAAAAAATTGGTGCCTGCTGGCCCATCAGATGATACAGATGTTGATTCCCATGTGTCTTGGAGGGTGTGCTAAGTACCAACTGATGTGCCCAACTTAGCACACAGGGGCGAAATGCTGGCAACCATGAATGAGTTAGCTGGAAAATTTATGATGTCCAGTAACGAACCATTTATATTGATCCTCATTCCGCATGCAGTCTTCCACCCCTCCTTTGCTCAGCAGCCAGGTTTGCAGAGTGGTGTATGGTTTGTGTTACTTTTTAATCACTGTCTTGGTTGGTTCCTTCTCCGACCAACTACTCAAGAATTTGTCACTATGCAGGGATGAATAGAACTTTTTTCTGTACCTTGTGTTGAATATTTCGATCAGGATTTTTTTTGTTGCAAATTATTTTCAAATCCAATATATCACTACGTCAGAAGTAAACTATCGTAAGTGACAATTCTCTAATGTGTGACAGGAGAGCAGAAACAAGCTGGTAAGGTGCATATTTTGCTACTTTAAGGCAGATTGAATTGACGGTTCCGACCAGGGTAAACGATAACATATTGATACCTGTCAGCAAGGAGTGCTTATATACAGTAGAGTCTCGCTCAACCGACCTTCGCTTATCCGACACTCCGTGTTATCCGACACTGGTAGGCTTAATTTGAACTTTAGGTGGATGCAATTCTGGGACGCGGGGTGTGGAGGGTGCGACTGTGGCAGTCATGCGGTAGGATTGTTCAATGTAGTATTGGTTGGGTGCGGATGTCATAGTTTTCATATCCTCTGGAGTATGGCGAGTAAACGTAAGAAAGTGATTGTTTCTGTGGAAGACAAGTAGAGTGGGTTAAAGAGACTGGATAAAGGGGAAACTGGATAAAGGGGAAACTCTCCAAAAAATGGCTGCAGATTATGGCGTTGGACGTGTTACAGTGGGAGACTGGAAACATACGAGGGAATAAATTGAAAAGTGGTGCTCTACCAGAGCAGAGAAAAACAATGAAAAATGTGAGTACGAAAAAGTAAGTGAAGCACCATTTCTTTGGTTCACTAAAAACCAAGAAAAGGGCCTGCCAATATCTAGCCCCATTCTGCAAGAAATGGCGGTGTATATCCAGAAGGAGTTTAATAAAGGGAACCTAATTTTACTGCCAGTGCTGGGTGACTTGATCGGTGGGAAAAACAGTACGGCATTGGGCAGCTTAATATCTGTGGAGAAAAACTGTCAGCTAAATCCGATGTGGTTGTGAAATTTAAAACACAATTTCAATAAATAATCCTTGCTGAAGAATTAAACTGTGATCAGATTTTTAATTGTGATGAGACTGGGCTGAATTTCAAGATGCTGACATCAAAACTCTTGCAGCCCAAGCCGAGACGTCTGCACCTGGCTACAGGCGTAGTAAGAAAAGAGTATTACATCTACTGTACAAATGAATTAGTAAGTCAATAAATAGAGTCCCGTAAGACATAGTACGTAATACAGTACAGCCTTCCTGTTTGTCTTAGTTCGTTTTCAAAGTTATTCCGTATTATCTGACATATTCGGTGATCCGACGTACTCCAGGTCCCGTTTAAGTCGGATAATCGAGACTACTGTATTTACTTCTATGTACAATTTTTTTTTTTTTTTAATGTTACGGTAAGTTAAAAACGTTTTAAGAATCTTTCATACAGACTTTTTGGTGTTTTAGTGTGTGCTCTAAAACTTTTTTTTCAAGTCTTACGAAGGCCCATTGGAACCAAAACATACCTATAATGCAATTTTACTGAAAATTTTCCTTACACAAATGTAGTGTATTGACCAAGGTGGACTAATTTTTCTTTGCTGTAAAGTCAATACGGAACAACCCAAATATAAGATTCTTAAATTGCAGTGGTAAACTTTAGTAAGAGCCATTAGTATAAGGAGTGTGGAGGACGGCATAAGGCTGAACTGCTGTATGACCATTTACCATTGTTCATTGCTGGGTTCGCCGTGCACCTTAATATCACATAGCTTATCTTTGTTCTGCAAAGCATACAATAGTGTACCCATAAGGCGATACTACCAAAACAAGTCGGGTACGGTATAAACCTCCATCGTAGTATTTGCGTTTACGATAGTTTTCTTCCAACCTACACAAATCCTGTTTTTTTTCTTTTTTTTGTTAAATATTACATTCTTGCTGCGAGATATATGTTGGTACTTTCTGATATTTGTAATAGGATATAGGCAAAGGGTCTTCGAGAAAAGAATTAAGTGGGAAACATTCTGGTTTCATCGTGCCCATCTCTTCATATAATTTATCAAACCGGTGTTACTGTTGGTGATATTTCGAGGAGGTAAGGAGTTAATGACAAAGAGAAGCAAGAGGTGTCACAACATTAAAAAGCCATTCACTGGCATTTTCTAATTTAAAGAAAAGGGAAAGGTGATATTTTAATATAATCTTGTAATGTTGGGTGTCTTATGTCAATAATTGTTCTTGGTGTAATGTAGATTTCCTACTACATTGATATTGCAACCTCAAACAGTCTAAACCATGCTGTTAAACCATTTGTAATAATTGATAATAGTGGGGGGGGAGAGAAAAAGCCTTTTCTCAGACATCTTTAGATGTGTAGCATCTGAGTTCTGTAGCAATTCCAAGAAACTTTGCTTAACATACTTCATATTCTTTATCTTGCCAGTCCGTCCCTAGGACCTCGGTATTCTCTCCTACAGGAGTTTAGGTTGTTGCAATTGAGGCTGTACATTTTATTTATTGGAATTCATTTCCATTTGCAGGTTGGGTGTATCAAAATATTTTTAGTGGATGCCTGCTGGTTTTCAGTGGGTCTACCTGTGTTGTCCATTATTGAAACAGAGGGGTTACTGTATCTTTCTGATATGTAGTGAGCAGTAACATTATTTTTCTAATGTATCACATTGTTGTGATGACTTAATCTTTCGGGTCTGATACTTGTGAGGATCTCTCCCAACGTGCTGAACAATGTGGAATAGTAAAGGAAACGACTGTGAAGGAGGTCTCTGTGACCGAGTGTGAAGAGCCAGTGATGTTTCCAGGTCCCGTAGCCGCAGTAGACGCAGCAGCCGCTCCAGGAGCCGCAGAGCCAGTCGATCAAAATCCAAGTCCAGGGGGCGCTCCAAGACACCTTCCCGCTCCAAATCCCGCTCTCGATCAAAGTAAGTAATTTCTTCATAATATCTCTTTTGATACAGTATGCTGATGGAGTGATTTATATGTGGATTTCAAGAAACAATTTGCTGATATTTTGCTTTTGTAAGTCCCTGTGATTACACTATATTTTTATCTTGGTTATTTTTTCTAAAGCAAATGATTAAAATTCGAACTCCGAAAACTCTCGTCTGGAACTTGTTGGTTAGTGTGTGTATGCTTCGAAACACAGCCTGTGGAATCAGCTGTCTCGATGCCTCGACACATGAACGCCTCACTGTTTTCGAAGCATTGAGATTGCTTCGTATTACAAACTATCCACTTAATGTCCGAATCGATATGACAATGTAAGAATGAAAGAAATATTTTGAAACCTAATGGATACCTTTATTTTCTTCGGCAATTTTATAAAATCATTAATAGTGTATGTTTCGACTGCTTCAGTCATCATCAGCTACATTCACGTAAGCTTACAGTAGGTATAAATAAGATAAAAAATATGTAGGTACAATATATGTTCTTGCGTTGGCCTTGATAACTTCTCATGGGAAACTTAAAATTTTTGTCTTTTGGGGAAGATGGGGTTGGAGGGGGAAGAATGCTTAAAAGATTATTGTTAAAAAAAATTCTTGTTCCAATAAGAAGATAAAACAGTTTTTTAAGTCTTTTTTTAGCTTCTTTTTGGAAGCGTATTTAAAAAAACTTGATTAACTTCGACTTCAGATGTTATTGAAGTGTAATTAGAAAGTCTTATGATAATTTCAATTGCTTCCTTGTACACATTCTAAACTATGTAAATATCACCTAAAGCAGAACTTTATGTAATAATTTTTAGCATAAGACCATTGTATTTAGTTTTAAGTTCTAATGTTTAATAGGTTAGACTTGACCTTAAGATTATTATTTAGTTACGAGAACATATATTGTGCACGATTTTACCTTATTTACACTTAAGCTTATGTGAATGTAGCTGTTGATGACTGCGAAGTAGTCAAAACAAGTACTATTAATGATTTTATAAAATTACCAAGGGCAAATACAGGTATCGATTTGGTCCGCTAAATATTTCTTTGATTCTTAAGATTGCTTCGTATGTCTTGTCTCATGACAGAAAGACAATAGATGCTTCAGATTCTGAACTGCAATTCAGGTTATTAAAAGAACAATGTACTCTGCAATGCAAGGTCTTGGTTTTACACAGATAAAGGGGCATTGTTTTCAAAGCAGGGTCATACTATAAGAGAAAGATGCTCTCGTTTGTCAAGTACAAAATTTTCGACAATGATGTCATTAAATTTCAATTTGAAGTAGATTTTTAAACCTTGATTAGGTCAAGTTGTTGCTTTACACGTAATACCAATCTTGGAGTCTTCTTAGATTTGATTTATCTTTTTATAATCATCCACATGAGTTCATTTACTATGCTTTCGTATCTTACCCTTTTAGTATCATTTTAAGCGTTTAGTGAAGAAGCAAGCACGTAATATTACTATATACTAGTACTGTTATACTGTACATATCATACTGTATTTTGTACATTTGCTCAATAAATATTTCGTGAACCTCATATTTTATGTTTATCAGAACATCAAACAGTTTATTCAGTGAACTGAACTTGGGTATGAACCGTGGTTCATGTTTCACTATGCAATCGCAAAACACTGCTTTTCTTGTAGTATGGCTCCTTGTGTGTCGTCACACTGCTTCGCCATGCCATCGTGAGACACTGTCCAGGTACCTCATATAGGGATACTGTCTTGCAGTCCCAAGATGGAAGTGAGCCGTGTCGACACACTACTTCGAATAATACCAATATAAATGGTCCGTTATTGGACATTATAAATTTTCCAGCTAGCTCATTCTTGGTTGCCAGCGTTTCGCCCTCGTGTGCTAGGGTGGGCTCATCAGTTGGTACCTAGCACACCTACCAATACGCTGGCCAGTGCATACCGTGGAGGCCACTGTGTAGGCTAACTGGAGCCACCGGCAGTGCCAATGCACTAAGAGACTTTGTCTCATCACTAAAAATTGATGCCTGCTTGGCCATCAGATGATATAGATGTTGATTCCCATAGGGAATCTGAAATATTTGTCCTGAATGAGCAAATTTATAATACCAATATAAATGGTCCGTTATTGGACATTATAAATTTTCCAGCTAGCTCATTCTTGGTTGCCAGCGTTTCGCCCTCGTGTGCTAGGGTGGGATGACGGGAGCGAAAGTATGATAAGCCGCGATGATTTAAGGGCATCGCGTACTTTCCATACAAGCACACGGCATCTAAAATGCATACAGTACAGTAATCCAATGAATAAAGAACTTGCACAGGGGAGCCAGTGTAGATTTCTTCTCGTCTTTGAATAAGGTTTTCTTTCTTTTGATTTCACTGCGTGAGGTTATGTTTGTCGGCGAGTTATCCAAGTGCATTATTTGAATACTGTAAATGCACCTCGCTGGATACATTTCGGAAATAGGTTTTTTTTTTTTTTTTTTTCCACGGCATTTGAGAGCTTTCAACTGTGAATCAAAGTTAATTGCATGCAGTTAACAGGTCTTAGAATATTATTGTCACGCCGCAAGGGTTGGAATTTCCGAAGTACGTGTTGGCGGTTAATTCAAAATCACATAATTCGAAGTCCGATTTTTGCGTCCCAACGACTTCCAATTAATGAGGTTTTGCTGTATTGTTTAAAGAATGAACACACAATACCATGTTCTTATGTGGAAAGGCTGACTTGCAAAAGACCAGTTGGAAGACAAAGGAAAAGATGGATAGATCAACTGAGGGAAGACGTGAAGGGCAGGGGACGGAGTTGGAAATTTGTCATGAACAAAAAGTTTCTGGACAGACAGCATTGGAGTGCGTTTACAACCATCTTATCCGGCATGCTGGAAGGGTTCGACGATGATGATTTCTTCAATTGTGATTTGATCTACCCATCTCACCTTCAGCATTCTCCTGTAACATCACATTTCAAAAGCTATTCTCTTTCATTCTTAGCTAGTTATTGTCCGTGTTTCACTTCCATACAGTGCAATGCTCCAGATGAAACTCTGTGATTCACATGTTAACGTTTGAAGCGAGCATATGTAGTTTCTTAAGTAAGGCCTTTCTTGCTTTTGCATTTTATGCATTTTATGTCCTCCGTACTTATTGGTTATTCTACTACCCAAGTAACAATATTCATCTACTTCCTTTTAAGTATTTCCTAATTAATTTTTTCTGCACTACCTGATTTTGTTTGACTGCACTCCATTACTTTTATTTTGGATTTATTTTCATCTTGTACTCAAGACTGTATCCATACCATCCAGCTATTTCTCCAGATCACCAAGCGAGTTGACCATGCGTTTAGGGACATGGGGTTCAAGCTCCACCGTCGGCAGCCCTGAAGTTGATTTTCGATGGCTTCCCATTGTCACACACCGAGCTCGATAGCTGCAGTCGCTTACGTGCGCCCAGTATCCAGTATTCGGGAGATAGTAGGTTCGAACCCCACTGTCTGCAGTCCTGAAGATGGTTTCCCAATTTCACACCAGGCAAATGCTGGGGGCTGTACCTTAAGGCCACGGCCGCTTCCTTCCAACTCCGAGCTCTTCCCTGTCCCATCTTCGCCATAAGACCTATACATGTCAGTGCGACGTAAAGAAGAAAAAAAAACCCACCCAATTGTCACACAAGGCATATGCTGGGGTTTAAAAAAAAAAAAAAAAAAAAAAAAAAAAAAAAAAAAAAAAAAAACCATTGTCACACAAGGCAAATCCTGGGGTTGTTCCTTATTTAAGGCCACAACCACTTCTTCCCACTTCTAACTCTTTCCTGTTGCATCGTCTCCATAAGACTTATCTCTGTCGGTGTGACATAAAGCCAATTACAAAAAAAATTCTCCTTTGGCAGACTTGGATTAAATATCATTGGCAAATCTGAGAGTTTTGAATACCTCTCCTTGGTTTGTGATTTGTGTTTCAAATTCAAATTCCTCTTTGGTCTTCGTGTTGCTCCGGTGCAAAAAAAAATCGACGAGCAACACACCATGCCTACCACAAAACACAGTGCACACAAGTTTTCGAGCTGAAATTGTTTGCTTGCACTTTCTTGGGTGATGTTGACTGTCTCCGTTCCATGTATTGCTGTTTAGATTACAACATAGTATAAGCCACCTGTTTTGTCGCTGTTGACACTTTGGCTTAGGAACACATTCATAATCATAATCTATAAGCTTCTTTCCGTATTGATTGTAGCTACAACATAAGAATAAGTATCATTCTTATGTTGTTAGGAACACATTGCCTTCATTCAGGAAAGTCGAAGCATTGCCTACGCTTTCGGTTTTGTGCACCTCCGTCAGCATCCTCGGTATCCAGCTGAACACAACTTCTGATCTAAGCATCGTGCAACAATTTTATAAAGAAAACTCCGTGAAATTTCAGGGAGTTCGTAACTTAATGCCAAAATTGTAAATCTTCAGGTTTTCTCGAACCATTGTATTATCAACTTCATGCACCGAGTCTTCAGCGATGGTCACCCACTTGTCGTGGACATTCGTACGGCCTTCTTTAAATGCTGCAATCCCTTTTCTTACCATTCCTTCAGTCATAATGTTCTCCATACACTTCAGTAATCTGCTGATGAATTTCAACTGCTTTCATGTCTTTTGTATTCAGAGAAAAATCGCAGCGCTTACTTCAGACTCGGGTCCGTTAATTGTTGGAGGAATTTTCATTACACACAAACAAGTGTAAATACAGATGAATGCCTCCATAATGGCATTTGTGGTTAGCCTACAGATGTATGTAATGAGCATGCATGTGCCGAATGATGACTGAAACGCTGCAGTGGCCATATTTCAAAATGGAACCTACTTAAAATACAGGCTTCGTATTTAGGAAAGAAAGAGAATGTTTGCTAGCATCCTGGTGGATGTTGATTGTAATGAAATCTAACTACAGTACATTCTGTGCTTATTGGGAAGAATGTAAGTTCCTGGTACCTTGACTAGTGTGGTTTATTGGATCAGGTAGTAAATAACATTGAGGATCACAGTTGCTATGATGAACTCATCTTTCGGGTCAGATCTTTTGTGGTGATATCTTTCCCAACGTGTACTGAGCAACTATGGATTTTGACACCGAATGTTCATTTGATTCTAATGTGCCTTCATGTAGAACATGAAAGGACAACTGTACTTTATTCAAATTACATGTCTTAACCAATGTTGTAATTGATGATTATGGTTAATTATTATTCTGAAATTACCATGTTTACTGTAGGTCCCGTGAGCGCTCCAAGTCCAGATCTCGTTCTCACTCACGCTCCAGGTCGGCGGGACCTGAGAAGAGATCGAAGTCTCGATCCCAGTCAAATGACAAGGCGAAGTCAGTCTCTAAGTAAGTATGTGCAGAATGTGGTTCAAAACTGTTCTATTTCTGGAAGAATGCAATCACTTATTATGGAAGCATTTCACAATTATATTTAGGACTAGCTGATGTACACGTGCTTCGCTACACGTTGTGAACAAGATTGTATTAAATTGCATACCTCTTAACGTTACCCTAGAAATGCCACGGGGAAGTCACCAACATCTTTTCTCATATGAGGACCGAGTTAGTGAATTTTCACTGTAATGGTAGACCCACTTGCATCCTGTTATAATGGTACACTCTCCACCTGCCTTTTTACATCCTCAGAAAGACTGACTTAGTGGTTTTCCCAACTGAAATGAACATACATTACAATGACGTCAGTTGGAATGGCACGATTAAAAGCAATGCTTTTGTATGAAATACTTGATCAAATGAAACACCACACATTTTTTCACTCTTAACGAAATGGACTACACTGCTGATCTAAGTCCTAAGTTCCAGAGCTGGAATGACCAAGCTGCAGGCAGCCGTGATTCGTGAACACTCTTCGTCTTTTTTCGGCGGGGAGAGGGTCGAATAGTGGAGACTCCCAGGGCAAACTGTGCCCTTTTACTAATCTGTTTCCTAGGAGTACCCGATGAGTCGGAAAAATCTATCTGACTTCGAGGCAAACTTCTCCTCGCAAGCCAGATTTGAAACCCCTCTTCACTGATAATTTGGAATAAAATGAATGTAGGAACTTTTCTTAAGAAACAGCTCTTTTCAGGGTTGAATTTTCAGTTATTTAGTGAATTGTGGTGCTATAATTTGGAATAGGCCTATATTGTTATTCTAGACCAGGACCTACTACTACTGCTACTACTGCTACTACTAAGTGACCCTCTGCCTTCAGTATGCACACTGCTCATTCTAAACAGCGCGTCAGTGTAGGGATCTAATAACTGGAATACTATGAAGAACCAGTATGTTATGTACCATCTGTATCAGAAAAAGTATGAACCAGAGGAGTGGCATACTGAAGAAGAAAGTTTTCTAACTCCCCGGCAATTTTCCACCAATATTCAGGTAGGCTATTATACTTGGCACGCAGCAGTAATCCCATCTATCAGAGTTGAGAGGCAGCACAAGAGACAAATAACATCACAACAAGCAACGGTCAAAATGTTATTGTTGATCGCTTGTTGCGCTTTTGATATTATTGGTCTTCACATTTAATTTTCTTCCGACTCTGAAATACCGCTCTTATCATAGTCGGTGCGGTAAAACTGAATAAAACATAGTTGGAAATTGTATTCTCTGTTCGTTTATGTATTGCTTTTCGATAGGACCAAAAACATAGCTATTTAAAAATTAAATTTCTCGGCGCCTTCCCTTAAACTACAGTTTCATCCACGGTGAATAAAATTGTTTATAGTTCATACTGTAGTTTCTTATTCTCCGACTATATACCAATTTTCATTAAATTCTGTTAACCCATTTTCTCGTGGTTCGGCGTCAATATGGACTTGGCAACAAAAATACAAATTTATGAATATCTGTGTTATCATAACCTGTACGGTAAAAATGTATAAGACATAAATGGTCGGAAATTTTATTCTATAGAATTTTGGTTATGTAGTATTTATCGATACGACCACTAATAATATAAATGCTTGACAGTTACAATTTTAGGCCTTCCCCTAAAGTACAATCTCGTTCAGCGTGAATAAAATGATTTATAGCCTAGATTGTGTTGGCTCATTCTCCGACTTGGTATACCAGTTTTCAGTGAGATAGGACCACTACCGTAAATATTTAAGAATTAAATTTTAGTCGTTCCCCTAAACTACCATTTGACTCAGCGTGAATAATATTATATTTAGCCTAGATTTTAGGGACTTATTCTCAGACTTTGCACACCAATTTTTATGAAGATAGGACCTCCAATAACATAAATAATTGAAAATTAAATTTTAGGCCTTTCCCCAAACTACCATTTCTATCAGCACGAATAAAATTATTTATGGCCTAGATTGTAGCGACTTATTCCCCGATTTTGAATACCAATTTTCATTAAGTTCTCTTTGGCTATTTTCTAGTGATGCGTGTATAAACATACATACATGCATACAAACGGGCAGAAATTACGGAAAAGTAAAAAGTGAATTTCCTTGTTGCTATGGACATGACCAATGCAGAAATACAATTCTTTTCAAATTCTGAGCAATGTACAGACAAAACTCTTATTTTATATATATAGATGTAATAATATGAGACCTTTTAAGAAATGACTCCATTTCATAAGGAAGATGTTTGCTAAAACAGCCATTAATATAACTACAAAGTTGAAGAGGTGGTTCATTGCATTGCTGAAGGTGGAAACAATCTCTGAATAGACATGATTGCGTTGGACAGGGCAAGGGTATGTGGTATTATAATTGAACCCCAAGGCACGCTTCAAGATGAATCTGGATCAGACGGCACCTGTTGACCAGGAGGAAAAGGAAATAGTGAAACGTCGTTAGTGAGTTTCTTATTAACACGTTTCCCTGCTTAGCACGTCGTAAATTCAAAGTTCCGTTTTTCATCTATTAAATTTATATAAAAATACCCCGTGTATCACATCAAGAATTTTCGCTATTGCCCTTAGTATGATCACTTTTTTTGTAGCTCTGAAAATGTTTTATCATCATTTGTGGAAGGAACACGATTTCCAACTCGGGTAAAAGCTCTCGCTGCAGTTCCGTGATTACTGGAAAAGGCCTTGAAGTCTTGAACTTCACAGGATAAATTGCACCTTCGGGGAGCAAGCCATTAGCCTCAGATAGGCTCAGTTTTGCTTGCCGGTTAGCAGTGAATCTGCGGAATAACACAAGCCTCTTTGTGCTGGTATTCCACATTCCGTCCAGAAGTTAGAAATGTATTTTGTGTTTAGTTGTACAGTGACGGGCAGCGAGTATTTGTCACACGATAGGCTACGTCTGGAACAATAGTTTAGCTAAAGCACAAAAATTAACACGGGATATCTACAAAAGAAATGTCTATCAATAAATGCAAAAATAAAACACTACAACACAGTTATAAAACCGGAAGCTACATATGCAGCAGAAACACTCTTTCACCTGAATAAACAAATCAAAGACTGACAGACTTCAGAAAATTGAAAGGATTGGAAGAACCTGCATCAACAAAAAATACCAGAAAGATGGGCAGTAGCGGATAATACATAACAAAGTTTTGTACAAAGAGCTATAACCCATTACAGATACTATGCGTAAGAGGAAACTGGGATACTTTGGACATATCATGAGGATGCAGGATTCGAGACTTCTGAACCAACAACACGCATATTTTCAACTGAGGAAAGGGCACGAAGATCGGAGCGCCTGATGAAGTACTGGGAGGAGCGCAAAGCCCAAAGAATCCCTTCAAAGTGACCTGAACGATGGACTGACTAAAGTGATCCTATGTGGTCATAAAGGAAGAGGAGGACAAAATTAAAGTTTGCCGGCAAATCGACGGGCATCTACATCCTTAAGCGCACAGAGTTGGCAGAATGCTGAAACTCGCACCTTCCAGTTTCGAATCGATCTTGGTTGAAGTTTAGTTTGATTCAAAATGGTGGCCAAAGTCATTCTGTTGCAGTCGCACTTGGCTTATCTAAGTGTGTGACCAGAAAAATGTGTAATAACCCACTGGTCCGAGATAATAGGCTTTCTCTAACATTTGTTTTAGAACTGAAATAATACTTCGATATTTTTGTGGGCCCCATTCAAATGTTTCATATTTGTTTCATGTTGTGACTTGACCCTCGGTGGAGAGCTATTATTTAATTTGTTCCCTCAACCTGCCCAACAGTTGAGCGAAAAATCCAAGCTAAGATTGGGCTGGGCGCCAGTCTTTTAAGTTAGAAATCAAAAGGCTAATTAATGCAGACTGATTAGAGTGAACCAAGAAAATAACATTTATTATACTGACTAAAAATGACAATGGTTCTACAAGAACTGAATTTAGAGCTAGAAATGAATTTAACAAAAAATCAAATGACTACCTTGCGGAAACTTGCAATATAATCCGCTTGCTCACCATGTGGCCTTGTTTTGCTGGTCCTTTAAACGCCTTCGTCCTTGCAGCTTGAACATTACCGATAGTCTTTGGGATACCTCCATTTGCCGCTAAGTACCAGTCCTGCCTTGCCAAGTGCACCAAACACTAATTGGATGATGGCTTTGAAACTACCACTCCCTGTTACGCCCTATCTCATATGTTGGAGATGAGCCCTGAATCAGTGTTAGAAAAACCCCCTTGGGTTCTGTGGAGAGGATACTGAATTAATAATCCTTCCACCTTTACTGAAAATGTGTACCATAGTGTCATTTCTAGCTAGGTTAATGTTGTGTATTGTTTTAGAGTGGTACAAACCAGTCTAGTAGTAGAGCTGTTCGTACTTCCTGATGAGAGTGGCTGCACACCCATCATTCAGAAATTCCTAAGTACCACGTTGTGGTAACGAAGTGAAGAAGTGATGAACTCAGACTAGTCCACTATGGGACATCAACCATAAGACCTAAGGCAAAATACGAGATAACCCAATCAGGAGCTCCAACATGCCAATAACCTTTTCACTGCCGAGTTTTGATGACCAGGCGAGCCCTCTGGGCAGTTTTTATTTACTGATTTTACTGATACTATTTATGAAATGCACATTGTCACCTTAGCCCTGTGGCCTAGTATGGGGTCGGGGATGAAGTGAGATTATATTTTACACCATATTTTTACGGCCGGATGCCCTTCCTGATGCAAACCTCAGTTGAGAAGATAATATATATGTAGTGAATTATGGTGAATGATACTGGGTAGGGAAGTGGAAGAAATCTGCTGTGGATTATGAATAGGAACTGTCGCGACATTTCTTGGGAGTGCAAAAGGGACTTCGCTCGGTGATACTCTTACTGAAATATAATATAAAATTGTTGATCCAAGAACTGCTATTATCAACATCATTTACATTTGTTGAAAAAAATATTTATCTGAGGAAGGGGTGACAGTTCCACACAAGATTCATCATTACTACTTTGCCTCGCACTTTCTTGTAGTTCAGTATCGCCAGTTAGATATTCTCCATATTCATTATTGTAATATAGCTCTCCAGAATCACTATTTATGAGGAAAAAATAAATTTCTTCGTCAACAAGAGATGAATGCATACTTCAAGACACCATGGTGGCTACACGTTAGCGGGAAAGATGTTCCACTCCAACAAAGCTGAAATAACACCAGATTGCTTTCAAAACATGCAAAACAGAGTGGTATATCTGCTGTACAGAAAGTCTTTGAGCATTTCCATCTCAAAGCATGACACTATATCACATTCATTTGCGAGATCGGTGAAGTACACACTGCACCGAAACATATATGTACGGGTTTGGCGGATGAGGCATGGTGTTCAATAACGTGTGTGTATATATATGGGTTTGGCTCTAATTACAGGTCGAAACACGTGGCCCAGTCAGGTGAAATGTCTCTCCCCACTCCTGATATCGAAGATGTGTCCAAGCAATGATATCAACTGTTCTCCCATTAGCCATTTCACTTAATATCCATGGCAATGGGACGCAGAGACCAGTTTGAATTACCCAGCTCGGAACACAGTAGCTGCGGTTAGAACGGTTGGACACATGCCGGCTTTTCCCAGGAATTGAGGTCTAAATTTGTAGCTTCTTCCTCGATGATGTGGCAAGATATAGGAAAATCTACTGCAAGTTAAATTTTATCGATTATCGCAAGAATCATAGGTTTATATAAGGATATTCAGCCCTCGTTTAAATGTTGTAGTTGCAAAGTAATGAAATGATAGTGAGCAAATGATCAAACATGAATTATAATACAATTACGTACGAAGATAAATATCATGACATAAAAATATACCTTTCCTGAATTGATTAGACATAATAAAATTAACACACAGTTAATGTTAAGAGGTTTTTCAAGGGACTGAAGAAAAAAAAAAGAAAAGAAAAAAAAAACCCTTCAAACTTCTCAACCAGGAAACTTCTTAAAAGGGGTAATGCCCAAAAACTTATTCTGTACTTTGAAATAATGTGAAACACACAGCTAACAGATTTCCTTGTTTGTGAACAATACCGAAATAGGCCGATGTATAAGAGCTGCTAACAGTAAGCACAATATAAAAATTCGATTATGACAATATTTTTAGAGATAAAGTAAAATAATTGAACATATCATATTATATAAATATATCTTACTTAATTTTACCCCGTGGCAAGATTCTCCCTTCAAAACTAGACTTATCATGAATAAGCAGGTAAAGTGCAAATTCGAGATTAAAAACTTTGCAAGGTTTGCTTATTTTAGCAGGTAAAACCGTTTTCTTCCACGCTTGCCTTTCCTCCGTGCGCGCGCGCGCACACACACACCCCCCCTCTCTGCTTCCCCACGAATTGTTTTTTAAATGATGCCGGCTCGATTTTTAAAGCGGTCCAGCCACCCGTTCGACACAGTAAAGGGTATTGCAAGTAATCAGCTTCATTTTCCGTATCAAAATTTAATCACTGAATTTTACACTATTGAGATTCTTCCACCGTTTTGATACTTTATTTTGCCTTTTGGCAATTCGAACAATGTTATGAAGTTAAACATTTAAAAAAAATTTTAATTGCATACAGACTCTTTATGTAACAAAGTGAAAAATTTTTTGAACAACTATTCTAATGAATAGACATAGTTTTAAGTCAATCAACCATGTAATCATCTGCTCTCATACCAGTAACACACTAACCCCACATTGTCTTTTATATCATTTATCTTAATTCGTAATTAGTTTTTAAGTGAATCAATGTATTTGTAAATCTATCTGTTTAAAATCTTAACCATTCACCTAAGCCACTGTAACAGCTGAGGATGTTCCTAAATAAGGAACGAAACATGTACTGTTGACATATAAATAAAAAATTTGCCAAAAGGCAAAATAAAGTATCAAAACGGTGGAAGAATCTCAATAGTGTAAAATTTAGTGACAGTAAAGGGTGCCCTTAATTTGCATGCAATTTTTCGGCTTTCTCCTTCACAATAGTCCCACTAAAAGATATGTTTAAACTTCGCTGCTGTTTAAACCATATTAGCAGAGCTTGTTCTATTTCATATTTTTCAGATTTAACTTCCTTGCAATTTGCTAAAGTATTCCCTGCAGAAGCAAAGATTTTGCTTCGTTATAATGCCGTTCAAAGTAGACGGTGGCATCCCCAGCTACTTTGCCTAAGCAACACGAGAAAGTGTAGACGACTCCACTTTCCTTATAATCTCCACTTTGTCTTTTATTGTTAGTGCCTTTCGCTTGATCTCTTTCCTCTGAGTTCCGCTCATTTTCACTTAAAACGTTTGTACGTTGATATTACAAGTACAACTAATTTTGTGACTCCTATTAATGCTAATTACGACGCTACACTAGGCTTGGCAATCCGTAGCTTAGGCTTACAAGACGCAAAGACAAGACCTGTACTACAGGTTGTTAGCATGTGCTTTCTATCTTCCTCACACCCCCGACAACTGCTTCAAGGATAACGGCAGCAAATGGGAAATCTGGCAACTTATTCTTGGAGATTCTTAGAACCTAGGCCTAAATCGCCCCTGCATTCCTACTGGTTGTCACGGCAACGGGCGTAGTTTGTGGCTGTTTCGCAAGTACCACATGGCCAAGCCAGTATTGAGTTTATTTTCCCGCTTCAATCCTCTTCATGCTATAGGTAATGAAGAAAAGAAACACTGGTTCAAAATTGCAGAAATGAGTGCATGGAAAAGTACCTGGGGTATTACGTGGGAGTGATAAAGGAAGGCGCAGTAGCAACGCTAACACATCTAAACGAAAATAGTTTCTTTCCCCACGGTAATTTTATTTAATGTCTCCTCATCCTTGTGCTACATTCTAATAATGTGATGTAATAATTACGAGTGACACGATAATGCAATGTTTAGCTTGTATAAAGGTTAAATTAAAAATAACTCAAATTTCATGTCTACACGTGGTAATTGCAATGCCTCTGTGTGCCTCCCACCAACACCCAGTTGGCTATCGACATTCATTCAACTTCGTAGACGATCGGGATCCTTCGGCCGGCTGTTTGGCGGCATGTGTATCAGCTGGCTGCTGGCAATTTGGCTGTTGCCTGCATAGAGTCGGAAAGTTGTTGTTGTTCATGTCACTAATAATGGATACGGAAAATCTTTATCAGTTTAGTTCAAAAACGTAATTTTCTCTACGACAAGACCCATAAGTATTATTGCAACAACGTAAGAGAGAATGCCTGGAAGGAAATAAGCAAGGAAATGAAAAATCAAACAGGTTAGAATATTCAATTTTGTGGTGGATTAACAGTAATGTTGTGGACAAATACACTTTACGGTTTTTAATTAATGTTTAGGCCATCTCGATTAACGACTTCACCCTGTCACGGCCCGCAAATTACTGCATTAATGTTTTATCAAACCATTCATTGTTTGCTTTATGTTTCCCACGTAGAATCTTGTTCGATTCTATTCCGTTAGATGGAACGGTGGAGTGAAAATTTCGACAAGGTGAGAGTGAGCATCTGGTGTCCATGTTGTCATAGCATGACGTCGTATGGCCTTGGCAAGCCCGCACAGGTTCCGTGACACCAGCGACACCGTGAGCGCGCGAATGGTCTAACACGGTGCAACTTGCGCGGAGACTGGAGGGTTATAACCATGGGCTGCTTTGAGATGACGTTTTCTATCTCAAGGGGCTCAAAAATCTGAACTGTTGAACTGGGAAATATATTTACAAAAGAACACTTTAAATGGGGAAAAAATATACATATATCTTAATGCAACTGATCACAGGGACCAAGAATATCACACTTCTTAGGCAGGAAAACTTTTTATGCGGGAACTTCTTAAGCGAGTTTCATTGTAATTGCACTGTAACGTCTAGAACGTTACAATGTTTTTTTAACACTTTTCTGTGCACTATTGTTATGTTACAAGCCCCAGCGGAATAAGTTCTCTCGTGTTTTTTCACCTGTTGTAATACTCTCTTTTCATAGAGTTTCACTGTACCCGTGGATATATCACGTAAAATCTCCTTATGTCGGAAAATCATATCTAATGTTTCCATTTCTCTGGATAACTTTTATTCGTGTGTTCAGTAGTATGTTTTCTCGCTTAACACGTTCATTTTCCTTGTCCCCTGCAGAAACGTTTTACTGTATTCGAGCCATACAATAAGCTTCTGGGAAACATATAAAATCAAAAGAATTGCATGTGGGTGGGCCGATGATCAGAAACCATTGGACAATTCCAAGATGTATTGTGGAATTTTTCAAATACCTTGGGTCCAGTTGCTGGGATGTCTCACTAGGCTTTGAAGGGGTTGATCCACATACCGAGGAATCACCTGTACAATCTTGAGAATTAATGCATAGGCTACAGGTCTCATGTAATTGTTCCATTCCTGTTAACCGGTTGTTCCCAGTTTTCTCATCTTACTCGCTAGTTTCAGTTTTCAAATTAAAATTTATATGTTTGTATACTTGTCCTATTTGGCAACCCAGAGTTGTATAGGTACGTCATTTCATTTAACTTTTCTTTTCAGTTCAAAAATCTGGTAAGTTTCAATTCTTAATTCACACTAGTGCATTAAAGTACCTATTGAAAGGTGGGAAAGTGCCAACTGCAGAACGGCCAATTTATTTTCATTATAGATTCGCTTCGATAACATGCAACCCTTGTGAGGAAAAGCTTCTCATGTACTTATGTATTGTATATGAGGCTGTTTTTGTTGTGCTAGTCAAGTGTTTAATTATTGCAAGTTTGTTTCTTGTTAATATGTAGTAATGTAGCATTATTAAGTTCGTATTTAGAATTTCTATTAATGTTCATGTTTTAGTTAACTGTTAGGTGCAATGCTTCATAGGCTTCTAAAAACTTGTATTTTCATGTTTATATTGCATAGTCTTCAACCTCTACGCAGCCCCAACTTTCATTCAAAGTTTGCTCAATCTTTCCATAAAAAACTTTCGCACACAAGGTAGACAGCCACGTGTGGATGACTAGACCTACAGTTATTGTCATCACATTATATCCTTTGCTGTGATCGCCGCCGATACCATGCATGGAATTTTTCTCAAGCTTGACAATGGCATGCCGATTAGCCCTAGAACTAGTGTTAGTAGTTTCATACTTTAACCCTTTCCCACAGACAATCGACTCGCTGTGTGGCGAAACGTGGAGTAATTTGCTTGTCAGGTGTGGTTATGGATTACCGTCACTAAAAATAATTTACCGTATTTACGCGAATAATATCCTCATATTTTTTAAAAAATATTGAGGCATGAAATAGGGGTGCGGGTTTTATTTGAGTCAACGTTGGCATTTTTTCAAAATCAGCCTTTCTAAAGTTAGGGTGCGGGGATTATTCGGTGGCAGGTATTATTCGCGTAAATACGGTATTCTATAATCTTGCAACAGGGGAAAATACACTATAATTATTCTAAAATGATACGATGAGATCACCTAAATTACATGGAGGAACCCTCCACCTCCTACCCAGTTCAGTATGGTACATCAGGAAGCAGCCAATATGGTGCAAGGTTATGTCAAATTGCTTGTACAAAGTCAGTGTGAATACCTCAACCTTATTTTCTTGGTAATGCAGAGAACACAGTATTTCACCCTGAATCCACCAATTTATCTTTGGGATCTGTTGAAGATATTCAGATAACAAATCATACCACCTCTCAGGCATACAAATGACTGTTGTACTGAATAATGTTGGAAGAAACATTTGGCACCAGTTGGAAGATTTGCAGTACCCGTTGTCAGAAACTGAATTAGCTGGAGGATTGAAAGTGACAATTATTATTTGTCAAAGTAGGCCTAATAATTTTTAACAAGGGACGGTACCTGAATGAGCATCTCCTGTCCCGTGCAATATATTTTGATTTCCCTCAGGTTCATCTTCAGTGCCAATTGCTTCCCACATAACTTTTATCATCCCTATAAATTTCAAACTCGCTGTCATTGCATTCGTTAACATGTAGATCTAATTCGTAAAAAATATCCTCTTAGCTGATGTTTATATGCAGTAATGTTGCTGTGATGTGTTTGCATTGTCAGCTGTGTGCTTTATCTAAGAAAACATACCAAAACATTTTATTTTAGAATTCTTTGCAGGTCACTTGTATCTAGGAACCATAGGAGATTCGCTGGTTTCAAGAAGTTATACGTTCAGTCAACGGATAGTAGAAGTAGTCTGTGTGAAAGTCGATATGCTCTACTACACAAACCACGGGAGACTGTGCGAATCCAGTACCCTTTTCTATGCAGCCTATGCGAAAGAGTTGATCACTGCTTGTACTTGACCTCAATTTGCTTCCGCACTCGTTCAGTCGTATCACACAAAATATTTAACAGTATCAGCCTTCAACATGATTTAATATTGATTACAAACTCCTGTTTGTCATCTAGCTCTTTTAGGAGCAGGAAATTATTCTCAAAATGGTAAGTTACCTTTGCCCTCTTATAGATTCCTTTTCTTTTGTCTATTTAGGAATTTGCTTGTTTCTCACACAGTTCACTTCAGTGGTAGACAATCCAAATATTACAGAACTTACAGAAAAAGTTTCCGTCACCAGCAGTGAACATTTAGTCACAAGTAGTGTTAAAACAGTTAAAGATTTTGATCTCTTTACTCACTCATCCAAAGTAAACTACACGTCATGATGTGCAGTTGCACCTTTCTGCCAAATGCTAACACATTTACCGGTATTACTAAAATAATGCTGGTGTTGCACTTTTTTTTTTTCCTCCAGTGTACGCCTGCCGGACGGTTTAAATAGCTAAAACAAGGAGAAGTATGATTTAACCAAATTTTCCATTTTAAGTTAGCCTAGATCTAGATCTAAAAAAGGCATTCGATAGTGTTGATTGGACCAAGCTATTTATGATTCTGATGATGATAGGGATCAGATACCGAGAACGAAGAATTACCTACAATCTGTATAAAAATCAGTCTGCAGTGATAAGAATCGAGGGCTTTGAAAAAGAAGCAGCAATCCAGAAAGGAGTGAGGCAAGGCTGCAGTTTGTCCCCTCTCCTTTTCAATGTTTACATAGAACAGGCAGTAAAGGAAAGCAAAGAGAAATTTGGAAAGGGAATCGCAGTCCAAGGAGAGGAAATCAAAACCTTGAGATTTGCCGATGATATTGTTATTTTATCTGAGAATGCAGAAGATCTCGAAGTTGCTGAATGGTATGGATGAAGTCTTGGGTAAGGCGTACAAGATGAAAATAAATAAGTCCAAAACAAAAGTAATGGAGCGCAGTCGAACGAAGGCACGTGATGTAGGAAATATTAGATAAGGAAATGAAGTCTTAAAGGAAGTAGATGAATATTGTTACTTGGGTAATAAAATAAGTAACGATGGCAGAAGTAAGGAGGCCATAAAATGCAGACTAGCACAAGCAAGGAAGAGCTTTCTTAAGAAAAGAAATTTGCTCACTTCAAACATTGATATCGGAATTAGAAAGATGTTTTTGAAGACTCTCGTGTGGAGCGTGGCATTGTATGGAAGTGAAACATGGACGATAACTAGCTCAGAAAGAAAGAGAATAGAAGCTTTTGAAATGTGGTGTTCCAGAAGAATGCTGAAGGTGAGATGGATAGATCGAATCATGAATGAAGAGATACTGAATCGAATTGGTGGCTAAATTTGATGAGAAGAAGAGATAGAATGATAGGACACATCTTAAGACACCCAGGACTTGTTCAGTTAGTTTTTGAAGGAAGTGTAGGTGGTAAGAACGGTAGGGGTAGACCAAGGTATGAATATGACAAGCAGATTAGAGCAGATGTAGGATGCAATAGTTACATAGAAATGAAAAGTTTAGCACCGGATAGGGTGACATGTAGAGCTGCATCAAACCAGTCTATGGACTGATGACTCTAACAACAACACAAGTTAGCCTAGAAAAATTGGTCTATTTAAGAAATGTAGGACCTACATTTTAAAATAAGAGAAAATTAAGTCATATGTAAACATTAAGAGTGCTAAAAATAGAGATACAAAATATCGATAATACTGCTAAAATGTACTTACTATGCAAAGTTTCAGCTGTTCAAGATCTATTTGTTTATTTATTCGTTCATTTTCAATTCCCCTCATTCAGCTCCTGCCAGGTTGGGATCTTTATGGCTCTTTTCCATCCACTATTTTTACCACCATTGTTCCTCTTGTGTTCCAATCCTGGTTTCTTCTAATTATACTATTTTTGATCATTTTCAAACCCCTTAGTCTGGGTCTTCATCATCTGCTTTGGCATCCTTCCCTCCTCCATCCACTTAACACGTCCAAGATCTTTTCAATCAAAATGTAATGTAGTAGCGTACTGTCACTACCTCCAGTCTTTAATGATGATGGTATGCCATATTTTGGTACAATTTATTTCTATTTCATAATAATTTCTAATCAAATAGTCAAACACACAACAGTTAGTACGGGAACAGATAACCAAGATACCAGATGCTGAGCACAGATTATGATGGTTTGTTTACAAAGCAAGCAGTGGTGCATAGTTGGCTGATGGGAAACCATAAATTTTATTTATTTGAAATAATTTTCGCCCAGTCATGTTGTAACCATGAAACTGACCTCACAGGTACTGTGGATGTAGAGATAGAGTAACAGCATGCCGCACTTCCCATTCATGAACTGATGAAACTATGGGGAGAAATTTGAACCTGTGTATAAATTGATCGTAACATTACAGTTGAAACCAGTGCATTGAAAAATCACTGGTTGCCAGTTCTTGAGTTAACGAAGAACATTCGTTCACCTTGGTGATAATGGCACACCCCTCTCCCAAACTCACCCTTGTTCAGTGACAGGTGGCTGTAGAAACGCGGTCTCTGAAAAATGCCAGCCGGTGGAAACTTAGTTATGAATAGTTTTCTAAAATTAACCTGAATGTGTCCCAATTTTGTAAAAATGTCCTGAATTGGTACTTTCAAGACAGCCTGCTGTGTAAATTGCAGTTTGTCAGGAACAGGGATACTACCAACAAATTTAGGGGAAGTTACGATACCCGAATATGAAATCCCCTTGGTCACTTATTGCCTGTGAAAGAATCTCAACTTTATCCTGCTCTTTATCACTACTATTTACTTGCTTTCTCTTCTTTTATGCCTGCATAGGATCACTTTAGTCAGTCCATCGTTCAGGTCTCTTTGAAGGGATTGTTCGGGCTTTGCGGTCCTCCCAGTACTTCTTCAGATGCTCCGATCTTTGTGCCCTTTCCTCCGTTGAAAATATGCATGTTGGTTTGTTTCGTGTAAAGCGGGGGTTTGTATTCTTGAGTTTTTGTATTCAGTTTTATTTGTGGTCTTCTGTTGTAAGGCCTATTTCCTTCAGATCCTCTCTGTCTTCTCTGATTCATTTACATCCTGTTGTGGAATTTTTTGAGACGAGATTGTGTTGTGCTAGTTGTTTCAGAAGTCTCGAATCCTACACCCTCATGATATGTCCAAAGAATCCCAGTTTCCTCATGCGTAGTATCTGTAATGGGTTCAGACTCTTTGTACATGACTTTGTTAGGTATTAACCGCCACTGTCCATCTTTCTGGTATTTTTCATTGATGCAGATTCTTCCAACCCTCCTTTCAATTTTCTATTACAATAAAATTCTTTCTTGGCATCTACCCGCAAAGAAGGCAAATATTTCACAACATGAAAACCAGTTTGACCCTACAAGAGAGGTGAATAAACAAAACAGCATTGTTACATATAGCAGTTTTTCCCAGATTCCATTCCTGATGATAAGCAATAGATGTCATTTCTTATCATTTTAAACAGAAAATTAAGCCATAAAAATGAAGATGACCGGGCGAGTTGGCCATACAGTTAGAGGCGCGCGTATGAGAGCTTGCATCCAGGAGATAGTGGGTTCGAATCCCACTGTCGGCAGCCCTGAAGATGGTCTTCTGTGGTTTCCCATTTTCACACCAGGGAAATGTTGGGGCTGTACCTTAATTGAGGCCACGGCCGATTCCTTCCAACTTGTATGCCTTTCCTATCCCATCCTACCCATAAGACCTATCTGTGTCGGTGCGACGTAAAACCACTAGCAAAAGAAAGTGATGATGCACATGAGCAAGACCGTACTCAGTTGAGTTTAGCTATTCTTGGTACTTCGATCGGCAAGGTTTTTCGTTAATGTATTTTCTTTCTGAAGAGGCATCTTTTGCTCCATTTTGCAAGTTCAAGCCTGAAGGTTGACTTTATTCCTAAACCCATTCTCGTGACTAGGCCAACAACTAGATTGATTGGATAATGATATACACCATACAAGGAATTGCTGTGATGAACACATCTTTCGGGTCAGATAAATCATGATGATATCTTTCCCAACATCTACTGAGCAAGAGTATTTAGTATTTCCTTAGATATTAAAATTTTAAATGAACATTCCTTAACACCATTTCTGCACTCTTTCAGGGATCGTTCTCGTTCTCGTTCTGCGAGCAAAGAACCCAGCAAATCCCAGTCTCGCAGTCGTTCCAAGTCGACAGGAAACAATGAAGATCAATCACCTGAGAAGAAGGATGACTGATTTCTGTGTTTGAAAGATTTAATTTTTTATGTAATGCCTAATTTGGTATTGACTGTATGTAGTTGGGACACTGGTATCCATCACTTCTTCTCTCAGATGAAAACTAATCTATATAAAGTTTAATTTGAATTTAATGCTTCTGCAGTTCACTAAGACACCCTTTGTGTGTGTGAATCTTACTATTTTCACTAAGAGCATTGGTTGGATGATGAAGTGATTGAAAACCACTCCAGGATTTTGTATCCTTTCCTGTTCACTACAGTTTTCTCCCATTTTGAAAAAGAATCAATGATTGACAAGTTTGTCATGATATTTCAGCAAGGAAGTAGTTTAAAATGTCTTCTTTATAGCTGATTTATGTATATAATATCCAATCCTGAGGTAATATGAGATTAAGCTAACCTCATTCCTTTCCGTTCCATCTTGTGAAAAATATAGCATATAGAAGGGAAGGGATAAATTCCTCACTTTTCCCTTTGATTTGCTTAGAATTACTTCAAACCTGTGGTGTTGAGTTGAACATTGCTGATTGACATCTTTTTAGCAAATGTTATTCCAGAACTAAATCCATTTATCAGTGGGCTCTTAGCAATTTTTGAGAAGGGGTATTTTTAACCTTGAAAAACCTCGTAAACTGTACATGTATGGCACATGGTCATATGTGATCCTTTGTAAGCTTTGTAGTTCAGTGACTTGTTTATGAAAATAAAAAATGTGAATTTAATGTGTAAATAATTGTTTACTCTTTTATTTTTCCAACCTCTCTTGCCTCTTGCTTTTCATCTCTGGATCTTAATTATGTATGTAAAATGAGATTTAGGTTGCTCATTTTAATTCCCTCATCGCTACAGGGACAGCTGTACAGTTACAGTAGAACCTCGATTTTACGTTCTCGGAAACTACGTTTTCCCGTATTATTTGTTCAAATTACGAGGTCCCGTGAGCATCCTGATTAAATCACATTGTAAAAATCAAGCATGATATGTTCCTTGAAGAAACGATTTTCCGGATCGACCGTCCAGAAATTTCGGCCCCATCAACGCCAAATCCTCGATCACGCGTTTTTCAAGCAATTGTATCTTACAAAAGGACGGCTACGGCATACTTGCAGATCTTGGTGTTGACATCCCGTCGTGGTAATTTGAAGAAGTACTGTACTGAAAAAGCGATCGCGGTGAACTCTCATAAGGGATCATCTTAGCATCGCATTTGGGTAGTATTGTTTAGAGAATCCTTGGAAATCATAAAGCAGAGAGTGCCCATGACAATTGGAAGGAGATGGAGTTCATTACGACAGCTCTATTTGAAGACGGAACGTGTTTCGTCAAATGTTCATACTTGCAAAACGTCTACATTGGGTGATATGAATAAAAATGAGATGTAACTCTGAGACAAGTCTCAAAGGGGGATTGAGACGGAAGTCACTTGCGAGACAGAACTCGTCGTGTTTGTCTCTCGCTAACGAGACTTGTCTCCTTCCGCTTGAGATGAGTCTCGCACACTGGCTCTGGTATCTGTCAGCTGACTAGTGAATTAACAATCGGAGAGCTAGGAAGGGTGGTTTTGTTGGAACAGATGAAAGTGTTAGATTTACAAGGGAAAAAGATTGAAAAGCGACAGTGTGTTCTCAAAAGAACAGAACAACTCATTTCAGTGCAAAAACAGGTTTTACAACTGCAAATGGAAAATCTTTTACATGAAAGGAAGAAAAGAGCAGAACAAACAAGTACAACCGAAATGGAGCACCCACCGATATTTTTTTCATTTAGAATAGTTTTTGACAGCTTTTTCTTCTTCGGTTGTGTTTCACTTGGGAGCTTATTGTGCAAACTATACCTTCCGTATGAATCAATATTCAATGATCTACTGTTATTATTTAAATTCTTTCTAGGCTTACATAAACGTAGTGGTTCGTGCACTCCAGCTTGGGAACGACTGATTTAAGTTTCCTTCAAAATATTGTGTAAGAAGTTGCATTGTATTTATCATCACATTTAGGATCCACATTCAAATGCATAATTTTCTGCGGTCATTGAAAGTCGCATGTAATTAATCTCATAATAGAACCGTATTGAGGATAATATAATAAAATTATAAAATTCTTTTATTAACAACCACCTACTCAATACAATATAATACACTAATTGAATTATAAAATAATCATGAGGTGTCTTAAAGAATGGCTTAAATAACTGAACATGTATCGTTCGGCATTGCGAGCATCAGCCGTTAATGTACAAGGGCCCTGAACTTCAGTGATCGAAATTGTTAAAAGAATAACAATGTCGTAATAAAAAGTAATATGGATAACATTAGACTTAATTAGTAACAGTATGTACAGATCAACATCGAGAATTTGTGGTGAAATACATTGAACGATGGCAGTCTGTGAAGTTAAAAACAATCATGGGGTTGTTAAAGTAAAAAAAAAACAAAAATAGATATTCTAGACCTTTAAAATATACGTCAATGCATGAAGCGCGGATTAATTATTGATGGAGTTCTTACAATTGTGCAAAAACAAGAGTTGAATTAGAGTTAATTAGTATTCCGCCATGAGCACCCATATGGAAGAAACTTGTCACAGTTTTACGACAATTGAAAAAGACCTTCAAATCTTGAAATACGTCAATAAAAGTAAACACGACAGATTTTGAGAACATTTACATATTCTTAGACCAGTATTTTAATAGAAATCAAAATTGAAATGATACTTCAGAAATTAAAAGTCCAATAATTGAAAAAATTCCAGAACGACTCTCTCTTTTCAATACAAATAATAACTTTATGAGAATTTTTGATTATACAACCGCTAATAATATTTCCTCTGTAACAACAGCTACTGCTCTACCGCCCTTTCATGCGACTCCCACTCCACGAACATCCGACCCGCCCAACGAATCGGTCGCCCCTCCGCCTCACATGACTCGCTCCCCGCCTCGACGTATACATACATACAACACTAGAAGCAGCAATAAAGCTACTCGCCAGTTTGCTTCACGCAGCCAACACTAGCGGACACTTCACACTAGTCCCAAGGGTAAGTCTCCTCTTTCAATTTTTTCTTTTCTCCTTCATTTTCCTCCCTTTTCTTTCATTCCAGATTTCAAACTCTAATTGTGCCATAATCTGCTTCATTCATCTACGGATTGCCTGAACTCTCCCTATATTCAAGATCACAGTTACTCTTTACTGAGTTCATCATTGATGTTCTACGTTGTATACGTTTTTAATTTTATTGCTAGCGCGTGAATGTGGACTAGTTCAACTTATATTTCCTTCTGGCATTGTGATTCTCCTACAGAATTCGCAATTACCGCAGATCACGTCATAACCTCGGTTACGTCGTCATGCGCCTTTTGACTGGTTCTATTTGACTCGTACTATTCAATTAACTCTAATTCAACTTTTGTTTTTGCACAATTGTAAGAACTCCAACGTCAATAAGTAATCCACGCTTCACGCATTGTCTTCCTATCCCCTCGATTTCAACATCACTTCTGGATTAGCTGCATGCGCAAGTGTCTCTCCTGGAATTTGCAAGTGCTACAATATACACTTGTCCTCCGGAAAATCATCTTCATAGTGACGAGGAAAGTGGTGACGAAGACGGAAACATCAATCATCTATCTGGGAACCAACTTCGGGCTGAGGGAGAGCTGCGCGCTACTGTCATTTCTGAAAATCGATTTGAAGAAATGGTATTGGGAGTACCTGAGATACGGAATGATACTAGCTGTGCTGACCAAGTAGCATCATCAGGTAGTCACAATGAACGGACTGCATCCTCAGCTACTTCTAGTGATAACTACATGTTATCACCTCCCCGAAAGAAGAAAACAAGTAAGTATTTTAATTATTATTGATAATTATTAGTATGTTTGTGTGATTCCTTATGGTATATAACTTGCATAATGTTGCTGTAATAGAATATAGCTGGTTATTTGTAATTTGAGTACTGTTTCCAGTCATTTCTTTCAATGCCCCAAAAATGGGGCAATGGGCATGGGCGGGTACACCTTATTTTATAGTACAATCATTACGGCAGCATATGTTCTACTGACTAAAATAATTTGTGTTATGATATGTAGATATACACAAGTTACAGATTCCCTATCCTATGCCGTAACTGATTATAAAACACAATATGCATCGAGTAATCCAGCAAAAATGTTGTAAAAATAACGGAACAAATGATTATAGACTATCATCTGCATTATATCAGTATTGTTACCTACTGTAGATATATCGTTAAAATATTTTCACGTGTTTCTTATAATATTTTAGGCCCAGTAATGCCAGTCTGGGTAAGTTCCTCAGTGCAACCATACATGTGCCAAGGGTTTGTGTTATCGGCCGCGATGGTTTTTCAAGTGTATTTAAAATGCCGAAGTTAAAACCATCTAGGGCTGTTCATTTCAAACTAATAATTTTTGAATTCGGCGAGGATATTTTTACCACTGATGGTAAAGTTCTTTTCTGCAAAATATGTGAAGTGAAAGTGGCAAGAGATAGGAGATTTACCGTTCAGCAACATATCGGTCGAGAAAAGCACATACGTGGAGTCTAAAATAGTAGCAAATGAAGTGTTTCTCTCACAGTCATCCTCCGATGGCGGTACTTCCTCGGTGCTTCGTAAGGACTTGTGTAAAGCTTTGGGTTTTATCAACATTACACTCTGGACATTGAACAGTATTAAACTGAGAGATTTCTTGGAATGGTATATGGGCCATGTGATTCTGGATGAGTCTACTCTGAGAAAGAACTATGTATTCCAATGCTATGACCTCGCAGTAAGGAATGTCGGGCAAGAAGTCTGCGGAATCAAAATATTGGTTTCAATCGATAAAACCGGTGATGTAGAGGGCCGTTACATTGCCAATGTTATCGTGGGTACATTTGAAGTAGATAGGCCTGGAAAAATAGTTTTGGTCATGACTGAAGTTTTGCAGTCTGTGAACCATTTTACAATATGTTGCCTCGTCAATAAATCAATGGGATTACTATGGCCTGAGGGTGTAAGATATGATGATGTTCTGTTCTTTGTGACTGTTGCAGCGCCTTACATAGTTAAAGCTGCCAATGGAATCCAAAGCATTTTACTCAAAACTGGTACTTGTAACCTGCCTAGCTCACGCTTTTCACAGAGTAGCCGAAGAATTCAGATTAAATTTTCCTGAAGTGGACAAGCATTGTGTCCCTAACTAAGAAGGTATTTACCGAGGCTCCATAATGCCGGGAACTTCAGATCCCAAGCACCCGATATTCCATTAACACTGCAGCCTTGCATCACACGGTAAGGTACTTGGATCGCCACCTGTATTTACTATTGTGACCCCTTTCAGACAGTGAATTATGTAATAGATTCTTTCGACGTATGCATACAAGACGTACAAGATGCGAAGGCCATTCAGATGGCTCAAGAATCTTGTATGCTCAGAGGTTAGGTTGAATTTTTCCTCAGTAGATCCCTAGATCCATAAGCATACCATTTCTTGGAAGAAGAAGAAAGAACAATATGAGTGAAAACATTGTTAGAGCGCAATCAAACACAGGGAGGGGGATACCTGATGTGCCGGGACTCATCTCCATGTTTTACATCCTCGGCAAATGTACAAGCTTCCTCAAGTTCTGCAAAATTACCCTGGCACTTAGTCAAAGATAAAAAGGACCGATATTGAGGAGTAATGCCTTTGATTATACAAGCTACCATCTCCTCTTCCTGTACCATGATTTTAAAAACTTCGCAATAAAATTTTAAATCCAAGACATAGGCCAATAGATTTTAATGCAAAAACTGCGTCCTATAACAATGTTTTGGAACCAGACTTTGTAACGCAAGGGACGGAATAAACCTTGCCAAGATTAACTCGTGAAATTCATTTACACTTAAATTACTGCTAATAGCCTTAGAAATTTCTCTTTTAAGTTGGGAAATAACACTCTAAACATCCCAAGAGCATCCATGCAATACACATTAGCCGACTCAGATAATTCTACCAGAAACCGCAGGAATCTGATTGTTTCGTCAATGGAATCTACAGAAAAGACCTTTACATCCTTAAAGAGATCTTTAATAGAGTTGGGGGCCGAACATGACCTAACCAACAAATTCTCTAGCACAGGACTGAGCCCACAGCAATGAGATGAGGACGGATTAGTTACGTTTTGGGAAGAAATATTCTCATTAGCTTGACCAAGGCAATTACTTTCATTATTCTCAATTTCATCACTCAACGACAATTGACCAACCTTTTTGATACTAATCATTAAATCAAGTTCAACTGAAATGTTGATGACAGAAGTCAACAAGGAAGTACACTGGGATATCAACTCTCCTTCAGGCCCAAGGGAAATTATATCCTGAACCCTGTTGATAAGGTGATTAGTTCAAGCTTTTAGCCTTCTCAACTGATAGTCAGATGGATTGCATTCTTTAAGCTGATTTAAGAAGACTAACAATTCACTAACTGAAACTGAAGGTAATTCACTGACTCACCCACTTGGATGTTCATGTCACCTGGTTTTACAGCAGAATCAAGGGAAGCCAAAAGCAAGGCAACGCCACCCTCCATGGAATCGGTTGATACCAAGCCGTGGACTTGCAGTTCGTACTGCAGCTCCCCTTTTCGTAACATTCGCGGCAACAACACAGCACGTGCAGACATAATGATATGAAACAGAAAACACAGAAGTTACCACTCAACGTAAGTCTGCCTTTCCCTTCACAACCTTAAATATTGTCTTAATCTCCTTATTATTCCAGCCAATAGACCATTGAGACTTGGCTAAATTAGCCAAGAATCCACAAGAAATATGAAAAGAAAAGGTGATACACCAGGTATCAGAATTAGTAATTCAGTAAATTACACGTGCTCTGATACTAAGCAAAAATAATGAGAATAACAGAACGTAGTTGATATGGCAACCACTCTCTGCTACCAAAAACACTCTCACAACATAAAATATGAAGGTAGAGCGTTTAGCACGACCAGGGATTGTACCACGTAAGTAGCATAATACAGGGATTCGGTGGCCACCCCCTCCTCCGGGCTCCCAGGGCTCCCTCCACCACCCGCGGGAAATTTGAATTTTGGCGCGAGATTTGAATTTGTAAACAAAGCCACGTGCTTTTGGACAGCTGTCATCGACAACAACGCATCGCTAACCTCACTGCTGCCATCTTGACGGGCCTAAACCTGTGTAGTGCCAACGTAACCTAACTAGCGCGAGGTAAACAAAGCCACGTGCTTTTTGACAGCTGTCATCGACAACAACGCATCGCTAACCTCAGTACTGCCATCTTGACGGGCCTAAACCTCAGTAGTACCAACTTAACCTTACTAGCGCGAGGTAAACAAAGCCACGTGCTTTTTGACGGACAACAACGCATCGCTAACCTCAGTACTGCCATCTTGACGGGCCTAAACCTCAGTAGTACCAACTTAACCTAACTAGTGCGTGGTAAACAAAGCCACGTGCTTTTTTGACAGCTTCATCCGCCATATTTAAACCACAGAGCACTGTGCTGCCCTCTTTATCGTAGTAGATGTAAATTCGTCACCTGTCATCGGCAGTGCTGCCATCTTGGCGGGTCTAAACCTTAGTGTTACCAACTTAACCTCACTAGCGTGAGATAAACAAATCCACGTGCAGCTGTCATCCGCCATCTTTAATCCATAGAGCACAGTGCTGCCCTCTTTAGCTACTTACCTTTGAAATGTGGTGGCGGTAAATTCCACGTGCTTTACAAACCTATATGCTTTTCTGACAGCTGTCATCCACCATCTTTAATCCGGAGAGAACAGTGCTGCAATCTTTAGTTGAAATGTGGTGGCGGCAAATTCCACGTGCTCTTGTTTGGAAACAAATCAACATGCTTTTTTGACAGCTGTCAACCGCCATCTTTAATCACCGTGCTGCCCTCTTTAGCTACTTACCTTTGAAATATGGTGGCGGTAAATTCCACGTGCTTTACAAACCTATATGCTTTTCTGACAGCTGTCATCCACCATCTTTAATCCGGAGAGAACAGTGCTGCAATCGTTAGTTGAAATGTGGTGGCGGCAAATTGCACGTGCTCTTGTTTGGAAACAAATCAACATGCTTTTCTGACAGCTGTCACCCACTATCTTTAATCACCGTGCTTGCCTCTTTAGCTACTTGCCTTTGAAATGTGGTAGCGGTAAATTCCACGTGCTTTACAAACCTATGTGCTTTTCTGACAGCTGTCATCCACCATCTTTAATCCAGAGAGAACAGTGCTGCAATCTTTAGTTGAAATGTGGTGGCGGCAAATTCCGCGTGCACTTGTTTGGAAACAAATCAATATGCTTTTTTGACAGCTGTCAACCGCCATCTTTAATCACCGTGCTCCCCTCTTTGTGGCGGTGGTAAATTCCACGTGCTTTACAAACTCACGTGCTTTTTTCTGACAGCTGTCATCCGCCTAGCAATTCTCTTTCCATATAATAATTTCGTGTGGCTATTTCTAGCCAAGTGCAGTCTAAAAAAATAAATCCTAGTCTTGTTACATCAGGAAGGGTAACTGGCTAAATCCCGGTCTTTCAGCGTCAGGAAGGGCAACCGGCCATACCGTGAAACAATAGTGTATGATGTAAGAGGCTAGATACTGCTTTTTAAAATCTAAGAAGAGCATCTAGCTGTAAAACCACGATTCTCGTGTTAGAAAGGGCAACTTGTTGTAAAACATTCTTAATCCGAGTTCTTAGACGTCAGGAAGGGCAACCGGTCGAAAACAATAGTGTATGATGTAAGAGGTTAGATGCTGCCTGTTTTGCGTCAGGAAGGGCAACTAGTCTTAAAACAAATTCTTGCGATTTAAAATCTTAGTTTTGCGTCAGGGAGGGCATCCGGCTGTAAAACAATAGCTCGTGATACAGCGATTTAAAATCTAAGAAGTGCATCTAGCTGTAAAACCCCGATTCTCATGTTAAAAAGAGCATCTAGTTGTAAAACAGATTCTTAATCCGAGTTCTTTGACGTCAGGAAGGGCAACCGGTCGAAAACAATAGTGTATGATGTAAGAGGCTAGATGCTGCCAGTTTTGCGTTAGGAAGGACAACTAGTCTTAAAACAAATTCTTGCGATTTAAAATCTTAGTTTTGCGTCAGGAAGGGCATCCGGCTGTAAAACAATAGTTCGTGATACAGCGATTTAAAATCTAAGAAGTGCATCTAGCTGTAAAACCCCGATTCTCATGTTAAAAGGAGCATCTAGTTGTAAAACATATTCCTAATCCGAGTTCTTTGACTTCAGGAAGGGCAACCGGTCGAAAACAATAGTGTATGATGTAAGAGGCTAGATACTGCCTGTTTTGCGTTAGGAAGGGCAACTAGTCTTAAAACAAATTCTTGCGATTTAAAATCTTAGTTTTGCGTCAGGAAGAGCATCCGGCTGTAAAACAATAGTTCGTGATAGAGCGATTTAAAATCTAAGAAGAGCATCTAGCTGTAAATCCCCGATTCTCGTGTTAGAAGTTGTAAAACATTCTCTTAATCCGAGTTCTTTGACGTCAGGAAGGGCAACCGGTCGAAAACAATAGTGTATGATGTAAGAGGCTAGATACTGCCAGTTTTGCGTCAGGAAGGGCAACTAGTCTTAAAACAAATTCTTGCGATTTAAAATCTGTAAAACATATTTTTATTCCCAAGAGAATCGAACCCGAGACTGCCGGGTGAGAGGCATGCACACTATACCAAACTGTAGGCTATAGGTTACATTTTTTTGTTCCACAGTCTTTGAAGCTGTATCGGCGCAGTCATTCAGAGTGAAGTGCGGAATGCATGTGTTGGCTGAAATTGTACACGCATCTTCCGGCTGCACTAACCTTCAACCAAGGTACGTAGAATACAAGGTAGGGATCACGAGAGAGGTGCGCAGTAGCAAAGCAGAGCTGTGACGTCACGCAGGACCCTCGCGTTGAATCTGCCCTGAATGAGGTAGTGGTAGTTCGAATAAGAATCGCTGTGCATGCAGAAGCTAGGTGCTAATAGTAAACGATAGTAACGTATATGTGGTATATAAGAAACCGTGTGTGGTTATTTTATGTGATGAAACGTAAAAATCAGTAATTGTGTACACTTTTCAGTACGGTATGGTTTGTCATGCGAGTGCAGGCTGCACAAAACATAGCAGGCACGCGAAGGAACGAAACATACACTTTCATGAATTCCTTAAAGCCACTGGCCTAAATAAATGGTGACAGAAGTAATCAAGACTTTATCGAAAGCTATCTTTCTCAGCTTCGGGAGACTTCATGACCATCCTCTTCCGACAGCTGTGACGCAAAAGGTGAAATCATTGCTGTCAGCCTCAATGCTTTCGAGGCGATAAGAAATTCCAACTGTTCTCCGGAAGATTATGAAACATGATGTCCCAATATGTAACATGATACTGATGAACTCCATGGATATCGGGGGGCAACGCGTCCGCCTGTCACCCAGCGGTCCCGGGTTCGATTCCCGGTCGGGACAAGGGTTTTTAATTGTAAATGATTAATATACCCCGCCTGGGGACTGGGTGTTTGTGTCGTCCTTAACCTTCCTTTCCTCACATTCAACACTATACTTCCGCAATTACACTTACCGTACCCGCAGGTTTCTATCATATGGTATATATAGTGGCAAAAGATCTACAGAGGTCGACGCCAAGAACAAATATATCATTGTGTTTTTTTTTTAAAATAAGGCCAGCGTCGAGCCCACACCATCCTATTCTTTACTGGAGGATGAGCAAGGGTTCGTTAAAGCCCTTGAAGAGCTAGTAAAACAGGTCGAGGACAGTCGCGAAACCAAGGATCGTGATGAGCTGCTTAAAGACTTCACTGGCTGTATAGCTTTTAGGGTAAAGAAGAAGAACCTCGATACAGAAATAGAAAACAAGTCAAAATACAAAAGGTGAAAATTAGATTTCATAAACGTCTGGAGACAGTTTGATGCAGCGTACAGAGAGATGGTACTCCACTGTGGTGCAGATGGAAAGAGAGTCAAATTTTACCACGGGTAAGAACTGAAAGAGGGTTTTAACATCATCACAAACCTTACGGATATCCTGAAGGAGAAATTCCCCGAAATTTATGAGCTTACAAGTTGCTTCGCGGGAAGCCGTTCTTTTATTCGAATGGACGTTTTAAACAAAAATAAGAAAGACATTCAAGAGACCGGGTTTCAGTTAATACAATATCGATAAAAAAGAAGAAAAGCGAAGAAATTCCATTGATGCTATAGAGTGTGTTTGATGTTCTTTTTTAAAAATATCAGCATTATTCTTTGTGTATAACATACCTATTTTTTTATGAAAGGCTATTTATTATGTTGTATATGAAACCAGTGCTAAGAATGTTAATATACAGGTTCATTAATTTATACAGCCTATCTAATGTTAACGTGGAATTTGTCAGCTCCTGGCACTTGGAGGAGAACATTTACTATACTGTTGGTGTTGTGGACAGTTTCCCAACATTTGCGGTTTGTGTTGTTGACAGTGTATATAGTTCCCCAATATTGATGTAACAACGGGCATATTTCTTGTAATCATCACGCTTTAATGTTTGAGTCTGTAACGATTAGAGCCCCCTTGTTATTGTTATCATAGGTAACATGAACATATGGAATGGCCATTCCACTGCGTTCACAGTCTTAACATTGTTACAACCTTTTATACAGATCGAAACACTTCAGAAACGCTGCTTGATTCACACTGTATTTGATCTCCTATTATTACTCTACTGTAATAGTGAAGTGGAATGCCTTTTCTGAGGTGAAGTTAAAATATCAATGAAGTTATCTTATCTCTAACTTGTGGCTGAAACAAAATAGCTCACAGCTGTGTATTAGCCTACCTCATACAGAAGACAAGGCGCTGAGGGTTCAAGATGACGTCATCGACGGCCAAGAGTGGTGGGGAGACCTGCGCGTGATCCCTACCTCTTACTCTATCTACCTTGCCTTGAACGAAGACACTGCGTGGTGATAAGCTACTTGTAACTCGCGGAACGTCTTCTTAGCTGAGTAGCATTCAGCCCGTGTAAGTTCCTAACATAAAATATCATGATTGTACGGAGAGGTTAAAACACAGTGCCAGCATATAGCCTACCCCTATCGAAAGAACTTGCACGGCGCCGGCATGTAGGCTACTCCTGTTGAAGGAGCCTATACAAGGTTTAACACCCCTCTATCAACAGCCCTTACTTAATGCTGGCTTTTTTTTGCACGCCCTCGAAACTACCTAAGAATGTAATATACAATAGTAGGGAGAGGGTAAAACCCGGTTCCGGCACATAGCCTACTCCTACCGAAGAAGCCTGCACACAGCTTAACGCCCCCATCCGACAAATGAATCACCCTCAACACTCTTGTACTCGCAATCATTTTCGAAGGAGTCTGCATAAGGTTTAACGTCCCCATCAACAGCCCTTACTTAATGCTAGCTTTTTTGCACACCCCGCCTCTTAGATCATACACCATAGTTTTACGACCGGTTACCCTTCCTGACTTGGATTTTAAATCGCAGTACACGCGATAAATTTGTTATAGCGGGTTTTATAACTAGATATCCCGGTACCGGCACATAGCCTACTCCTACCGAAAAAGCCTGCACAAGGCTTATTGCCTCCATCCGACAGATGAATCACCATCAACGTCTTGTACTCAAAATCATTTTCGAAGGAGTCTGCACAAGGTTTAACGCCCCCTATCAACAGCCCTTACTTAATGCTGGCTTTTTTGCACACCCCGCCTCTTATATCATACACCATAGTTTTACGACCGGTTACCCTTCCTGACTAGGATTTTAAATCGCAGTATACGCGATAAATTTGTTATAGCGGGTTTTATAACTAGATATCCCGGTGCCGGCACATAGCCTACTCCTACCGAAGAAGCTAGCACAAGGCTTATTGCCTCCATCCGACAGATGAATCACCATCAACATCTTGTACTCAAAATCATTTTCGAAGGAGTCTGCACAAGGTTTAACGCCCCCTATCAACAGCCCTTACTTAATGCTGGCTTTTTTGCACACCCCGCCTCTTAGATCATACACCATAGTTTTACGACCGGTTACCCTTCCTGACTAGGATTTTAAATCGCAGTATACGCGATAAATTTGTTGTAGCGGGTTTTATAACTAGATGTCCCGGTACCGGCACATAGCCTACTCCTACCGAAGAAGCCTGCACAAGGCTTATCACCTCCATCCGACAAATGAATCACCCTCAACACTCTTCAATCATTCTCGCTACTTCGGAAGATAGCGGGTTCGAACTCCTACTGTTGGAAGCCGTAAAAAATAGCAAATGCTAGGCGAGGGGCCTGCGCGATCGTCATAACGTGTAATTACATGATCTAGCTAAATACCTTTAAGTGCCTACAGGTAAGGAATACCGCGGATGTAGCTTAGTACCCTCCCATTTAAGTCCAGAAGTCGAGGATCGCGTGCTAAGTTTCTAAGGCTCGATCCGCGGCAGAACTCTTAAATTCTGACACCTCGGCATCAACAGCAGGTTCGATCCCGGCTCAAATATGTCAGCCTGCGGGACTCAGTGTAAGACCTTCAGGAGAGCTCTTGTTGCATAAACATTTAGTTCCGACTGTACTGCAGTTGTCAGCGATTTTCACATTCGCTTGGTAACAAGAGCATATTGACTCGCTGCAGTCTGCGTGAAGCGCTCACAGTTCTCTGTATGCGTTTATTACGTACACATCTCCCGTCTAAGTACTGTCTGCTGTGAATATTATTCTTCAGCCTTTATCTTAAGGTAAGCTAGAACAGTTAGTTACTGTTTGCAAAGCAACGTCTACGCTAGGTAATAGACATCTACATTCATATATGTTTGTTCTTTTCTTTTTTAGGTACCGTTCGAGTTACAGGCTTGAAAGTACGCATTTTATTCATCCGAGTAACAGTCTGCAGCACGTGCATTTTTAAGGTATGTTTTCGAACTTTGAGTTGTAAAGATAGCTAGGCTAGCTGATACACCCTACACTACATTCATATATGTTTGTTCTTTTCTTTTTAGGTACGACCAGAATATTATCATTCGAGTTTCAGGCTTGAACGTACGCATTTCATTTATCCGAGTAACAGTCTGCAGCACATGCATTTTTAAGGTATGTTTTCGAACTTTGAGTTGTAAAGATAGCTAGGTTAGCTGATGTACCCTACACTACATTCATATATGTTTGTTCTTTTCTTTTTAGATACGACCAGAATATTATCATTCGAGTTACAGGCTTGAACGTACGCATTTTATTTATTCGAGTAACAGTCTGCAGCACATGCATTTTTAAGGTATGTTTTCGAACTTTGAGTTGTAAAGATAGCTAGGTTAGCTGATGTACCCTACACTACATTCATATATGTTTGTTCTTTTCTTTTTAGATACGACCAGAATATTATCATTCGAGTTACAGGCTTGAAAGTACGCATTTTATTCATCCGAGTAACAGTCTGCAGTGCGAAGATTTTAAGGTATGTCTGACCTCTATTCGTTGAAACTTGGTTTCTTCCGAACATCGTAACTTTAAGCTAATCATAAATAGTTATTCTCTTCAATCCTCATGCTATAGACGAGGTTAATCTTATAATTTCAAACACGCACACATAGCTATGTCTGTCCTCAACAGGCTGAAACTTGGTTTCTTCTAAAACATCGTAACTTTAGTCTATTGATAAATAGTCGTTCTCTTCAATCCTCATGCTATAGACGAGGTTAATTTTATAATTTTAAACACACACATAGCTATGTCTGACCTCAACAGGCTGAAACTTGGTTTCTTCTAAAACATCGTAACTTTAGTCTAGTGATAAATAGTCGTTCTCTTCAATCCTCATGCTATAGACGAGGTTAATTTTATAATTTCAAACTCACAGCACTGTGTGACCTCAGCAGGCTGAAACTTGGTTTCTTCTAAAACATCGTAACTTTAGTCTATTGATAAATAGTCGTTCTCTTCAATCCTCATGCTATAGACGAGGTTAATTTTATAATTTCAAACTCACAGCAATGTCTGACCTCAACAGGCCGAAACTTGGTTTCTTCTAAAACATCGTAACTTTGATATATTGATAAATAGTTGTTCTCTTCAATCCCCATACTATAGACGAGGTTAATTTTATAATTTCAAACACGCACATAGCTATGTCTGTCCTCAACAGACCGAAACTTGGTTTCTTCTAAAACATCGTAACTTTGATCTATTGATAAATAGTCGTTCTCTTCAATCCTCATACTATAGACGAGGTTAATTTTATAATTTCAAACACACACATAGCTATGTCTGTCCTCAACAGGCTGAAACTTGGTTTCTTCTAAAACATCGTAACTTTAGTCGTTCTCTTCAATCCTCATGCTATAGACGAGGTTAATTTTATAATTTCAAACACACACATAGCTATGTCTGTCCTCAACAGGCTGAAACATGGTTTCTTCTAAAACATCGTAACTTTAGTCGTTCTCTTCAATCCTCATGCTATAGACGAGGTTAATTTTATAATTTCAAACACACACATAGCTATGTCTGACCTCAACAGGCTGAAACTTGGTTTCTTCCGAACATCGTAACTTTAGTCTATTGATAAATAGTTATTTTCTTTAATCTGCATGTCATAGAAGAGGTTAATCTTATAATTTCAAACTCACAGCAATGTCCGACCTCTATACGTTGAAACTTGGTTTCTTCCGAACATCTTAACTTTAAGCTAATCATAAATAGTTGTTCTCTTCAATCCTCATGCTATAGACGAGGTTAATCTTATGATTTCAAACTCACAGCAATGTCCGACCTCTATACATTGAAAATTGGTTTCTTCCGAACATCGTAACTTTAGTCTATTGATAAATAGTCGTTCTCTTCAATCCTCATGCTATAGACCAGGTTAATTTTATAATTTCGAACACACATAGCTATGTCTGATCTCAGCAGGCTGAAACTTGGTTTCTTCTAAAACATCGTAACTTTAGTCTCTTGATAAATAGTCGTTCTCTTCAATCCTCATGCTATAGAAGAGGTTAATCTTATAATTTCAAACTCACAGCCATGTCCGACCTCTATACGTTGAAACTTGGTTTCTTCCGAACATCGTAACTTTCGCCTAATCTCTATTGGTTGTTCTCTTTTCAGATGTTCCCCTGCTGTGAGGAATGTAATATAACGTTTACAAGGCGAGATAACTTCATGCGCCATATGAAATCAAAACACCCTAGCATAACATCTGCTTAATGTAAAGTTTGTAGTGTGTATTTCGCTAACGTAGAGCAATACGAGGCTCACTTAGTAGAGGTACATCAAATATCTACTTGCCCTCAGGTAGTAGTAGGGAAAAAGCGTGCAGCTACTGATGTAGCTGTAGAAAGTACTAGTAGTAAAAAACCTAGAAAAAATCATGAACTTCAAACTATTCACTGCGAGCACTGTAACACTGATGTACCATCTTCGCATTTTCAGGGACACTTACGGAGTAATGCACATAAAAATAATGCATGTAGAAGTGGTAGTAACGCAAACATCGAGGAAATTAATACAGCATTTAAAAGTAGGATTGCTAGTTACAGAATTCGCACTAGTCAAAAGTTTCAGAGCACTTCAAACTTTTTAAATTGCGTTCAACCGGATGTACAACAGCTTCTTGCTAAATCTTTGTCCAATCATAATTTATTTAAAGTTAATTTTGAACTTTTCGCCTTGTACATTAAAAGCACGGATGAATCCGAAATAACGGACATTAAATCATTTAATACGAAGAATTTTGTCATAAGTGAGTCGACTAATTTTGGTGATGTACTTAGGGATGTCTCTAACATTATTTCAACTAAGAGCGAGGAATTTCAGGAAAAGGAATCAGGGTGGGCTTTAGTTGAAATAATGTATCTAGAAGTTAACATCAATAAGTACAATCCCATGCGAGGTTCATCGTACATCGAGCTGCCGACATGGATTCAGCGAAAAGAAGCTGTTGTAAACATCCAAAACAATGATGAAGCATGTTTTGCATGGGCGGTGATGTCGGCTTTAAATCCTGCGAAATCAGACGTAGCTAAGAGAACATCATCGTATCCACACTATTCAACGCAACTAAATTTCGATAGTATAGAATTTCCTGTGCAGATAAAGGATATTAAGCGCTTTGAGGAACTAAATAACATTAGCATTAATGTGTATGGTGTAGAGAAAAAGTCTGTAGTAGGTCCTCTGTATTATACATGTCATAAGAAGAGTACTCATTTTAACTTACTCTATATTGAAAACAGTGAAAATAGCCACTTTTGCTGGATTAAAAATCTGAGTAGACTTGTTGGTAGTCAGTTATCCAAAGAAAGGTGTAAAAAGTGGCTATGTGATGGATGCTTGCAGTATTTTAGAACTGAAGATCAGTTAACGAAGCATTCCAAGAATGACTGCAATCATGTACGTACAGAGATACCTACTACAGGCAATAATGTTTTAAAATTTACAAATTTTCACAAGCAGATGTGGGTACCGTTCGTGATTTATGCAGACTTTGAAGCCATCCTCACGCCATGCAACACATGCTTACCTAATCCTGACAACTCTTTCACTAATACTACGCACATGCATGTCCCGTATAGCTTCGCGTATTACATCAAGTGTAGTTACGATAGTACGCTTAACAAGTTAGAGCTGTATCGTGGACATGATGCTGCTAAAGTATTTTTAGAAAGACTTGAAAGTGATGCAGTTCGTCTTGGTCGTATTCTAAATAGTAATATTCCTATGAAGTCACTCACCGAAATTCAGTTAAATGATCATGAACGTGCTACAAAGTGTAGCATTTGTGATGAGGAATTTTCCGAAAATGACCCTAAAGTTTTTGATCATGATCATTTAACTGGTTTCTACAGATGTGCCGCTCATTATAGCTGTAATCTTAATTATAGAGTTCCTAAATTTATCCCTGTAATTTTTCATAACTTATCTGGTTACGACTCTCATTTCATCATTTCACAATTTGGAGCTTCAGATGAAAAAGTAGATATAATCCCTCAGAATAAAGAGCGGTACATTGCGTTTGCAAAGTCTGTAAAAGTAGATGCTGAGCATTCTGTAAAACTGAGATTCCTTGACTCGTTTCGCTTTATGGCGAGTAGCCTCGATAAACTTTCTAGTCATTTACAGCCTGAACACTTTACAGAAATTCGACGCGTTTTTCCCGAAGAAGCGCAGTTTAATTTACTTCGGCGTAAGGGTGTTTTTTGTTATGAATATCTTGACTGCTTGGAACGCCTCGAAGAACGTGCCTTACCATCGAAACAATCCTTTTACAGCTCGCTGAATTCAGCAGATATTAGTGATGATGACTATTTACATGCACAACATATCTGGGAGCAGTTCCACATTCAAACGCTGGGTGAATACTCCGATTTATATTTAAAGACAGATGTACTTTTGTTAGCTGATGTTTTTGAAAATTTTCGCTGTGTTTGCAAGAAAACCTACAGCCTTGACCCATGTCAGTATTTCACCGCACATGGGTTAAGTTGGGACGCGATGTTAAAATACACGCAGGTGAATTTGGAACTGCTAACCGATATTGATATGGTGCACTTTATAAAATCATCTATTCGAGGCGGTCTAAGTCAGTGCAGCGGGCGGTATTCCAAGGCAAATAATAAGTACATGCCGAGTTTCGATTCTAGTCAGGAATCTCAGTATATCGTTTATCTCGATGCTAATAATCAGTATGGGTGGGCGATGAGTCAGCATCTACCGGTGAGTGGTTTCCGCTGGCTAACGCAGTGCGAAATTGATGCTTTACAGCTACACGCCCTAGGCGATGAAGCTGATAAAGGCTATTTCCTCGTAGTTGACTTACAGTATCCTAAAGAGTTACACACTTCTCATAATGACTTACCGTTCTGCCCTGAAAATATGAAGCCCCCGTACATCGCATCAACGACGAAAATGCTCATTGCTAATTTGTGCGATAAATCTAAGTATATCATTCATTACCGAAATTTAAAACAGTGTTTGCAGCATGGTTTGAAGTTATCCAAAATTCATCGCGTACTAGAATTTAATCAGTCACCATGGCTAATGCCATATATCGATCTGAACAATAATTTAAGAACGAATGCGGTTAACGAGTTTGAAAAAGATTTCTACAAGCTCATGAATAACAGTGTGTTTGGTAAGACTATGGAAAATGTTGACAAACGCGTTGATGTAAAATTGATTACAAACTGGGAAAATATTAAGAAAATGTATGGTGCTAACTATTTAATAAGTAAACCAAATTTCCACAGCTGCACCATCATACATGAGAATTTAGTTATTATACAGATGAATCGTGTTAAGGTTAAGTATGACAAACTTACCTACGTCGGCTTTGCAGTACTTGAATTGGCTAAAACACTCATGTATGAATTCCATTACGATTATGTGATGAAGAAGTACGCGCATAATGCGCAATTGCTCTACACAGATACCGATTCGTTTATTTATCAAATGAAAACTGATGACTATTACAATGATATAAAGCCAGACTTGGGTAGGTTTGATACAAGTAACTATCCTGCAAATAATCAATATCATCTACCGCTAGCGAACAAAAAGGTTCTAGGTAAAATGAAAGATGAATGTGCTGGGAATATTATCGATTCATTTGTAGGTACTAAATCCAAGTCATATTGCATAAAACTCTTAAATGAATTACAAATAAAGAGATTGAAGGGGGTTAAAAAGAATGTCGTTCAGAATCAGCTAAGTTTTGAAAACTATAACAATTGCATGAAAAGTAATCCACCTGTTTTGCATAAGCAAATGTCCGTCATTAGAAGCAAGAAGCACCAGTTGTACACTCATTTAATTAGTAAGGTAGCCCTTAATAGTGATGATTGCAAACGGTTTGTCATTCCAAATTCTACCAACACTCTAGCCTGGGAGCATAGTAGTATTGATAGGTACTACTTTACATAAAGCAGATGTGTGTGTAAACATTATGGTAGAGGTGTGTACGTACGTTACGCTGTCTTACATCACAATTCACTGTACATATTGTAGGGAGAGGTACGCTGAGAGCGTAGTACGGCAAGTTTAAACTTGTACATACAAGAATTGCATCGAGAAGTACGCAAACATCACTAGGGTAAAATGATTCGAGATAAAACTTGTACATACAAGATGTAAATAAATAATGTAGAATTAGCATATTCTTTTATTTTAGATTAGGTATTACCTTCCTCCCGCTCCTTATTTGCAAGATAGAGTTTTTGTTTATTACTCAAAGAAGAAAAGCAAGAAAGAAGTTGTTGAGCAGATTCGTAAGTATGTTATTGTCTAGCTCATGTTGAGAAGAGAATTCTTTTTCTTTTTCTAAACAGTGTTTGATTGCAATACAGTGTTCAACAACATCGAACTATAAACGGTAGTATGTGTTCAAGTCTAAACTTGCAATACTCTTGCTTTTGCAATGCACGTTCGATAGAGATGTAGCTTGATAGAGGTAGAAGAGCAGTTAGTAAGTATGTTGAGAAGATATTTTGTTTTTCTTTCTAAACAGTGCTCGATTCTAGTTATACAATGCAGTGTTCAACAACATCGAACACTAGTATGCAGTTCAAGTTGTAATAAGTTTTGAACAGTAGTATGTGTGTGTTCAAGTCTAAACATGCATCACTGCGGGTATGCGAGCGGATGACAGCTAACGAAATTGCCCCGCATGAAGGCAGCACGGTGATTAAAGATGGTGGATGACAGCTGTCAAAAAAGCATGTTGATTTGTTTCAAAACAAGAGCACGTGGAATTTGCCGCCACCACATTTCAACTAACGATTGCAGCACTGTTCTCTCCGGATTAAAGATGGCGGATGGCAGCTGTCAGAAAAGCATATAGGTTTGTAAAGCACGTGGAATTTACCGCCACCACATTTCAAAGGTAAGTAGCTAAAGAGGGCAGCACGGTGATTAAAAATGGCGGTTGACAGCTGTCAAAAAAGCATGTTGATTTGTTTCCAAACAAGAGCACGTGGAATTTTCCGCCACCACATTTCAACTAAAGATTGCAGCACTGTTCTCTCCGGATTAAAGATGGTGGATGACAGCTGTCAGAAAAGCATATAGGTTTGTAAAGCACGTGGAATTTACCGCCACCACATTTCAAAGGTAAGTAGCTAAAGAGGGCAGCACGGTGCTCAAAGATGGCTGCTGTCAAAAAGCATTTTTCAAATTATCCGCCACCACATTTCAAAGGTAAGTAGCTAAAGAGGGCAGCACTGTGCTCTATAGATTAAAGATGGCGGATGACAGCTGCACGTGGATTTGTTTATCTCACGCTAGTGAGGTTAAGTTGGTAGCACTAAGGTTTAGGCCCGCCAAGATGGCAGCACTGCCGATGACAGGTGACGAATTTACATCTACTACGATAAAGAGGGCAGCACAGTGCTCTGTGGTTTAAAGATGGCGGATGACAGCTGTTAAAAAAGCACGTGGCTGTCAAAAAGCACGTGGCTTTGTTTACCACGCGCTAGTTAGGTTAAGTTGGTACTACTGAGGTTTAGGCCCGTCAAGATGGCAGTACTGAGGTTAGCGATGCGTTGTTGTCTGTCAAACAGCACGTGGCTGTCAAAAAACACGTGGCTTTGTTTACCTCGCGCTAGTTAGGTTAAGTTGGTACTACTGAGGTTTAGGCCCGTCAAGATGGCAGTACTGAGGTTAGCGATGCGTTGTTGTCGATGACAGCTGTCAAAAAGCACGTGGCTTTGTTTACCTCGCGCTAGTTAGGTTAAGTTGGCACTACACAGGTTTAGGCCCGTCAAGATGGCAGCAGTGAGGTTAGCGATGCGTTGTTGTCGATGACAGCTGTCAAAAAGCACGTGGCTTTGTTTACAAATTCAAATCTCGCGCCAAAATTCAAATTTCCCGCCAAAATTCAAATTTCCCGCGTTTAGTGGAGGGAGCCCTGGGAGCCCGGAGGAGGTGGTGGCCGCCGAATCCCAGTATTATACTACTCAAGTAAACAAGAATAATAGATACCACATCACTTACCGTGCAATCCCAATCAGAAGGTCGTCGCAATTTGTAGAAGCAACAGAGCCAAGAGGCCAGGCGAATCACTAAACAAGTTAAATTAGCTAAATGGCTGGAATAATAACTACTGAATAAATTTGAAAGAAAAAACTTTATTTAACAAAATTTTTCAAAGAAAAATACCGACCTCTCCAACTACAATTTAAATTTCACAGTAATTCGCCCCCCAAAAAATTAATTGAAAATTTAAATATTGCAACTGGATCAATTGAAAGGGAAAATCAACTGAACATTAAACCTTCAAGGTCGACGCATTAATTAAAGAGAATCAAATGACAATTAAAATCTAGAAGTTCACAGTTACAGTCTTGAAGATGAAAACTTCTCCAATGACAATCTCGGTCATAGCCTACCAACCCATATTACTTCAGTAATCTTCAAGAAATAATCCAAATGAAGGTGCATGATTCCCAAGAAAGATTAAATAAGAGAACATTACACCAGTGACCGAAACTTAAATCACTTGAATATCACCAAACAGCAGCAGGTCCACAGCTAGGCGACAAAATCAAGACCATCACAGCACACGTTTCTAGCCGTCAATAATCATCACAGATCCTCGGCTGTCACATGCAACAGGACAACGCTCACCCACGTGTGCATTCTATTACATCGTACAGTAACAAACACAGTCACCATAATTCAAAATGGCTACACCAGTACCGAGTAAACCACAGAAAAGCTTTCATCTTAACAATATTCCAACATTACCTAACACCCTCGAATAGGTTTGAAAAATTTAGTAATCAAATAATTATTATTATTAAAAGGGAAATAAGAAACATGGATTAGGTTGCACCGATACTACATACATATTTACCTTAGTGAGGAGCTCCTCAAATATAAAATCTTGCTTCATGCGCATGAAACTTTAAGTAACAGAACCAAAAGTTAAAATTAATATCATAGTTACCATCGAAATTTGAAACCCCAAAACTAGATTGAATCTTACAAGCTCATAACAAGACCAGTTGGAAAAATCCTTCACTTTAAATGCTCAAAACAAATGTCCGAAACATCAAATATTCCATTTCTCACATATCATAGCCATAAATTTTCTCCATGTCTTCAAACGTCATTAATAGTAGTTTCATCGGCGAGATCAACCCAGTTCAGAAGTACAAATGAATCTACTTACGAGGTCGGATTGTAGAAGTGGATAATCTTTTTAATAGGAACAAACCAAACTTCGAGCCTAACGCTCAGGTGGAAATCCATTAACCCGGATCGAAATTCACCAACATCTTCTTTTCTTGAGCAATTAATTTGTCGTTAAACCACAACCAAGAGTTTAGCTTCAGAGCGTCTCTTCAATTCAGTCCCAAGAATTTATAAAAACGCTCAGACATGCATTGTCGAGCACGTTCCCTCGCCAGGTAAACTTCACTTCTTGCGCCAGATCGCAGCACACACTAGCCACCTCGTGTTTCTATAACCAAGTCCACCGCAAGATGGCTCCCCATGCGCAAATCAGAGCAAGGACCATGGTATCTCGAACTCTGGATTCGTGGACACGCACACCATAATATTAAAACATAAATGGAATCCAAAATATATAGTACTAAGGTAATGGAGTAATTCAAACTCCATTACACTATGCACTGGCTTTGCGTCTTGGTAGGTGTGCTAGGTACCAACTGGTGAGCCCAGCCTAGCACACGGGGGCGAAATGCTGGCAACCAGGAATGAGTTAGCTGGAAAATTTGTAATGTCCAATAACAGGCCATTTTTATTAGGATTATAAATTTACTCATTCAGAACAAATATTACAGATTCCCTATGGGAATCAACATCTGTATCATATTTAGATTGTCGGCGTATCATCTGTGGTGGGACTAGGACCTGAGTTACAACTCTCGATATGATCTAGTGAGGTGATAATGATTTATGAATTGGTGATTAATTAAGTTGTGAGAGGAACAGGAGGAGTATAAACCTCGTTAAAAAACCAGGGTTCATCTGGCTGCGGATGGTAGCTCCCTGTTATAGGGCCCCTACCTAGGGTTACAGCTGAAAAGGACCAATGGCTTGAAGGGTGGATGTGGATTAGTTTCAACAGCTGGAAAGGCGGAGGAGTCTCTCTTCCTGGTAGTGGAAGCAGCGCTATCAGTATCAGCACAGTGCAGGACTTAGATGTCTTGTGGATTGTCGCTGAAAATTTACTGGCATGGTCAGGAAGACTTAAATGGCAGTAAAACTGCGATGTGGAAGGCAACGGGAAACCACCACATTATTTTTCCTAGTATAGCAACCATGGATAGTACGAATTGTAACTTAGATACTACTGATCATGGTACTCGGACACCAGATCCGGCAGGTGAGTAACTGAGGTATCACAGGTCGTCAGCAATCGAAAACCTCAGAAGTTTGGAGAAGGGATTATAATAGGGACATGGAATACAAGAACAATGCTAAGAACAGGAAGACTGGAAGAACTCAAACGAATTATGGATTAAAACAGATTAGACATCCTGCGATTATGTGAAACTAGATGGCCTGGCAAAGGTGATTTTCACAGTGACCCATTCAGAATTGTGTATAGTGGAAATGAAAATGGTGGACAATGTGGAGTAGCTGTAATATTAGGAAGGAAGTGGGTAAACAACGTGCTAAACACATATCATGTCGATGATGGAATAATGATGGTTTCATTTGTGTCTTATTTTGATGTTCATAGGGTCATCATTCAATGAAGAAAGGGTTGTTATTATTTCATCAATTAATAGACTTGCGCAGTCTGAGGAATTTATAGGCAGACCGAGTGTCTTAGAGCCTAGCTAGAAATGCATGAGGCATGTTTAAACATAAGTGTCTCTTTGTTGTCAGATATAAAGCTATAAGATCTTCAATATTTCCTTTAATGCATTTTTGGACCTTGCACGGAAATCGAGCTAGCCATGCATTCACTCAGAGAATAAATAAAAGGCGAGAGATCTCTGCTTAATAAGCCCTGGGATGATAAGAGATAACAGAGCCCTAAATTCCGCGATGTACGCAAGTATAAGCTGTGAAATGATATATATTATAACCTTCCAATGTATGTCAGGATGAAGTTGGTAAATGGATTGGAAGTTGATGATGAAATTAACGTCAATGAAATCATATGTCCGATCATCATACGTCCAGGAGTGTCTGAACTCAGGTGACCCGTCTAATTATGCGAACGACAGGCGGCGGATTGAAGGTGTCGGCGGAATGATGATAAGCTCTAAGCCCCGTGGTGCCTCGCAAAATTTCGGTAAATAATAAGACGTCGTGGTACATAATGTAGAATTAAATGAATATTCCACGTTCCTCAAGTTAAGTTTGCTAAAATGCGTATAAATGGCGGAAAACATCAATGGTAGAAAGATACCGAAGGCCATGGAATGTGTTGCATTAATCGGAATAAGCTGGGTTTATATTGCTCATCTAGTCTAGTACGATTCGGTGATCGAGACTGATGACGAAATTATCGATTAATAACCTAAATTACGATGCAGTAAATTGTTAAACGAGTTCCTTTGCAGACACAAATGATTCGTACGGGATCACTACGCATTATGTGTCATGTGTTTTAATTGTCAAGAACATTTGGGAGCCGGAAGTATGGAAAATACTTTTAAAAAAAGCAAACCGTCTGTAATTATTAGAATGGTAATGAGGAATTTGTTTCCTGATGAGGGTGAATCTCAATCTTGTTATGTCTTGGAAGGATTAGAGCTATTATATACGCAGAGAAAGATTATATGAAGCTAAACATAACGCGATATTGGCATATCATAGAGAAATAACCTATTGTAAAACAAAATATATATTTTGTTCTGTCAGAACGTTAAGGCAAGTGTGGTGCTCGAACTTTGTAATTGTACTAATGCATGTAACCCTGTTCTAATAGGTATTTTAAGTTTCAGGTGACATGGAACCAATGAATATTGGATGTGATTATGAAATGACAGCAAATTCCAACATGAGCAGTTAAGCAATAGAGGGACCTCAAAGGATCTGATGAGAAATATGATGGATTCCAATGGCTAAAGTTAAGAACTGGAAGACGAGAGGTGTCATCGTCATGGGACTCGACCAAGGATGAGTACTTAAATATTGTCTCTCTATTCCGCAATGTAGTTGCTTTCTTTTAAATGTAGAGTAGCATATTACTTTATGTCGATTTATGACATGTAATTTTACAACTTGAAGGCGACCGTTTTCTTTTAATAATCATTGCTTTGCGTCGAACAAGATCGTTGTGTCTGGTGTGGTAGTTCAGTCTATGTCGTGATATAATTTACGATAGGTCGTGTGAATTCTTAACGATCTCTGGCAAGGTTACACGGGATGATTTAGGCATCGATGGTGCTTGTGTCGTAATAGTATCATTGTGAAGGTTGTTAACTTAATTTGTGGCTCGAAATACTTCGGAAGAACTTAACAATCGTGATGCGCGCAATTTTTAAAGTCATCAGAGATCATGTACTTGTACAAGATACAGTGTTCGGGAATGCAGTCGCGATGTTATCGCGGTAATATTCTGCTAATGCGGCGATAAGATTAGTAGTCTTCAACGTGAAATGCCTGAATAGATTGTTTAAAAGTAATGTGAATTCGCTGTGCATGACGTTTGAGTGATGTGATGAAGTGTTCAATATAATAGGGTCTTTGAAATATGTAAATGGTTAATGTAATGTGAATTGTTATAGATGTGTCATTGAGATTGCGTATTCTTAGAATGATGCGATATGAAGATGCTGATGAAAGTTATTATGATAGGAATTGAGTCGGTCATGCGTGTGAATTTTAATATTGTCATGATGAATGATATTTGTTTGGGCATGAAGCCGTGTTTGGAATGATATTCTTATGATTTCGTTTTGAGAACACTGATAGCATGGTCGTCAAATTTTGTTTCAATTAAATACAAGGTAGACAAGAGCGCACAGTATTAATGGAAACATTTAGGATCTTCACGAAGTAAATAATGTTGTATGATATCGGATCACGTTAAAAGGATATGATCTTCGACGGTGAGTAAGACAATTCTTTCTGCTAGTCGTATATTTCTGTAGATCATTTGAATTGGTGCCTAGAGCTGAAGTAGTTTTCCAGGCTGAACTTCGCAGAGGACTCCAGGGAGGCAGAATCAACGTAGTTAGAAAAAAATCATTGTAGACGTTGCAATATTTCTTTGATGTCCATTGTCTAGGTGCAGATGTTGGTGAATGTCCAGGAGGGATCGAGCTTACTTCTCACTTGTACCATGTTGATGAATGATGTATTATGGTGTAATCCATGTCATTCGAACATTTTCTTGCATGTGCGATGATTATGAACATAACTGACCGGTGTTTTCAAGTTGTCAAGTAGATTTTTCTCAACAGTCAATGCAATGATTTGAATAAGGAATAACGGAATGTTGAGACATATTTGAGTAGGGATAGTTCTGCGATACGGATGATTTAGCAATTCCCAGTCACCTGTTTTAGGATGTGTGATGGACGATAACATTTTTATCCACTTTAAGCCTTCAGCACTGAGACACTTGTCTCTTTTATTTTCGATCTTAATTGATGATATTACCAATGTACGTTAACAAGGGACGAAAGTTAGGTATTTTATTTTCCCTAATTAACGTAATGTTCAATTTTTCCTATGTCCGTTTGTGTTGCTTTCAATTTATTTACTATGTAACTGTCATTTAAAGTTTATTTTCTTAGTCATTAAACGGAAAATCCTTCCATAAAAGAAATATTTTCAGCGTTCTCATTTGTCGTAGCATAAGGAATGCTAGGATAATTACCTAATTTAGGATAGTAAGTGACAATCATTTCTTCACATCAACTGTATCAATATTTTAAATATTTTGACATCCAACTGTGGGATAATTACCTAACTTAGGATAGTAAGCGATAGTCATTTCTTCACGTTAACTGTACCAATATCAATCCACCGTAAGACCTGTGACCCAACTCGTCAAACTTGCACGTCCCTAGAGTGGAGACTCATGGATCACCGCGTGATACCTGCCGAGGCGTAACCCAACATTAAGAAGCCTGAATTGAGATGTACGTGAAAGGTCACAATATGTGTGTGCAGATAAATGCACAGGGAAATTAAAGGGACGAATGCTCTAGCTGAGCTCAAGTTATGAATAAATTAAGGCGCTGGGGTTCGCACTGTATGGAATAAGAGTACCCGTGATAGTTACATGTCAGTTATGTTAAAGAGAGGGCATATTAATTAACTTCCTGTACTAGGGCTGGTATTTTTATGAATGAACTCTCTCCATTTGCTTGTTTACAACTTGTCAGCTGCTTGTAAATCACAGCTGGGATTCATGATGGCACTCGATGGCCGAGGAGGGCTCCCCGACCCTCGCAGAAAGGGAAGGTTTCTGACGTCACTTGTTTGGGGAAACTTTCTCCATGTATGGTGTGACAAAGGAATCACTGTCTACGAAAGGAGGTTTGACCTGATGTCAACAGGCTTTTAAAAATGAAATACACACAGTTTGTTGTACCGTTAGTACAGGCACCTGGTAATCCTATATCATTTTGCACATTGTTAAAAATTGTTTTTCGAATGCGTTGTAATTTGAGATATTGCATGCCTTCCAGTGGAGTCAGGAGTTTGAGTCTCCGATGTCAAGCATCAAGTGTTGCATGTTTAGTGTTAAGTGCGTGTGTTTATAACCTGAAGTCCTGCAGCATAATATAAAGTAAATAGGAACAAAAATTAAATACGATTTGTGTATGCGAGATAAATTTCCCATTGATTCATTATTTTTTTGTGTTTCATTTCTGTTGGAGGTTAGAATTTGTCTGTACCAAACGAATAAGCTGGTAACCCAGACTGCCAACGTGTCGATGGAAGAAGATGAAGGGTTTCCGCAACAGTAGCTCTGACAAGGATTAAGTATCCCATTTCTTGATGGTGTAGTTGACTTGAGAAAGATTGTAAATTGTATAAAATTTTCATTAATATAAATATGAGGAATCTAATCTCTCAGTTTGAAATAAATTCTGTTATTTGACTTCGAAGTGTTGCAACTCATATCTTTTCTTTTTAAATGTAGCTTGTGTTAGTTTATCCTGATCGAATAATTCCTTTTCTATTTATTACTTCGCTGACCCATTTCACCCATGTACTTTATTATGGCTGAGCTATCCAGTGCTGCAGAAGAGGAGTTACGATTCAGATAAGCTATGTGCCAGGGTTACCCACCGTTTGGTGAGTAAGTTTTTCCACTATAATGCATCTGGTCGGTTCTCAGCATTTGCTTGACTGCGATGAGAGCGCTAGAGGGCTCAATATGCATTTATTCAGTCATTTGATAGTGCTGTCTTTAGATTATTACTTTTTAATGCCATGACGTTCCGGCAGAACTATGTGCTTTCTGTTGGCACTGTAATACAGAGCTTTCTTTCTCGATCTAGCGAATTTGATTTCAAAAGACGGTGGGTCTTAGCAGTAAGTAACTTGGTTTAAATATTTTAATTAATACAAAATAAGTTTTTATGAAACTTGTTTTATTTTTTTGCAAATAGGTCAACAATTACAAACAAATTATTATAGCAATGTTATATTTGCAAAGTAAGCTGCAGTAGGCCATATTTTTAAAATAGAGTACACACTATTGTACTCTATAACCGCAGTATAATAATAATAATATATTTCAATATGGAGCAACGTGTAAAATTTTATAGTATTCAATCACGACCTCAAATAATTAATTTTTAAATGTAGTATATTGAAATATATCCGGCTCCATGGCTAAATGGTTAGCATACTGGCCTTTGGTCATGAGTTCGATTCTCGACAGGGTCGGGAATTTTAACCCTCATGGGTTAATTCCATTTGCAAGGGGGACTGGGTGTATGTGTCGTCTTCATCATCATTCCATTCTCGTGACGCGCAGGTGTCAAAAAAGAGACCTGCGCCTGGCGTGCCGAACATGTCCTCGGACATTCCCGGCGCTTAAAAGCCATACACCATTTCATTTTAGACACATAATTACAGAAATAGGCCTAGATTACACAATAGCTCACAGAAATACCTTATTTTACAAATGGGTGATCATATGTAAATTTGTGTCCTCGTCTCGAGGTGGTGTAGCTCTTTTCAGGCACAGCCCTAGTGGAAATGAGCTGCATATACCGTTTTAACCACATAACAGCCCTAATTCCAATCTTATATTTCTGGCATTATCGGGAATCGAACTGGGAACCCAAGGACGGTGGCTCATGGTGCTAACCATTACACTATGGACGTGGATTTCATCATTGTTACTATAAATACAGATATACGATGTAAATAATCATTCATTGGCAACTTTTCTCTTCATGCTAAGTTTTGTTTATAATGAACATGCGGTTTCAAAATCTGGAATTTCAATTGGTCCTACATGAAGCCTCTGCCTTTTTATTGGAAAATGTTCTTCTAATTTGCTCCCCTTGTCAAATTCCCGCGTTTGAGACGCGAGGGCAAGATCATTCACAGGGATGTAACTTAAAAGCTTTTCACACACAAGTTCAACATAAATATTTCACTGTGACATACCTGTAAAAAACGTACACACCATTAAACAAGGAATGGAATATTTTGTTCTTTGTTGTGTGTTTTAATAAACATTTTTTTTACAGATACAGTATGTTATAGTGTAACATTTATATTTAATTTGTGTGTTCAACAGATTTAAAGCTTTTAAGTTATACTTATCTGAGTCGACAATGGAAGGTATGGCTTCCTTTTTAACAAAACATTCACAGGGTTGATTAGTTCTGAGTGAACTGCATAAATAACAGCTGAAATATGCTTACATTTCTCTCACGGAGAGCATTCATGTGAACAATTAAGCGCCACCCTAACAGCATTTTACCTTCGCTCACATGATATCGTATTAGAAATAGGCCAAAACTATATTTTACTCTATTGTTATTTCCTGCCATCTGTTTTTCTTGTAAATATGACCACTTAGTACAAGATAATACACACTATAAAGTCCCACTATTATTATTTAGTCGTCCATTGTAACACGTGCATTTCTCCCATTAACACATGGAGCCCAGGGCCTATAGTAACACATATCTTAATTTCAAATTGATTTCACAGGAAGAAAAGTTTGAATTTTAGAACAGTAGCTTACACAACTCAACGGGTGAAGTGGAAAGGTAAATTCATAGCAATCTGGTGGGCAGAACACACTTTAACATATGCGCGCGGTGCGACACATAGATTTGTTTAAAAACGGAGGTAACAGTATGTTTCACTGTAAGTATTAAAAATGTTTAGGAGTTTGATTCATTTAAAAAAATCCTCTCGCAGCTCGATGACATGAAAAATATTTCTGTATGTTTATTGACATCTATTTTTATGGTGCAAAATGTATTAAGAACATAAAAAACAAACAATACGTGTATCTCACCAAAATTACAATATTAATTTATGTTTTCAGTAAATTTGTTAACTATATTCATACAGAAACGTTTAAAGATGGCACAGATTTTTAGGTTAAATTCGCTTGTTTATTTTGAAATACATGTTTTTATATTATTTCTAATTTATTGTAGGCTATGTCAAAACCTGTTTATGTTGCCTAACCTCCCCCACTGGGTACGATCTTCGGATAGGCTGAGATTTAATGAATCCAGAAAGTAACAGATGTACTCAATTCCTCAAAAATCACAGCCGTATTCTACTAGAAAGGTCGTGAGGTCGAAACTTCTCTTCAAGAGGTACAAGTGTTACTCATACCAGGTATGGAAAAAATTAAAAATAGAATAATTAATGTCACTAAATTGTATTTTCACTTACACATTAATAAGAGGGCAGAAGTGTTATTTGAAATTAATAAAAAGAAACCTTCACAGTCCGTAAGTGCGTAAGTGGAATAGAGAAGTATGTTCTAAAACAATGAGGGCTGCGTCAGCACTTTCCCACGCTTTTGGCGCAAAATTTGAACTTTTGCTGTCAGTATTTTCTTGTGCAGGCAAGGTCGTTGACCCTAGTCAACAACATCAAACCGTACCTACGTGATCTGCAAGTAAGCCAAATTGGTTAAGTAACGAGGCCACTTGGAGGAGCTGAATCAGTTAGGTGACTTGCAAGTAAGGTTAAAATATGTGTTAACCTAACCTTATGCATGAACACTAACCCAACCTAACCTCACCTGACTGAAAGAGCCCATGTGGTTGAGGTTAGGACGTCATGACATAACCTAACCTTGTCACTGGAAACGCAAACCTAACCTCACACACATTTTACGAACTCCCCTTGGTGGGAAATGCGGGGAGGATATGGAAGCTAATGGGAATGGGAAGCGTTTGCTGGACTTCTGTGCTAGTATGGGTTTAGCTGTTACGAATACGTTCTTCAAGCATAAGGCTATTCACCGCTACACATGGGAGGCTAGGGGTACCAGATCCATAATAGACTATATCTTAACAGACTTTGAATTCAGGAAATCTGTTAGGAATGTACGAGTTTTCGCGGATTTTTCGATGATACAGACCACTATCTGATCTGTAGTGAACTAAGTATCTGTATGCCTAGGGTAGAGAAAGTGAAATCTGTTCTCAAACGAATAAGGGTAGAAAATCTCCAGGACGAGGAAATTAGACAGAAGTACATGGATATGATTAATGAGAAGTTTCGAACAGTAGACAGTAAGCAGGTTCAGGATATAGAAAGTGAATGGGTGGCATACAGGGATGCTGTAATAGAAACAGCAAGGGAATGCCTAGGAACAACTGTGTGTAAAGATGGGAAAAGGCGAACATCTTGGTGGAATGATGAAGTGAGAGCAGCCTGTAAACATAAAAAGAAGTATTATCAGAAATGGCTCCAAACAAGGGCCGAGGCAGACAGGGATTTGTACGTAGATGAAAGAAACAGAGGGAAACAAATAGTTGTTGAATCCAAAAGGAAGTCGTGGGAAGATTTTGGTAATAACCTGGAAAGGCTGGGTCAAGCAGCAGGGAAACCTTTCTGGACAGTAATAAAGGATCTTAGGAAGGGAGGGAAAAACGAAATGAACAGTGTTTTGAGTAATTCAGGTGAACTCATAATAGATTCCAGGGAATCACTGGAGAGGTGGAGGGAATATTTTGAACATCTTCTCAATGTAAAAGGAAATCATCCTGGTGGTGTTGCAAACAGCCAAGCTCATGGGGAGGAGGAAAATGATGTTGGTGAAATTATGCTTGATGAAGTGGAAAGTATGGTAAATAAACTCCATTGTCATAAGGCAGCAGGAATAGATGAAATTAGACCTGAAATGGTGAAGTATAGTGGGAAGGCAGGGATGAAATGGCTTAATAGAGTAGTAAGATTAGCATGGAGTGTTGGTAAGGTACCTTCAGTTTGGACCAAAGCAGTAATTGTGCCTATCTATAAGCAAGGGAACAGGAAGGATTTCAATAACTATCGAGGTATCTCGTTCATTAGTATACCAGGCAAAGTATTCACTGGCATCTTGGAAGGGAGGGTGCGATCAGTCGTTGAGAGGAAGTTGGATGGAAACCAGTGTGGTTTCAGACCACAGAGAGGCTGTCAGGATCAGATTTTCAGTATGCGCCAGGTAATTGAAAAATGCTACGAGAGGAATAGGCAGTTGTGTTTATGTTTCGTAGATCTAGAGAAAGCATATGACAGGGTACCGAGGGAAAAGATGTTCACTATACTGGGGGACTATGGAATTAAAGGTAGATTATTAAAATCTGGGGGTCGAAGGGGTATTATGTGGTCCTGTGGGTGCACTTCTTGTTGATGGGAGTGTACTAGCAAAACACAGGAAATGCCACTTATTCCTACAAAGTCCGCTACATGCACGTCCACGCCGTGGCCTCTGGGCAACGGGTACATTCTTTAAGTTACACGGCTAAGTCATGTAAGGGCAGAAACCGAGTTCCCGATGCTTAAATGGGGACCAGTCAGCTAAGGGAGACAACCCTAACAGAAAACATCGGTCCTCCAGGATTGCTGGGGGTTGGAGCAAGGCTAACAACCTCGCTCCGTAAAACCAACTGTTGCGAAGCCCCAGAATATGCCTCGGAATGGTGGATTTAACGGACGATGAGCTAAGCTAAAGGCAATGGACTACACGATTGGTACATGGAATGTACGCACACTTCTACGAGCCGGAGCACTGAAAGTACTGATGCAGAAACTAGAAGTCAACAAAGTGGACATAGCAGCCATACAAGAAACTAGATGGTCAGGAAGGGATGAGATATGGGACACCAAAACCCACACAATATTCAGTAGTGGGAAGTCAAGGAATGCACAAGAAGGAGGCGTAGCATTTATAGTACGAAAACAAGCTAAAGATGATGTACTACAGTTTTTGGCAGTAAATGAAAGATTGGCAACACTGAGTGTTAAAATGCGATTCTACAACGTAACAATCGTAAATGTATATGCACCAACGGAAGACAAGGAACAGATAGTCAAGGATCAGTTCTATGCTGAACTGGAACGAGTGCTAGATTCAATCCCATCAAACGATGCTAAGATGATAATAGGAGACCTAAATGCACAAATTGGGAAGGAGGAGATATATCAAGGAATAATAGGGATCCATAGTTTACACAACAATACTAATGATAATGGACAGAGATTGCTTGACCTTGCTACCAGCAGAAACATGAAAGTGATGTCAACGTCTTTCCCTCATAAAGAGGTACACAAGCAAACATAGATATCGCCAGATGGAAAGACCTGTAATCAAATAGACCATGTAATGATGGAGAAAAGATGGGCATCCAATATCACGGATGTCAGATCATTCAGAGGAACAAGTTGTGGCTCCGACCACTTTCTAGTTAAGGCAATCTTAAGGTGCCGCATTATGAAAACAAGAAAGGAAGGAATGAGTAGGATAGAAAAGTACAATGCTTGTGAACTGAAGATTAAGGAAGTATCAGAAAGATACGGGAAAAGAATGGCAGAAGTGCTGGTAGAGAAATATGATAAGGACCAAACAGCAACGGTCGAGACCAAATGGACCGCTCTGAAGGAAAGCGTTAAGGCCGTGGTAAAGGACACACTAGACATTGTACCCAAAAGGAGCACAAAGGAATGGTTTGATGAGGAATGCCAAAAAGCCATAGAAGAAAGAGATAAAGCATATAAGGCATACTTAGAGAGACCAACAAGGGTGAAGAAACAAGAGGTTGAAAACCAGAATAAAGAAGTAAGGAATGTATGTCGAAGAAAGAAGAGAAGAAAATTAAATGAGAAAATGGCTAGAATATTGGAGGAATTTAAAGAAGATAATAGCTACATGGCTTACAGAGAAGTCAAGGAAGTGAAAGAAGGATTCAAGGCAAGAACAAACATGTGTAAGGACAGAAATGGACAGCTTTTGGGAGATAAAGAAAAGGATCCAAGATAGATGGACGGAATATTTCCAACACCTCCTGAACCCAGTAGAAATGAAAGGGAAAACACCAACTACCTCAAGGAATAACACTGATACAAATGAATCAGAAGTCACAGCACCATCTATGCAAGAGGTGATAGAATCCATACAGCAACTGAAAAACAATAAAGCACCAGGTATCGATGGAATCCCTGCAGAGTTGTGGAAATACGGAGGAACCACACTACAAGAAGCTACACATGATCTAATTGTGAGTGTGTGGAATACAGAAGATATGCCTGAAGACTGGCGCAAAGGCATCATATGCCCAATATACAAGAAAGGGGATAAATTGGTATGTAGCAATTATAGAGGGATCGCACTGCTGTGTACAGTATATAAGCTGTTCACCTCCATTCTGAAGAAGAGACTAGAACCCCTGGTGGAAGAAATTCTAGGAGAATACCAGGCAGGGTTCCGGAAGGGAAGATCCACTATTAATCAGATATTTACTGTGAAACAAGTGTTGGAGAAGTGTTGGGAACGGGGCATAGATGTGGTACAGATGTTTATCGACTTTCAACAAGCATACGACTCTATTGACAGGGGTAAATTAATGGAGATATTAAGAGAGTTCAAGATACCAGAAAAGCTGGTGCGACTGGTGGAATTGACTATGAGAAATACGATGGTGGGAGTGAAAATTCAGACTGAAGTAGGCAGCTTCTTCGAAGTGAATCAGGGATTGAAGCAAGGAGGTGGCTTAGCACCAGTTCTATTTAACCTGGCACTAGAATCAGTGATTAGAAAGTTAAGGGTGGATACCAGTGGAACACTTCTGTACAAAACAGCTCAACTAGATGGATATGCTGATGACATACATTTGATGGGAAGAACAACAAGGACAGTTAAAGAAGCATTTGAAGACTTGAGTAGAGAAGGCAAAGAGATTGGACTTAAGATCAATGAACAAAAGACGAAGGTAATGGTGCAGGCTCGTAGAAGGAAGTATACAAATGACCAACTTGTCCCTGAAGGATCCAAAGTGGAGGTGGTGGATGAATTTAAATATCTTGGTGTACACTTGAGCAACAAGAATGAGGAAATGGTGGAAATACAGGCAAGAATTCAAGCTGCCAACAGAGCATACTTTGGATTACTACCACTTTTCAGAAGTAGAGATATAAACCAGAGCTTAAAAGTTATGCTATACAAAACCCTCATTCGCAGTATAGTGATGTATGGAAGTGATACGTGGACCCTCCCAAAGAAAGCCGTGGAGAAGATAGATTCCTTCGAAAGGAAAATCCTGAGGAGAATTTATGGACCCATATACGTACAAGGGGAATGGAGAATTAGATATAACAATGAACTATATTCCCTATATGGGGAGGCACCCCTGTCGCATGCCATTCGAATGAAGAGACTTAAATGGGCAGGTCTTCTAATTAGAATGGAAGAACACCGAATCCCAAAGAAGGTATTCTTAGGAGACTTTGGAGGAGGAAGGCATGTGGGAAGGCCACGTAACAGATGGGAAGATGGTGTACATCAGGATGCAGCACATATCCTCAAGATCCGGAATTGGAGAGTAGCTGCACGAGATCGACAAGTTTGGCGGAGAGCAACTGGGGAGGCCATGACCCGAAAACGGGCCGTCGCGCCATAGGTAAGGTAAGGTTATTAAAATCTATCAAAGGCATTTATGTTAACAATTGGGCTTCAGCGAGAATTGATGGTAGAATGAGTTCTTGGTTCAGGGTACTTACAGGGGTTAGACAAGGCTGTAATCTTTCACATTTCCTGTTCGTAGTTTACATGGATCATCTCCTGAAAGGTATAAAATGGCAGAGAGGGATTCAGTTAGGTGGAAATGTAGTAAGCAGTTTGGCCTATGCTGACGACTTGGTCTTAATGGCAGACTGTGCCGAAAGACTGCAGTCTAATATCTTGGAACTTGAAAATAGGTGCAATGAGTATGGTATGAAAATTAGCCTCTCGAAGACTAAATTGATGTCAGTAGGTAAGAAACTCAACAGAATTGAATGTCAGATTGGTGATACAAAGCTAGAACAGGTCGATAATTTCAGGTATTTAGGGTGTGTGTTCTCCCAGGATGGAAATATAGTAAGTGAGATTGAATCAAGGTGTAGTAAAGATAATGTAGTGAGCTCGCAGTTGCGATCAGCAGTATTCTGTAAGAAGGAAGTCAGCTCCCAGACGAAACTATCTTTACATCGGACTGTTTTCAGACCAACTTTGCTTTACGGGAGCGAAAGCTGGGTGGACTCAGGATATCTTATTCATAAGTTAGAAGTAACAGAAATGAAAGTAGCAAGAATGATTGCTGGTACAAACAGGTGGTAACAATGGCAGGAGGGTACTCGGAATGAACTCGATGGATGAAGCTGTACGCATAAACCGGCTTCGGTGGTGGGGTCATGTGAGGTGAATGGAGGAGGATAGGTTACCTAGGAGAGTAATGGTCTCTGCTATGGAGGGTAAGAGAAGTAGAGGTAGACCAAGATGACGATGGTTAGACTCGTTTTCTAACGATTTAAAGATAAGAGGTATAGAACTAAATGAGGCCACAACACTAGTTGCAAATCGAGGATTGTAGCGACGTTTAGTAATTTCTCAGAGGCTTGCAGACTGAACGCTGAAAGGCATAACAGTCTATAATGATAATGTATGTATGTATCAAAACCAAAACCAATATTGCACAAAATTATTCGGACACTTTTCTCTTTTACTTATGATCATATAATAGATTCAGTAAGTGGTGGACTTTCCTGTCATTCGAATTACTTCCCTGAGTCGACTTAGCATGCTCGTCACTAATTTCGAGGTGTAAACGGGAGATATATTCTACCACTCTTCTTGAAGTTGGTTTTTTAGCTGTTTTCTAGATGTGATTGTTGTTTTTCTTATTTCTTTATCAAGTTTGTCCCAAAGATTCTCCATCACATTTAAGTTTGGTGAGTGAGGGGTAAGATTGAGCATTTTGGGCAAATAAACAATAACTACATCCTTACATTCCAGGTCATATGCTTTGGGTTGTTATATTGATAAAACTTAAAATGCTCACCAATCACCATCTTTCCAGCACTGTTTTTCATATTGTCCCTCAGTATTGTAAGGTATTGTATTTTACCCTCAATAAAAAGCAAATCGCTAACTCCATTAGCCGACCTCTACACCATTACATGTCCACCGCCATGCTTCACAGTTGTTTTCAGATTTTTGTCTTGAAGTTGAGTACCTATTTGGACTCCGCCAAACTGTTATCATCCCATCGGACTGAAATATATTAAATTTACTCTCATCAGCAAATATAACGTCATTCCACTACTCATTGTCTTCTCTAAGATGCTTTCTGGTAGACAGCATTCTCTTGCTTCTTGCAATACGGCTGTGAAAGTTACTTCTTCTGAACATTCTCCGTATTGTTTTGGGATGCAATTTATTTTTGGTGTCTGTGGCAATCTCAGTAGCGGGTTTTACCTGGGTTTTTTGTTTTTCTGATGGTATAACCAACTTCTCTCACAAAAAAGTTCTTGGACATCCCATATGCGGTAGATGTTCAATCCTATCTTCCTCCCGGAATCTTGTGATAATATCAGAGACTGCACTTTTCTTGATTTGTAACATTTCAGCAATTTTACAACTTTTACCTTTAGCATGGTGAAAAATTACTAGCTGCCACTCTTTGATTGCACTCTCTCGTCCTCTGCGGCACATTTTCACTTCATTTGTACATAGCACTGTAACTCACTGAATATTTACCTTCACACTGTCCGTGGCTCTTCTACACATGACCTCTGCACGGCAACTGACTTGTGTTGCAGGTTATAAATTTCATCTTCTTTGTCCGTCTTGAAGATCTACTTGTGATACAAATTCTTATAATTTTGTTAATTACCACCTATTCAATACAATAAAAACGTAGTACAAACTTACATATTTATATTTATTAAGATGTTTATATGGTACATGTTTCGCTCCTTTTCGTGAGCATCATCGGCCAACTATTATTCACTTAAGGTTGTATAAGATCATGAAACAATTCTTTTGGATTAAGATTATTCATATAAAACTTTTTTTTTTTTTTTGCTAGTTGCTTTACGTCGCACCGACACAGATAGGTCTTAAGGCGACGACGGGACAGGAAAGGGCTAGGAGTGGGAAGGAAGCGGCCGTGGCCTTAATTAAGGTACAGCCCCAGCATTCGCCTGGTGTGAAAATGGGAAACCACGGAAAACCATCTTCAGGGCTGCCGATAGTGGGGTTCGAACCTACTATCTCCCGAATACTGGATACTGGCCGCACTTAAGCGACTGCAGCTATCGAGCTCGGTCATATAAAACTAATTGACAAATCTTATAATATTTTACAAGTCATATAACAATAAAATTATGTCTTTAAGTTAAAACTTTTTGTCTAAAATCTATCTTATACAACCTTAAGTGAATAATAGTTGGCCGATGATGCTCACGAAAAAGGAGCGAAACATGTACCATATAAACATCTTAATAAATATAAATATGTAAATTTGTACTACGTTTTTATTGTATTGAATAGGTGGTAATTAACAAAATTATAAGAATTTGTATCACAACTGACTTGTGTCCGGATAATTTTGTTGAAGCACGTTAACTGCGTCCTGAGGTTCTGAGGTCACTGGTTCTCTCCTGTTTTCTGAAAGTATACATTTCAACGCCGTGTTGAATCTGTCACAAACTAGTTTGCGTGTACAAAATTTTCTCTGAACCCTAGGGCCAGTATGTAGCAAAGAGTATAATTAACTTGTCCGAATAATTATGTGAGTCACTGTACATATCCCTTCTCTGAAGGAAAGATCAGTTTCATCTGCTTCCCCTGTTGTCATTGTTTGTAGTGTTTTCAATGTATTAATTAATTTGCAGTTCAATAACCTTCATATGTCATCATGGTATTGTTTTTATTGATTGATAAGGTTATGTTAGTGTTTCTCCCACAGAATACAAAGCACACAAAGCTCCTCATTCCAAACTGAGCACACAGTGCTCTAGTGTGCGACATTGTGGTCCTGTTCCCAGTAACAAAGTTTATTTTTCAGCTTGTAGGTTTCCGAATTTAGCGAGCTGGCCACGGTGATAGGTATGATAATCTTAGCTTGCAAAGTACCTCCTGGTATGAAAACTTTTGTTTTGTTATTTAGGATATCCCGCGTCCCCACACGTTTCTCAGTATTTTAACATATTGAATAATATATCGAATTTTGTTTCATTCTGCATACGAAAGCCTGAAAATACAAAGTAATTTATGAACCAGTAGTAAAACATATTGCGCAGTCATGTCATATTCATTATGAGAGAAAAAATGTAGACTATTACATGTTATTCAACATGTTAAAGTATTGAGAAACATGTGGGGAGGCAGGATATATTATATAACAAAATGAAAGTTTTCATACCAGGAGGTACTTTGCAAACTAAGATTCTCATACCTATAACCGAGGCCAACTTGATGCGCCGCTCTCGTTAGCGCAGTAAGGGATCCATTCGGCCGTGCTATCACTTAGCAGCCAGACCACTAGGAGCGCTGCGGTCATCTTTGTTTCCAAGCTCTAACATGGACTGTGCACTTTTGTTATATATTGGTGTTCTGTGATAAAACGCGACGATCTGCTCTTCGCCACTTTCCGCACGGAAGGTGGCCATGCCTGGTTTCTTGCCTAGTCCCAAAGGAGCTAGCAATATTTTTGGTTGAGGACCGGGAGGTGGTCTTCTTGGGCCCTATGTTTTTGTAGGGGGCCGGGAGGTGGCACCCAGGAAGGGAGGGGAGGACCCTACCAATAAAAAAATTCGGTCACTAAACCAAACACAGTAAAGACAATACGCGACACTCAGCAAGATATCGGGGGACAGCTATTAGAGCTCTCTCTAGTGGATTGACCCGAGAACTACTGTTTCTGTCATAAGAGCACGTGTATTTGTGTGTGAAGTTTTTGGTGTTATTTATGCATTTTCAGTGAGTTGACATAATTAAATAGTGGCGTGTGTCATTCCTTGATATCTCCTCTCAACATGAGGGGAAAGGTATGTGCTGTGTTTGGCTGCAGTAACTATGAAGTAGAGAAGAATGCGCGGCCTTTCTTCAGTTTCCCTCGTGACAAGAAAATGTAAGTAATATTGTGTTTGCATAATTATATATTCTTCCAGTGACAAAGAGATTTTTATAGTACTTCATGATCTTCTGACCTGCTCGACCCATATTTTAACCGGCTTAAAATATAATACGCATATTTTATTGTATAGTGCAGCAGTTAACCTTCAATACAGATGTGTTGTTGTAGGTGTGATCTGTGGGTTTGATTTAATTCAAGAAAATACATATGCATATGAGTGTGGCTGGTTGTGTTCCAAGTCACCCCATTTGGAATGCCGTAATGCATTGTCAAGCACTGAAGAAAATATGGATGATTTAAGAAATGTACATGTTTTGTTGAAACAATAAGATGCAAATTTGCTTTACCCTAATGTAATGGCATTATGGCAAGTATTGCTTATAGGGAAAGTTTGAAAGTTTTGAGGCTAAATCTATAGATTTTCTTTCTGTTAGTAGGCTTCAAGTTAAAAGGAAAATTGTCCAGCTCTTAAATGTAAATTCATTTAATCATGTGTGTAAGGAATGTGCCAATATTTTTGTTGACAAGTGTTTTAATATGATGATACAATGCTTTTAAATGAGAAAAAAGAATAATATAGCCGTGAACATTCAGGCAGGAATTCTAAAGTTAAAAAAGTAATGCATAAATGAAAGATCCAAGCCCTTTCACAGCAGTCCATTTCACATCTTGATTATATGTCTAATTTCAGTCTGTAAACAATTCTTCATTCATTTATCTAGAAATGCTTTAGCAACTTTGAAGTTATAATATCTTAGTAACACTTTCTTTCTAGACGTAATTTATTTATCAATTTCCGTATATACATTTCCATTGATATTTGAATTTAGCGCGAATTTTCAGGTCAAGCCACTAGGAGCGCCACTTGCGACTTGTCTGCTATTTTAACAAGGCTAAATCCGGAAGTGTCGCGTATTGTCTCTACTGTATTTGGCTAAACTGAGCCAGTGAGGTTAGGTTAGCGTTCGTGGTCGCAGGGTGAGGTGAGGCCAGCCCACGTAGTTAAGGTCTGACGTCGTTGACTAGGCGTCAATGACCTTGCCTGCACCATAAAAATGCTGACTGAACAAAAAATTCAAATTTCCCGCCAAGAGAGTGGAAAAATGCTGACGCGGCACCCATTGTTTTAGAACGTAGGCCTACTTTGCGATTCTACTTGCGTATAAGAGTACATTAGTGAGTTCTTGGAAAGTATTGTACATTTTATTGCTATGCCTATAATGTTTGGCAATCGTTTAAAATAAAATAATAACCGCAGTACATAAACGCACATTATCGAAGGTTTCCCCGTTTGCCGTTTTGAGGACGATGAAACTATGTTTATGATATCGGCCCAACATAAAGTTAATACGACAAAGGAGAGGAAAATGAAGTTCTTTGGACACATACTGAGACATGGCTCTCTTCTCCAGATCATCATTGAAGGTAAAATACTGGGAAAGAGACCCAGGGGATGACCAAGGATGCCTTAGATCAGAAACTCCGTCGGTGAACTGGCTCGTAGTTCATATAGCAACATGAAGAGGCTAGCAGACCATCGTCAGATGTGGCTACAGCGACCAGGCATTGCCTTTCGTAGATGACGACACTGAGTTATGTACTGTAATAATACTAATGAAAAACGCCGTATTATTCAAAGCACAAGGGTGTGCACATGGTCTATAAGAGTAGCACAGAGTTTGTTTCATCTCTATACTGTACCTTTCTCAAGGCTGCGATATTTCACTTGATAAGCATTTCAGTATGAGTCATGGTTTAATGCTATGTTGAAAACCGTATATGCCGTATGTTTCATTGTACTGTGCTGTTTTAGTTCTCCCAAACACGCCTATATTGTGGGAGTTACTAACAGCCGGCTCAGTGGACAATCCGCGTTGTGGATTTCCCCCACGACGATGACCGGCAGCTCCTTGTTTACGAGTTCACCCCGCGCTAAACGAGCTGAGTTGGTTGTCGGCAAAGACGTGCGTGAGTTCCGTGATCATGTTACCGAGATGAGGAACCGTAGTCCGGAAACGTTCGAGTCGAAGTTATTAATAATCCGTCCGTCCGTTCTTAACAGATAATGTTATTTGCTTTACGTCCCACTAACTATGGTTTTTTGGAGACGTCGAGGTGCCGGAATTTTGTCTCGCAGGAGTTCTTTTACGTGCCAGTAAATTACCGACACGAGGCTGACGTATTTGAGCACCTTCAAATACCACCGGCCTGAGCCAGGATCGAACCTGCCAAGTTGGGGTCCGAAGGCGAGCGCCTCAACCGTCTGAGCCACTCAGCCCGGCTCCGTTCTTAACAGACGCCGGAGTGTCACAATTTCGTCCCCCAGTAGTTCTTTAACGTACCGGAAGCCAACAACATGGGGTTGTCACCTTTAAACACCCGTAAAAGCCATCGACCTCAGTTAACGTGGGAATAGTAGAACAACGCCGTATCCACTACAGCAGGGCCGCACTGCACGGCGCAAGGAGCAGGAGACGACTTCACTAGGTTGACCAAAGTGCAAACTCCCATTCCACTTCCCGTACACCTGTCTCACCCGTTCGGACTGTCTTCGTCTTCTCCACCTTCATCGCTGATTCTCCTCTCACTGCGAAATGTTTATGTGCGGTGAGCGGTGACACTGTTGTATGGGACAATGTACCGGTGTTAAAACACTCTTCTTTCAATTTGGTTTGAAGCAGGCATTTTATCTTCTCTAGCTCTTATTTTCCTTTATCTTTGCAATGATACCAGTTATACCTGGAAAAAGGGACCGGCTGACAGCAATTCTGAGACCCTTCTTTAAATTACAATCAGAAATAGGGCTACTCACACGCAATCTAGTTTTCGTACAAATCGAAACAGAAAAAAAAAATCACATATGCATATGGAACGAAACATAGGAATAATCTTAGCTGTTTCTCGATGCAGCTTAGGAAAATCTTCCTTCGACAAATTCTCGTAGAATTTGAGCAAAGCCTTTGTATTGGAAAATATATCTTTTCGATTAACTTATCACATAATTGTTGTCCCACGGATTAAGCATTTGGCTTTATCGTTACGACCAAAAAAAAAAAAAAAAAAAAAAAAGTTGTGGTCATGCACTTATCTATTTCAATGATAAACAAGCTGTCTATCACTGAACACTTCGTCGCTCAGCACATTACACCGTCCGAGTCAAGCCGAGTTGAGCCGAGTGCACGGAGTCTCTGCGCCTCGATTTGCACGCGTGAAATTTTGGGCGTTTGAGAGGCCCTGCACTACAGTGTAGTGCCTACACTACTGCGACCGGCAGTCAAACGTCATGCCTGCATTGACGCAGGGGGACGCCCTTTCGAACATTTGTTGTAAATGGAGCAGCGTATGAAACCTGTGCAGGTAAACAGACTTAAATGAGTAGAATTTTGCTTAACTTTTGTCTGGATCGTTTCCGGAATATGGTTCCTTATCTCAAAATGACCCATTTGCCGTCCTCCATCATCGCTGAAAGTTTGTAACATAATCACGGATACACTCTGTATATTTGAAATATCAACAGAAATATACTAAGAGCGGAAGAAAACTCATTTGGGGATTAAAGGGTAGGCCCAGCCTTAGAGCCTTTAGGGGCGGCTCGCTCCTGTTGGTTACGCCTCTGGATCTAGAGCTGCGTTTACACTAGCGAAAGTCGCTCGCGAAAGTCGCTCGGGTGAAACTTACTCGCACTACCCAAAACAGAGCGCAATTCCGAGCGAAAAATAGCGCGAGAGGGGCGAGCCGCCTTCGACAAGCCTGAACGCTTCAGTTCTGGTTTTGCAGCCAACATGAAAACTTGTTTTGTCCCTCCAGCCGCTGCAGCCGCGTTTTCCATCATATCAATGTCATTTTTGATCAAGAATTATTCCTTGGAAGAAGCCAATATGGAAACAGCCTTATGAGATAAATGGTACAGGAACCCATTGATGATACAATTAAGAACTTCGTCCGCATGAGTACCCAAGATTTTGAACAACTCGTTTCACTGATCAGTCAAAAAGTTGAAAAACAAGACACAATATTCAGAGAAGCAGTAACAGTGAGAGAAAGATTGGTTGTCACACTGCGTTTCTTAGCAACTGTTGATTCGTTCACAAGTTTGCAGTATTTATTTAAAATATCGAAGTGCACAATATCAAAAATCGTCCCAGAAGTTTGTGATGCGTTGATTGAAACACTTCAGGATTATGTGAAGGTAAGGATAATAATTAATCGCATTTAAAACAGTGTTCGACTAGGTATTATGCATGTATTTTGATAAAAGTAAAATGAACAAATAGGAATGCTAATAATTAAAAATCACACACTATTAATTCAATTTAGAAATACATTTCGTATCCAAACCGCATCCATTTAAAAATATCGTTTGATATATTTGTTAATTGTTGTGGATCAGTACAAAAAATGGGTAAAGATGTAAAATAAGGATAAAATAATGGAAGAAAAAAATAAATCACAAACCAAGTAAAATTTGTCACAAGCGCAATAGCCCATCTAAATATGACGAATCCAAATGTTCAGGGCTTGTGCCTTCTGAATGTGAATAGTTTTTGTTTTTAGGAATCTACATAAAATCTCTATTTTTGTAGAGATCGATGAGCTGCAAGCACTGTTCTCGATTCATCCCTCGCGCAAATACGGGGACTACGTTTACACTGAGAGAAATTCGATTAGCGAAACCCTTTGATGCGCGGACAAAAACCGACTGACCTCCGGCTCGCAACGAGGGTCCTCATTCCGCAATTACTCAGGGGTGGGGGAGCGCCTAGTGTAAACAAAGCTTAAGGGGCGCCAGTGTTTGTAACCAATGAATTGTAGGCGCAAATGTGGTCGTCCCGCAGTTCATTTCTAGACCGCAAGGTCTGATTATAAGAAGCGATCATTTCATTCAGTAAGTATTCTTTATTCATATTTTACAAGATAGTGTTAGTATTCCCTCCTATCTCCAACGACCATTACGTGGTTAGCGTTGAGCTCTTTCCGTAGCATGATCAGCGTTACACCAATCAATGAAATGACGGTGGCAACGGCTCCCGTAGCGTGGAGGACGTGTTCTGCAGTCCAGGGTACATACTTGGTCTCTGATCTGTGGAGGAGAAAACTACGTTTAAAGGAGAGAGGTAAGAGAAAAGAAGCGGATAAAATAATGCCGTATTAATAAATGCTTCATTCGTCGTTGCACACCAATTACGTTATCAAATGCTGTTGGTACATATATCAAACAGTTGAATGTTAATAAATATGGAGTTCGAAGATACATTCCCAACATTGGTCCTCCGGCCTGGATATGGATTTCAACGGCAAACTCCATGAACCTGGCAAGTTTTGGTATTTACAAGGTATCAAAGGATATAATCTAATGAAATACTATTACTTACTGCATCAATTGTCGTGAAACATGTTGATTTTGTGTGTTTCACCGCATTGCCTTGGACATTTTGATTATGACATCTACCGTAGTGTTTACAAACTAACCTGTACCAAAGAGAATAAGCAACCTGTACAAAACAACGGATTGCACATCGTTATAATGACAAGTAGCGTCATCTAGTGTGACATATGAGAACTAAGATCCATGGCACGGAAATTCTAACACGGTTACATTCGTGCCGCATGATTTAGAAGGCGGAAATTAGACGGAATTGACGCGTAAAGACGACACCAGTCACTCGTATTAATCTCTACAAATTCAACATGGATCCCGATACAAAGAGAGCTCTAATGAAGAAAAGATCCGTTCTTAAAGCCGGTTTAACACGCATACAAAGCTTTGTGAGCTCAGAACTTGATACGGCAGACTCAACTTTAATCGAAGTAAAACTGAATAGGCTACTTTCTCTTAAGGAAGATTTCAAATACATTCAAACTGAACTCGAGCTAAATGATGACGAAAATATCGATTCACATATCGATTACCACCAGGAATTCGAAAATAATAGCGATCTTCTGGAAGCTAAGCTTAGAAAGGCTATCATTTCCCAGACTTCATATTTAGCTGACGAAGTACGTTCTCTTTCAACCAATGATGTAGGAAGGCAAATAAAATTGCCAGAAATCAAGCTCCCTACATTTGACGGTACATTGACAACTTGGCTTCACTTCAGGGACACCTTTCAGAACCTGATAGTTAATAACAATGATCTGTCAAATGTTGAGAAGTTTCATTACATGTTATCCTCGCTTAAAGGAGAAGCCAAGGATGCTATTAGGAATATTGGCATTTCAGACTCCAATTTTACTGTAGCTTATGACCTTCTCGTGAGCAGGCATCACTCGCCAAAATTAATAGCTGCTGAATATATTAAACAGATCCTAGAATCATCGGGTAAAGTATGTTCAACCGAAACAGAGATACGCCAACTCGTAAATAAATTCCGAGGTAGCATTGATGCGCTGAACGCACTAGATACTAAGATTATTCTAGATCTTGTTCTAAACGAGCTCTTACTATCGCGAGAAATTGAGACTAGAATTCGAAAATAAACATTCTCATCTAGAAGCTGTAGAGTTTAAAGAACTTGTTAAGTTCTTGGAGAGACGTTGTCAGACATTGCAACTTTGTGCCTCCAACCCCTCTCCCAGTCTATTGCAAAACCATCAGACAAGTTCAAGGTCAAAAATCGCAGCTCAACACTCATACATTACAACGTCAAGACAATGTTGCATCTGTTCAGATGAACATCAGCTTTATAGGTGCCCAGACGTTCTTAGATTGTGATGAAAGGTTCAAAATAGTAAAGGATAAAAATCTATGCAGCAATTGCCAGAGCTCATCTCACACTTGGAAGGCATGTACATCAAAAACATCATGTAGATTATGTAACAAATATCACCACACGTTGTTGCATCATGAGACTGACCATATATCGTCTCCTGCAAATCAAAACAACAATTCACAACAATCATCTTATCATTCTCTGAGAAGCACATCCAAGAATCAGATACTTCTGAGTACGGCTTTAGTAAAGATCACGGACGGTCAGGGAAGATTCCATTTAGTTCGCGCCATACTCGACAATGGTTCGCAGAGTAACTTTATATCCGAACACATGGTGCAACAACTGAGACTGAAAAAGAAAAAGACCAGCGCCATAACACTGCAAGCTTTTGGTGAACTCACATCCCAAGCAAACACAGCAGTGAATATTGAGGTTCACTCAACAATCAACGATTATCACTTCAACATGGAATGTATTGTTCTTCCCAGAATAACTGGCAATATACCTGTCTCACATATGAATTGCAAGGACTGGAACATTCCACAAGACATCACTATCGCTGATCCTGACTTTCACATCCCTCAGGCTACCAATTTACCGATTGGCGTACAGTTTTTCTTACAGCTCCTGCAACCCAGAAGAAAAAGCCGACAAGGGTACCCATGCCTACAGAACACACAGCTAGGATGGATTTTCAGCGGAGAATATTCACAACTCAATCGAGAAAGGGAAGAGGAGACACCAACCAAGTCGCTCTTTATTAGATCTGACCTCAACTTAGAAATACAAATTCAGAAGTTCTGGAGCCTCGAGGAAGTGAACCATGTTACACACTCACCTGAATAGAAGGAATGTGAAGCCCATTTCAAGTACACCACAAGAAGAGATGAAACTGGGAGATTCATCGTAGAGCTACCCTTTAAGAGAGAGTTGCAACTTGGAAACTCAATGCAGACTGCCAGCCGACGTTTTCATCTATTAGAACGGAAACTACAAACTCAAGACGACCTTCGTAAAAATTACATCACCTTCATGAGAGAGTACCAGACCCTTGGACACATGACGGAACTTCAGTCAGAACCCGTTGAAGGAGAAAGATATTATATGCCTCATCACGCTGTTGTCAAGCATTCTAGCAGCACTACTGAAACAAGAGTCGTATTTGATGGATCAGCAAGGACTGACAACGGTACTGCCTTAAACGATATCTTAATGGTAGCACCTACAATTCAAGAAGATCTTTGCTCATCCGCACTCACAACATTGCTTTCACCGCTGATATTGAAAAGATGTACTGCCAGATAATGGTTCATCCTAAACATCGACACTTACAGTGCATCCTATGGAGAGAACATCCTCAAGATAATCTAAAATCTTATGCTCTTAACACTGTCACATACGGCACGTCTGTAGCATCGTTTCTGTCCACAAGATGTCTCCAGCAATTAGCACTCGAAGAAGCGTCCGAATTCCCGAGAGCGGCCGCGATCCTCAAACGTGACTCCTATGTTGATGACTGTCTTTCTGGAGCAGATACTTTAGAAGAAGCCCTGGAGCTGTGAATCGAGTTACAACAGCTTCTCAGTCGTACAGGGTTTCCTTTGCGAAAATGGTGTTCCAATAGCCCTGAATTACTGAACTCCATCCCAGAAAGATTACGAGAAACTAAGCACTCGTTAACTGACAACGTTAGTGACATGGTAAAGACCTTAGGGTTGACTTGGCATCCATCCACGGACGAGTTTCAAATAAACTGTAACGCAAATTTTCAAGAATTAATGGGTGATATGACGTTCAAAAAGAGAATGGTGCTCTCAACGATATCCTCAATTTTTGACCCACTTGGATTTATAAGCCCTGTAGTAATCAGCTTCAAGGTTTTTCATGCAACGTCTCTGGCAGGAAAGGTCAGGATGGGATGACCTTTACCAGTAAACTTACTTGATATTTGGTTGAAATTATATGATCAGGTCCCCATGCTTAATAGCATCAAGGTTCCAAGGTGTGTTCTCGCTGAAGGGAAAATCAAGTCCATAGACATCCATGGTTTCTGCGATGCTTCACATCACTCTTATGGCGTCTGTATTTACGTGAGGTCTGTGAACAACAAGGGTGACGTTCTTCTCAGATTGTTATGCGCAAAATCGAGAGTCGCACCTTTAAAGCAAGTCTCAATTCCCCGACTAGAATTGTGTGGTGCCTTACTGCTCTCCCATCTCCTGAAGAAAACACTTGCCTCTCTACAACTGCAATTCACTAAGATACAACTTTGGACTGACTCGTCAACTGTACTAGCATGGTTAAATGCGTGCTCCACTAAATGGAAGACGTTCGTAGCAAATAAGGTTGCAGAAATTCAAGAAATTGCTCCCTCGAATCACTGGTCTCATGTTAAATCACAGGATAACCCAGCAGATCTCGTCTCGCGAGGCATTGAACCAACAGACATGAAGAACAACATGCTGTGGTGGCACGGTCCAGCCTGGCTATGCTTAGACCCCTCAGCTTGGCCGAAACAAGAAACTATCTCCGACCCTAACAAGGTACCGGACAAAAGAATATTAACTTCACTTGTTATTGTGCAACATAACGACTCATTTCTAAACACATTCTCTTCGTTAAACCGACTTCTCAGGACGATTAGCTATTGCCTCAGATTTGGTTCAAACTGCAGGAGAAACCCCGATGATCGCGACATGTCCCATGTCAAGGCCCTAGTACAAGTACTAGTTTAGCTCGGTCATCGGATTCTGGGGGACCGAGAACATCATGCGGGAATGAATCGGAGCTTCCCAAATATCTTCCACCAAAGCAAAACACTTCATAGCTAGTTCAAACATCAACACATTACTTAAAACTGGCAAATTATTATTATTATTCTTCTTCTTATTATTATTATTGTACCGGGAGGTACACCTCAACTCCGCTCATTCAAAAGAAGCGCCTTAATGAACTCTATATATCCAACAGGACGTGAAACTGCTATTGCATGAAGTTAGGACATTAATCAGAAGATGTCACTACTGCATAATTGAAATGTTTGTCATTTCTAAGTTTACTAAACTGATTGGAGGTATTTTGTTTTGTTTTTGCTGTACTTCAAGAAGTTTGGACATTTCTCCATAGATGTCATTACCAAAAACTCTGGTCATGCACTCTGGTGCAAGGTGAAAGAACTTGTAATTTAAAGAAGTTTGGTGTTTCTAGGGTTTCATAACTGAATCAGTGTTCATTTATTTTTGGGCTGGCAACACTTCTTTTTCATTCCGCCAGTTTTGAATCTGACCAATTAGAAATTTCTGTCATTATTTTTCAGCCTACCACAGGCTTCTTGTCGCTTTTTGAATTGTCCAATAAAAATTGAGAGGGTGTATCCGGATTAGTCCAGAATCCTCTGGAACCTTCCCTTCGGGTATATGAGCTGCGGTTTTTCTGGCTACCTTGTCTATTGATCGTCGTCTTTCTGAGTGTGTGCATTAAGACACGAGGCGGGGCGCCTCATTCTTCGCAAGGCAGACCAGCAGCCGAGGTAATGTCCACCAGACTTATTTTTCTGTAGCTACATCCACAGACTTACGCGAGGGGAAGGTCCGAATTTCTAACTATGTAACCAACCTTTTCTAAAATTTTTGTTCAGCTAATGTAAAATTTCATAAAGTCTTTAACTGTACATCGGGGATAGAGAGTGCGTTACCCTCTCGAGGTCCCCTTCAACTTAGTTTGAGGTGACTACGATTTAGTAACTGGTTTTTTCCTGTAATGTATTAAATTAACCTTCATTTGAGTCACCTCAATAGCTTGGGATTAGCCCCTGTATCACTGGGCCGAGAGCCCCGTTAAGATTTTATTCTTCATTATATAGGAGTGCAAGTGTACGCCTCCATTCATTTTGTGTTCGGGCCAGTAATCTAACCTGTTCTTTTTCCATGAAGGCCCAGTGGGTTGGGCAATAGATACCCCAGTGTAAAAGAAATTTAAATTGTAGTTCGAGCCTAGAGAGGCCAGAGACCTTAAGCGGGCTGTCGGAGAGCATGTGAGCTCTTTTCTAAGTTTTCCATAATATTGTGAGGTGCCTTGGGAAGGCCGTAAATTGTTACTGTTGGAGCGTAGTGCTCGAGAACACTGTCTACTGGGAGATATCTCTCCTTATCTGACTAACGGAATATTTGCGGAAATTGTAGATTTGGAGCCTGAAGCTCAACAAAATCCTAAATTACCGATTGTTGGAGTTTCCATTACCGAGCTCGATAGCTGCAGTCGCTTAAGTGCGGCCAGTATCCAGTATTCGGGAGATAGTAGGTTCGAACCCCACTGTCGGCAGCCCTGAAGATGGTTTTCCGTGGTTTCCCAGTTTCACACCAGGCAAATGCTGGGGCTGTACCTTAATTAAGGCCACGGCCGCTTCCTTCCCACTCCTTCCTGTCCCGTCGTCGCCATAAGACCTATCTGTGTCGGTGCGAAGTAAAACAATTTGCAAAAAAAAAAAAGTTTCCATTTCTTGTTTCAAGATTGCTATTTGTACCCGTCATGTTGTTATGTTCAAAATGGTTAAGTTTGAAATTCTGAAAGAAATATAACCTTTATTTAAAGTTTTAATTCAATTTCTGATATCGTAGTTAGACCCATTCGACACCCGCACCTTCTTTCACCTCTTTCTGCTCCACGGGTAACACCCGGAACAGTTCTTCTTCTTATTATTATTATTATTAAGCCTCTGTGGCTCAGCCGGCAGCGCACCGGGCTCTCACCGCTGGATACCGTGGTTAAAATCCTGGCCACTCCATGTGAGATTTGTGCTGGAGAAAGCGGAGGCAGAACAGGTTTTTCTTCGGGTACTCCGGTTTTCCCCGCCATCTTTCATTCCAGCAACACTCTCCACTATCATTTCATTTCGTCTGTCGGTCAATAATCATTACCCCAGAGGAGTGCGACAGGCTTCGGCAGCCGGCACAATTCCTATCCTCGCCGCTAGATGTGGGCTTCATTCATTCCATTCCTGACCCGGTCAAATGACGGGAAACAGACCATGGATTTTCATCTTCTTATTCTTCTCCTCCTTCTTAATCTGTTTGCCCTCCAGGGTCGGTTTTTCCCTCGGACTCAGTGAGGGATCCCACCTCTACCGTCTCAAGGGTCGGGGGATACAACTGGGGAGAATGACCAGTATCTTGCCCAGGCGGCCTCATCTGCTATGCTGAACAGGGGCCTTGTCGGGGGATGGAAAGATGGGAAGGAAGAGGGAAGGAAGCGGCCGTGGCCTTAAGTTAGGTACCATCCCGGCATTTGCTTGGAGGAGAAGTGGGGAAACCACGGAAAACCACTTCCAGGATGGCTGAGGGGGTAATCGAAACCCCCTCTACTCAGTTGACCTCCCGAGGCTGAGTGGACCCCGTTCCAGCCCTCGTACCACTTTTCAAATTTCGTGACAGAGCCGGGAATCGAACCCGGGCCTCCGGGGGTGGCAGCTAATCACACTAACCACTACATGTGGATTTTAATTTTAATTATTATTATAGTTGTCTAACAAATGACCAAAGGCAGAAGTGACTAAAAATGCTACAACACTTTTCGCAAGATTTTTTTTTATTTGCGCCAGTCCAAAACAATCGTCCTTTTACATGAATTTTGTCAACTTTTAGACTCACGATCTTTTCAAATTCAGAAACGTTTTACACACATATTCATATAAATGTGCATTCTAATTTTTTGATGAAGGGGACTTCAAAATAACCGGAAAATTTTGTCAAATATTTAGGGTGAGGCAACGGTAGAAGATAGTATCAATACATGTAACAAGCTTTAACAGCTGACTTGATATCCTGAAGCCTTCAATCTTAAATACAATTTAAGGAATGTCTAACAAAGATCTTAAAGATCTTTTATCAAGAAATATTATTAATCAAAGGTTTTTATTCACAACAACGATCATCTTGCGATTTTATGAATACAACTGTTAGTTCCCACAAACTTTATCATCAAGATTTTAATTAACAATTCAACCAGTTTTATTTTTTGACTATGTGACTTGCAACTTTAACGAAGTTTGCTAAGAATTTATTTTAAATGTCCTTTCAAATAAAAGTGTTTTTGATTTGTGTTTCCAACTGAATAATGTAATTGTATTCTAATAAATTATTGTGATTTATTCCAGCTGATGATGTCCCTTCGGGTAGAAGCATGTACTAGATGTAATAAATCATATATGTATTGAATAGGCGGACCACTTAAATATGATATTTAAATTATTCTTAAATATTCGCTACTTGATTAAATTTACAATGTCATAGCACTTCGCACTCGAAAATTAACTTACAGTTGTGGGCACATTGATGAAGTCATCACAGCCTTGAAAATGTTTCAGTGATGTGTTGGTCGTTGATCAGTCTCCACATGGGACCAATCGAATCTGAATCCTTAAGAAATCGAAAACATTTTACGTATTGTTCTAATTTTACTGACTTATCGTAGTTGTTTACACCCCACTTCACTGCTCATCTATCTGGCATAATTATAACATTTCTCACATCTGCACAGATATCATGAGAAGGGAAATGTTGGTACAAGTGTCTTAAACGGCACACCGTTCACCTGAAAGGACGGCCCTTAAGGACTCCCAGACGGTGTCCTCCCTAGAGAACGGAAAGCTTCTTTTATTTTCCTCTCTACATTTGAAGTCAAACATTGGACTCGAATAATGCTAAGAAAATTACATTACATTGTGAAACTGTAAATTCTCATCAATAAGGAAGACTGTTTGGCATTAAGTGACTGACTTTCAGCGCGCAGTTCACTGGTTGAATTAAGGCACGGACTATCGAGCTCCGTCCGAGCATACTTGTATAGTGTCGGTGAGGGGCTTGAGATGTTAGGGGGAAGCGCTCTGGTGGACGTTCTGGAGGGGTGGAAGGGTGCGGGAAGTCCATAGCAGTGTAGCAGTAAAGATGTCCTCACAAACCCTTATACACCGAGCTCGATAGCTGCGGTCGCTTAAGTGCGGCCAGCGTCCAGTAATCGGGAGATAGTGGGTTCGAGCCACACTGTCGGCAGCCCTGAAGATGGTTTTCCGTGGTTTCCCATTTTCACCCCAGGCAAATGCCGGGGCTGGACCTTAATTAAGGCGACGGCCGCTTCCTTCCAATTCCTAGGCCTTTCCTATCCCATTGTCGCCATAAGACATATCTGTGTTGGTGCGACGTAAAGCAAATAGGAAAAAAAAAACCTTATACGAGGATGCGCCAGCCAAATCTCCATGTCGCAAGCAATAAAATTAAATAATAATTTATGATCTTGTGTGCCCTATTATTTATATTTTAAGAAGAAAAACAATAAATAATGATATTGAAATGTAACCTTTGAGACCAGGAATTTTGGTTCAAATTGGGCCTCTGGCTTGCACCCCGCGTTTTGTGAGGGTTGGCAGAAATCGCACGGAAGACTTGAATGAGTGCGGTGGTACTGGTCAGTAGCAAATAAAGAGTTGTTGGAAAATGTACTGTGGCCGCCATTCCAACCTGAGAGTCCTCCGGCCGCTGCCACTGCGGCCATGGCCAGAGACAATTCCGCTATTCAATACTTTGTGAAAATTTCTTTCCAACTATAGATCATTCCATGTTAAGAAAACAGTACTGCTCTTATGTACCTACAAGGAGTTAATAATTCCTCATGATTAAGGAATATTATAATATAATTTATATTGTGTTTTTTTGCCCCTGAGGTATTAAAATAACTGCCGGCCCCGTGGTGTAGGGGTGGAGTGCCTGCCTCTTACCCGGAGGCCCCGGGTTCGATTCTCGGCCAGGTCAGGGTTTTTTACCTGGACCTGAGGGCTGGTACGAGGTCAACTCAGCCTACGTGATTAGAATTGAGGAGCTATCTGACGGTGAGATAGCGGCCCCGGTCTAGAAAGCCAAGAATAATGGCCGAGAGGATTCGTCCTGCTGACCACACGACACCTCGTAATCTGGAGGCCTTCAGGCTGAGCAGCGGTTGCTTGTTACGCCAAGGCCCTTCAAGGGCTGTAGTGCCATGGGGTTTGGTTTGGTTTATTAAAATAACTACTTATCATTCTCTTTTTCATAAAATTTTCGGGGAGGAAGCACAATGGTGGAAGCAGCCATTCCTTTTGAGTCGCTCTGGTCCATGTAACGGGTAATCGCCGGCAGATTATCGCTGTTGAAGAGGTAATCTCTCTCTGTGTGTGTATTCCAATATTTCTTCCTCCTTTTATCTTGGACTCAGATGCTGGGTTTAAGAAATGTTCGCATCGCTATTTTCCCGTTGTCGTGTGAAAACCAAAATGAGGCTCTCTAAAACCCCCGTCCCTTTGAATTAATAAAAAATTAATTATCAGCTTAGTTTTTCCCTCTTTTATACTGAAATTAATTACCGGGCGAGTTGGCCGTGCGGTTTGGGGCGCGCACCTGTGAGCTTGCATCCGGGAGATAGTACGTTCGAACCCCACTGTCGGCTGCCCTGAAGATGGTTTTCCGTGGTTTCCCATTTTCACACCAGGCAAATGCTGGGGCTGTACCTTAATTAAGGCCACGGCCGCTTCCTTCCCATTCCTAGGCATTTCCTATCCCATCGTTGTCATAAGACCTATCTGTGTCGGTGCTACGTATAGCAAATAGCGTAATACTGAAATTAAATATTGAGTTTCACACATTTATGTGGCGCCGTGTATACGTATTGCTGTGAAAATCAAACCGAGCCCCCCCCTAAAAACCCGTCCCCTCGAGTTCCTAAAACAAATTTCAACTTAGTTTTTCCCCCTTCCGTCTTGAAACTGAATGCCGAGTTTCGCCAGTATACAGTATGTGCCGCCATTTCCCCATGTTGTTGAGCAGAGTCGTTGTAAATGGCAACCGTTTTGTCATAAGAGAAATACTGTTTTCTTAACGTGGAATGATCTATAGTTGTTGTCGGGTTAGTTTTTCGTTACTGCATCAGAAATACCCTATCTGTTTTATAGGGTTAGGGCATTGTAGGATATCACGTTTTGTTTTCACTCTGCTTATTTGATTAATCCTTCCCCCCCCCCCCCCTTCCCGCTCATTCTTAAGAATATTCTATTTACACGATTATAAACACAGAACGGGTTTGTATGTACTAAAATCCACAGTTCTAGCCTTCAGGTAAGGAACTCAATGTTGAAAACACCACACGCCACTGGGCCCAAGTGACGAGAAGATACGAGCCCCGTGGTCCTCAATAGACCCAAACGATAAAGAAGAAGAAAAATAAAAGGAAAAATAAAAATAATAGTAAGTCAATAAATAAGTATTGCATTTCAACTGACGAGGAACACGTATAACAAAAAGATTTTACCTTATGGGGCTAAATTGAGGCATCTAGACACTATTGTTACACCCGAGTGCCTGTATGGAACGGAACCATTGGATATGATTGGAAAAGGTGGACTTGAAACTATCCGGAAGAGAGAAAGAAAAATGCTGGGCCCATTTGTAAACAATGGGGAAAGGAGACTCAAATCTAACAGAGAATTCTATCAAAGAACAGAAGGAGTGGTTGAACTGATGAGGATGGACAGTTACAGACTAACTAAGGAAGAGTATCTTTGAATTCTTCATGAAGAGGGAGACAAAGCTGAAATGGTTTCAAGAAGTGAGGTTGGACTTGAAGATGGGATTCCAGAAGATTGCATCATGGACAGAAATCAATTTAGACAACTCGTCGAAAAGTTCCGTGGTTTCCAGGAGACTGGAGAAACACTGGTGGGAAAAGCGATATCCTGTACGGAAGAGCAGAAGAAGGAAGCTGGAGAAAGGACGAAAAGATACTGGCAGGGAATGAAGGCAGAGAAGGCTAAAAATACTGCAAAGATTGTTAAATGTGGTCCATGGACTGGCGAAACGAAAACAAAATAATACACAAGGCCAACTCATTCAAATATCTTGGAGAATGGAGAACCCCAAATATTAATGAGGACCTTGCAACGAAGAGTAGATGCACTAAATTAGAAAGAGCTTATCATCTTTGTAAGAACATATACAAGTCTAAATCCCTCTACTTGAATCTTAGACACTACAACGTGTATGAGATATATATGCAGTTTAAGAAAATATTACCACGTGTCTTTCCTAAAATTAGAGTGGTCGCGACTCCATGTTCGTCGAAACCATCATACTTTGTCTCTCCTCCATCGAGTTCTTACTACATCTTCCCCATCCTACCTTTCTTCACGTTTCCATTACTTCTCAAATGTTCATGACAGACATACAAGGGCTCAAACATCCAACCTGCTCATCATCCCTCACCATCGAACTGCCGCATATAACAGCTCATTCTCGGTGTTTGCCGCACGAGAATGGAATCGTTTACCGGACGATGTCAGGAAATACCAACTACAGTGTCATTTAAAAGAGCGTTAAGAGGTGCAACAGGATGCGAGTGACCTGTGAATTTCTGGCCTTTCAGTGATCGTGCTACTACAATATCATTACTAGCTATTATTATTATTATTGTTATTATTATTATTATTATTATTATTATTATTATTATTATTATTATTATTATTATTATTATTATTATTATTATTATTATTATTATTATTATTATTATTATTGCTGTTGTATGTATGTCCTACTGTGGTGGAATTTTATTTCAGTTGTACTTTGATTGTGTTTTAATTGTGTCTTCTAGTATTAATTACGGTAGTATTACTTATGACTTTAATTTATACTAATTGGTTTAGTGTAAGAGAAGGCCCAATGGCCCAATGGTAACTGTCATGCCTCTCTTGTGCCAATAAAGATATTTATCTATCTATCTATCTATCTAGTAAGACCATCTGTACTGTACGCCTCAGAATGCCTAAACATGACCCGGAAAGGACAACTCAGAAAACTGGAACTGAAAGAGAGAAAGATCCTCAGAAGGATTGCGGGTCCCATTAAAGAAGGAGATGGGTACAGAACCAGGTACAACAAGGAACTGTACAGTAAAATATAGAGCATTACAGCAGCTATGAGGAAGAGAAGACTAAAATGTTCTATGATCACATAGTCAGGATGGGCAGCCAGAGACTCACTTCAAGGATCTTCAACACTGTATCTAGAGGGAAATCAACAAATGCCAAATGGACGAATTTACTTCGGAAAGACCTGCAATACCTAAACATTGATCACATTGACATTTACAACCGAGATAATTTCAGAAAGTTAATCAAGACATCTGACTCTCTCCAGTCGCTAACAACTAAATCACTGCGACCAGGAATAGGGGTGAAATGGACTCAAGAAAGAAAAGACATCCATAGCGCTAGAATGAAGGAATACTGGGCTAAGAAGAAGAAAAGAGCTCACCAGACTTAAGAACCACGCGGTCCATCGTAGGCCTAAACGAAGAAGAAGAAGAATAAATAAATAAATAAATAAATTAAATAAATAAATAAATAAATAAATAAATAAATAAATAAATAAATAAATAAATAAATAAATGGACGCATAACTAAATAAATAAGGCTATGTGGCCTGGCAATAGTAAACTTACCTTGCATGCCGGGTTTGTTCCATCTGGAGTGCAGCCACCACCGTCATGAGGATGAAGACATGAACGCCTACTCCCGTTGCGCTGTGGATCCTGGATAGATAGTCCTTGCTCCACATGATCTGGACGAAACCTGTAATACACTGATGAACGTCTCTTCATTTATTTGTTGAATACAACAATAGTAAAGGACAAGCTTAAAGAGTACAGAAAGTAAAATCTTGAATGCTAGCAGATTGTGTTTCAGCGGTGCTTGGATATTCCCTTTGTTTACTGACGGGACTCTATAAAGTCCCGCCTTTTAAAATTCACTGCGGGAATTGAACATTACCTGGAAATCTGACGGGACTCCGCAGTCCTCTTTACTCGCGGCGATTGGAAATTAGAACTGTGTGTGTGTGGGGGGGGGGAGGGACCATGTACAGGCAGAAAAGAGTACCCGAGTTTGTGTGATATAGTGGACGGGGGAGGGGGATACATCTAAACAACGAGCTGGAATAACAAGAGAGGAGCTATCTACTTGACATCAGCGCTCCTTGTGGAGGCAAATTCATAAAGTGCAGCCATGTTTCGAATTGTCAAAACAAAGCGAGTTGGCGCGAGAACATGTGATCAGGTGACATCGATATTGTGCGTGGTGACTGAACAACGTAAGCTTTAAGAAATGAGAAGTTAGATTCTCGCCTTAAAGGAGCTCAGCGTACCGGAGTATAGTGAACGATAATGTTCCCCTCTTCCGACTTATCTTCTTCTTCTTTTCTAGCTATTTTAATCCACTGCTGGATATAGGCCTCTTCCATATGCTTCCATCGTCTTTGGTCTTGAGTCACTTGGAACCAACGTGTTCCAGCCAACAGCTTTATGTCATCGAGTCATCTCTTCTGGGTCTTCCAATGCCTCTCTTGTGTTCCCATGGTCTCCAATGAACAATCCTAGAGGTCCAACTGTTGTAGTCTTGTCGAGATACGTGTCATACCCGTTGCCATTTTAGTCTTGCTACTCTCTCTAGGATGTCTGTTACATTCGTTCTTCTCCTGATGTCCTCTGAACGGATCTTATCCCTAAGGCTGATCCCTAGCATCTGTCGCTCCATGGCTCGTCGTGTTCGCTGAAGCTTGCGAGCACTTTCCTTCGTCGGAGTCATCGTTTCCAGACCGTAAGTAGTAACTGGCAGCACGTACGTATTATAAACCTGGACTTCAGGTTAATTGGAATATCCTTGTTGGTCAGGATGAATCTTAGTTTTCGGAATGCTATCCAACTTATACCTATTCTGCAAGGAATTTATGCACGTTGATTGTCTTTTCCCAGTTTTATATTGTGTCCAAGATAGATGTACTCAGCGACAGCTTCTATATATTGGTTTCCCATTTTAAGTGGTTGACTGTCTGGGCTTAGTATTTTCGTTTTATTGATGCTCATTTCCAAACCAATATTAGCAGAGGCAGTTTTTAATTCTTGGATCATGCTTTCTAGCTCATCTAGCTCATCTTATGAGCACAATGTCATCGGCAAAACGCAGGCGGTTCAAATATAACCCGTTGATTTTTATTCCCTTATTATCCCAATGAAGGGTTTTGAATACATCTTCCAATGCAAGGGTAAACAGCTTTGGAGAGATTGTGTCACCTTGTCGAACACCTTTGCCAACTGGGATTTTATTGGTGGTGAGATCTTCGTCCACTCTGACTACCATTGTTGCTTGATCATAAATGTTTTCCAGGAGCTTTATATACCTTGAGTTTATCATGGCATTTTCAAGTGCCCTCATGATTGCCCAAATCTCCACTGAGTCAAAAGCTTTTTTATGATCAATGAATCTTGACGTTGTACTCAGTGGTTTTTCAAGAAGAAGGCGCATAGTCTGGATGTGTTCAACAGTTGAGAAACCTTTACGAAATCCCGCTTGCTCGGCAGGTTGATAAAAATCCAGTTCTCTTGTGAGGTAGTTGTTTACAGTCTTAGTCAGGAGCTTGTAAAGGTGTGATAACAAACTCACAGGACGATAGTCCTCTAAATTTTCCTTATCACCTTTCTTGACAAGAAGTATCACTTCAGCATTTTTCCAATTTTCTGGTATTCTTCCAGAGTTAATACGCTTGTTGAGGAGTATTCTCACGGCTTCTATCAGATCTCTTCCACCTAATTTCAGCATTTCATTCGTTATTTTATCCCCCCAGGGGATTTTTATTCCTTAGTTGTTTAAGTGCATTTTCAATCTCAGCAGTGGTTACTTCCGGTGTTAATTCATGTGTATAATTCTGGGCTAGTTGATGTATACAGCTTGTAGTAGAAATCTCTAATACACTGAAGAAAATGGAAATTGCAACACCCAGAAGGAGTGGTGCTACATTGCTGCACTGGAACATGCAGGACGAGTGTTCGGTTGTGCTTCGATGATTACACTTTCAGGTCCCTCTGACCGCAAGTTTGGATAAGAATCAATACAGGATGTCCCCACCACGAGCTGCAATACATTGATGAATTTGTCGAGGCATAGAGTCAGTAAGGCCCTGGATCGCTTCCTGAGGAATTGTGGCCCATGCTTGCTGCACTGCAGGGTAAGTTGTTCCAGAGTTGTGGGTGGCTGAGGACGGTTGGCCAGTTGTCGACCCATCATGTCCCACACATTCTCAATAGGAACTGAGGTCCGGGGATCTGGAGGTCCATTCTAAGGTTGTGATATCGTGGAGAGCTTCTCTGGAGATTCGTGCTGTGTGAACCCGGGCATTGTCGTGGTGAAACATCCCATTAGCAATGTTCGCCATCATAGGGACAACCACTGGATTGAGTACCCTATCAACGTACTGTCGAGCAGTCATAGTGCCCTCAGCAAGCACTAATTGTGATTTCCCCAGACCATAATGCTTCGTGTTGGCCCTGTGTACCTCTCGACAGTAAGATCTGGGCGGCCCCTCTCCCCGGTACGTCGGCCCAACGATTCCGGTGATCACTGCGGGCAAGACAGAAGCGCGATTCATCACTAAAGACGACCCTATGCCATTCGTCGACCCACGTCGATCTTTCTCGACACCAGGCCAGCCTTACACGTCGCTGTTGTGGGGTCAATGGAACACCTTCTGCAGGGACACGGGCTCGTAAGCCAGCTGCACGCAGGCGATTACCAACTGTTTGTTGTGTAACGTGGGGTGCCACAGCTATTCGAATTTGCGCTGCTGTTGCATGGGGTTCCATCCGGGCCATCCGAATGATGCGGCGATCCTCTCTCACAGTTGTCCGTCGCGCTGGGACTGTGCCAGGTCTACGAATGTGGGTACCTTCATTTGACCAATGCTGCCATACACGTTGTACCGTAGATGCCTGTTGGCCAACACGTGCAGCGACAGTCCTTAGCGATAATCCAGCCTCACACAGCCCAATTATCCGAGCCCTCTCAAACGGCGACAGTTGTTAATAGCGTACTATTCTCTGTCGTCGAGGCATGTTTGACGGGGAACACTTCACTGAACAGACTGCAAGTCAACTACGCTACACCAGCGTCCGTATACTGGAGTTGATTCCTCCGCGACCAATCACGTGGGGAGACCTGTAAGAACAATCCAATGGGTCTGAATCTTTGATCGTTTACATACCTACATGCATCGTTCCATATCTTGAAAATCAACACAAACGACCAATTCCTTCATGGTGTTGCAATTTCCATTTTCTTAAGTGTAACTTCAGTAATGTTTTACCTATCTGTCACTATTACTCCATTTTGGTTCTTAAGTTTTGTAATTTTTGGTCTTCCTGTTGACATGTTCTTTAAAATCTTCATGTTTTTCTTTCCTTTTATTGTCTGCATGATCATGTTATTATTAAATTTTCTTAGATCTTTTCTTATTTCCTTGCGAATGGTCTTGTTAAGATTTTTGTATTATGCTGTATCCCTGTCCATTGTCTTCCGGTCCTAAATGAGCTGTATGGTATTAAGTGAAAGTCGGCTCCTCTTATTAGTTTTCTTCAATGGGATCTTCTTTGCTGCAATTTGAATACTGACTGTAATTTTCTCATTAAGTTCGTTCACTTCCAAGTATTTCAAATCTTCTATTGGGTTAAGTATTTTGGTAAGAGCTTGTTGAAATGATGATTGATGTTTTTCTAAGTCCTCTACTCTTGGAAAAGTGTGCCCCCTTGTCATTTTGGACCGTTCAAGTTTGAGGTCAAATGGGAAGGTTGCTCGAACTAGCCTAGGGTCGCTTCCTGTATCGAATCTGTTGAGAACAGTGCCATCTGCACAATATTTATTCTTGTTGGTCAGTATAAAATCTATCTCATTCTTGGCTGTTTGTCCATCGGGGCTCTTCCATTTTCGTTGGATGGGCTTTTTAAAGAAAGTATGCATGCAAAAGTGATTTTCGGCTGTGAGATATTCTAGCAATCTTTCACCTCCTTCGTTTCGATCGCCTAGTCCATATATACCAATGTTCTCTGGGTCTCCGATTTCCTTCTGACCCACTTTTGCATTGAAGTCTCCAATGATGATGCAGAGTTGTGGCTTTTCTGAATTTTTTCCATTTAGTGGTATCTTCATACAGCTGTTCCACTTCCTCTTCGTCAGAAGTACTGGTTGGAGCAGAGACGTGTATGACTTGTATGGAGAATTTACTGTTCAATTTGAGGACGATATATATCACTCTGAGAGAGATAAAAATCATCTTGTGTATGAATTCTTTGATATTTTTCTTGACAAGAATGTCAACCCCATGTGTAGAAGCATCCACGTTATTACGTAAGATGACATGACCTGATGGAAGGGTCTCAGTTTTTTATCCTTGAAGGGGAGTCTCACAAATACCCAGAATATCCCATTTCATGTCATGCAGTTCTTGTGTTAGTGTTTCCAGGTCTTCAGCTAGTCTCATAGTTCTTATGTTGTCTGTGGTTATTCTTAGTTCCTAAGGCTTATGCTGTGTCAAGAAAATAAGGTGAAATTCTTTACGTTTCGCAGAGAACTTTGCTCTGCGTCTTCAGAAGAAAATCTCGACTGTTCACGAGAAAGGCTTCTCAAGGAATGAGGTTTGAATTCAGACGTTATAATAGAAGTGAAAGTGGTATGTTAGTACCTGTTTATCTTTGCCCTTGAGAGTTAAATTTTGTTGTCATCTGGTGTTGGTGTATGATTCATTGAAGTCTGATATTCAGGTTCTTTCTGTTCTCCTCCATAATGGTCCTGAAGGTGTGTGTGTCACTCCCTGTATCTTGATCTTGGCCATTGATTTGATGTAGGCCTGTTTCAGTCAAACGTACACCAAGCATGGTAAATACAGTATTTTACTGTGTTCGGGAAATTTATGAAGTGTTTATTGTAGACGTGTCACAATAATATTTAAAATTACGGTACACTTTATAATGGACAACTTTCAAGGTTACATTTCACCTAGTAATATCAGTACGATAAGGTAAAAGGGAAAAAGTATGTCCCCTACATTATAATAAATATTTTTACCGAGCGAGTTGGCCGTACGGTTAGCGTCACGCAGCTGTGAGCTTGGATTCGGGAGTTAGTGGATTCGAATTCCACCGTCGGCAGCCCTGAAGATGGTGTTCCATTTTCACACCAGGCAAATGCCGGAGCTGTACCTTAATTAAGACCACGGCCGCTTACTTCCCAATCATAGCCTTTTCTCAACCTTCTGTCGCCGATGTTTTAGTGCCACGTTAAACAAGTTGAAAAAATAAATAAATAAATAAATAAATAAATAAATAAATAAATAAATAAATAAATAAATAAATAAATAAATAAATAAATAAATAAATAAATAAATAAATAAATAAAACAATTGCAGTGGTACTCATGGGGATGCAATACGGCAGTAGCGTAGCCAGGATTTCAGTTTGGGGGGGGGGCATTAAGATAGTTCTTCATCCAGAATTTTATTTTGATAGGTGTCCAAACTTCCAGAGTTTAGGTGGTGTAGAATACCTAGAATACCTCGTCTGTGGGGTCGTGGGTGCGAACTGTGTCGCACATGGGAAATTATCCCGGTTTTACGGCCGGATGCCCTTCCCGACGCCAACCCTATATGGAGGGATGTAATAACTGTTGCGTGTTTCTTTGGTTGTCGCTAGTGTAGCATGTTGTCTGAATATGAAGAGGAAAGTGTTGGGACAAATACCCAATCCCAGAGCCAGAATAATTAATCAGGCGCGATTAAAATCCCCGACCCGGCCGGGAATCGAGCCCGGGACCCTCTGAACCGAAGGCCTCAACACTGATCATTCAGCCAGTGAGTCGGACTCCAGAAGCTAATAGTAATATACATTATATATAAAATGCTTAATAAAAGTACATTCATTAATGCTCCTGGGGTGTCTGGACTCCTCGGACAACAACCCCTCCCCCCCCCCCCCTCCCAACCTCTGTTACTCCCATCCCAGCATAACTGCAGCATTTCATATATTCCGAGTACAAGTAAAATGAATGCAATAATAAACAATGAATATTGAATTTTCACGACCGCATTGTAATCGAAACAGACTTTCAACGTATTAGGTCGTGTTACGTACATGTAGTACGTGTTGAAGAAATGTTAAGTACGTGTTGAAGAAATGTTAAGTACTACATGTACGTAACACGACCTAATACGTTGAAAGTCTGTTTCGATTACAATGCAGTCGTGAAAATTCAATATTCTTTGACATGCCCCACAACGGGCGACTTAAACGCACTCTACAGTGTGCTAGCAGCAGTAGCAGACCTGTAGCTCAGATCCTTTCAAACAGAACAAAGATGGCCTAGGCCACCATAGCTCAATTGGTAGAGCAACCGACGCAAAATCGGGAGGTTGTGGGTTCGGATCCCACTGGTGTCCGGCTGGCCATTTTTGTTCTGTACTTAACATCTCTTCAACACGTACTACATGTACGTAACACGACCTAATACGTTGAAAGTCTGTTTCGATTACAATAATAAACAGTTTGAGTAAAGATGCAATATTCTGGTTTGGAATAAATACGGTAATTTTATTAGAATAATGATCACGTGATAAGCAATAAAGAAGTGACATTTTATGCAAATAATGCGGCAAAGACACACACACACACGTCGAATTAAGGTTTCTCGTCCTTCTTCTCCATGGCCCACCGTGACTCGTTATTTCGACATTATAAACTAACCCTAGATGACGCAGACTTCGAATCTTACCGCGTCTTAAGAAATCGCACGAAGCAGTTAATCAGAAATAAAATTCTAATCGCCCATGGGACCAACTTACACTAGAGCTCTGATAACAGGAAGACATCAACAGAGACAGACATTCCACTTGACGAACTGAACGATTACTTTAGTAGAATAAACATTCAACCTACCCCATTTAACTGCACCAACTCACCGCCCTCCCCTCCAGCCAATCCACCATTCACATTTCACAGTGTCATAGAGAATCAGGTTAAAAATGCTTTGTACTCGATTAAATCAAAGGCTACACGTGTAGATGATATTCCTATTACTTTTACACATAACATTATGGGTGCTATACTGACGCACATACTGAACTACTGTTTACTAAACGGAACTTTCCCTACTGTCTGTAAAACAGCCAATATTGAATATTATACTGGTACCTAAGAGTTTAGACCCACAATCACCCTCTGACTGTCGTCCTGTGTCCGTACTCCCTGAGCTTTCTAAAGCTTTTGAACGTTTAGTATACGAGCAAGTTCTGGAATACCTAAATAAAAAAATATCTTTTGGACCCTTTGGAATCTGGATTTAGGGTCACGGTACCGCGACAGCACTCTTGAAGGTTACTGAAGACATTAGAAACGCTTTGGACAAACGACTGCTCACTATACTTATCCTTCTTGACTTCAGTAGCGCCTTTGACACTATAGAAATTCCGACTATGATAAAGAAAATTGAACTGCTAAATTTCGACCTGGCTGCGCTTAAGTTTCAACTACCAATGTTTTTCTCATCTCAGATCTAATGTAAATATTTGAGTAACCATCAACAGCGTGTAACAGTAAACGACAAGGCCTCTAAATGGAAAATGAAACGTAGTGGTGCCCCACAGGGCAGTAATCTAGGGTCCTTACTTTTCTGTACTTATATCAATGACATAAGGTAAATCCGGTACAGATTCCGCTCCGGTGCAGATGTCGCATACACTGTAGGTACTGTGTATGGTTTTTCAGTTTCTAAGGAAGAACTACTGTCTGCGTTTATGATGGAATTTGCTAGTATATTACGCCAATTATAGCCAATATCTTGGGGAGAGTGCATGTTTCCTCCTGATAAAGTTTTTTTCCTTGTTTTCATTTATTGAATATTAAATTGATTTTAAATGCTTAAATGAGCCGTTTTTGGTACAGCAGAAATCAGAAGCATTACTGTAATTGATAATAAGTAATAAGCTTATTTTCGGCCATGTTGGGCTTGAGATAGGACAGAAGAAGGAGGCAGCGTCTCTACCTGATAGTTGGGAGAGTTGGCGCACAGCAGTCCGGTAGAGATGCCTAATTGCTAACAGATTCTAAAAGCGATATGGAAACATTCAATACTATTCAGAGGGTACCAGTATTTTATTCGAATATATTGTTGCTTCACGATTCTTCAAATAGATCATTTATTTTTATTGCTTTCATTGCTAACATTGTTGTTATTATATAAAAGAAAATCCACAGCATGTTTCGGGTAAGAAATGGAATGAAGCCCCATCTAGCGGCGAGGATAGGAACAGTGCCGGCTGCCGAAGACTTGTCGCACTCCTCTGGGGCAATGATTAATGAATGATAATGGAATGAAATGATATTGGAGAGTGTTGCTGGAATGAAAGATGACAGGGAAAACCGGAGTACCCGAAGAAAAACCTGTCCTACCTCCGCTTTGTCTAGCACAAATCTCACATGGAGTGACCGGGATTTGAACCACGGTATCCAGCGGTGAGAGACCGGCGCGCTGCCGCCTCAGCCACGGAGGCTTTGTGTTATTGTTATTTTATACAAATACAACATTATTTTCAGAAATAAAAATGTATTTGATAGGCCATAGAGTGATTTAAACATGGATGAGTTTGGAGTGCAGGCTAACAGCCAAACTGGTTCTGTGATAACGAAAAAAGGGTTCCAAATCTGTTCCCGTACTAAAGTCAGGAGAGGAAGGCGAAAATGTAACTGTTCTGGCTTGTTGTAATGCTTCAGGCCAAGTTATGCTTCATGTTTTGATTTGTAAGGGTGTTCTAATGTTCAGTAATATTAAAGTTGAAGAAATTAGCTTAAATTTGATTTTGTTCTTGATTATTTCACTTGCGGCATCTCTCCCAAGCAAAGTCGACTTCTATACCGGGTTCCAGGGAGAGACGCCGCTGATGCAACAATTGTTTTGTTCTTTCCTTTCACTCATTTATTTTCAACTACCAATGTTTTTCTCATCTCAGGTCTAATGTAAATATTTTCAAATTATTCTCTATCAATTTGCAACATTTAAAAAAAATAAATCTACGGATATATAACAAAAGATCTAAAAAGTGCGGCAACTCTACCGGAATTACCTTACCATATGTGACAGGGAATAACACACACCACTTCTATGCTGACGATCTTCAAATATATCGACACTGCAAGACAAGATATTAACATTGACCTCCGACGACTCAGTATATACGCACAACGAAATCCTCTTATACTAAACTCCACAAAATCTCAGGCAATCATAATTGGATCACGAAAAATACTGAGCTGCTCAAGCAATGTCGCAATCCCGCCTATCCTACTGGATGTTAACATTATTCCCTACAGTAAAACGGTTAAAAATCTCGGCGTAATTATGAATGAAATACTTGATTGGTATGGTCACACGAAAGAAATACGTAAAAAGATTTTTGGAGTGCTTTACCCTCTTAAACGGCAGAGGGATGTATTTCCATTTGAGCTAAAGGTCAAACTAATTCAGACACTCATTCTCCCTATTCTTGATTATTGTGACGTTGTTTTAGTTGACATGACGAGAGAAGAAACACTTAAACTTCAACGAGCACTGAATTCCTGCCTGCGGTTTATTTACAATATCGGGTACGATGTTCATATCACCGCATACTATCAGGCTGTCTCATGGCTGAAGCCTGATAAACGTCGGCAGCTACACACTTTAACGGTAGTGTTTAGAGTGTTAGCTGAAAGTCAGCCAATGTATATTTATTCTAAATTCACCTTTTTATCATCATTTCACAACTTAAATACACGTTCTAGATCCTTTCTTTCTATTCCAATGCACCGCACAAACAAATAGATCATGTATGGTGACCGGCGCCAGATTATGGAACTCCCTGCAAGCTCAGGTCAGAGAAACTAACTCTTTATCAAGATTTAAGGTCACCTGCTGAGTACAGCTGACTGAATGTGTGAGTGCCCGAGGATTAGACACCTTTAAGAGTTTTTAATATCAATTAGTTTAAATACCAATTTAGTTAGTAATTGATTTGAATATATTTTCAATTCTATTAATTTATGCCGTTTTAACTATTTTAAGTATCCCAGTATTTTATTTAAGATTTTGATTAGTATGCGGTTAAGCGTAGGAGAGGGCCTCGAGCCCTAACTTCGCCGCTGTAAAAAGGCACTAATAAATAAATAAATAAATAAATAAATAAATAAATAAATAAATAAATAAATAAATAAATAAATAAATAAATAAATAAATAAATAAATAAATACATTATCATTATAGACTGTTATGCCTTTCAGCGTTTAGTCTGCAAGCCTCTGAGAATTTACTAAACGTCGCCACAATCCTCGATTTGCAACTAGTGTTGCGGCCTCATTTAGTTCTATACCTCTCATCTTTAAATCGTTACAAACCGAGTCTAACCATCGTCGTCTTGGTCTCCCTCTACTTCTCTTACCCTCCATAGCAGAGACCATTACTCTCCTAGGTAACCTATCCTCCTCCATTCACCTCACATGACCCCACCACCGAAGCCGGTTTATGCGTACAGCTTCATCCATCGAGTTCATTCCGAGTACCCTCCTGCCATTGTTACCACCTGTTTATACCAGCAATCATTCTTGCTACTTTCATTTCTGTTACTTCTAACTTATGAATAAGATATCCTGAGTCCACCCAGCTTTCGCTCCCGTAAAGCAAAGTTGGTCTGAAAACAGTCCGATGTAAAGATAGTTTCGTCTGGGAGCTGACTTCCTTCTTACAGAATACTGCTGATCGCAACTGCGAGCTCACTACATTATCTTTACTACACCTTGATTCAATCTCACTTACTATATTTCCATCCTGGGAGAACACACACCCTAAATACTTGAAATTATCGACCTGTTCTAGCTTTGTATCACCAATCTGACATTCAATTCTGTTGAGTTTCTTACCTACTGACATCAATTTAGTCTTCGAGAGGCTAATTTTCATACCATACTCATTGCACCTATTTTCAAGTTCCAAGATATTAGATTGCAGGCTTTCGGCACAGTCTGCCATTAAGACCAAGTCGTCAGCATAGGCCAAACTGCTTACTAAATTTCCACCTAACTGAATCACTCCCTGCCATTTTATACCTTTCAGGAGATGATCCATGTAAACTACAAACAGCAAAGGTGAAAGATTACAGCCTTGTCTAACCCCTGTAAGTACACTGAACCAAGAACTTATTCTACCATCAATTCTCACTGAAGCCCAATTGTCAACATAAATGCCTTTGATTGATTTTAATAATCTACCTTTAATTCCATAGTCCCTCAGTATAGTGAACATCTTTTCCCTCGGTACCCTGTCATATGCTTTCTCTAGATCTACGAAACATAAACACAATTGCCTATTCCTCTCGTAGCATTTCTCAATTACCTGGCGCATACTGAAAATCTGATCCTTACAGCCTCTCTGTGGTCTGAAACCACACTGGTTTTCACCCAACTTCCTCTCAACGACTGTTCGCACCCTACCTTCCAAGATGCCAGTGAATACTTTGCCTGGTATACTAATCAATGAGATACGTCGATAGTTGTTGCAATCCTCCCTGTTCCCTTGCTTATAGATAGGCGCAATTACTGCTTTTGTCCAATCTGAAGGTACCTTACCAACACTCCACGCTAATTTTACTACTTTATGAAGCCATTTCATCCCTGCCTTCCCACTATACTTCACCATTTCAGGTCTAATTTCATCTATTCCTGCTGCCTTATGACAATGGAGTTTATTTACCATCCTCTCCACTTCCTCAAGCATAGTTTCACCAACCTCATTTTCCTCCTCCCCATGAGCTTGGCTGTTTGCAACACCACCAGGATGATTTCCTTTTACATTAAGAAGATGTTCAAAATATTCCCTCCACCTCTCCAGTGATTCCCTGGGATCTATTATGAGTTCACCTGATTTACTCAAAACACTGTTCATTTCCTTTTTCCCTCCCTTCCTAAGATTCTTTATTACTGTCCAGAAAGGTTTCCCTGCTGCTTGACCTAGCCTTTCCAGGTTATTACCAAAATCTTCCCATGACTTCTTTTTGGATTCAACAACTATTTGTTTCGCTCTGTTTCTTTCATCTACGTACAAATCCCTCTCTGCCTCGGCCCTTGTTTGGAGCCACTTCTGATAAGTCTTCTTTTTACGTTTACAGGCTGCTCTCACTTCATCATTCCACCAAGATGTTCGCCTTTTCCCATCTTTACACACAGTTGTTCCTAGGCATTCCCTTGCTGTTTCTACTACAGCATCCCTGTATGCCACCCATTCACTTTCTATATCCTGAACCTGCTTACTGTCTACTGTTCGAAACTTCTCACTAATCATATCCATGTACTTCTGTCTAATTTCCTCGTCTTGGAGATTTTCTACTCTTATTCGTTTGCAGACAGATTTCACTTTCTCTACCCTAGGCCTAGAGATACTTAGTTCACTACAGATCAGATAGTGGTCTGTATCATCGAAAAATCCGCGAAAAACTCGTACATTCCTAACAGATTTTCTGAATTCAAAGTCTGTTAAGATATAGTCTATTATGGATCTGGTACCCCTAGCCTCCCATATGTAGCGGTGAATAGCCTTATGCTTGAAGAATGTATTCGCAACAGCTAAACCCATACTAGCACAGAAGTCCAGCAAACGCTTCCCATTCCCATTAGCTTCCATATTTTCCCCACATTTACCAATCACCCTTTCGTATCCTTCGGTTCTATTCCCAACTCTCGCATTGAAATCGCCCATTAGCACTATTCTATCCTTGCTGTTGACCCTGAGCACGATGTCACTCAATGCTTCATAAAACTTGTCAACTTCATCCTCATCTGCACCCTCACATGGTGAATACACGGACACAATTCTAGTCCTAATTCCTCCCACTGACAAATCTACTCACATCATTCGCTCATTTACGTGCCTAACAGAAACCATGTTGCGTGCAATGGTATTCCTGATAAAGAGCCCTACCCCAGACTCTGCCTTCCCTTTCTAACACCCGTCAGGTACACTTTATAATCTCCTATCTCTTCCTCATTATCTCCCCTTACCTGAATATCACTTACTCCTAGCACATCCAGATGCATCCTCTTTGCTGACTCAGCCAGTTCTACCTTCTTTCTTCCATAAGCCCCATTAATATTGAAAGCTCCCCATCGAATTCCATTTCGTTCGCCAAGTTGTTTCCAAGGAGTCCTTCGCCTGTCAAATGGGAGTGGGACTCCATTACTCCCATAGGTCCGAGGCTTGCTTAAAATGTTCTGAGCTCGGTAAAGTCATGAAGCAGGATGCTACCCTACTTGCACATAGTCCAAGTGAGGATCTCTCCTCTAACGGGTTATGGACCACCGGTGAATTGTATAGTCCTAGCCGCCTGAGCACAAGGAGGGCCAGGACTCAGAATACACATGTCCGAGATGCCCACTCCCACTCCATAGCAACTGGTATCCCGACTCTCAGGACCACTTACTAGGCCACCCAACCGTTGCCCATGGTTCACGAACTAGGACGTGACTACAGTCACCCACAAACATGAACCATAAAATAAATAAATAAATAAATAAATAAATAAATAAATAAATAAATAAATAAATAAATAAATAAATAAATAAATAAATAAATAAATAAATAAATAAATAAATAAATAAATAAATATTTCTCTGAATTACTGAATTGCCAGGAGCCAACATTACGATGGCCCAAAGAAACTCCTCTACACGTAAACCCTGAATCTCCACCACCTACCAAAGAAGAAATCCAGAGACACATCTTCAGACTCAAAAATAACAGGGCGCCTGGAGAAGATGGCATAGTTGCAGAACTCTTAATGAACATAGGCCCAAATACACTTGAGGAGCACACACTAATAATCATGGACATCTGGAAAAAAGAAAAGCTACCTGAAGAATGGAAATGTGCACTTATCCATCCGGTACACAAGAAAGGTGACAAAACCGATGTAAATAACTACAGAGGGATTTCTCTCGTACAAGTCACCTACAAGATTCTCTCCGCGTGTCTTCTTCAAAGAGTACAAGAACAGCTTGAACACAAAACTGGAGAATATCAAGCCGGTTTCCGACCTGGGCGGTGCTGTGTTGAACAAATTTTTAACTTGAAGACGATATTGAAGTATAGAGCAACCCGAAACTCTCCTATTATTTGTAGTTTCGTCGACTTCAAGAAAGCGTACGATTCGGTCGAACGACAGTCTCTCTTTAACATCTTAGAAGAACAAGGGCTTGACCCAAAGACATTAAGACTCATCAAGGAAACACTCACGGACACAAAGTCAAAAGTTAAATTCATGGGTGAAGTATCGGAGCCCTTTGCCATTAAGACCAGCGTGCGACAGAGTGACGGACTGTCACCACTGCTGCCTCAGGGGCTCTGAACTTTGGAGCGTGGGTTGGCGACCACGGGGCCCTCAGCTGAGTTCTGGCATTGCTTCCACTTACTTGTGCCAGGCTCCTCACTTTCATCTATCCTATCCGACCTCCCTTGGTCAACTCTTGTTCTTTTCCGACCCCGACGCTATTAGGTTTGCGAGGGCTAGGGAGTCTTTCATTTTCACGCCCTTCGTGGCCCTTGCCTTTCTTTGTCCGATATCTTCATTTTTCGAAGTGTCGGTTCCCTTCCATTTTTCTCTCTGATTAGTGTTATATAGAGGATGGTTGCCTAGTTGTACTTCCTCTTAAAACAATAATCACCACCACCACCACCTGTCACCACTGCTTTTCAATCTTGTTCTAGACAAAGTCATTCGGGAATGGGAGAAGGAATTAAAAGTTCAGAAGCACTGGAAACCCATTCAACTTGGCCGAAAGAACGATGATATTACGGTCAGTTGTTTAGCTTTCGCAGACGACCTAGCGATACTAACAGGCAGTGATATTTCAGCGATCAAACAGATTGAAATCCTCAAGGAATGCGCTGAGAAAACTGGACTAAAAATCTCATTCGAGAAGACTAAGTTTATTTGCACTAAATTCGACATTCAGGAATTACAAACAAAATATGGACACATCAAACGAGTTCCATACTTTAAATATCTCGGTGAGATCCTAGAACCAACAGGGTTGGAAAAGGAAGCACAGAAAGTTCGATTACAAAATCTCAAAAGAGCATATTGGAGAACCCGTGGCATCTACAACAAGAAGTGCATGTCCATACATACAAAAATCAAACATTATAATACGGTGATTAAACCCCGAAGTGCTGTATGCAAGTGAAATCTTGCTTCTTAATAATAAAGGTGATCTGGAAAACATCTTGAAGGAGGAAAGGAAGATCTTGAGGAAAATTCTGGGCCCAGATAAAAAGGAAGAAGGGTATAGGCTCAAATCACCCAAAGCTACGGAAAGACTGTCTAACCTTGCCGCAGACGTCAGGAAACGAAGACTGAAATTCTATGGACACGTTCACAGACTATCGTCTTCAAGGCTAACCCACAAGATTTTGACATACACCGAAAAACTGAAGAACGTACCATGGATACAAGATGTCAAAAATGATCTGGAAAAGGCCCAGATAGAACCGTCAGAAATAGTGGACAGAAACATTTACCGTCACAAGGTACATAGATGGGTAGTAAAGCCAGAGAATGAAGTCCCTAAAAGATCGGGGACTAAGTGGTCAGAAGAAAGAAAACAGGCACACAGCGAAAGAATGAAAGCAATATGGTCTGTTAGAAAGGCGAATCATAAATGTAATGTGTGATCCAACAGGGTCCATACGCAAATAATAAATAAATAAATAAATAAATAAATAAATAAATAAATAAATAAATAAATAAATAAATAAATAAATAAATAAATAAATAAATAAATAAATAAAATTGAATAAAGACTGTAAGGGGTTTTGTTTGTTGGCAAAGAAAAATGCACGTCACAACATATGCTAGGTAGGGTTTAGCTTGTCCTATTAGTTTCCCTCGCGGTTAGGGCCGCGCAACTGTAAGTTTGCATCAGGTAGATAGTGGATTCGAACCCCACTTTCGGCAGCCCTGAACATATTTTCCCGTGGTTTCCAAATTTTTACACCAAGCAAATGCTGGGGCTGTACCCTAATTAAGGACACGGCCGCTTCCTTCCCACTCCTAGGCCTTTCCTATCCCAGCGACGTCATAAGACCAATCTGTGGGTGCGACGTAAAGCAAATTGTTAATTACTTTCCTCGCAAGCCTGGAGTGCAGAATATAGTAGTATAAAGTTCCAGTTTTATGACGCTAATATTCGTATGTATAATTTTTATTAACGTGCCAACGACATGGAACTGTTGTCAATTCAACACAGTTTTGAGGGCCACCGACCTAAGTCGGGATTTGAACCTGCGAACTCAGACTCAGAAGGACAGCGACTCAACCAACTGAGCCACATGAATAGGAGGCGTTTGTGATTATTGTTATAAATAGATTCAGTTAGTATGTTCACAAAGGTTTTATGAGGAGCATTTATTAAGGCGTACGTTTTCCAACTGTCCTAAATGCACGAGACCGGACGGAAGAACTAGCTGGAAGCTAAAGAGCCTTGCAGGGGTGTCGCTTCCTTCTCTGTTCACTTTTCCAAACCAAATCCATGGTGTAACAGCCCCGAAGGGCCATTACCTACCAAGCGACCGCTAGTTGAGCCCGAAGTCCTGCAAATTAGGAGGTGTCCTGTGGTCAGCACGACGAATCCTCTCCGCCGTTATTCTGGGCTTTCTAGATCGGGGCCGCCATCTCACCGTCAGATGGCCCCTCAATTATAAGCACGTGGGCTGTGTGTACCTCGAACCAGCCCTCAGATCCAGGTAAAAAACCCTGACCTGGCCGGTAATCGAACTCGGGGCCTCCGGTAAGAGGCAGACACGCTACCCCTACACCGCGGGGCCGGCTGGTTACTTTCAGGTCTTCTTATTTTAGAATTTGACTTAAGGCATCCTGTATTCGATGCCCGGCACTGACAGAGTTAAGAAAGGCGTGGGATCGGAATGATACAGCCTTGTTCGTGCGTGCAATAGAGTGGGACATAGTCTCCCGCAATCGAAATCTCTACGATCTGGCTGGTAGTCACCTTCACGGGGCATAGTACAAAATTGTGGTTCCTTTTTTTTTAAGAAGACAAATTAAATGAAGATTCTACTTCCTCACAAACGAAGAACGATATTATCAATTTTACGAACAGTTTCAATAATGCAGCCGGTTTATGTTAAGAGTACAGAAGCTATGATTTCGATTTCTGGATATAATTACATGGTAACAATAAAAACCATCAATATCTACAGAAGATCCGTCACCGCACTTGCTAGGACCGGCTTTCTTTTCATATCCACCGGGCGAGTTGGCCGTATGGTTAAGGGCGTACAGCTGTGTGCTTTTATGCGGAAGATAGTGGTTTCGAACCCCACTGTCGGTAGCCCTAAAGATGGTTTTCCGTGGTTTCCTATTTTCACACTAGGGAAATGCTGGACCTTAATTAAGGCCACGGCCGCTTCCTTCCCACTGCTAGCCCTTTCCTTTCCCATCGTCGCCATAAGACCTGCGGTGCGTCGTAAAGCAAGTTCTAAATAAAAAATAAAACATCTTTTCACAACCCCTTCAAAGGAAAAGTTGTATCCACGCTACTGGCCTGGACGGAAATTATTTTGTGGGTACGTCACTGCACCACTCACCATTTAAGGTACAACGTAAGCCCGAAGAATGGTTGGATACTCAAAATACACCACCATAAATGATGCGGTTATGGCTCAAAAGTACTTAAGAAAGGTAGTGTCTAGTGTTTTAAGTAGAATCCGAATCAATAGAACGTGACTTCCCATTTTAAAAATGTTTCATGCATCGACTGCGATTCAAGCCTCGGCCGTCTTGATGAGAAGATAGAACCATTGGAAGTGAGTTATCTCGCCCGCTAATTACAAAATAGTTACCCGCACTTTTGATGGTGCCATTTGAGGTTCCAATTAGTCCCCGGACATTTGACAAAATTAGGTATAGGCCGACCTATAGAACTTAGGCACGCATCCGCGATCTGTCTTGCTACTGTCAGAATAATAAAAAAAAACTTTTTCATAACTTACCGAGGATGCATATAGTTTCGCCCTTGGTGACAAAATGGTCCATCTTCAAAAAAGTTACTTAACCTATATGGCACAAAATGAGGAACTAACGTGCGACTCACAATCTTGTCACAGTCTTCCGAACGCTGCAACTTAAAAACAGCACACCTCTCAACCACTGTACAACCCCAGTTTCCTGGAACCGATGTTCTAAAGCTGACACAATGTTGTAAGCTTGCAACTGTTTCTGGACGTGGCCCCGGTTATCTCGGTGGTACATAATCCCTTGCTAATTTCCCTTTTCCACATCTTTTGACCTTTGTCAACACACGGTTACATTCCCAATACTGAGGCCTCTACAGGGAATTATCTCCGCGTATCACAATCCTAAGTGTTTTCCTTTCATTCAAGCAGTACAAATATGGAGAATTATATATGGCTCTATTGAGCCCTGCTAGTAGATTCTTTACGGCTGTCAATTTGTCATTTCGGCGTACGTTTTTAAGTTGTTCGTACCGTACGTAAAACAACGGCTGATCTTCGCTCTAGTTTCAGGAACCATTGGGAGGGAAGGGCGGCCCCACTGTCCCCCCCCCCCCCCTCCTTGGCTACGCCAGTGCAATACGGTACGTTTAAAAATATGATCACAATGAGGTTGTAACCTATCGTTGGTCCGTTTCGTTTTAAGGACTTCCTTCATAGATTACTCATTTATGTCCACGGTTTTCATTGTAATTTACGATTAACAGCAATAACCAAGCAGGGTTACGCTTGTAGCCAGATCGTATGTCACTGTATGACGATTCTCCTTATATCCTTTTCGAACTACCCTACAATCAGCTGATGTTGGCCTCGCACCGCAACGTGGATGAAGTGGCACCATTCGCACTCTATGATTTATAATGCTTTGAGCTTTCCGCTAATAGTGATACTATAATGCGTATTTTAAACATTTTTCGTAATTCGACGCCACGCTCCCTCTGACAACATGGCGGATGTTCGTTCAATTAGCTTCAGCCAGGCAGCACTTTCGCCCCTCTATGTTATTCTGTCTAAACTGAAAAGAAAAGAAAAAGAAAATGCTGCTCTTTGAGCGAATTTTGACAGAGAGGTAAAGGTTCACAATCTACCAACGTAATTGCGGTAATAATAGTTTTTTGAGATTTTGATTAAAACTATAAGATAAAACTTTCACCAAAGGAACAACACACGCATTACAATTAAACAGAATTACGGTGTGATTATAGAATTAAACACTATTTAGTATTCTATTACATACTAAGGAACCAACAGACACCAAAGAAACTGCCAGACTGACGAATGTCGCGGCAAGCGAGTGAATCATACCTCATTGTTCATGAACTTGGCCAAAACAATATGCCCCTGTTACCCTTCCTCAGCACATACAAAGTCTCACTGCTTGCTGTGGTGTTAAACAAATCGGTTAGCCGCGACGAACGATATTTTGTGCTATTACCGGACTAGATAGTACTAAACCAGACGTACATAACCACCACGACGTCTCAAGAAAACAGCTTTGATGACAAATGCCACGTAAGCAGACTTAGAGACCTTAAAACGGGCCAAGCATAAGACATCGATGAAATCCCCGACAAGAGGCACGTATCAACAGAGATGTCAATCACATCAACAGTGGTACAAATTCAGTAGTTGTCACGCAAGTTTATAACATAGTAATCATGGCTGACGGTGGGCGAATGGACTCTGCCATTGGTTGAAGGTTACGCCAATGAAATGTCGTTCCCATAATTCAAGACAGGCAAAAATTATGACCAACTTACGCAATGAAATGACCTAAGAGAATGAGGCAATGTAAACGAATAAGCATGTGAAATAAATAAGAATAACAATATCTGGCTGTCTTGAATTATGGGAGTGACGTTTCTTAGGGCAAATTTTCAGGCGATGGCAGAGTCCATTCGTGTCACCGCCAGCCACGATTATGTATGAACACACCAAAGATAAATAATAACATGTTGAAATAGTTGAGATGTAGCGATGCAGTAATTACGATTCTGAACACCGGAAAGCATAGATTTCGCTACTTATGCTTTAATATGAATAGAAAATAGAGGCCTAAAGCCGCTTCGCGTCTTCTAACTTTTGCTTGTTCACAGACCAATGGTTTAGTCACTAGCCGGACCCAACGAATCCAGACCAATGATTTTGTCACTAGCCGGACATGTTTAAATGGTTCAGAGGTAGCCGTACATACTGGTCCAGGGGAAAGAAATGCTGAAGAGTCTTGTTGATTACCATAGCGACGAAAAGAATAATTAAACATCACGCGCAATCAGTCCCCTCCCCATGAGGCCTATGCTCACTGATGGTCTAGTTCCTAAGTAGAGTGGTTGGTAGCGTTGTGCTTCGCTCCATCACGTCGTGTGCAAGTCATCTGCGAGAAGTAAACATAGGACAGTCATACTGCACATAGATATTGCCGATGCAAGCGGTAACCATGGTACTAATGTTGCGTGACATGTACGAACTTTTAATGCAACAATATTGAAATAGACCATATCGTGCCACAGCATTGAAGTGATGCATACACAAAATGTGGCTAGACGTCGAAAATAGGCGAAACCCAAGCAAAGGGTGAAATAATATGGCTGGCGTGGACTAGTCACAAGTGATAAATTGTAGAAGTTCCAAATTTCTACTATTGTTCTCATTTTTTCGGACTTGTAAAATCTGAGATACGCCTTTGTTCCACGTAGTCATTTAATTCAAATTTGCTACCATGTGAAGTTTCGGTCGGTCGCTAGTAAATAAATCAATTAATACTCGGAATTTCTACTTACACAGGATGCAGCGCGACAACGTACTACGAACACATCATTCCACTAAACTTGGACTAGGTCAATCCATGTTAAGTAAACAGTATTGCTCTTATGACAAAAAATTCTCATATCGAACAGCTCTGATCAACAGCATCAGGGGGAAAACGGAGGCACAATATTGGGGAAGAGACTAAGGTGTAGGAACTGGAGGGGAACGAGAGTTTTAGAGGGGCCTCATTTTTATTTTCGCAGCAATACGGATAAACAGTGGTAAACGTACTGAGTTGCCAGAAGTGACGGTAACGGGTGTCCCATTACAAAATGTGCCGTGTATGGCCTCTGAGCGTTGCGGTTAGCGGCGGCGTAGCTGAGCAGTCTGCCACAGTGTCGTGAAGATGACAACACGTCGCGAATTAACCGACTTTGAACGTGGGATGGTCATCGCCGCACGGCGCATAGGTCATGGCATTGCGGAGATTACACGTGAATTCAAATAAATAATGCTATTGGCTTTACGTCCCACTAACAATTACTTTACGGTTTTCGGAGATGCCGAGCTGCCGGAATGTAGTCCCGCAGGAGTTCTTTGACGTGCCAGTAAATCTACCGACACGAGGATGACGTATTTGAGCACCTGCCAAGTTGGGTTCAGAAGGTCAGCGCCTCAACCGTATGAGCCACGCAGCCCGACAAATTCGGGTTTCCGAGGTCAATAGTGTCGAGGGTGGATCTTCAATACCGCAGAGAGAATGTTGCCGCCGCACGGGAAGACCACAGGTGACATCACGTCACCACCACAGAACCAGACGGGCTACTGTGAGTCAGATCACTGCCCAGTTGAATGTTGGGAGTCTGTCACGACTGTAAAGAGGCACAGACTTCACCAGCCGACGACCAACTCGTGTCCCTTTGCTGACACCTCGACACAGAGCTCAACGACGTGCATGGCCCGCGAACATCGGCAATGGACCATGGAAAAGTGGCGGCGTGTGCTATGGTCCAATGAACCCCGGTTCCAGTTGTATCGCGCTGATGGCACGTGACAGCGTGGCGTATACCCCATGCAGCTATGGATCCTGCGTGTTAACAAGGTAGTGTCCAGGCAGGAGGTGGCTCAGTTCTGGTCTGGGCGGCGTTCTCATGGTCGCAATTGGACCCCATTGTCCGGCAGCAAGAGCGCTGACAATTGCACTTTATGTGGACGTTCTTTCAAACCAACTGCATCCCTTTCTGGCCCTAGAGTATCCTGATGGAGATGTCATGTTTCAGCAGGAAAATGCGTCATGTCATCGCTTTGTGGTGGGACGTAGGGTTGGGCAGACCGGAACATTCAGTTGTTCCGCAACATTAGGAGCTTGGAGGCGGAGCGTTTCGGTACAGAGTGCCGCAACATGGGACGCGGGACTGTAACAACTGCATAGTAGAGAGAGAGACAACATGACATGCTCCGCGTCAGCTGGAATGTGCCTGTAACGAACGTGCTGTGTCGAAGGTGGCACTAGATAAACTAGTTGGCCTTGGCTGTGTGCAGTGGGCACTTCGGACGCGGGGCTGTAACTACGCACTGCGCAGTAGAGAGAACTTCGAGAGGCAACATTACATGCTCCGGGCCAGCGGGACTATGCCTGTATCAGTGTATCGAACGTGCTGTGTGTAGTTTCTAATGGCCATGGCCAGCATAAAGCTGCACGAAACGCGAACGAACAGTTGGAACACTGAAATTCGCGCACAATAATCTCGTTTAAAGGCTGCGTTTAGGTCAAGATTTTTTCGGTCAATACGAAATACAGATAACACAGTTACAATGGCAGTACAGGTGTTTAAAAGTAACTAATCTAAGGATATTTCCACCAGGTGAATGTATCGGCAGGTATTGTAATTAGGGCCAGGATAAAACTTCACGGCACGTGAAAAACCAGTCGAAAATCTGAAATATGCACCCAGAAATATCATGTCTAAAATGTTTTTAGGATAAGAATGTCTTCATTCATTCTGAAATACACCTGTCATAATTACACTGGCAGTAGATGTGTTTACAAATGTCACAATGTTATTTTCTCTAATTAAACATATACTCGCACAATTAAAGAGATATTTACCGAGCTCGATAGCTGCAGTCGCTTAAGTGCGGCCAGTATCCAGTATTCGGGAGATAGTAGGTTCGAACCCCACTGTCGGCAGCCCTGAAAATGGTTTTCCGTGGTTTCCCATTTTCACACCAGGCTGTACCTTAATTAAGGCCACGGCCGCTTCCTTCCCACTCTTAGCCCTTCCCTGTCCCATCGTCGCCATAAGACCTATCTATGTCGGTGCGACGTAAAGCCACTAGCAATATATATATATATATATATATATTCGTCAGTACCGGTACTCTATTTACGTACACGATATTAAAGCAGAACACTAAAATACAAATTAAACAGTATATACTATACAAGGAGAATACGAAAATAAAAATAAAACACTATATTATACTGTACTAGGAGAACATGAAAATAAAAATTAAACACTATATACTGTACAAGGAGAGCACGAAAATAAAAATTAAGTGAAACTACCGACAAATGTTAATCTTCCAATAGGCTACAACACTTTAAATGGTGCTCAAAATGTTCACGGCATATTTTCATTCAGGAACATGATTTTAGAAACTTTGTCACTTTTCAGACGTGTACGGTTTTCTGTGATGGTCTGTCCCTGCTTTGAGAACACTCGTTCACAGGGAACTGATGTCGCCATAATGCAAAGTCTCTTCTTCATTAAGTCGTAGAGGGCTGGCAAGGTATCTTTGTTGTCATTCCACCATTGAAGAGGATTTTCTAACCTATGCAGAAGAGGCATATTTAAATACTTATCAATCTGTATGATACTTACTGTTTTTGGATTAACAGTTGGCGCTTGAACGAGCTCTTCAACGCCTGCATCAAAGTTTTTCCATAGTATGCTCGAAAATGATACTGTAGACCCATATGCCTGACTCTCATTTTATGAGGGCTCTTGTGTTCCACCTGATGTGTTAACAGCTGTCTGTTGGTGTGCAGTGCCAATAACGGTAGCGGCATCATTAATAAGTTTTTCCTTTATTTCTTTAAGTTTGCTTTCATCCTTCATAAAACCATACGTGGATCTAAAAGTGTTGCTTCCCACATTATATTTATATTGTGGTACTTATTGCAAATTTTACTTGTCAATTCTTCACATATCTTGCCAAGGAGTCGAGAAATGGCCGGACTGTCATATTCCACCTCTTGCAGCTGTTGGTAATGAGTTCGAAGGTTCCTACTCATCAATCCAATTTTTGAAAGGATAACGTGCTTTTCACTGCTGACTTCCCTCGTCATTTCATCGAAGCACCGAAGAATTTCAACTGATTTCTCAATTATGTACCAGCCTTCATTGTTTAAAACTTCCACAGAATTATTGTTCATTATTGCAAGAGTACTTTGTAGTGGTTCTTTGGTCTGAATCACTCTATTCATCATCTTGTATGTCGAGTTCCACCGTGTTGGACAGTCCTGCTTTAGAGTCAGAACAGGATAACCCATCTGTTTTTGAGTGCTGTGAAGTTTCTCCAAGGATTGTGGGCTCCTTTTAAAGAATTCGACAATACGTTTTACCTTCTCTCTCGTTGGCCTTATTTCTTCCAGGCTTGATTGTGCTACTAGATTCAAACTATGCGCTAAATACGGAACGTGCCACCAGTTGCACTTCTGAACCGCATTAACCATATTTGAAGCATTATCTGTTGTGCAGGCCACGATTTTGTCCTGAAGATCCCATTCTATTACCACTTTCTTGAGTTCTTCGGCAATGTTGTCTGCTGTGTGTCTTCCTACAAACTTTGAGCAGGACAGAAGCTTTGAAGAGAGTGTGCCATCACTTTTACATATGAAATGAGCGGTAACTGCTATATAGTTTTCATTTTTCAATGAAATCCACCCATTTGTTGTAAGGGTACATATGAAGCATTTTCTGACATGTTAGCCTTGACATCTTGCAATGTTGTGTCATAGAGTTTATTCAAGAGACTATTCGAAAGTGTTTTACGGCTTGGGATACTATAACTAGGATTCAACATCGATAAAAACTTCTGAAACTCCTCAGCCTCAACTATATTGAAAGGTAAAAAATCTTTTGCAATCCATTTCAACAACTGTTCAAGTTTCTCTTTCTTAGTTGTTGACATAGGCCTGGATGAATAGGCTTGTATTCTATTTTGTTTCAATCTTTGTACCTTCCCTCTGCTTAATGTGCTTAACTCGAGTGTATGATCGGACGTACCTGTTGTAGTAGTAGCAGTAGTAGTGTTGGTGGTAGATGATGATGAAACAGCTTGCATTAGCGACACAGGAAGATAGATTTGTCCAGTTATTACTTGAACAGATGTGGCAGGCACAGGACTTGAAGCTTCAGTTGTTGCCTTTTCGTCTTCTGAGTCATGATGCACCGATAAGAAACTACTTTGATAAATGTCTGTTGTGGGATGTTTAAGTCTGAAATGTCTCGTCATTGTGCCGGTTAATTTAATTTCGTGTGGCTATTTCTAGCCGAGTGCAGCCCTTGTAAGGCAGACCCTCTGATGAGGGTGGGCGGCATCTGCCATGTGTAGGTAACTGCGTGTTATTGTGGTGGAGGATAGTGTTGTGTGTGGTGTGTGAGTTGCAAGGATGTTGGGGACAGCACAAACACCCAGCCCCCGGGCCATTGGAATTAACCAATGAAGGTTAAAATCTCTCACCCGGCCGGGAATCGAACCCGGGACCCTCTAAACCGAAGGCCAGTACGCTGACCATTCAGCCAACGAGTCGGACATTGTGCCGGTTGAAGATCCCTTTGCACACAAAATAGAAAAACATATATTGTATTTCACTCTGTCGGGTTTTATTCTAGTAAAAAAAGTCCCAAACAGGACTCCGGTGCGACGTCATGGAAAGTTTACCGTCCTTTGTACGGTGTATATTCCTAGGCTTCAATGAAAACACACTTATAGAACAGTTGAACACAAAACAGAACACATTAAGTTATTCGCATGTACCGATTTACTACCGAAGGCCAGTGGCAGGCTGCAACGGAACTCACAGAACAAAGAGAATATGACAGAACACGGAACACTCCAACACGAGCAGCACGTAGCGGGACTGGCGGCGGCACGAGCACACTGCACTTCCGTCTAGCGCCTGACACTCAGGAGCCGTCATGAGCCGTCATCGGCTATATCCGCTGTCACTTGACTCATGGTGCCGAACGCATCGTGTCGTCACAGGTCCCGCTTACCTTTGATTACTGCGAATCTCGAAGTGAAACCAATTAAACTAGTGTATTATTTAATTGTAAAATAGCCAAGTATAACTTCGTGTGCCCAGTATGTTGTACCCGTACTTCATTTTATTATACACAAGACTTTCTTTTCTTTCTTATAGTGTAAGCATTCTCGAAGATCCCGCGTGAAAAGATGCTTCCAATCAGTTAACTGTAGCTTGCGGTAATGAGGTGAAGTTTGTTAAAACGTGGACTTGAGTTTCTTTCTTTCAGAATGTTCAGTGAAATCATCACTTAAGCTAGTGAAGTGTATTATTTAATTCTCTAATAGTTGTGAATAACTTGGTGGGCTCAGTATGTCAGAATGTTCTACATCCTTTAATTATAGGAAAACTTGAATTGTCATTTTAAGACGAAACATTCAGGTGAAGAAGTGATATTTACAAGTCATGTAGATGTAAGTGTTTCAGAATAATATTAGCGACTTAGTTTCTCTTTAAGGTGTTAGAAATAATGAATGTGTACCTAGTAGCATTAGAACCGATTACAAATTGGGCAAGCGATAGCATTGTGAGCGTTCAATTATATCACTGAGCCTGTAATTCTGTTCACAATACACTCTGAACTCGAGGAAAGTGAAAATCATAAGTTCTGAAAAGCTCAAGCAGAGGGAGAGTGTGGTGGCTAAATATCCTGCTACGCGATCATGCACAAACTTAGCCGATAAAAATGAAATGGCGTATGGCTTTTAGTGCCGGGAGATCCCAGGACGGGTTCGGCTCGCCAGATGCAGGTCTTTTGATTTGACTCCCATAGGCGACCTGCGCGTCGTGATGAGGATGAAATGATGATGAAGACAACACATACATCCAGCCCCCGTGCCAGAGAAATTAACCAATGATGGTTAAAATTCCCGACCCTGCCGGGAATCGAACCCGGGACCCCTGTGACCAAAGGCCAGCACGCTAACTTAGCCGATGACGGTTCCTGAGTGTCAGGCGCTAGAACAAAGTGCACACGGCCGGTATCGACAGTCAGCTAGTAGGCGAAGGGGAAGGGCGCTTCTGACGGGATAGCAAGTCAATATCTCGGTCTCGCTTGAGAATGTTTCGGAGCAATTGACACTCCGTGTTCCGGAACAGCGGAACATAACGGTGCACCGGCACAGTGTCCCGAAACAGGGACATAGTGCCCAACCCTAGTGGGACGCAGGTGGTTGGAGGAGCACTCCATTGAAGTTACGACCATGGATTGGCCCTTCAGGTCCCGCGATCTTAATCCAATCGAGCATTTATGGGATGCTGCCGCTGCTGACGTTCCATGAACCCCGCACCAACCACACAAGGCTAATTGTGGGTAGCAGTGAAAGATGCATCCCTCCAGAACGATTCCAACACAATTTTTTTTTTTTTTTTTTGCAAGTTGCTTTACGTCGCACCGATACAGGCAGGTCTTATGGCAACGATGGGACAGGGAGGAGCTAGGAAAGGGAAGGAAGCTGCCGTAGCCTTAATTAACGTACAGCCCCAGCATTTGCCTGGTGTGAAAATGGAAAACCACGGAAAACCATCTTCAGGGCTGCCGACAGTGGGGTTCGAACCCACTATCTCCCGAATACTGGATACTGGCCGCAATTAAGCGACTGCAGCTATCGAGCTCGGTGATTCCAACACCTTGTACAGTGGATGCCTCGCCATACTGCTGCCATTTTGAGAGCTCACGGAGGAGCAACTCGTTGCTGACATCACATTCAGTGTCTTCCTATGACTTTTGGCCACTCAGTGTACATTTCTGAAACTCAGTACTTGAGTTCAAAATGAAAGGAGGAAATAAATAAGCTGAAAATTATTTTTAGGATCTCAAGGGGACTGTGGTTTTAATGGCGTTCATTATGGTTTTTACAGCAATACGGGAAAACTGTGGCGCAAAAATTTGTGAAACAGTATTTAATTTCAGTATGAAAGGGGGAAGAAATTAAGCTGCAAATTAGTTTTAATAATGTTATAAATTTACATTCCACTAACTACTTTTACGGTTTTCGGAGACGCCAAGATGCTGGAATTTAGTCCCGCGGGTGGTCTTTTACGTTCAGTATATGTACCGATAAGGGCTGACGTATATGAGCACCTTCAAATACCACCGGACTGAGGGAGGGTCGAACCTGCCAAGTTGGGATCAGAAGACCAGCGCCTCAACCGTGTGAACCACTCAGCCCGGTGCAAATTATCTGTATGACGTCTAGGGAGCAGATGTTGTAGCGAGGGCTTCTTTAGTTTTTTACTGCAGATATAAAACCTGCAGTGGGTGGGCGATGCAGTTAATAGCATTTAATATATTTGCCCAGGCAACGCTCCACAAAAGGAATGGTAAAAATCACAGCGAAAATCTGTATCAGTACAAGTATGCCGTGATGTGTCGCTGCATACCTCAGCATCAAAATCTTCAGTAACAACTGCTGCATAGTAGAAGAATATTAGAGAAAAAAGAACTCACACACACAGACGACTTCTGTATAACAGTAATGAGCTGCCTGCGATTCACAGAGTAACGGATAACGCGTTACATGTACCAGAGCGACACAGAAGGAAAATGAAGGAAGTCAACAAAGCGATGGCTGTTCCCGCCAATGTGCTTCCTCCATGCGAATGTATTTATGAAATAATGAATGTTAAGTAATTATTTTAGTACCTCAGAGGCAAAAACAAAAGCCTCATCCTTTTTCTGTCTTTCATAATATGATATAAAGTACATTATAATATTCCTTAATCACGAGGAATTATGGGTATCTAAGAGGGGATGTGTTCACTCCTTGTAGGCCAAGACTGTTTCCTTCATGCAATTTCATGTTTGTCTATGCACTTACTTGTATAAAATATAGGAGCAGAACACCCAATCCTAGGTATGCGTGGCCCCTCACAAATCTGAGATTTCCGCCACCGGTTCGTCCCGGTCTCTTTTCCTGGCGCTGAACTCCTTCTGCCGCGCTGAAGATGCTTGCGACCATCATGATGAAGGCTATGAGCGCGGTGAGAACGTGTATCACCAAGACACAGCTTTTGTAGCAGAAGCAGCAAGTTCTGTTGGTTAGCAAACCTGCCAAGTGCGAGCGAGATATTAGTTCAAGTGGGCAGCGATCATCGTGGAATATATAGTGTGAAGAGGAAAGGTGCAAGGTTCCTATAGTAGATATAATCACGGGTTCTGCGGCCTCCGCTTCCGCAGGCTCCCAGGGGCCCGTTCCTCCGCCGCCAACCGAGGGGCCTTGCGAGGGGCCCGCTCCACCGCAGCCACCCGAGGGGCCTTCCCAGGGGCCCGCTCCTCCTCCCGCGGGAAATTTGAATGGGTAAACAAAGACACGTGCTTTTTTGACAGCTGTCGTCGATAACAACGCATCGCTAACCCCACTGCTGCCATCTTGACGGGCCTAAACTTCAGTGGTGCCAACTAAACCTTCCTAGCGTGAGATTTGAATGGGTAATCAAAGCCACGTGCTTTTTCGACAGCTGTCATCAACAACAACGCATCGCTAATCTCAGTGCTGCCATCTTGACGGGCCTAAACCTTAGTGATGCCAACTTAACCTGACTAGCGCGAGATTTGAATCGGTAAACAAAGCCACGTGCTTTTTTTGACAGCTGTCATCCTCCATCTTTAATCAAGAGAGCACCGTGCTGCCCTCTTTAGGTACATACCTTTGAAATCTGGTGGCGGATAATTTGAAAAATGCTTTTTGACATCTTTAATCAACAGAGCACCGTGCTGCTATCTTTATCGTAATAGTGGGCAATTCCGTAAACTGTCATCCGCCATCTGTAATCAACAGAACACCGTGCTGCCCTCTTTAGCTACATACCTTTGAAATGTGATGGTGGGTAATTTAAATTCCATGTGCTTTTTGACAGATGTCATCCGCCATCTTGCATCGCAAACCTCAGTGCTGCACTCTTTACGACACTGCTGGTAATTTCAGCTGTCATCCACCATCTTGTATTGCAAACCTCAGTGCTGCACTCTTTAGCTACTTACCTTTGAAAAGTGGTGGCGGTAATTTCAACGTGCTTTTTTTGACAGCAGCCATCTTTAATCAAGAGAGCATCGTGCTGCCCTCTTTAGCTCTCTTGTTTGGAAGCACACCTACGTGCTTTTTTGACAAGCAGTTGTCTTTAATCAACAGAGCATCATGCTGCTCTCTTTAGCTACTTACTTTTGAGGCGGCAATATTAAAAATTATATTTGACAAGCTGCCATCTTTAATCAACAGAGCACCGTGCTGCTATCTTTATCATAGTAGTGGGCAGCTTCTACGTAACAGCTGTCATCCGCCATCTTGCATCGCTAACCTTAGTGCTGCCCTCTTTAGCTACTTACCTTTGAGGCGGACAATTTGAAACATTCTATTTGACAGCAGCAATCTTTAATCAAGAGAGCACCCTGCTGCCCTCTTTAGCTACATACCTTTGAAATGTGGTGGCGGACAATTTGAAAAATTCTATTTGACAAGCTGCCATCTTTAATCAACAAAGCATTGTGCTGCAATCTTTAGGTACATACATTTAACATGTGGTGGGGGATAATTCCGTCAGCTGTTATCCGCCATCTTGTATCGCTTACCTCAGTGCTGCTATCTTTACGGTACTAAACCTTATCGTTGTGGTGGTGGGAAATTTAAAATCTACATGCTTTTTTGACAGCTGTCATCCGCCATCCTTAATCATGAGAGCGCTGTGCTGCTATCTTGCGGGTAATTCCGTCCGCTGTCATCCGCCATTTTTAATCAACAAAGCACCGTGCTCCTATCTTTAGCTACATACATTTAACATGTGGTGGCGGCAATGTGAAATTCTATCCGGATGCCATCTTTAATCTACTGAGCACCGTGCTGCTATCTTTAGCTACATACATTTAACATGTGGTGGCGGATAATTTGAAAAAAATCCGTTAGCTATCATCATTAAACATTAGTGCATTCGCGAACCTATCCTCTCATCTACTATCTTGAAGGAGACTATACGACACCTCTTCTACCTCCTCCTCCCCTACCTCCACCGCCTCCTCCCCCTCTGTCAAGGCATAGCTTTATCAAACACGCATGGCGAAGGCAAGAGTTTGCAGCGATAACATTATTGTGTATGTTTACACTTGCGGATTACAAAAGAAACATAACAAGACTAAAATCGATGTTGTTATCTTCAACGTGTGATTAGAACATTGATTGATGTGTTCAGCTCACTAACTAGAACTGAACACGGTACAGCATGTGTTTAGAACATGTCAGGGGATACCTTTGTTCAAAGAAGATCAGATTGAAACATAACAAGACTAGATTCGATGCTGTTAACTTTAACATGGTGATCAGAACATTGATTGATGTGTTCAGATCACTAAATAAGTGATCAAGACTAGATTCGATCACTGTACTCGATACATGTGTTTAGAACATGTTTGTTCTAAGAAAATCAGATTAAAACATAGCAAGGCTAGAATCGATGCCGTTAACTTCAATATGTGATAAGAACATTGATTGATGGATTCAAAACACTAAATAAGTGATCAAGACTAGAATCGAATACGGTACTCGATACAACATGTATTTAGAACATGCCAGGGGATACCTTTGTTCTAAGAAAATCAGATTGAAACATAACGACTAGAATCGATGTTGTTAACTTCAACATGTGATTAGAACATTAAATCAGATTGAAACACAACACGACTAGAATCGAACACTGCACTCGATGTTGTTGACCTCAACATGTGATCAGAACATTAGTTGATGTGTTCAAAACACTAAATATGTGATCAAGACTAGAATCGAACACTGTACAACATGTGTATAGAACATGTCAGGGGATACCTTTCTTGTAAGAAGATCAGATTGCAAAAGAAGTGATTAAGAATAGAATCGAACACTGTACTCGATACAACATATGATCAGAATATCGAGTGATGTGTTTGCAACATGTCTGGGGTATACCTTTGTTGTAAGAGAAAAAGAATAATAAGACTAGAGTTCTGATCAGCTTGCGTAAGATAGCGATTGTTATAACCTCCTTTTCCTCTTCCTGCTTTTTCAAGGCATAGCTATATCGAACATCCAACGCGATCTTATGCATATCACGTAGCTAACTCGGTCAGTAAACGATATAGCACCGAGCTCGATAGCTGCAGTCGCTTAAGTGCGCTCAGTATCCAGTATTCGGGAGATAGTAGGATCGAACCCCACTGTCGGCAGCCCTGAAAATGATTTTCCGTGGTTTCCCATTTTCACACCAGGCAAATGCTGGGGCTGTACCTTAATTAAGGCCACGGCCGCTTCCTTTCCAGTCCTAGCCCCTTCCTGTCCCATCGTCGCCGTAAGACCTATCTGTGTCGGTGCGACGTAAAGCCAATAGCAAAAAAAAAACGATATAGCAACACTTCAATGATTTGCCTAGTGCGAAAATAAAAAGCATACTGTGTAGCTAACTCGCTCAGTAAACGATATAACAACACTTCAAATGATTTACCTAGTACGAAAATTAAAAACCATACTGCGTAGCTAACTCGCTCAGTAAACGATATAGCAACACTTCAAAATGATTTGCCTAGTGCGAAAATCAAAAAACATACTGTGTAGCTAACTCGCTTAGTAAACGATATAACAACACTTCAAATGATTTACCTCGTACGAAAATTAAAAAACATACTGCGGAGCTAACTCGCTCAGTAAACGATATAGCAACACTTCAAAATGATTTGCCTAGTGCGAAAATAAAATAACACACTGTGCTCATAGTGTGTAGCTAACTCGCTCAGTAAATGATATAGCAACACTTCAATGATTTGCCTAATACGAAAATAAAAAACACACTGTACACATACTGCGTAGCTAACTCGCTCAGTAAACGATATAGCAACACTTCAGTGATTTGCCTAGTGCGAAAATAAAAAACCATACTGCGTAGCTAACTCGCTCAGTAAACGATATATAAATCAAAAACCATACTGCGTAGCTAACTCGCTCACCGCACTGCTAAGACGCTCGGTAATTGCAAATACACTGATATATGTCATGCGAAAATCAAGAAAGCACACTGCGTAGCCAACTCGCTCGGTCAAACTGCAAATACATCACAACACGACTAGAACACTGATATACGTTACTCTTTTTTCTATACACACACACACACGGATAAGAATGTTGCGAGATACCACATACATGTTTAAAAAAATAGTGGGATGAAAAATCATGAATTATTCGTACGCATGTTATCTCTTCCAAGTTGTAAGACGAAATAGACGCAGTACTGTGAGTTTCTGCTATAGCTGGCGAACGGAAGTAGCATGTTATCTCAGCAACAAATACGCATGACCTCGCATACACGCAAGTCAGACACAATGATTGATACCGTCATTCAAATCCTAACAACTTATGCCGTCAGGAAGGGCATCCGGCTAGATCCTTATACACGTAGTCAAGAAGTCTGACGACCGCGCAGGATAGGGCTAGCAGCGGCTAGCTACCCCGCCTAGCATTTGCTATTTTCAGAGCTGCCGACAGTAGGGGTTCGAACCCACTATCTCCTGAAGAAGCGAGAATGATTGCGGGTAGAAGATGTTGATGGTGATTCATCTGTCGGATGGAGGCGTTAAGCCTTGTGCAGGCTCCTTGGACAGGAGTAGGTTTTGTGTGGGCACCGGGTTTTACCAGGACATCTAGTTATAAAACCCACTACAACAAATTTATCGCTATACTGTAATTTAAAATCCTAGTCCTTTAACGTTAGGAAGGGCACCGACCGTAAAACCATGGTTTGCGATGTAAGACACTAGATACTGCGATTTAAAATGATAGTTCTTGCGTCAAAGACAGCATCCAGCTGTAAAACAGATATTTACAACTTAAAATCAGTTTATGCGTAAAGAAGGGCATCTAGCCGTTAAACAATTGTTCGTGATGTGAGACGCAAGATACTGCAATTTAGAATCTTATTTCTCGCATCAGAAAAAGCACCCGACTGTAAAACAAATTCTTGACTCCAGTCCTCGCGTTAAAAAGGGCATCTGGTTGTAAAACAGATTTGTACAACTTAAAATCCTAGTTCTTTACGCTAGGAAGGGGATCTGTAAAACAATAGTTCGTGATGTGAGACTCAAGATACTGCAATTTAAAATCTTATTTCTTGCGTCGGGAAGGGCTACCAGTCGTAAAACAATGGTTCGTGATGTAAAGCACTAGATACTGTAATTTAAAATCTTAGTTCTTTCACCAAAAGAGCATCCAGCTGAAAAATCTCGATTCTCACGTTAAGAAGGGTATCTAGCTGTGAAACAGATCCTTTTTCCCGGTCCTTTGACGTCAAGAAGGGTAACCAGCCGTAAAACAATAGCTTATGATGTAAGACGCTAGATACTGCGATTTAAAATTTTAGTTCTTGCGTTAAAAAGAGCACCCAGCTGTAAAACTCCGCTTCTTATGTTAAAAAGGGCATCTGGTTGTAAAACAGATTCTTAATCCCAGTTCTTTGAAGTCAGGAAGGGCAACCAGCCATAAAACAATGGCTTATGATGTATGCTATCAGATACTGCGATTTAAAATCTTAGTTCTTGCGCTAAGAAGAGCATCCAGCTGTAAAAGCCTGATTCTCGTGTTAAGAAGGGTATCTAGTTGTGAAACAGATTCCTGATCCCGGTTCTTTGACGTCAGGAAGGACAACCAGTTGTAAAACAATGGTTCGTGATGTAAGAAACTATATACTGCGATCTAAAATCTTAGTTCCTACGTCAAAAAAAGCATCCAGCCGTAAAACCCCGATTCTCGCGTTAAAAGGGCATCTAGTTGTAAAACAGATTCTTGATCCTAGTTCCTCAGTCAGGAAGGGCAACTGGCCGTAAAACAATGGTGTATGATGTAAGAGGGTAGATACTTCAATTCAAAATCCTAGTTTTGCGTCAGAAAGGGCAACCAGTCGTAAAACAATGGTTCGTGATGTAAGACACTAGATATTGCGATTTAAAATCTTAGTTCTTGCGCTGAAAAGAGCATCCAGCTGTAAAACCCCGATTCTCACGTTAAGAAGGGTATCTAGTTGTAAAACAGATTCTTGATCCCGGTCCTTTGACGTCAGGAAGGGTAACCAGCCGTAAAACAATAGCTTATGATGTAAGACGCTTGATACTGCTATGTAAAATTTTAGTTCTTGCGTTAAAAAGAGCATCCAGCTGTAAAACCCCGATTCTTGCGTTAAAAGGGCATCTAGTTGTAAAACAGATTCTTGATCCCAGTTCTTTGACGTTAGGAAGGGCAACCGGTCGTAAAACAATGGTGTATGATGTAAGAGGCTAGATATTGTTATTTAAAATCCTAGAAAGGTATCTGGCTGTAAACCAGATACTAAATCCCGGTCCTGTTACGTTAGGAACCGCATCCGGCTGTAAAACAGGAGCTCCTAACATTTACTGTGTAGTTCAGGTGTTAAGCTTTAGGAGCAGGCTATGTGCTAGCACCGGGTTACGTCTTTTGTTGTTAAAATAGCAAGTTCGATCTTTGTTCTGCATAACAAGTAAAGCTGCTTAGAACACTGTCTTTGAAGTTGTATCTGTGTATGTTACAGAGTCACTCAGAGCGAGGTAAGGAATGCATGCGTTGACTGAAATTGTACACTAGTCTTCCGGCTGTAGTAATCTTCAGCAATCAGCGAGGACACTGTGTGTATGATAACACACTTGTTACTCAAAGAGCATTTTCTTAGTCGTGTAGGTAATTCCTTCTAGTATTTAGCTAGTGTAAGTTCCTAAGATAAAATATTATGATTGTACAGAAAGGGTAAAACCCAATGCCAGCACATAGCCTACTCTTATCGAATAGCATTAAAAAGCCTACACGGTGCCGGCACATAGCCTACTCCTGTCGAAGGAGCCTGCACAAGGCTTAACGCCTCCATCCGACAGATGAATCACCATCAACATCTTCTACCCGCAATCATTCTCGCTACTTCAGGAGATAGTGGGTTCGAACCCCTACTGTCGGTAGCTCTGAAGATAGCAAATGCTAGGCGGGGTAGCTAGCCGCTGCCAGCCCTTTTTCTGCGCGATCGTCAGTCTTCCTGACAACGTGTATAAGGATCTGGCCGGAAGCCCTTCCTGACGGCATAACTTGCTAGGATTTGAATGGCGGTATCCATCATTGTGTCTAACTTGAGTGTATGCAAGGTCATGCGTATTTTTGCTGAGATAACATGCTACTTCCGTTCGCCAGCTATAGCAGAAACTCACAGTACTGCGTCTATTTCGTCTTACAACTTGGAGAAGATAACATGCGTACGAATAATTTATGATTTTTCATCCCACTATTTTTTTAAACATGTATGTGGTATCTCGCAACATTCTTATCCTGTGTGTGTGTGTTTAGAAAAAAGAGTAACGTATATCAGTGTTCTAGTCGTGTTGTGATGTATTTGCAGTTTGACCGAGCGAGTTGGCTACGCAGTGTGCTTTCTTGACTTTCACATGACATCAGTGTATTTGCAATTACTGAGCGTCTTAGCAGTGTGGTGAGCGAGTTAGCTACGCAGTATGATTTTTGATTTGTATATCGTTTACTCAGCGAGTTAGCTACGCAGAATGGTTTTTTGATTTTTCGCAATAGGCAAATCATTAAAGTGTTGCTATATCGTTTACTGAGCGAGTTAGCTACGCAGTATGTGTACAGTGTGTTTTTATTTTCGTATTAGGCAAATCATTGAAGTGTTGCTATATCGTTTACTGAGCGAGTTAGCTACACAGTATGTGCACAGTGTGTTATTTTATTTTCGCACTAGGCAAATCATTTTGAAGTGTTGCTATATCGTTTACTGAACGAGTTAGCTACGCAATATGTTTTTTAAATTTTCGTTCGAGGTAAATCATTTGAAGTGTTGTTATATCGTTTACTAAGCGAGTTAGCTACACAGTATACTTTTTTGATTTTCGCACTAGGCAAATCATTTTGAAGTGTTGCTATATCGTTTACTGAGCGAGTTAGCTACGCAGTATGGTTTTTAATTTTCGTACTAGGTAAATCATTTGAAGTGTTGCTATATCGTTTACTGAGTGAGTTAGCTACACAGTATGTTTTTTATTTTCGCACTAGGCAAATCATTGAAGTGTTGCTATATCGTTTACTGAGCGAGTTAGTTACGTGATATGCATAAGATCGCTTTGTATGTTCGATAAAGCTATGCCTTGACAGAGCAGGAAGAGAAAAAGGAGGTTATAACAATCGCTATCTGACGCAAGCTGTTCAGAACTCTAGTGTTATTATTCTTCTACTCTTAGAACAAAGGTATACCCCAGACATGTTGTAAACACATCAATCGATGTTCTGATCATATGTTGTATCGAGTACAGTGTTCGATTCTGTTCTTAATCACTTCTTTTGCAATCTGATCTTCCTAGAACAAAGAAACATCGATTCTAGTCTTATTATGTTTCAATCTGATTTTCTTAGAACAAAGGTATCTCCTGGCATGTTCTAAATACATGTTGTATCGAGTACCGTGTTCGATTCTAGTCTTGATCACTTATTTAGCGATCTGAACACATCAATCAATGTTCTGATCACATGTTAAAGTTAACAGCATCGATTCTAGTCTTGTTATGTTTCAATCTGATCTTCTTAGAACAAAGGTATTCCCTGACATGTTCTAAACACATGCTGTACCGTGTTCGGTTCTAGTTAGTGATCTGAACACATCAATCAATGTTCTAATCACATGTTGAAGATAACAACATCGATTTTAGTCTTGTTATGTTTCTTTTGTATTCCGCAAGTCTAAACATGCACAATAATATTATCGCAGCACACTATTGCTTTCGCCATGCGTGTTCGATAAAGCTATGCCTTAACAGAGGAGGATGAGGCGGAGGAGGTAAGGGAGGGGGAGGAGGAAGAGGAGGAGGTAGAGGAGGTGTCGTATAGTCTTCTACAAGATAGTAGATGAGATGTTAGCCCCAGGTGCTCTGAACTTTGGAGCGTGGGTTGGCGACCACGGGGCCCTCAGCTGAGTCCTGGCATTGCTTCCACTTACTTGTGCCAGACTCCTCACATTCATCTCTCCTATCCGACCGTCCTTGGTCAACTCTTGTTCTTTTCCGACCCCGACGCTATTAGGTTTGCGAGGGCTAGGGAGTCTTTCATTTTCACGCCCTTCGTGGCCCTTGTCTTCCTTTGGCCGATGTCTTCATTTTTCGAAGTGTCGGATCCCTTCCATTTTTTCTCTCTGATTAGTGTTATATAGAGGATGGTTGCCTAGTTGTACTTCCTCTTAAAACAATAATCACCACCAGATGAGATGTTAGGTTCGCGAATGCACTAATGTTTAATGATGATAACTAACGGAATTTTTTTCAAATTATCCGCCACCACATGTTAAATGTATGCAGCTAAAGATAGCAGCACGGTGCTCAGTAGATTAAAGATGGCATCTGGATAGAATTTCACATTGCCGCCACCACATGTTAAATGTATGTAGCTAAAGATGGGAGCACGGTGTTTTGTTGATTAAAGATGGCGGATGACAGCGGACGGTATTACCCGCAAGATAGCAGCACAGCGCTCTCATGATTAAAGATGGCGGATGGCAGCTGTCGAAAAAGCATGCAGATTTTAAATTTCCCACCACCACAACGATAAGGTTTAGCAACGTAAAGATTGCAGCACTGAGGTAAGCGAAACAAGATGGTGGATGACAGCTGAAATTACCAGCAGTGCCGTAAAGTGTGCAGCACTAAGTTTTGCGATGCAAGATGGCGGATGACATCTGTCAAAAAAGCACATAGAATTTAAATTACCCACCATCACATTTCAAAAGTATGTAGCTAAAGACGGTAGCACGGTGCTCTATTGATTAAAGATGGCTGCTGTCAGAAAGCATTTTTCAAATTATCCGCCACCACATTTCAAAGGTATGTAGCTAAAGAGGGCAGCACGGTGTTCTGTTGATTACAGATGGTGGATGACAGTTTACGGAATTGCCCACCACTACGATAAAGATAGCAGCACGGTGCTCTGTTGATTAAAGATGTCAAAAAGCATTTTTCAAGTTATCCGCCACCACATTTCAAAAGTATGTACCTAAAGAGGGCAGCACGGTGCTCTCTTGATTAAAGATGGAGGATGACAGCTGTCAAAAAAGCACGTGGCTTTGTTTACCGAATCAAATCTCTCGCTAGTCAGGTTAAGTTGGCATCACTAAGGTTTAGGCCCGTCAAGATGGCAGCACTCAGATTAGCGGTGCGTTGTTGTCGATGACAGCTGTCATAAAAGCATGTGGCTTTGTTTACCCATTCAAATCTCGCGCTAGGAAGGTTTAGTTGGCACCACTGAGGTTTAGGCCCGTCAAGATGGCAGCAGTGGGGTTAACGATGCGTTGTTATCGATGACAGCTGTCAGAAAGCACGTGGCTTTGTTTACCAATTCAAATTTCCCGCAGGAGGAGGAGCGGGCCCCTGGGAAGGCCTCTCGGGTGGCGGCGGAGGAGCGGGCCCCTCGGAAGGCCCCTCGGGTGGCTGCCGTGGAGCGGGCCCCTCGGAAGGCCCCTCGGGTGGCGGCGGAGGTGCTGGCCCCTGGGAGCCTGCGGTGGCGGAGGCCGCAGAACCCGTGATTATATTATCTACTTCCTATATAGCAGAGGTTCTCAGCTGGGCGCCCGTTGAGGCTGGCCCAGTGCGGCCGTGCTGGCGTGACGTAAATGCGGGCAGCTTACGTAACAAGCATACGTCACAATCAAGCGAGAGAGCGGACACACTTTGCAGGGAAGGGAGGGAGCATTGACGTTCGATTGTGATTATGAAGCTCTCCTCCACTACGCAGCGAAATGCTCTGATTGGGGTGCAGTAATTAAAATGAAGCGAAGAAAATATCTGACCTTTTCAAGATATTCTGGATTGATTTATGCTCGATATAAATAGTCATATTTGCTTACATTTATTCATTCGCAGAAAACTGACACGTTACAATTTTTTGTTACGCTCTACTAAGGTACAGGGTTTACGCGTACAAGCTACGATTTACAATTCCTTGGGTGTACATGACAGTATTTCCATTTCCTGTTATTCATTAAGCAAAAGGTCATACAGTTACGTAATTCAACAAGTTTACAGCTTGATTTTGCACAGTGTTGGAGTGTTGTTTGACTTTCTCTGTTCACTGAATTTCTGAAAATAGTATTTGAAATTAAAATGTAACAGGCGTCCGATGATAATAGCTAGCCTCTAAATGACTGAGACGGAGTTTCATCACGAGTGAGGACATAAGATTAAATAAAGTACAACAACAATGTAAATATATCTACATATAGATATACAGTATGTCTTCAAATAAATAACCTAACTAATGTTGTTCGCGGTAAGCATGATTGGATTGTCGGTGAGTTTATCAGATAATTTAAACCCACATCAACCACAAGACACAGCTTATCCACCTCAACTGCATATTATATTCAAATTTTTCTAAAGCACCTCTTAAAAGTGTAATAGTGAAAACTGTAATTCATTACGCACATCATAAAAATATTTGAAGTTGTTGGCCTAACACTTTATTGTATCCGGTCAAAATATATGAACTGCACTGAACGTAAGTAACTTATTTCTTACGTAAATTAAAAGTGACGTGGATTTCTGCCTCCATTTCAAACTCGAGTATCGCTGCAGTGATCGAGAGTGACTGGGAGAACCTTCACGGCCTGTGATTGAAGAGCATGCTCTGCGCTTACAGTGCTGGGCGCCCAGCGTGAGCACCTCTGGTCTACCTGCTTGACATCCCACAACATGAGCAGGGCTGTCCAAACTTTTCATATAGTGGGGCGCACCTCACTATTGGCTAACAAGACGCGCACGCCGTATGATGTTGTTGATGATGATAATAATATAGAAACATATAGGCTAATATTGACTGAATATTTTTAAACACATCGTACTTACGTATATAGTGTGAAATCTGGCATTGCATGTTAGATGTAAGTTAAGGAACAGTATTGTTCCTCGCATTCACATTTAGACACAAGTATGTAGGCAGGTCAATAAGTATCTGCAGTTTTGCTCTAATTGTCTTTAGGTTGGGGCTATGGTCTTGTGGGCTCACCAGCCGCTAGATGGCACCGTTGTCTACGTCTGTGGAAGGTTTCATCGTTATCAGATTAGCACAACTTGCGCTGTTGCGACGTTTGCACCAAGGAAGAACAGCCTTCCGTAATCTGTTTTTTGTGTCTGAGGGTATAGTATACCAGGAGCGGAAATACATAGAAGACTTTCAGCACAATACGGGGACAATGTTTTACCACAGCGAACTGTTTACTAGTGGAGTGAACAATCCGCCCCACATCGCTCAAACTCTTCAGATGCTGCGTTTCGATGTCTTGGAGCATCCTGCGCACAGACCCGATCTCGCCATCTGTTTGGTCCAATTAAAAATGCTCTAAGAGGCAGCTCCGATCAACAGGTGAAGGAAGGGCTGCATACGTGGCTTGCTGTGCATCCAACAACTTTTTTTGCAAATTGTATTAGAGAGGTTGTGAAACGGTCGACCATATGCATTGAAAAGCAGGGCAGCTATGTTCAAAATTATATCAATAAAAAGTGTGTACTCATTTTGTAATAAATTAAAAATATTGATTGCAGATACTTATTGATTTGCCCTCGTACAATCACTGTATAAAATAATAATGTGAATTAATAACTGATGCATAATTTTCGCAGTAAGTATAAATGAAAAGTGAAATCGTAAAAATGCAATTTTTCACTGAACATAAAATTTTAAATCTAAGTTAGAGAAGAGCAAATAAAATGCATACTGCTTCTGGTCATTATACAGTCCAAATTCTACTGAGGATTCCGTGAAACTGTTCCACAGTCGTGAATAGCAGATGCTTCATGAGAATATTGTGAAGGAATGGTTTATGAAGCATTCACAAAGCTATCGTGTCCTGAAAAGTGTTCTAAGTGGGAAATGCCAAGTCTCAACATATTCACTTCATCCCCCAGCCTTCTTCTATAACGCGTAGCACTGAACATAAAGCAAGGATTATAACGTACAGAGTTGTGGTCTGTAGAATGAATGCTGCTAAAACTATGAAGAGAAAGAGGCGAATCAGAATTGTGGGAATACCCGGGAATAATTTAACCATTAGTAGTTCAAAAATCTTCCAAAACATTCAGCTGCGGTTAATGTCAGTACAATTAAATCTGCGTTTGGACGGCGATAGAAAATTATACTAGGGGTGCCGCGTTGGACGGGCAGAAAGGCTAATTAACCGTCACTCCCCCTCCAATCCAATAAGGTTATCGTCCTTTGAAACAACAGCCAAATAAACTGACCTGGTATTTATCCAGAAATCCCTCTCTGCCTCTAAGACATTAATCCTTTCCAACGTCTATTTCTTTTCTTCGTTCAGCTCGAAGAGGGGAAGGAGTTTGTTTGCCTTTCACAAGAGTTTCTATTGGCGTTCCGCAAAGCTATGGAACTTGCTGTCAGGGGATGTTGAGAACTTGCCCCCTTCCGAAATTTCAGATTAAAGTGAAGAAAAGTGTAATTTAATGGAACTACTGCATGTGTCTGTGAGTGTGTGAGTGAATGAGTGAATGACAGATTGGTAGAGGGAAAGGAATGAGCGAACGGCAGACCGGTAGAGTGCAAGGAGGTATGCGAGCACGGGAATGATCGAATGAATGAGTGATTAGCTATAGGTCCCGCAACAAGAGCTTGCCGAAACTCAAACGTGCGCAAAGACCAATATCTGTTGGCGAAGTTTAAGCTCGTTGCGGGGCTCCTGTTTGTCACCCGAATGCTGATTACCGGGCTCATTGTTACTCAACTGCTCACTGAGAGGCACAGTGTACAGCTCTTTATCAAGCGTGTAATGAAAAGAAGCAAGAAGCGTGTGCGTGTATTATTAATATTTTATTCATATTTCGAAGCTGAAAGTGAATTTGTTGTAGTACGATATTCAGTGTACGTAACGATGCCCCCGTTTCGTTGTAAATTAGCGAGTGCTAAAACTTTACACAGTCAAACTAGGGAAGTTATTTATAATGTGTATAAATCCATGAAAAACAAAATCCACCCCACTGGAAACTTATGTGCTATTCAAAAGAAAGTGGCCGAAGCAATGGGTGTGTCGGAAAGGTCCATGCGGAATGTAATACGAGATGCAAAGAAGATCGAAAGGGGTGAAGTGGATTCATTTTCAACTTCTGGAAAGAGAAGACCGAAGTCTGTCAAGAAGTGTGAATTAGACGATTTTCAGAAATGCGCGGTCAAGCGCACGATTCACAATTTTCACAATACCGAAGGCGAGAGACCAACGCTTGAAAAGATCCTTAAGAAACTGGTTGAGGATATACAGTTTAAAGGTTGCGTAAGAGCACTAAGCAAGATAGTTCGAGGCCTAGGTTTTCGATGGAGGAAGACAGAAGACATGCGTAGAATACTTATAGGAAAGCCTGACATAAGGCTCCTACGTGTGCAGGACATACAAAGCATAAAGCGGGACCGACAAGAGGGTAGGCCTATTCTTTACACTGATAAGACATATTTGCATTGTTATTATTGTTATTTCATTCAATGTTTCTGATTCTGCATGTCCAACAATATCATTATGCTACAGGGTAATGTGCCCTTGCTCTGGCTATAACTACAATAAGGCATTACATACACGCGCTGAGATTTCATTCGGACGCTGGTCACAGTTCAGGTGGCCAAACTGCCAGCGCAGACGGTTCATTAAGAACTGCTGGCAGTAAGGCGATTTAGCGAAGTGAGGGGGGCGTGCAGTGCTTCTACCGAGCCCACCCGAACACTGCCGAAGTTCTGCGCAGCTTTCTTTGGTAAGCTCTTCTTGCGGGACCTACAACAGTGGCAAATTTCCCATATATGCGATTGTTGTGTTACATCCCTTAATGAAAAATAAATATTCACTTTCATATTTTTTTACAAATTGCTTTACGTCGCAGGTCTTAGGTCTTATGGCGACGATGGGATAGGAGAAGAAAGGGCTGCCGACAGTGGGGTACGAACCCACTATCTCCCGGATGCAAGCTCACAGCTGCGCGCTCCTAACCGCATGGCCACATTGTTCATGTTTTAATGGAAGTTATCTGTATCAAATTCAAATGCACGATTATCGATACTCAGAGATGGATGAAACGAGCGTGGCTCGCTAGCGACTGCTACCGATTGCCAAACTACTCCAGAGATGGCAGGACGAGCATTGGACTCTTGTCGGTTGTTGATCTCTTTCGTCGGGTTGGAATGCGGAACGAACAGCCACATCCGTCAAGAGGGCGGTGCAAGGTGGAATCCTGTAAATTATCGTGTGTGGCCGGGATTCATTTGCTATTTCGTGAAGTACTGGAGTTCCTGCTTGTGAGAGGTTCTTTTCTTGTGCGTTGTTGTAATATATATTATTCAGTTTCGTGTGCTTGTGGTGAAAATATGAAACAAAGAAAATGTGGTAATGTTGGGATTTCGAAATGACATCACACCGTTCAGAGAGTACAGTAGTTCCGCAGGCATGGGTGTTGGAGCGCAAGTGTCAAGCGTTCTTACCGCGCAATCCGAATTGAATTCTAACCATTGTCAAATACAGTAGAGACAATACGCGACACTTCCGGATTTAGCCTTGTTAAAATGGGAGACAAGTCGCAAGTGGCGCTCCTAGTGGCTCGAGCTGAAAATTGGCGCTAAATTCAAATATCAATGGAAATGTATATACGGAAATTGATAAATAAATTACGTCTAGAAAGAAAGTGTTACTAAGATATTAACTTCAAAGTTACTAAAGCAATTTTGGATAAATGAATGAAGAGTTATTTAACAGGTTATTATTTAAAGACTGAAATTAGACATATAATCAACATGTGAAATGGACTGCTGTGAAAGGGCTTGATCTTTCATTTATGCATTACTTTTTTAACTTTAGAATTCCTGCCTGAACGTTCGCGGCTAGATTTTTCTTTTTTCTCATTTAAAAGCATTGCATCATCATATTAAAACACTTGTCAACAAAAATATCGGCACATTCCTTACACACATGATTCAATGAATTTACATTTAAGAGCTGGACAATTTTCCTTTTAACTTGAAGCCTACTAACACAAAGAAAATATATAAATTTAGCCTCAAAAACATTCAAACTTTCCCTGTAAGCAATACTTGCCATAATGCCATTACATTAGGGTAAAGCAAATTTGCATCAACGTATTGTTTCAACAAAATATGTACATTTCTTAAATCACCCATATTTTCTTCAGTGCTTGACAACGCATTCCAGATGGGGTAACTTGGAACACAACCAGCCATACTCATATGCATATGTATTTTGCTGAATTAAATCAAACCCACAGATCACACATCGGTATTGAAGGTTAACTGCTGCACTATACAATAAAATATGCGTATTATATTTTAAGCCTGTTAAGATATGGGTCGAGCAGGTCAGAAGATTATGACGTACTATAAAAATATCTTTGTCACTTACTTACTTATTTATTCGTATCAGAAGCATACATTTTACATAGCATAATGGTACTTAATGACATACATATCAAATAGTGTCTGCCCAGATTTTTGCCAAATCACGGGCATTAGGTGTTGCAGCCATTAAGTCCTCTATTGTGCAACTTAAAGGACACTTACTACAGTTCATAAAGTGGGCTGTGGTTTGGTCTTCACCACATTCACATTGTCTGGATGTGCCAGGAAAGCCCCACTTTACTATATGGATTCTTGATCTACCAACCCCAGTGCGAAGCCTGTTCAACGATTTCCAAGTAGACCAATGTTCCTCGTGTCCTGGAGGGAGATGTTCAATTGGTAGCATCCAACCAGCAAGTTGAGGATTTATAGTTCTCCATAATCTCAACCTTGTGGATTGAGCAGATTCGTTCAAATCTTCGGTTGTATTCAGGAAACTCCTCCTAGACCTCAATCTTCGGTGGGCAGGTTCATATCCATTCAATGGGTGTGCACATGAGGCAAGTGCTTTAGTTCTCTCATTCATGGATGCAACTTTTCTTATATCTGGTGGGGCGATTCCAGCCAAACAGTAGATTCTATCTCGTGGAGTTGGTCTCAAGCAGCCAGTAATGAGTCGACATGTTTAGCATGACTTGATCTGTACCAAACAGGGCAAGCGCACTCTGCAGCTGAGTAACACAGAGCCAGGGCTGTAGTTCTGAACGTCTTTGGATGTGTACCCCAATTGGTTCCAGACAACTTGCGAAGGATGTTGTTTCTAGCTGACACTTTCTGCTTGATGTTCATGCATTGTTGTTTGTAGGTGAGAGCACGATCCAATGTTACACCTAGATATTTAGGTGTTGGGCAATGATCTAGTTGAGTATCTTTCCATACTACCTGCAATTTCCTTGACGCCTGTCTGTTCTTTAAATGGAAGGCACATACCTGAGTTTTAGATGGCTTAAGCTTCAATTGGCTTCCTCTGTAGTAGTAGGATAGTTCAGAAAGAGCCTCTGATAACTTTTCTTCTACAACCTCAAAGCTGTTTGCTTGAGTAGCAATAGCTCGATCATCCGCATATATCAGGGCTGGCCACAACGAAGCTCGCGAGCCGCATGCGGCTCTTGAGTCAGTCTTGTGCGGCTCTTGACACCAACTTTAGAGTTAAATTAAATGATATAATTAACGGAATCTAACGACATCTCGCGGCTGGCGTCAGTCAGTAGCAGTGATGTGCGGCTTAACGTTATTAGCGCTGTAGGTCAGTGGTAAGACATGGGAGGTGAAGATAGTTCCGGCGCCTTCCATTTGATAGTGCTTTGAGCGGGAGAGGCCGGCCCCGTGGTGTAGGGGTAGCGTGCCTGCCTCTTACCCGGAGGCCCCGGGTTCGATTCCCGGCCAGGTCAGGAATTTTTACCTAGACCTGAGGGCTGGTTCGAGGTCTACTCAGCCTACGTGATTAGAATTGAGGAGCTATCTGACGGTGAGATGGCGGCCCCGGTCCAGAAAGCCAAGAATAACGGCCGAGAGGATTCGTCGTGCTGACCACACGACACCTCGTAATCTGCAGGCCTTCGGACTGAGCAGCGGTCGCTTGGTAGGCCAAGGCCCTTCAAGGGCTGTAGTGCGATGGGGTTTGGTTTGGTTTGGTTTGGTTTGAGCGGGAGAGAGTGTCAGTGAGCCAGTGTCGTGAGGTAAAGCCAGTCGTGTTCACGTATAGGCAGTCGTGTGCTATGCTGAAGAAATCAATGGCAGATTTAATTTGAGATCATTCCTAGAAAATCCTTTTTCTGTTGATGTGAGCGATGGCAGTCCTGTTTCATTGTAGAGTTGGAGCTACAAGAACTGCAAGAGGACGAAGGATTAAAAGGACTCAAACAAAGTGGCATTTCTACCATAGAATTTTGGAAGAATGTTCCAGAATACACACTAACAAAACAGTGTGCCAAAGGACTAATTTCAATCTTTGGGACTGCTTATGTGTGTGTGAATCACTGTACTCAACGATTAAATTCATTAAATCTACATATTGATCTGAACGATCTGATGAACATTTAAGTGAAATTGTGCGAACTGCGCTTATCAATTATCAGCCAGATTTCAAAAAACTAACGGCAAAAATGAACACTCAGAAAAAGCAATTCTCAAAAGTAAAATCTCATTCCTTGATGTGTACCTGAAAAATAATGTTCTGTGTAGTGTAGAAAATAAATGTTCCTTCATTTGTTATAAAATGAAAAACGTGTCTTCATTTTATAAACCATTTTCCAAACATGCTCCCAATTTTTGTCTCCTAAATTTGCGGCTCCCAGAAGTAACGTTAGTGGCCACCCCTGGCATATATGAAGCTTCTGGTGCCAACTGGGAGAGGTTGGTCATTCGTATAGATATTAAAGAGCATAGGGGCGAGAACACTGCCTTGTGGCAAACCATTCTTTTGTTTCCTCCATCGAATTTTCTGATCCTGAAATTCAACGAAGAACCTACGATTTTGAAGAAGATTGCAAATTACTTGAGTCATATTGTAATCTTTTGACATGTTGTATAATTTGCGGAACAGTATACGATGATTAACTGTATCATATGCAACAGATAAGTCGATAAAAGCCACCCCTGTGATTTTATGATTTTCATATCCATCTTCAATATACTGTGTCAGATGGAGGACCTGTGAAGTACAACTTTTTCCTTTACGGAATCCTGCTTGCTCTGGGATAAGAAGTGGTTCAATGATCACAGTAAGTCTTTCCAGGATCATCCGTTTTAGGATCTTGTACAGATGACACGACAGTGAGATAGGTCTATACTTTTTCGGATCATTTGGGTCTTTTCCTGGTTTGAGAATTGCGATTACTCTGGCTTTCCTCCACACACGTGGTAACTTGCAAGTTTTTATACAGTTGTTGTACAGTTCTAGTAACCATTGTTTAGCAACAGGTCTAAATTGATTAATTTGCTCAACACATATTTCATCTAGGCCGGCAGCCTTACCATTCTTACACTGATTTATTGCTCTGTTCAGCTCAGATAAAGTAAAAGGTTTAGTGAGTGTATCTGTCTCCTGTTCATAATCCCTCTCTATTCCTTTATTCTGAAGCCGACATGGATTTGATGGTTGTCCATTTCGTAGAAGTTGATGTGCTATTTGGTTTGCTGTGACACTGGAATGTGTTGAAGTTTTATTAGGATCACTACTGAGTCGTCTAAGTAATCGCCAAGCTTTTTGACTACTTCTACCCATGTCAATCTCTTCCATCAACCTTAACCACTGTGCCCATTTTACTTCAGAAATAGAAGAAATTACTTGTTGTCCCATTGTGATGGTGTAATTGCTGAAAGGGTTTTCTTCGAAGAGTTTATGATACTCTGTTAGGAGGGCAGGTTTCTTGAGTTAGACCTTGTATGTAGTTTGTTCTACATCCTCTAGGGACTGTAGCTCTAGAACACTCCCTGATGATATTATTAAACTGTTCATATGCTTCTGGAATTGGATTGAGTTGTTTGATCTTCTCTCCAGTAAGTTGGAGCACATACAGATTTAACACACTGATGTGTTATCTTTTCGCTCACAAATATTAAGTTTGGATTATAACCCCGCTTCCATCTACCACTGTTAAAAGAAGAAGGGAGCTTGTTATCATGGATAAGAGACAGATGGTGTTCCTCAGCCCATTCTAAAACATTCTCACAACTCTCGTTATCTTGTTCGTAACCCCAAATACTGCTGTGGCTGTTCAAGTCACCAATGAAGAAAGATACTTTCCAATCATCGAGATTGTTAGGTGACGTGAATGAGAATGTTACATTAGGAGGTTTATAGATGGAAACTGTAACCGAATTGCTCAATTCCGCTGCGATCAATTCTATATCATTTTCTTCTATAATTGATGTGGAGAGTATCTGCAGATCTGGCTTGACGAAGACTGCACTGCCATATCGTCCATGCGGTCTCTCTGCTGCCAATTTCATACCTGATATTCTAGGACGTGGTTGGTCTACATCCCTGTGAGTTTCTTGTACACATATTACATCACAGTTTGTTGTTTGGCAAAGTTCTTGTAAGAGCTGTTGTTTACAAGTTGACATACCTTCTATGTTTATAGATATGATGGTCATTTTTGGTTCTGAAAAGAACCTTTCCCATCCTTGTCCTTGGAAGAATATATATGCAAACACAATATTACTTACATTTTCTTGTCACGAGTGAAACGGAAGAAATACCGCGCATTCTTCTCTACTTCATAGTTACTGCAGCCAAACACAGCACATACCTTTCCCCTCATGTTGAGGGGAGATATCAAGGAATGACACACGCTGTTTAATTATGTCAACTCAATGAAAACGCATAAATAACACCAAAAACTTCACACACAAATACACGTGCTCTTATGACAGAATCAGTAGTTCTCAGGTCAGTCCGCTAGAGAGAGCTCTAATAGCTGTCCCTCGATATCTCGCTGAGTGTCGCGTATTGTCTCTACTGTATTTGCCATTGTGTAATAAACGATTACTAAGGGAACCATTTAGTATACTTTCTTTCACGGAGAAAAGAAGAATTATAAATGAAGGACAACCGCGTTCAACTCTGAATGTGAACAAGCGAAGTTCTGTGTTCGTCATTTCAACAGGGATATTTATGAAACAGACTACTGGATTAGTGTATGTGAGATCTTAAATACACCTTCATGTTGCCCTTGTTTGTTGTTTTCTCTTGAAAAATGTATTTGTAATGGCGGTCTGTTTGCGTCGAGTTTTGCAATTGTTTTGGCTACATCCCCTAAACCAGAAGTCAGGAGTTGCTACTGTTAGATAACTATCGTTAGACAATGAACAGCACTAAGAAATTAAGTATATGTACACACCTTGCACAGTACTATTTAAGGGGGCACCTACATCTTTCACCATAGAAAAATGGGGTTTATTAAAGATTTTTCCCGCAGGAATGGAAATGAATACCAAAGGGAAACTTAGTATGACAAACACGTTAATCCTTAATAATATGCCTACATAGCCTGTTTAGAAATGATGCCATTATATATAATTAGTTACTCAAAATGGCGGCGTACCACGGCCACTATTTTGTTGTTTCCCTGATAATTACCGAACACTTGAATATTTTTCATTGATTCTCTTTGTATTATGATTCGTAATGCCATAGCTACAACCGGTACTAGAACCAGTGAAGTCCATCAAGTATAAATATTTGCTCTTCATTGGAAAATATTTTTTAAAGTTTAACCAATTAATCTATCTCAATAATTGTAGCATATCTTCTTCTTGTCTATGAAGTATTCATGCATGCAAGATTTCATGTTAATATCTTCACAACTTTCAGAGTTATCAGGGAAACGGTTCTGAAAAACAAAATTTACCGTACGGGAAACGCGCAACCAATTTACCGATAGAGGGTGACAAGGCTTCACGTTTTTGGTCATAACTCCGAAAGTATTGGAGATATTAACACATATTTTGCACTGTTGTAAAGAGAAAAAAAGAAATTTTAAATGAAAAAGTAAATTGAAAAATCACATTTTTGATCGGTCAAAGATGTCCCCTTAAGCAGATTGCTTTTTTCTTTTTGCTGTTTGCTTTACATCGCACCGACACAGATAGGTCTTATGGCGACAAACTGGAAAACCGCGGAAAACAGTCTTCAGGGCTGCCGAGAGTCCGATTCGAACCCACTATCTTCCGGATGCAAGCTCACAGCTGCGCGCCGCTAACCGCACGGCTTAAACAGATTGTAAACTAGGTAAATATTGTATCTCATGTTTGGATAGGTCTAGGGAACGTTTTACAAGGGGAAGTCAAATGAAAACCAAACATCCGTTACAGTGTGATCATGGAATGGTTTCATTCAAAAGTAATTACCAAAAGCGTTAATGCATTTATCCCACTGGGAGACGAGACGATCAATTCCAGTTTTGTAGAAAGAGGTAGGTCTTGACGGATCCACTCTTCGACTTCCTCGTCCGAATGAAACAGCCCTATCACAACAGTAATAGTTCGATGGGCCGGTCCTAGGCAGGAATGTGTTCCCTTTTCGGGATCTCCTATGACACCCGCCATGGACATGCAGTGTTCGCCATACACATCACACTCCAGCACCCTCAGCTACCAGAAAACAGACCACACTTCTCTGCTCTTCTTTGCTTGCCCACATTTCTACAGCTGGACGAACACACTAGACCAGTCCGTGCACCAACAAAGACATAACCCAACAACAGCGTGCACCTGTGAGTTGTCACTATGCAATTCCACTATCTTAGTGATATACAGGCCGTACTGTAGCTCTGATGACATCACGCTTTGGGTGGGACTCTGAGGCGATAAGCATCCGCTCCGCTTGAATAACACACTCGTTTAAATTAGTTAACAAACTGTCAACACCTTATCAAACCAAAAACTATTCATAAATAATTTTTTTTTTGCTAGTTGCTTTACGTCGCACCGACACAGATAGGTCTTATGGCGACGATGGGACAGGGAAGGGCTAGGAGTGGAAAGGAAGCGGCCGTGGCCTTACTTAAGGTACAGCCCCAGCATTTGCCTGGTGTGAAAATGGGAAACCCCGGAAATAAATATTTGTTAGTACTGACATACAATGCATATCCCTCCTCATAACGTTCTATTTCTCGCGTATATCCGTTCGCTTCCGTGAGTACAGGCTAACACTTTGAGACATATTCTTGCGATTTCTATCCATTTTCTAGTCAACTGGAACATTCACATCATACACATTGATAGAAAACAAGCAACCAAGTACCAATACAATATACTACAAATGTAAATTATTTCTGTACCACCAATTCAGTACCTACAAGAAAGATTACGAGTAAGCTAACCTCCAACAATAACAAAACATTTACTGTCACTGTCATTCAGTTATTGTTTGAAAATGTAGATTTTTAAACAGCAAATAATGCCAATACAATTTCATGTAATAACCCTGTTCAATTGCCTATGATATAAAATTTGAAAGGAAAAATCTCAGCAGTGTTATTTCAGAATACATTTCTATCTAAAATGGTAAAATACATAAATTGGACTTGCATTTTCAAATACACCGAATTCAAATAAGCTGTAAGTCCGATTACATAAAAATATATCTATTGTTACCCATGTTTTTGACATAATAAGGAATTTTAACTCACCATCCGGACGAGACACTCTTATTTCACTCAGGATTTAGTCTTCAGGAAAGTGGTTGCTACACACAACTGTGTGGTGGTTAACTATTAATTTCTCCCAAAGAATAGCCTTCTACGATAACCTAACTCTTTCTTCGTCAGAAGGAAACACAAACACTGGAGTGTACTCTCCTCGCTTGTAATTTGGCTTTGCAGCCAGGCACACAGCAACTCTTAGTATGGTGACTTCTCTCACTGATAACCTTAATTTAATTATTTACTGTACACATCGCGGTTAATAATCAAACGCTGAATTCACGAACTCAATTCATTTTGCACTATGGATATAACATTACACAAATAAACTACAAAATTCAAACACTGAAAAGTGATATTCTTAACCTATAGACTCACATGAATACACGCTAAAACTAGGTTTTCTTCACTAATTGAGGACTTTTCACTTAACCCTCAAACACACGCGTCTGGGGTGGAATCCACCCCAGGTCATTTTATTTCCTATTGAAATGTACACATAACTTTTCTGTGCTCTCCTCGCTCTTGTACCTTTCTGGCTGGATCCCCGCAGAAAGAGTCATTCTTACATAATCCATCTTAAAATCTCTAATTAATACAGTAATTCATATTTTACAGTACAATGATATGTGGAGTGGAAAGCACCCCCACGCGTGTGTCTGCGTCCTAAGATCTGGGTGCGTGTGCTTGAGGGTTAATAATGCAAACGATAACGACTCAGTCTGATTATATATTTGAGTAAACATGCGGCCAACGTTAAAAAGTTCAATAAAACAGCAAAGAATTCACATGTAACTCAACTAACTCACGTGCTAAACTCCCCCCCCCCCCCTAACGATTAGCTGATTGCTTTCCCACACTTGCTACAGTACGGCCTGTACTTCACGAAGACAGTGGCAGTATCGATACGTAACAGCAGTGTTGCCACCTGTCGCGCGGAATGTGTGTTATGGAGAGTGTTCGGTTTTCATTTGACTGGCCCTTATGTATGTAGATGGGGCTCACACTTTTTTCTCTAGACCTTCCATATTTCTGAACAGAATCCTGGTAAATAAATAATACTAATGACTCCTGGGACAGGATCAGAGATTGTAGCAGCAGCCCATGCGTACAAAGCCGAGGTTGATAAACATTGGTGGCGGTGCCTGTGCCAGAAGTTCAAGCGTTGTTAGTAGATGAAATTAATGGTTTCAAAAAGAGGTCGCATATTTCGCCTCTCTCCCGCCGGCCACTGTTTCCTTTATCATATTATTCAGATCACGAATGAATGAATGCAATACAAAGACATGGAGAAAAAGAAGAAAGTCTGCAGAGAAATACAATTTTCTTTCAAAGGTGAAATGGATCAGGGTAGTTATAATTTAACTCTCGCTTCTTGAGAGAACCCCCGTGAAAAACGAGTGATCGCAGGGCAATGAAATTCCATGGAAACATTTGCAAGGATATGTGGGAGAGAAATAACGAATAAACAATCGAAAGGGACACATTTTAATTTCCACATGAGAGGGTAACATTTGTTAATTGCGTACCATGTTTACGTTCTAGGTTACAAACGTTACTCAATGTGACGACCATCTGCATCCACGGCAGCCTGGAACTGTACTAGAGATTGCTCTCTGCTGCCCGAAACATCTCAGGTGGGATGTTGGCTACCTCCCTCGCTGTGCTCATCTTCAACCTCCAACATGTGTTAGTGTCCTTCAGGTAACCCACAGCCAGAAATAACACGGGTTGAAATCTGATGATCTTGATGGCCACGTAGTTTGGAACGATCGGCCAAAGATTCAGTCTTCTCCGAATGTGTAACCTCAAGAGCAATGTGAGGTGCAGCATCATGTACATGTCTCCCGTAGAGCAGGGATCATATGTTGGCGAGGTCAGTAACGGGTTCTGGTCCTTGGGGTCCGAGTTTTTCAAAGAAAAAATGGACCAGTTACGAATTGTGTCGCGAAGCCACACAACACAGTGACGCGTTTACTATCACTGCCTTCGTAGTGTACAGGCCGTACTGTAGAAAGCGCGCCGATCCCATCAGCTGATCAATTGAGGCGAGCTAAGCGAATGTTAGAAATTGTACTTGTGAATAATTCATAAGGATTGGGAGAATTCTGTCAATGATTGCGACAGGATTTACGTAAATAGTTGTTAATAACATAATAGGACCTCATAGGTTAAGTTAGGTATGGTATCTTCACATGGTAATATAAATTCAAGGGACGTAATACTTCTCTTGGAATTCATTCATTTAATTGTTATCGTATAACATGTTTTTGTGGAAATATAATGTGTTGCGAATTTAAATACAGTGTGTGAAAGTTCGCAGTTGCCACAATGTTAACAACTTGTGTGTACCACGGCGAAAATACAACTATACAAGTAAAGACATACTAATATTTTCATTTTCTTCGTACGAGGGCGGGTTACCTTTATGAAAAAACGAAATTCCCAACCGAAAATGTACCTCTTGCAATGAATAAAGGAGTATGTTTCACTCATTTTCCCGAGCTGATGATGAATTCTGCTTTTGACTTTCCTGTTACACAGATTTACATCAGGGAGTTTTATTGCTGATATAGAACAAGCATACAAGTTGACAATAACCAATAGGACCTACATACGATTACTTCTTGGGATAGTACTATTGAATACGCGCTGCCTTTTCTCCTCAAAATTAATGCGAGTAAAAACAAAACCTTCTGTTAAATGATTTTTGCGTTTGTATGCATACATTTCAAAATATTAAAATTAAACTATTGCTGCTAGATAACATTTAGATGTTAAAAGCAATGATCCTTAATAATTAAGTAATTTTAAGCAATTAAGGAATTATTCTTCGGCAATTTCTGTGAAAGTGGGAAGTAACTAACAGATCTTGCTGGTCAGTGCATTAATATTTGGGAAAATGTGGGCTATTCCTAAATATAAAAATGATACGAATGTTTGTATGGAAGAAAGGGTCTCGTGAAAGTCTTCGAAGGATAGTGCCAGAAGTATCAAGAAAACAAACAAAACATGAAAGTTATTATTATTACTGTACGTTTATTTTCTCCATATTTGTATTAATGCATAATAATTATTTGTTGGGTACAATGGCGAGTAAAACACTCAAGCTTCGACCGTATACTGTAGATCACACTTCAAACCTACTTCTCCTAAAATTACATTGACCTGACTTACGAATTACGACGCGATTAGATGTGTTAATGAGCTCACCTGGTATGTTAACAACATTTGTGGATATTTCAGACTTATAAGGTACAGACGTATCAAGCCTTTTGCATTGCACGGGTCGGACAGAGGAAACAGTTCGCCTCTTTGCGTGACGTCATCAGAGCTACAGTACGGCCTGTACATCACGAGGGCAGTGTTACTATGGAGCAGAACGTTCGTTGGCCGTGACGATCCCCAAATGCGACAATTGCGAGTGTTCACAGCCCCAGTGAGCGTAAAGTGTGCTTCATCACTCCACAAAATGTTCCATGGCCACATGCGGCGAGCTTGAACCCTTACAAGAAACGTAAGGGCGAAGTCTACTCGATCGTACGCATCACGTGGCTGCAGTTGGTGAGTAGGGTGAAGTGTGTATGGATACTATTTCGTAGTAGAACTTTTCGAACTGTGGTTCATGGAACGTTCAGCTGTTGTGACACAGCTCGTGCACTGCTTGAAGATCGCACACTGCGTCCAGCATTCGCAGCCGTGGCAACAGTAACTTCTTCAACAAGTTGTGGCGCAATTGGCCGTCGGCATCTCCCAGGAGCAATTCTCAAATTGCCAGGTAATTCGAACTTCCGAATCATGTCCTTCAAGCCCGGTCCGGAAAGAGGACCTCTCTGTATTCCCTTCAAGCGAAGAGCAGTACCGCTATTGCTGTTGTTTTGATAAACACCTTGTCCAAACCCATGTTGGCTGTCTGCAACTGTAATGCACACTGATGTTTGTGTTTCAACCCTACGTACCAGCGCTTAACGGCAAGTCATGACACTAACGATACCGGTACTAACAACGCAAATCCTGCAGCGCCCAGTCTGAAGATCATTCCTATAAGGTTGGATACCTATACGGTACATAGTTTTACGTCTACACTGGCTCAGGTAACGAAGTTTAATAACGAGGGCAAGTCAACAAGTCTGTAATTTTGCTCTAATTGTATTTAGGGTGGCTCAATGGCGTGTGTGCTTACCAGCCACGTGATGGCACCATTGTCTATATTATCAGATCAGTACAGCTTGCGCTGTTACAAAGTAAACATGGCCGCGCCCTCTCTGTTTGCACCAAGGAAGAATAGCGTTCCGTAATCCGCTTTTTGTGGTCTGAGGGTGTACTAGGAGCGGAAATTCATAGAAGACTTTCAGCACAATACGGGGACAATGTTTTGCCACAGCAGATGCTTCCATTCCATGCTATGACGTTTGCTCTCTGGTTCGACTTGGTGAACCCATGTTTAATCTCCAGGAATGATCCGTTTCAGAAATGTTTCCCCTTCGTTAGCATGACGGTCCAGTAGGTGCTGACAGATTCTCATACGATTGCGCTCCTGCTCTTCATTGAGTTGTTTTAGGACCCATCTCGAACAGGCTTTGTGAAAGTTAAGACTGTTATGCACGATTTCATATGCAGAACCATGGTTAATGTGCACATAGTTTGCCACGTCATCTATAGTCACTCGTCTGTTATTCAGGATCATATTACACACTTGTTCAATATTGGCATCCGTTACGGCTGCAGATGGACGCCCGGATATTTCCTCATCTTTCACGCCCGTGCGACTCCTTTTGAACCGTTCAATCCACCGGTAAACACTTCGTTGTGGCAAAGCATTGTCCCCGTATTGTGCTGAAAGTCTTCACTGAAACTTACCATAGACATGGACAACGATGCCATCTTTTCTTTTTTTGCTAGTTGCTTTACGTCGCACCGACACAGATAGGTTTTATGGCGACGATAGGACAGGGAAGGGCTAGGAATGGGAAGGAAGCGGCCGTGGCCTTAATTAACGTACAGCCCCAGCATTTGCCTGGTGTGAATATGGGAAACAACGGAAAACCATTTTCAGGGTAGCGGCTGGTGAGCACACAACGCCATACAGTCAACCTAAAGACAATTAGAGATAATTTGCAGATACTTATTGATCTGCCTACGTTGTAATGAGTTGAAAAGTTTTGCAGCAGATATCTTGGGACGCAAGGAAGTTGAAAATGACAGATCATAATTTCCTTCAGAATATTTTCATGAAACTGCTGAACTTTTAAGACTTGGCTGAAGTGACTTCCAAAGAAGATGATTTTTGTGATGTGCCCAGTTGAATGGTTTCAGCACATGAAATGGATAAGCCCTTTTTTTAACATAGCCTCTACGGTTGCTAGGTTACACTTCTGTCACACATTTTATAGCATACAATACTTCGTTGCATATATTTTAGAATGACCACCAGTTCTCGACGAAACGAAGCGACCTGTGACGCACAACACACGTTGATCGATCATTTGGGGCGGTCTGAATGAGTGTTATGAATTTTGCTTGTGAATGTAATACATAGTCATTGAGAAAATTCTTTGGATAATTGCAACTGTTGAAAGACAGACATTAGGATTTACATAAGCAGTTCTTACTGAGATAATGTGACCTCAGAGTTTAGGTTAGGTATGTTATTTTCATGCGGTGAGTATTGTAAATTCAAGGAACATAATGCTTCTCGTGGAATTTATTCATTGAATCGTTACCGTATAGCACATTTTTGTGGAAAAGTGTTAATAATTTAAATAAATTGCCACAATGCCAACAAGTTGTGCGTATCACGACGAATATCCAACTGTACAAGTGACTATACACACTGTACATTAATATTCTCATTTATTCGAATGAGGGCAGGAGAAACTTACTGACCAAAATCTTAACCGAAAATGTAACTATTACAAAGAATACAGGAGTAAGTTCCACCCATTTCCCCCGAGCTGACGGTGAATTATGTTTTTGACTTTCATCTTGTTAGGTAGATTTTGGCAATGCGTTTCTTTCCTGATAAAGTACAATCCTAAAAGTAACATACTGTAGATTATCAGTAACCAAGTAACATTCGTGTTATTTGTTGAGTTAGGTAATTCTGAGAACGTGCATTAAAGGCGGAGGAAGCCAGTCCAAAATATGGAACTAAATGCTGTTTATAAAACTCAACCTTCTAGTAAATGATTTTGGCATTGCTATATATACACTTTAAACAATTTAAACTATCGCTTGTAGACAATATTTAGGTATTACAAGTATTGCAACTTAATTCTTTGGACAGTGCCATGATCGAAGACTATCCCGTTGTCGAAGTCTATACATCAGGAAGGCAGTGGCTACACCTTCATTCAACAGTCGAATATGACGACATACTTCCGCCGTCTCGATCCTCTCATGCCAGTCGATGCCGCTAGATTTGGGCAAAACTCACAAGGAGCCCAACACATTTCACGAAGAAGAAGAATATGCCGTTAGATTAACACAGGAAGACGCGTATTCCAATATTTCTTCAAGTTGCCGTAAGAGTGCAGTCATAGCCGTACAATCTTCGAGGTCAGTGTGGGTGTAGCACTGAGTTATTGATGCGTGCACGTGTGTGAAAACCTGAGTTATTTCGTACTTGCCTGTTCACTTGCGTTTGTACAAGTGATATTTTGTATTGTACCAGGAAACGTTCTTGGGTAAAGGGCATGAGTAGGACCTCAGGGAGTGGAACTTAGTTCTGGAGCCGATACAGAGTAGGATAGACTCTCAGAGCGAATAATAGATAGTTATAAATTAAAAAAAAAACAATTTATTGATTCTTCACCCTGCAATATGATTATTGGACTCAAATCTTGCATTGAAATTAAAAATTTAAACGTAATCTTCTTGAATTCTGTTCATGAAAATTAAATGAATGTCACTGATTCCAGAGTCTTTCATATGTAAGAATACGAGGTATTAGATTTCCACATAAAGTCTTTCTAGATATGAGCACACACTTGTAATTGCAAATTGACATGAGAATTTAAAGTTCTATTGAAAGTTTTTCAGTTTTTTTAGTTTGTAAACCTTAATGTATAGCACACTTGAAGAGCCTAAAGTTTTTCTATAAGATATGAAAATTGAATTTGAAAATTAAATTAATCACAAAAGATGAACTTCTGAGAAATTATGAGAACTCTGAAATATTTGTTCACACGCGGCACTGAAGTTTCCACTGTTCAAAATTAATGAGAAAATTTTAGTCAGTTTGTTACTACTCACTTAATGAAAGAAATGTTGCTACAAATGTTGAAGGACGGATATCTGGAATGTTCCGTGGAGAATCAGGATCGGCGATGTTCCATTAACATACCATGTTGACGTCCCTCGATGAGGTGATGATTGCTGGAACTGGATCGTGTAGAATTGCAGCTCGTTAAGGTGATTTTTCGCACACGGAAAATTCACTTAGTGCGAGTAGTTATCACTGACACTGTCATTTACTGTCGAACACAGTTTATGGCGTAATTGAACTTTAAGACGTTAAATGAATAATCATAGTCCTTTCTGTATGAACTACTATTTAAAGTCGTTACTAAGAACGTCCATAATTATACAGTTCACACTTGAAAAAAGCAAATCACAGTCTATAATTACAGTCTTTGAACACGGTAATTAAGTCCCTAAGGATTATTTTCTGATTATCTGGTTATTAAAACGTCATATTACCTCAGAAAAAGTTCTAAGTATTCACCCAGTTTACTACTGTAAGTCGTATACTAACATGGCATGAACACTACGTGAATAAAAAAAACACAGTTCAATGCTCGAAAAGAAATGAGTCCTGGTAATTCTACACATTAGTTTCTGTTCATTGTAGAAGTTCAATATTATGTAAAGTAAACTAAGTCCACACGTAATGATATACTCTGCGAACGTTAAATATTTGTTATTTGCACTTCAATAAGTTCACTCGTATTATATTCTCAAATGTCTTTAGAAGTAGACCGTAGTCGCGACGCGATGTACTAAATACAGTGCGACGTCTTTTATAATTTTATCGGCGATATAACTTTGTATTCCGGAAACACGACGGCAAGTACTTTCACCGTGACTGCGCGGACATACTGTACGAGGGTCGGTCTCCACTCTGTCTCACTCACACACACATCTGTGTACTCGTCCTTGTACTGCTCTGCTCTGCTTGTTAGCCTTGACATATATACCGGCGCTGGGAGGGGTGGTTCTTGGGTCATGTGACTTTAAATTATTATAACTCAACAACCATGCGATGGATTAATTCGAAATTCACAGGGATTAACTTTTATGACGTCCGCTACAATTCAGCGTTTATCCCGTTAAAATACTTAATTAAGGCCACGGCCGCTTCCTTCCCACTCCCAGCCCTTTCCTGTCCCATCGTCGCCATAAGACTTATCTGTGTCGGTGCAACGTAAAGCAACTAGCAAAAAAATTACTGGCGCATCATCTATTATTATGGCACGGCTCCAAATCGAGCCCCTAAATTTGCGGCGCCATCTATTATATATTCTATCCTCTCTGTACCAGGAAAAGTTCTTGGGTAAAGGGCATGAGTAGGACCTCAGGGAGTGGAACATAGTTTTGGAGCCGATATAGAGTAGGATAGACTCGCAGAGCGAATAATAGATGGTTATAATTTTTTTTAAACAATTTATTGATTCTTCACCCTGCAATATGATTATTGGACTCAAATCTGGCATTGAAATTACAAATTTAAACGTAATCTTCTTGAATTCTGTTCATGAAAATTAAATGAATGTCACTGATTCCAAAGTCTTTCATATGTGAGAATACGACGTATTAGATTTCCACCCAAAGTCTTTCTAAATATGAGCACACACTTGTAATTGCAAATTGACATGAGAATTTAAAGTTCTGTTGAAAGTTTTTCAGTTTTTTTAGTTTGTAAACCTTAATGTATAGCACACTTGAAGAGCCTAAAGTTTTTTTATAAGATATGAAAATTGAATTTGAAAATTAAATTAATCACAAAAGATGAACTTCTGAGAAATTATGAGAACTCTGAAATATTTGTTCACACGCGGCACTGAAGTTTCCACTGTTCAAAATTAATGAGAAAATTTTAGTCAGTTTGTTACTACTCACTTAATGAAAGAAATGTTGCTACAAATGTTGAAGGACGGATGTCTGGAATGTTCCGTGGAGAATCAGGATCGGCGATGTTCCATTAACACACCATGTTGACGCCCCTCGATGACGTGATGATTGCTGGAACTGGATCGTGTAGAATTGCAGCTCGTTATGGTGATTTTTCTCACACGGAAAATTCACTTAGTGCGAGTAGTTATCACTGACACTGTCATTTACTGTCGAACACAGTTTATGGCGTAATTGAACTTTAAGACGTTAAATGAATAATCACAGTCCTTTCTGTATGAACTACTATTTAAAGTCGTTACTAAGAACGTCCATAATTATACAGTTCACACTTGAAAAAAGCAAATCACAGTCTATAATTACAGTCTTTGAACACGGTAATTAAGTCCCTAAGGATTATTTTCTGATTATCTGGTTATTAAAACGTCATATTACCTCAGAAAAAGTTCTAAGTATTCACCCAGTTTACTACTGTAAGTCGTATACTAATATGGCGTGAACACTACGTGAATAAAAAAACACAGTTCAATGCTCGAAAATAAATGGGTCCTGGTAATTCTACACATTAGTTTCTGTTCATTGTAGAAGTTCAATATTATGTAAAGTAAACTAAGTCCACACGTAATGATATACTCTGTGAACGTTAAATATTTGGTATTTGCACTTCAATAAGTTCACTCGTATTATATTCTCAAATGTCTTTAGAAGTAGACCGTAGTCGCGACGCGATATACTAAATACAGTGCGATGTATTTTATAATTTTATCGGCGATAAAGTTCGTATTCCGGAAACGCGACGGCAAGTAATTTCACCGTGACTGCGCGGACATACTGTACGAGGGTCGGTCTCCCCTCTGTCTCACTCACACACACATCTGTGTACTCGTCCTTGTACTGCTCTGCTCTGCTTGTTAGCCTTGACATATATACCGGCGCTGGGAGGGGTGGTTCTTGGTCATGTGACTTTAAATTATTATAACTCAACAACCATGCGATGGATTAATTCGAAATTCACAGGGATTAACTTTTATGACGTCCACTACAATTCAGCGCTTGTCCCGTTAAAATACTTAATTAAGGCCACGGCCGCTTCCTTCCCACTCCCAGCCCTTTCCTGTCCCATCGTCGCCATAAGACCTATCTGTGTCGATGCGACGTAAAGCAACTAGCAAAAAAATTACTGGCGCATCATCTATTATTATGGCACGGCTCCAAATCGAGCCCCTAAATTTGCGGCGCCATCTATTATATATTCTATCCTCTCTGTACCAGGAAAAGTTCTTGGGTAAAGGGCATGAGTAGGGCCTCAGGAGCGGAACTTAGTTTTGGAGCCGATATAGAGTAGGATAGACTCGCAGAGCGAATAATAGATGGTTATAATTTTTTTTAACAATTTATAGATTCTTCACCCTGCAATATGATTATTGGACTCAAATCTGGCATTGAAATTACAAATTTAAACGTAATCTTCTTGAATTCTGTTCATGAAAATTAAATGAATGTCACTGATTCCAAAGTCTTTCATATGTGAGAATACGACGTATTAGATTTCCACCTAAAGTCTTTCTAAATATGAGCACACACTTGTAATTGCAAATTGACATGAGAATTTAAAGTTCTGTTGAAAGTGTTTCAGTTTTTTTAGTTTGTAAACCTTAATGTATAACCACTTGAAGAGCCTAAAGTTTTTCTTTGAGATATGAAAATTTAATTTGAAAATTAAATTAATCACAAAAGATGAACTTCTGAGAAATTATGAGAACTCTGAAATATTTGTTCACACGCGGCACTGAAGTTTCCACTGTTCAAAATTAATGAGAAAATTTTAGTCAGTTTGTTACTACTCACTTAATGAAAGAAATGTTGCTACAAATGTTAAAGGACGGATGTCTGGAATGTTCCGTGGAGAATCAGGATCGGCGATGTTCCATTAACACACCATGTTGACGCCCCTCGATGACGTGATGATTGCTGGAACTGGATCGTGTAGAATTGCAGCTCGTTAAGGTGATTTTTCGCACACGGAAAATTCACTTAGTGCGAGTAGTTATCACTGACACTGTCATTTACTGTCGAACACAGTTTATGGCGTAATTGAACTTTAAGACGTTAAATGAATAATCACAGCCCTTTCTGTATGAACTACTATTTAAAGTCGTTACTAAGAACGTCCATAATTATACAGTTCACACTTGAAAAAAGCAAATCACAGTCTATAATTACAGTCTTTGAACACGGTAATTAAGTCCCTAAGGATTATTTTCTGATTATCTGGTTATTAAAACGTCATATTACCTCAGAAAAAGTTCTAAGTATTCACCCAGTTTACTACTGTAAGTCGTATACTAATATGGCGTGAACACTACGTGAATAAAAAAACACAGTTCAATGCTCGAAAATAAATGGGTCCTGGTAATTCTACACATTAGTTTCTGTTCATTGTAGAAGTTCAATATTATGTAAAGTAAACTAAGTCCACACGTAATGATATACTCTGTGAACGTTAAATATTTGGTATTTGCACTTCAATAAGTTCACTCGTATTATATTCTCAAATGTCTTTAGAATTAGACCGTAGTCGTGACGCGATATACTAAATACAGTGCGACGTTTTTTATAATTTTGTCGGCGATATAACTTCGTATTCCGGAAACGCGACGGCAAGTACTTTCACCGTGACTGCGCGGACATACTGTACGAGGGTCGGTCTCCCCTCTGTCTCACTCACACACACATCTGTGTACTCGTCCTTGTACTGCTCTGCTCTGCTTGTTAGCCTTGACATATATACCGGCGCTGGGAGGGGTGGTTCTTGGTCATGTGACTTTAAATTATTATAACTCAAAAACCATGCGATGGATTATTTCGAAATTCACAGGGATTAACTTTTATGACGTCCGCTACAATTCAGCGTTTGTCCCGTTGAAATTCGTTAAGGCGTTGAAAGGGCTTGCGAAAAGAAAATTATTTTCGAGAAATATCTCTAGGGTAGGTGAGCTTCGAGCGACAGGTGACGTCACTTGACTTCGCCTAGTGCACTCGTGGAGTCTGGCACATGCTGGAACATTCCTTTGCTCAGTTGTTTGTACGTCGGACGGATATTCTATGCTGGAATAACGTTTCTTTCGATTGATATGGGCCAGGACCTAGGCTTTCCTGGTACAGTATAGAACTGTGAAATGAATTAATCGTGGTGTGATTATAGATATTTTAAAAGTTATTTTAAAGTTTACTTGTTTTCCTCGGTTTGTGCAGGTTATATACAGTATGTTTTTTGTAGTACTGGAAATTCAGATTATCCCCGAAATATTCAACTGTTCTGTACCATTTTGTAAATCTCGGCAAGGTGGTTCGCGGCCAGAAGAGATATGATTCCATTAAATACCGTCTAGAAGAGAATTAAGAGAAGTGGCTGTTGGATATATCTAGGCAAATACAGTAGAGACAAAACGCGACACTGGGCGAGATATCGAGGGACAGCTATTGGAGCTCTCTCTAGCGAGTAGACCTGAAAGCTACTGATTCTGTCATAAGAGCACGTGTATTTTTGTGTGAAGAATTTGGTGTTATTTATGCATTTTCAGTGAGTTGACATAATTAAATAGTAGCGTGTGTCATTCCTTGACATCTCCTCTCAACATGAGGGGAAAGGTATGTGCTGTGTTTGGCTGCAGTAACTATGAAGTAGAGAAGAATGCGCGGTCGTTCTTCAGGTTCCCTCGTGACAAGAAAATGTAAGTAATATTGTGTTTGCATATATATTCTTCCAGTGACAGAGATCTTTATAGTACTTCATAATCTTCTGACCTGCTCGACCCATGTTTTAACGGGCTTAAAATGTAATACGCATATTTTATTGTATAGTGCAGCAGTTAACCTTCAATACCCATGTGTTGTAGGTGTAATCTGTGGGTTTTGATATGTCACAGAAGTGATTTGGATAAGGTGTACAAGAAAGAATGGACGTTACGCTTATATAAGAATTATACGATTTGTTCAGATCATTTCCAGGCCAGCGACTTTAAAAATCCTCGACTATACAGCCGAGAGTGTGTTACATTTTTACTCTAATTGTACGCAAATATTTCTCAAAGCATCACTATCGACAACATTTTCATACTTTTCTTTCTTTTATCCCTCTTCTCAGATTAAAGCCAGGATTTTATAGATTTTCTTTCTGTTAGTAGGCTTCATGTTAAGAGGAAAACTGTCCAGCTATTAAATGTTAATTCATTTGCATCATATGTATAAGGGATGTGCCGATATTTTTATTGACAAGTGTCTTAATGTGATGATGCAATGTTTTCAAATGAGAAAAGAAAAAAAACAAATCCAACCGTAAGAGTTCAGGCAGGAATGCTAAAGCTAAAAAAGTAACGCATAAATGAAAGATCAAGCCATTTCACAGCAGTCCATTTCACACCTTGTTTATATGTCTAATTTCAGTCTTTGAATAATAACCTTTTAAATAATTCTTCATTCATTTATCCAGAATTGCTTTAGCAACTTCTAAGTTAATATCTAAATAACACTTTCTTTCTAGACGTAATTTATTTATCCATTTCCGTATATACATTTCCATTGATATTTGAATTGAGCGCGATTTTTTCAGGTCAAGTCACTAGGAGCGCCACCGTCGAATTGTCTCCCATTTTAGCAAGACTAAATCCGTAAGTGTCGCGTATTGTCTCTACTGTATTTGATCTATGCAAGGTTCTAATAAAGGAAGTAGTTTGATATCCTCAGATTACTCTCGCATCTGTAGCCTTTACACCTTATTTCAGAAGGTGGTTAAAGCCATGGAGGATAGTGGTTCCCTTGTGATAAGAATTGTGACGGACAGTCACATGTTCATACAGTTTGGACAACCTGAAATATCCAAATGATAACGCCCCAATCAATCTAGAAACAGATAATCAAATCCTAATTTGTGGGTACTTGGTTCGTGTTGTTGAAGAGAGGACGGAGTGTGACATTTGCGTCACTCCTTGCCTAGGGCTTCGATACCACTAAATGGAAATGATAATGCAACAGGACAGAGGACGACTTCGATACCCAAAGCCTTGTTTTGTTGCTCTGATGATGCATCTGCAGAAGTCTGTTGAAGCTTGTGTGCCCTTCTGTCGGAAGTCGTTCAAACTTACGAGCATAATACGAGGACTTGTTACTTCTTCCCTTTCAGAATGTGTTCTGTTACAGTGTTAGGTCAGAGAATATCAGCAAACTGTTAGTGATATTGTCCTAACCAAGTTCGTAAAACCTCTATTAACTGATATTGTGTTGGCAAAAACACGAAACGTTAGCCGCCTGATGTATAATTCCAAGCCTTCGCCCAGGAAAATCTTTAAATTGTGACATGAAGAGGCCAACTACGACTTAATACAGGTAATATTACCGATTTTCAATATTACTGATGTAATTTACGAGCGTCAGTGAACATATCACTGTATTGTAGTCATAATAATGGGTTAAGAACTTTGTGCGTCTATGCCTGCCATCTAGCGGAGAATGTTTGTCGCAGAAAGCCTCACACAGAGCAGGCAGTACAGGAGGATCGAGACGGCTGTGTGACATGCACACGGAGTAGTGGTACTCGCCAAGTCGCGCGCTACCGTCGACCATGCGACTCATTAGTTTCTCGACATGTCCCGCTGCAACAACCACTCAGCAATATCCGTACTGTCTTGTCACACGTGGAGAGCAGTCGTAGCTACCTGCACATGGATCGGACTGAATTTGACACGAAGAAATGTATTACTGAAATACAAAAACTGGTCTCATGACGATATTTCGACGAGTCAACCGTTCTTTCAGAATGACATACCATTCATGAAATGATGTGACAGACATCCTAAAGTACTCCATTGCGTCTGCTCTGAGACGAGGGTACATACTCGTTGATGCTCGCTCTTGTATAATAGGATGAATCCAAAATCTCCTCTTCCTTCTCTTCTTCCTTTTCTGCAAAAGGGACAATCGCAGCTACTTCTACCACTTCCATTTCCTCAACTGCGAAAGACCGTGGTACTACACCGGTGATGTTTCAAATGTCAACCCGCGTGGCCTACCGTAAGACATATTTGTGTCAAAATGGTGTAAAATTCCCAGTTGGGAAAATAAATTGATCATAAATATGTGTTATATGTCTCTCGGCCATAAGATATAGGCTGCACAGTTGCTACGTAACATCACGTCAGGTTACTAGGTAACATCACGTCACGTTACTAGGTAACATCACGTCACGTTACTAGGTAACATCACGTCAGGTTACTAGGTAACACCGCGTCAGGTTACTACGTAACACCGTGTCAGGTTACTAGGTAACATCACGTCAGGTTACTAGGTAATATCACATCACGTTACTAGGTAACATCACGTCACGTTACTAGGTAACATCGCGTCAGGTTACTAGGTAACATCACATCACGTTACTAGGTAACATCACGTCAGGTTACTAGGTAACGACACGTTTTTACTAGGTTTTTTTTGCTAGGGGCTTTACGTCGCACCGACACAGATAGGTCTTATGGCGACGATGGGATAGGAAAAGCCTAGGAGTTGGAAGGAAGCGGCCGTGGCCTGAATTAAGGTACAGCCCCAGCATTTGCCTGGTGTGAAAATGGGAAACCACGGAAAACCATTTTCAGGGCTGCCGATAGTGGGATTCGAACCTACTATCTCCCGGATGCAAGCTCACAGCCGCGCGCCTCTACACGCATGGCCAACTCGCCCGGTACGTTACTAGGTAACACCGCGTCAGGTTACTAGGTAACATCACGTCAGGTTACTAGGTAACACCGCGTCAGGTTACTACGTAACACCGTGTCAGGTTACTAGGTAACATCACGTCAGGTTACTAGGTAATATCGCGTCACGTTACTAGGTAACTTCACGTCACGTTACTAGGTAACATCACGTCAGGTTACTAGGTAACATCACGTCAGGTTACTAGGTAACATCGCGTCACGTTACTAGGTAACGTCGCGTCAGGTAACTGGGTAACATCGCGTCACGTTACTAGGTAACATCACGTCACGTTACTAGGTAACATCGCGTCACGTTACTAGGTAACATCGCGTCAACATCGCGTCACGTTACTAGGTAACATCGCGTCAGGTTACTAGGTAACACCGCGTCAGGTTACTACGTAACACCGTGTCAGGTTACTAGGTAACATCACGTCAGGTTACTAGGTAATATCGCGTCACGTTACTAGGTAACTTCACGTCACGTTACTAGGTAACATCACGTCAGGTTACTAGGTAACATCACGTCAGGTTACTAGGTAACATCGCGTCACGTTACTAGGTAACGTCGCGTCAGGTAACTAGGTAACATCGCGTCACGTTACTAGGTAACATCACGTCACGTTACTAGGTAACATCGCGTCACGTTACTAGGTAACATCGCGTCACGTTACTAGGTAACATCGCGTCACGTTACTAGGTAACGTCGCGTCAGGTAACTAGGTAACATCGCGTCACGTTACTAGGTAACGTCGCGTCAGGTAACTAGGTAACATCGCGTCACGTTACTAGGTAACGTCGCGTCAGGTAACTAGGTAACATCTCGTCACGTTACTAGGTAACATCACGTCACGTTACTAGGTAACACCGCGTCAGGTTAATAGGTAATATCGCGTCACGTTACTAGGTAACTTCACGTCACGTTACTAGGTAACACCGCGTCAGGTTAATAGGTAACACCGCGTCAGGTTAATAGGTAATATCGCGTCACGTTACTAGGTAACTTCACGTCACGTTACTAGGTAACATCACGTCACGTTGCTAGGTAACATCGCGTCAGGTTACTAGGTAACTTCACGTCACGTTGCTAGGTAACTTCACGTCACGTTACTAGGTAACACCGCGTCAGGTTACTAGGTAACATCACGTCACGTTACTAGGTAACATCACGTCAGGTTACTAGGTAACATCACGTCACGTTGCTAGGTAACATCGCGTCAGGTTACTAGGTAACATCACGTCACGTTGCTAGGTAACATCACGTCACGTTGCTAGGTAACATCACGTCAGGTTATTACGTAACACCGCGTCAGGTTACTAGGTAACATTGCGTCACGTTATTAGGTAACATCGCGTCAGGTTACTAGGTAACATCACGTCACGTTACTAGGTAACATCGCGTCAGGTAACTAGGTAACATCACGTCACGTTACTAGGTAACATCGCGTCAGGTAACTAGGTAACATCACGTCACGTTACTAGGTAACATCGCGTCAGGTAACTAGGTAACATCACGTCACGTTACTAGGTAACATCGCGTCACGTTACTAGGTAACATCGCGTCAGGTAACTAGGTAACATCACGTCACGTTACTAGGTAACATCACGTCAGGTAACTAGGTAACATCACGTCACGTTACTAGGTAACATCGCGTCAGGTAACTAGGTAACATCACGTCACGTTACTAGGTAACATCGCGTCAGGTTACTAGGTAACATTGCGTCACGTTACTAGGTAACATCGCGTCACGTTACTAGGTAACATCGCGTCAGGTAACTAGGTAACATCACGTCACGTTACTAGGTAACATCACGTCAGGTAACTAGGTAACATCGCGTCAGGTTACTAGGTAACATCACGTCAGGTAACTAGGTAACATCGCGTCAGGTAACTAGGTAACTTCACGTCACGTTACTAGGTAACATCACGTCACGTTACTAGGTAACATCACGTCAGGTTACTAGGTAACATCGCGTCACGTTACTAGGTAACATCACGTCACGTTACTACGTAACATCGCGTCACACATTTCGGATGACCCCCCTACCATAAGGCATAAGAGTACAGTAGAGATACTACAGGCAGTACCAACTACAATTAACATCAGACCGTAACCCAGAAGAAACATGGCGGACATCGGTGGGCGACATGAGAGTTTAAGGGTAAGATTATGTATGGTCATTCTGAGTCAACTAAAGAAAACAACACAAAACAAAGGTCATGAAATGCAACTCATTAACTCAAAATATAAATAGTTATGCACCAAAAGCAACGTTAACGCGTAATTTTAATTGTAATGTCAGAGGGAAAATAACGTCAGGTTGTAAAACACACACACTATAAAATATTTTACGTATAAAATTCCTGACAGCAAATACGATAAATAGATGTCCACGGATAGCATCGTTAGCCACAGCCCATTTCATAAAACATGCAAACAAATGCATTTCACGAACAAAATTTCAACTCGCCACAACCTACTTCACTTCAACTCACGAGAAATGGGGTTAGATTTCGTTTACGTACCTCCGTTGTATAACACCAAAAAATCGAGCTCGATAGCTGTAGTCGCTTAAGTGCGGCCAGTATTCAGTATTCGGGAGATAGTAGGTTCGAATCCCATTGTCGGCAGCCCTGGAAATGGTTTTCCGTGGTTTCCCATTTTCACACCAGGCAAATGCTGGGGCCGTACCTTAATTAAGGCCACGGCCACTTCCTTCCCACTCCTAGCCCTTTCCTGTCCCATCGTCGCCGTAAGACCTATCTGTGTCGGTGCGACGTAAAACAACTAGCAAAAAAAAAAACCCTAAAAAGATTTTATTATATCATTCTTTAGCCCGTTAAAATGTTCATATCGCAATCGTAACTCTGGGTCACGGTTTTTCGGATATTTCCGGGACTGGCTTCATTTTATAGTTATGTACGTTGGTTGATAGGGTAAAATGCTAGGATAGGCATCATTAGGTAACCTCAGAATTTTGAGTGGCACCCGAACTGGATAAACACTTATGTGGGTATAATATCTTCCCTAACAATGAATTTGATATCAAATAATTAATGCAGACATCACTACTATCAGTTGCTTCGAAGTTTTCCCTATGAATGCACCTATCTAATTTACCTTAATACTAGGTCTTTTGGAAATCTGAACACTGAAGTTTTTGCTCTGTCTCTATAATTTGGCTTACATCCAGGCACACAGCACATATGACCCATCTAATTAAACTATGAACATACGCACAGGTAAGTGAAAATATAAAGAAAAGTTCTGAGAAGAACATGGCGACAATCACCTTATCACCACCGGAATTGTTCGAATACACATGCTTTTTGTGAACAAACAGCTCCTTACGGCACTGAAAGAGGCCCTACAGCATATTCAATGTTTTAAATAGGTATAATTTTCGATTTAAAATATTCAAATTTTCGTAATTATTCGGTAACAATAGGACTTACACAAATGAAAACAAACACATGCTAGCACTCCAGCTGCCACCATTGTGGGCAGTTTCGATAAGTCGGTTGAGGTCTGAGCAAGAACATCTACAATAGACTTGTGTCTAGCGCCTGACAATGTGAAGCCACTCGGCTACGCTCGGGTGAGATCTGTCGGCTATACTCGGCCGTGCTCGGATGAGATCTGTCGATTATACACGGCCGTGCTCGGGTGACATCTGTCGGCTATGTTCTACTGGCGCACATTAAGATAGTAATGGAATATCAGTGTCCATTAGGCAATACCTTCATTACAATTACTAACTAGTATATTTGTTATGGGCTTTGTAATATTGAACTTTCCGATGGCAATGGGACACCAGTATTCAAATATTACTACAATATGATAGAAGCTTGAGACACGTTTCGGCATGAGAGATGTCGACAGAGATGCACTGGGCGTTGAAGTCAAGCTGGCTAACAAACTACTGTGTATTCTATTCAAGGGATTTCCAACATTTTATAGAATAGTCTCCCAGTTTGTTATATTTCACTTATTCGCTAACTGGAAAGCAGGTGGCATCATTTACATTAGATGCCACTGAAGCAGTCAAAGGAGAAAGGTTTTCAAGCTTTTACGAGTTACTTTACTTCGCACCGACATAGATAGGTCTAATGGTGACGATGGGATAGAAAAGGGCTAGAAGTGGGAAGGAAGCGGTCGTGCACTTAATTAAGGTACAGCCCCAACATTTGCTTGGTATGAAAATGGGAAAGCATGGAAAACCACCTTCAAGGCTGCCAACAGTGGGGTTCTAACCACTATCTCCCGAATACAAGCTCACTGCTGCGCGCCTTTAACCGCACGGCCAACTCTCTCGGTGATTTTCAAGTTCTTCGAATAGTAACCGATAATTACCAGGTTAATATTTCAATGTTTGAAACATTATGTGGGGGACGTGGCACTTTTGAAGCATGAAATAATACATCCATCCGGTAATGGAAGGTCACTATTTCTTTGTTATGACTCTAGTCACTTTTTGTATCGCTTCTGACAATCTCTGATTTACTTATTGCAGCTTCCTCGAAATGAATTGCTAAACTGCTCCACTCTCATGAAAGACAAATTCACAAGAGAAATATAATGTGGCACTTGTAATGATGGGCATCCATAGTTCTTTTTAGAAATATTTTTAAAGCCACCTTTAATTAACATTGCCACAAATTATTTACAGAAGTGCGAGCGATTTATACAATTCAATAGAAACCTCTCAACAGGAAGATTTTAAAACTTCAGTGAGATCTATGAAACATACGCAGCGTTAATATGGTAACTTTTTATTAATTTACCTACTGTACTTTCAAAAACCTTGGCATACTGGAGTTGCATGGTTGGTTTAAGAAGTAGCGTAGAAATTAAGATTTGTAAATATCGGTGTGAGCTATGATGGGATTTAAGATTCAAATACTTAATTTCTACGAGCTGTGCGCATTTGAAAGTTGAGGAAGTAGGGCAATGTAGGGAGCTTAACTGCAAACGTGGTGGGTGATTGTCGAACAATTAGCTTGCCGACACGGCCGACTTGATGCGTCGCTCTACGGCGCAGGGAGGGATCCAGTCGGCCGTGTTGCCGACTACCATCAGCTGCTTACCTGCCGGCCATATTGTATTTCATAGGTAACGGACCGAACTTAGCCGAGTTACTCCGAGTGGCTGCACATTGTCAGGCGCTAGACATAAGTCTACAATAGTATCAGACCTTGATACATAAACAACATGGCCGACGTATCGGTTCCATGTAAACACGCCTGTGATACATAAACATAACCGTTTGATTAGCGTATTAAATTGCTAAGCTGTCAATAATAACGAACAGGATATTTTACATTGGGTAATAGACCAATACTATCTAGAAATACCCTATACAGTATTTAGATAAGCAATATGTGGATAATTCAAAATATAAATATTTTCTATGAACTAGTATGGTAAAGGAAATAGGTAATATAGGATTGCATTCTAAAATAACAGTCCTGGGGGGAATATTTGATGCGTTCCAATTCATTCAATTAATTAATCAATCAGCAATGATCCGAATTTAGGGCTGTCGTCCAAGTGGCAGATTACGTATCAATTGTCTACCTAGTCTTTTCTTAAGTGACTTCAAAGAAGTTGGAGAAGTATCTAATTGGTGTAGATATAGTAGGGGGCACCAGACCGTAATTCTTCTTTCTAGAAATCAGTACTTGTCTTAGAAATACATTTATTTGAATGATCTTTCCATTACCGTACGCTTTTAAACATAATAATCTACCTCGTTCAAGAAATTTGTCAGAAACATAACCTTGTCGCGAATTTCAGTTCTCTCATAACAGTGGTTCTGATAATGATCCACCAAACTGCTGCATCTGTTTCACTTCAGATAATCAATAGGAGAATCAATCTGAAGTTCTCTGGTAGCAATGCATTTTCGTATAAAGCACTTTAATACCAAAATCCTTGCCAACGTAATAACGTACTGTAAGTGACAATATAATGCCTTTGCTGGCAGGACCTAGTGTTTACAGTGCACTATGTCTTCTGGTATAGGCTAGAGCAATTTTGTTACTTTCATAGACCTCTCTCTGTCTTATCCTTTGGCTTTGACAATATGAAAGTGACTGAGGTATGAGCGATGCTAGTAATGCCAATCCTTATGCAGCCAGTCCCTGCTATGAATGGTTTGCAACGGGAAACTACCTCACTCCTCATTTCCCTAGTACGCCTCTTCAGTGATGCCTAGGCCATTTATGACAGCTGATGGCAGAGCTGTTGAGGATCCCACCAGCGGCATCGCTGACGGACTGAACATACATACATACATACATACATACATACATACATACATACATACATACATACATACATACATACATACATACATACATACATACATACATACATACATACATACATACATACATACATACATACATACATACAAGTGACAGTATAGCCTATCAGTTGATAGCTTGCCCTCTAATTTAACACAGAGAATATAATCTTCATTCACAGATAAAATAAATAGCTTTATCACATTTTATAACCTCGCTTTTAAAATCCTTTAAAGGTGCAGTAATTGAGAAATGTGCTAGGATTGGCACCAACACAGAGTTTTGGCCTTATCCGAAAAAAACAAAAAACAAAAGCAGCTCATCAAGTACACGGAACCCATCCTCCTTATTGACAAGTTTATCCTAGAATGCTTTAATGCACTCTAATAAATTACTTGTAACAACGAAATCGTCACGATGCATTAAGTACACTTGATCTGTATGTAAGTGCATCTGCTGTAATATGAATTACATCCAGGCATGCAATACGATCGACACGCCCTAATATATCAAAATAGTTTTAAAACCAAATTTCAATTAAAACATCTCTAAACTAACGTTTCCTAATCAAACCAAACCAACAGAAAGAACTAAACAGATGCTTCGCACATGCTCATGTTTACATTTGAACAAACCGATCGGGGCGCCATTTTATCGTTTTTCTTTTTTTGCTAGGGGCTTTACGTCGCACCGACACAGATAGGTCTTATGTCGACGATGGGATAGGAAAGGCCTAGGAGTTGGAAGGGAGCGGCCGTGGCCTTAATTAAGGTACAGCCCCAGCATTTGCCTGGTGTGAAAATGGGAAACCACGGAAAACCATCTTCAGAGCTGCCGATAGTGGGATTCGAACCTACTATCTCCCGGATGCAAGCTCACAGCCGCGCGCCTCTACGCGCACGGCCAACTCGCCCGGTGCCATTTTATCTAATATCGATACCTGCATTAAGGTCTCATCAACGAGCTAGAAAGAGGACTATAGAGTGGCTATTGGACCGCCATATTTGAATCTACTTGAAAGCCACGTCCGCCATATTGTAAGCGACCAAATCGAGTGGGCTTGTGATGAAGCAAGTGGAGAGGCTGCGGGAATAAATACCGTTTCACAGTTTTCTTTATTAGGGAAGCACTCAAAGATGCGCAATGTCTGTTTAAAAGGACATTAAAAAATACAAGATACAGGCTACGTACTTACATATTGTATAAAGAAAGAAAATTAGCGCATTTCCACTAGTCCGAATTACAAAACAAATCACAAGACATTGCCAAAAATTTAGACCCACTTACAGGGAATGAAAATATAGAACAGAAAACCTTGAGCAAAGCAATATAACAACATCGAGAAATAATTCATATAACTTTAATAATAATAATAATAATAATAATAATAATAATAATAATAATAGGCCCGCCTGGTGGCCATGATCGTTAAGGCGCTGAAGTCTAAAAACGGTCTAACACCGAGGTTAGCCGGTTCGAGTCCCGTTGGTCGAAAAAATTTTCACCATCAGAATGTTGGCCGGCAGGGTAGGGGAGGTGGTGGTATACAATTTCTAATCACTAGATTGCGTGCCAAAAGCCTGGATTAAATTCCAAACCTCTCTGCAGTGCTCATATGGAGTGAGGGCATATGACGCTGTTGATGGTGATTCGTCCGTCGGATGGGGACGTTAAGCCTTGAGCAGACCCCTTGGTGCTATTCGACAGGAGTAGGCTATGTGCCGGCACCGGGTTTCACCCTCTCCCTACTATCATATATCACGTCATTCATTTCATCTCTCATTAACTCCTCTGATGAGGTTGACGTCAGGAAGGGCATCCGGTCGTAAAAAACCGCCACGACAAATTCATCTCACCTCATACCCGACCCCGTAGGGAAACGGGACAAGGGTTGGACAAACAATGGGTTGGACAAACAATAATAATAATAATAATAATAATAATAATAATAATAATAATAATAATAATAATAATAATAATAATAATAAATCCTGATATCTTTCCATTTACCTGGAATTGGCATTTTGTATGGATTTAGCCTAATTTTACGACCGTATGCCCTTCCTGACGACGCCAACCCTAGGTGGAGTGATGTATTTACTATTGCGTGCTTCTGTAGTGGTTTGTAGAATGTTCTGTTGTGTGTAGATGAAGAAGGTTATCCAGTCCCGGATCCAGAGGAATTAACTGTCGACTACCCGGTTAAAATGCTCAACCCGGTCGAATCTGGTGCCCTCTGAACCAAAGGCCAGCATGCTGATCATTCAGCCAAGAAGCCGGACACTAAACAACTTGGAAGGTTAGATCCTGGCTCAGTACGATAGTATTTAGGTGCTCAAATCCCTCAGAACTCCTGCGGGACAACATTCCGGCACCTCGGCTTATCCGAAAAAGTAGTTAGTAGGGCGTAAAACTAATAATAATTTACGAAAAATAAGTATTCTAGAGCCGTGGGGTACAAGCTTTGAAGTGAACAATGGTGTAATAAAGTATCCCTTAATAATAATAATAATAATAATAATAATAATAATAATAATAATAATAATAATAATAATAATAATAATAATAATAATAATAATAATAAAATAAGAACAAGAATTTGTAGGATAAACAATTTGAAATAATTGCTAAAAAAGAGAACAGTTCTTCTTGTGATAATGATCTTAAATCACATAAGTTAACTTTCCTGAATAATTCACTTCGATTATCTTTGGAAGAAGATTATGGTAACGCCGATTTTTTATTTGCCTTATGTAGCACCCACTCAGACACGCCTTATAGCTACGATGGGATAGGAAAAGGCTAGGACTGCGAAGGAAGTGTCAGTGGCATTAAGGCACAGCAGCCCCCGTATTTGCTTGATGTGAAAATGGGAACCACGGAAAACCAGCTATCAGTGCTGTCGGCAGTGGGATTAGAACTCACTATATCCCGAATGCAAGCTAAGAGCTATATTACAAGTAAGAGCTATATACCGCGAACCACGTAGCCAACTCGCTCAGTAGTAGTGGTGATGTAGGACTGAAAGTCCTCATATTACTCCGTATCGTTGGCAAAGGGGATGAGGTGACTAGGAAATTCTAAATATTGTAGGTGTGGCGTTGGACAGCAGGCGTCTTGTAACATCGTTGTTCACTTTATATTTATTTTCAAAATGCTGGGGAAATGTGTTCTGTAGGATACAATGTAATAATAAATAGTGGTATTGGTTTTTCGTCCTACCGACTACTTAGTACGGTTTTCGGAGAAGCTGAAGTGCCGGAGATTTGCCCCGGTGGAGTTCCCTTACGGGCCGGTAAATCTACTGACACAAAGGTAACCTATCTGAGCACCTTCAAATACCAAATACAAGAAAATAAAAGTAGGCCTAATGTACACGTGCTGGATTGTGCTACACAGGCAACGTAATTCTGCTAATCGCCCAAAACTGTGTACTTTAGTAAAAAAAGAATCTTATCTAAAATATGATATTTATTCTTCGTGTTTTCTCTACAATTTATGCAATTGCATGCCACACACGTAGAGAGCATATTTTCTTCGATCTAATCTATTAGAAGTATCGCACCGTATGCGGAGAAATTACAGTATATGAATGGCGCTTAAACTATGGAGTCGCTATTTCGCCTTGGCACCACCCAGAGCACTGTAGCAGCCATGTTAGCCACTCTATAGTCCTCTTTCTAGCTCGTTGGGTCTCATATATTGTAGTTTTTTTTTTTTTTCACCATGAGGGATTTGCTTGGATAGAAGTAAGTGAATTTAGTGTCAGTGAAAACAGGTTAAAACAGTAGAAGAAGACGAACAGGAAGACCTGAAACCACAAGGGAATATACCTGGTCATAGCGGTAAACCACAGAATATTACCTTCACACTTCCATTGCAATAGGTTAAATAATAGAGAAATTAAAATCCAAAACGTGAACAAAGAGAAGAGCTGCCATATTGTCACGGCTTATTGGATTCCCAACATGCCAGACGCGAGCACACAGCAGATGACCTCATTATAGACGTGAACACTTGCCCCATCTGTGAGAAAAAAGTCAAAGACTTCGATAGCGGAGTAGAATGTGATGGTGCATGCCAAAGCATAGCTTGTGCAGAACTTCAACAAGGACAATACAATGCGCTTAATGCGACAAAGAAGAAGAAATCAAAACTCCTATGGTTATGCTTCCAATGCGAGCATGACTTTCAAACCTATAAAGCTGGACAGACCATTAAATATGAAACAGATCGCATAAGAGATGATATGAATAGGCAGCTACAGGAGTTAACCGAAATGATAAACAAACTTCAAGAACAGTCTCAGTAAACAAGAATCGTGGTCAGAAGGACGAGACGAGACACAGCGCCCACCATAAGGCGGGAAGAGCCTGAAAGTATCAATACAGAGGGAGTACTAAATAGGAGAGAAGAAGTTACAATGATCATAAAAAGGCAAGGGACGATGAATCTGCAGTGGAACTAGAAGAAGAGAATGGAAGCTCTACTGAGGTTGCGTACAAAAGAAAACAAATCCGACGTCCCAATAAGACTGTGGACACTTCGGCATTGAAAAGGTCAGATGATAAAGAGGGGATGGAAGAGAGTGATGAGCATCTACAAATAAGAGATCGGAATAGGTGCAGACCCAAGATAAGAAATCAACCGCTAATAGGCACCAGTCAAAAGGACAGCCAGCTACAGGCCATGGGAAAAACAGCTTGGCTCTATGTGGGGAAAGCAAAAAAAAGAAACAAGTGTGGAAAACGTAAAAGGTTTCCTGGAGAGAAAGGGATTCCTAGGACAAATAGAATGTGAAGAATTAGCAAAGCGTGGGGAAAGCAAGTCTTTCAAAGTAGGTATACCATTTCAATTCTTAGAAGTAACCTCAGTTCCACAGTTCTGGCCGGAAGGAATCCTAGTAAGACGATTTCGTTTCTTTCGAGGACAGAGAAGGACTGAAGAACCTACTTCCAACTAACACTAAAATGCTAAAATCATACTATGGAATGCAGAGGGACTGAAGAGCGCTCTAAAATACATATCTGAATCGACAATAAAAAGTTTGGATGTACATTTCTACTAGAGCCTAATGACATTCCTGAATTTTATGGGATCCATACACTTACCAAGCCAACGAAAGGTAGACCAGAAGGGGGTTTAACCTGCTTCGTCAGGTACTCAGCGGGAAATCTACAAGAGACTTATAAAGAAGAAAACATGGTCACAGTGCAGACATCGATATTAACAATAGTTGGAATATATATGAATCCGGATAAATCTTCAGATGACGTTATTGAAAAAATATAGAGTAAACAAGGGCTCCAACATTATTGTTGCCTGTGACTTAAACTGTAGGATCGATAAACCCAGCCAAAAAACAGAAATAGTGGTAGAGTTTCTACTAGAGGAAGGTTTCACACTAGTCAACAAGGGAAAAGAGAAAACTTACTTTGGACACAACGGCTCTATTGCCATCGACCTTGTATTCTTCAAAGGTAAAGAAATAATCATCCACAGACAGGAAGGCCTTTGGAAATCGGGTGATTCCCTCTTGAGGAAGCACATACCAATAGCAACAGACAAAACAATATCACATCCATCACAATCGATGATGATAACAATAATGACATAAAGCCATCAAGAAGGTTGGAAAAGACAAATTAAATAAAATGAGCAATGCGAAAGCGGAAGAACTCGTCTCAGAAGGGAAGACAAATGAAGCACTTGAGCTAATCACGAAGATGATACTGGAAGCAACTTTGACGCAGAGTGTCACAAAAAGAGAAAGGAAACTCTAGCTGCGCTAGATAGGACAAGAGAGAGACCATCAAATATATATCTCCCAAAGAAAAGAATACAAGCTACTTATAAGAAAAAAGAGAGACGATTTTATCGAACAAGAAGCTAAGAAGATGGCAGAGGAAGCAAGAAATGATCCCTTCCTGGCGCTAAGAAAGAAAACAGCTTCGAAAGCCAGGGAAATTCCACTGAATAAATGGGAGTCTCATTTTCAAGCAATTCTGAACAAATCGGAGGAGGACGTAGCTTTTATCAAGGGTAGAAGGGAATTAGAAGAACTTACAAGGACCATAAACGAAAAAAAAAAAATATCAACAACACCTGGGGACGTAGAGGACATCATAAGAAGAACGAAAAACCGTAAGGCTCCGGGACCGGACCAAATTTGTATTGAACACATCAAGGACTCACTAGAGACGCTACTACCAATGTGGACCAATATCTTCAATATTTGCTTGGAGAGGGGTATTCCAGACATATGGAAGAAATCACTTATTAAAGTGCTATATAAATGTAAGGGCGACACAAGTGACCCTAATGCATATAGAGAAGTGATGCTAGAAAACAATCTCTTTAAGATATATATGAAGATAGTTACAAACAGGCTAGAATCAGAAGTCACAATTCCAGAATGTCAATTCGGTTTTACTAAAGGGAAATCAACTCTTCATGCAGTTCAATACCTGTTGGGAGAAGTACAAAAAGCCCTAAGAATATCCAAAGGGAAATATTTCACTGTATTCATAGACTACAGCAAGGCTTTTGACTCACTCGACAGGAAACTACTGAGACAAAAAATCAAGGATATGATTGGCATAGAGCACCCACTTATCCATATATTGGAAGACGTTCTCCAATATAACTACATTGAAATCGATGATGGTGTCAACAGATCGAAGACTACTACACAGAGCAATGGAGTCCTACAGGGTGACCCCATAAGTCCGTTGTTGTTCAACATAATGACAGCAGACATCGTTGAGATACTCAAAGGAAAGAAGAAAACCACGTTAATCATGCATGCGGACGACATGCTCTTAGGCTCGACCAACCAAGAAGAGCTGCAGGAAACCTTGATGGAACTTGAAATATGGGTAGAGAAAAACCATCTTTCAATCAATATGCAGAATCAGATGATATTCAGAAAGGGAGGGAGAATATCGCAAAACCACATACTGACTCTCCACAACAAACCACTAACGACAGTCAATAGGTTCAAATATTTGGGTGTAACCCCTCAAACGACAGCGAGCTCTTTCCGGTGTCACATCCAGGATAGGACAACAGAGGCCACGAAAGCAATATGCAGTGTAAAGAACATTGCAGCACTATCGCTGAAGACAGCCATGAGACTTTTTGATACGATGATATCACCCATAGTTACCTACGGTCTGGAACTAATATGGGAAAATCTGACCATCTCTGACTTAGATCGCATATAAAATGTGAAAGCTCGTTTCCTAAAACATGCCCTTAGGGTGGGAAAATATGCACAATCTAGACTTGTTTACGTGCTTGCCAAGGAAACATTTTTATGGAGGATCTAAGACTACGTCTGCCTTCTACTGAGGCATCTAACAAATTACTGGAACGTAGGAGGACGAAGAGAACAGAGATAGATATTGACTTTTATGGAACATCAGCGATGATCGACCGCAACTGGACAAAGCCGAACCAGGAGCAAAGACATTCGTTAAGAGACTGGCCATTCATGGATTTCATTATGAGATTTGTGAGAATAAGCTTTTTTATTCGCCGAACGAAAGGTGTGTGTGTGTGTGAATTATGCGGACAGAAATGTACCCTGTATCACATAACAGTATGTCAGATGAGGACAAAATCTTTGTCTGATTACAGCAGTGAAAACTAATCCCTGTTTGGGAGATCATTTCAATTTTATTATGATTTTGTTATTATACTCTGAATCAGGTCTCCATGGGTGTTAAAGTATCTTTGGTTTGTACCTTAATAAATTAATTAATATATTGTAGTTGGTCTTGGTCTGAGGTATTGTAGTTGGTCTTACTACAGAACAACCTGCGAGATATCGAGGGACTGCGATTAGAGCTCTGTCCATCGGTGTGACCTGCAGTTATTACTGATTCTGTCGTAAGAACATGTGTGTTACTTTGTGAAATTTTTGGTGTTATTTATGCGTTCGCAGTAAGTTAACATAAGTAAATAGCAGCGTGTGTCATTCAATTCTATCTCCTTTCAACATGAGTGGAAGGATATGTGCTGTGTATGGCTGTAATAATTATGAAGTGCAGAAGGTTTCGTGGTCTTTCTTCCGTTTCCTTTATGGCAACAAAATGTAAGTAAATATTGTGTTTACATATATATATATTCTTCTAGTGACAAAGCTATTTTTACAGTACTTCCTAAACTTCTGATCTGCGTGACCTATATTTTAACTGACTTAAAATATAATAAACTTATTTTATTGTATAGTGCAGCATTAAAACTTCAATATCTATGTGTTGTTGTAGATGTGAACTGTGGGTTTTGAATTGTCAGAGAAGTGATTTGGATAAGGTGTATAAGAAAGAATGGGCGCTACGCTTGAATAATAATTATAAGATCTGTTCAGATCATCTCCAGGCCAGCGACTTTAGAAATCCCCGACTACACAGCCAATGGTATGCTATATTTTTAGTCTAATCGTACGTAAATATTCCTCAAAACATACCTATCGACAACATTTTCATGCTTTTCTTTCTTGTATCCCCGTTTTCAGATTAAAGCCAACACAGAATCCTCCTCCCCCCCCCCCCACACACACAAAAAAGACAGAACATCAAATGCTACTGCCTCTTCTAAAAGGGGTTTCCTTCAAAGAGAAAAAGACAGAAATGTGCCGATCTGTTTATTGGAAAGTGTTTTAATGTGATGATACGATGTCTTTTTTAAATGAGGGAATAGACAAATCTAACCGTAAACGTTCAGGCCGAATGCTAAAGCAAAAAGAGTAATGCATAAATGAAAGATCAAGCCATTTCACAGCAGTGCATTTCATATCGCGAATATATGACTAACTTCAGTCTTTAAATCATAACGTGATAAATAACACATCTTTCTTTTAGCCAGAATTGCTGTAGGAACTTTGAAGTTAATATATTATTAACACTTTCTTTCTAGACGTAATTTATTTATCCGTTTCTGTATATGAATTTCCATTGATATTTGAATTTAGTGCGAATTTCCAAGTCGCGCCACTAGGAGCGCCACTTGCGAATTGTCTTCCATTTTAACAAGGTTAAATCCGGAAGTGTCGTGTATTGTCTGCACGGTTGCTAGGTAACGTTGAGTCACAGATTTCAGATGATCTCCTGCTGCGTGCTCCAGGCACTCCGGGTCGTGGTGGTACGAGGTATAACAGTGACTCATTCCTACTGATGTTCATATTTTCCGAAATGACTCTTGAAACGTGAAATAACATGTAATAAAATTAAGGACATGCTCTGAATGCCATTATAACGTGCAATGTGAGGACAGCACGTATTCCAAATGTGCACCCTCACGCTTCATCGTTCAAACGGTACTGCAGATATCAAATATGTTCAGGTCATTCAAAATGCCCGCACACAATAGCTGAGGCCATAAATTCAGGCTTTTCGAAAAGAAAAAAAAAGAAAATAAGGATACATTTTTTTACCACTGTTTACGAAACAGAGGCAATCTTCGCCGAAGAATATCTTTACAGTAAGGAAATGGCATAACTAGAGTCCGCCCCACGATGTTAGTAACACGAGGCACCACTATGTAGCGCGCGCGAAGTGACTGTCCTTTGTTTAATACTCCACTAGTAGAAGACCGACTCCAATCCTCAGACCTTATCTCCCTGAGGGTAGGGGTGCTAGAATAACACCCACGGTATTCCCTGCCTGTCGCAAGAGGCGACTAAAAGGGGCCCCAGGGGCTCTGAACTTTGGAGCGTGGGTTGGCGACCATGGGGCGTTGCTTCCACTAACTTGTGCCAGGCTCCTCACCTTCATCTATCCTATCCGACCTCACTTGGTTAACTCTTGTTCTTTTCCGACCCCGACGCTATTAGGTTTGCGAGGGCTAGGGAGTCTTTCATTTTCACGCCCTTCGTGGCCCTTGTCTTCCTTTGGCCGATGCCTTCATATTTCGAAGTGTCGGATCCCTTCCATTTTTTCTCTCTGATTAGTGTTATATAGAGGATGGTTGCCCAGTTGTACTTCCTCTTAAAACAATAATCACCACCAATCACCACCACCTCAGACTTTACTGGTACTCTCGATCGTTCAAAGATGGCGAATTGAGTACCCGTATATGTTGTAAATGTAGGTTTGTTGTTATCGTATGGTCGGTGTAATTTCAAAAGTTGTCGATAAATATTAGTTTCTTTGTGGAATAGAAGTGTGCGAGTGTATTTATATGAGCCAGTTGACACTTATGATCTGTAATTATACGCAGGAACGTGAGAATGTGTTTGTTTGGATCCAGTGGCGGCTGGTGCAGAAAATCAGTAGTGTGCTGTAACCCATCCCCACTCCAAAAAATAAAAATATTTAGAAACATACCGGTGTGTGGTTTTCAAGAGGGTCTCCACTTAGTTTTCCACACTGAACAAACACGCAAACAACCCCAACACATATACACATTCCTCATAAAAAACCATGGAACGATATAATTAAACACACAATAACACCTGCAATGGCAAAATATTCACGAACTCAAACACTTGGTGTGAGCGCGCAAAAACAGAACTTCCGAATGTTACCAACATCATTGAAATAAAATCAGCAACGTCGTAATGAAAAATGACATGTTATGTTTTTATAGTGACATTTATAAACTAGACATTTGTAATTAAAGAAAATCACAATATCATGTCCTTATTTTGACAACATAAAAAGTACAATTTTTATAGTTCATCGATTTACAAATGTGGATATGGAATAGGCAAGTTGGTAGTATTCTGTCCTTTTTGGTATTAAAAGACCTGGCGGGAACAGCTCTACAGTATTTTGTTTTCCCGTTTGCTTTGAGCGATCCGCTCTTATATACTACCGCTGAGTCAAGAGGGTGCCAGCTGTTACGTTCTCATATCGGTCGTAATGCAAGTGTGACTAGTGCTAGTGCTGCCTCTCTGTGGTCGAACGAAGAATCGCTGTGAAGTGATGTTTTGGCTGTTGTTTCCACAGCCTATCGGAACACATTCTCTTTGTATCGGGAAAGTGCGGCACGGATGCGCAAAAGGCAGAGTTCCTGGTTTCTAGCTAAAAGCTTAGAAATCCTCGCTGAGCTGTGAACGCACAGCGCCCGGCGTGGAGCGCACCAGTAGTTACCTGGTTGTGAGGGGAGTTGAATAATTTTCTATTCTTTGGCTGACGTCATTTTCAATGCACTGTATTTCATTGTAGATAATATTTTTAAACAAATTTATTTTTCCAATAGGCAGTGTGCTGCAGCACATAAGGTACGGCCGCCTCTGTTTGGATCGTATTGTGAACCAGGTAATGCCTTTCATAGAACTATTCTTAAGTTTTCCACGGAATAAAACATTAAGAGAGAAATGGATTAGGAATATATATCGTGGTTATTTTGAAGTCGATGACATAACTGTAGTGTGCATAAATCATTTTGAGAATAAGTGTGAGGTCAGGGAAGGCTTTTCTCTAATTCCAAACAGTGAGCCTATTCGTGTTCCTCTAAAAATATGAATTGACATAGAATATAATTGATAGTGTGATATTTCGTCAATGTCTAAGTGCTTCAAAGTGTCGAGTGATTTAGATGCAAGCGTATTTTACAATAATCTGTGCTTTGCCTGTGGAAATGTTTGGCTGGATCTTGGAATGTAACAAAACTTATAAGTGTGACAGATGGAGCAATCTGTATACTGTTACACAGAAGAAATAGTGACTTGGAGGGCTTAGCTGGGTTTGTAACTCAACTACCAACACCTTCCGATTCATGCTATGGTTATCTGTTATCAAGCGGACTACACCGAACTGAAGCTCGTGCATTGATATCAATGTTTAGAGTCAATAGAGTTTTTGTACTCATGTTCTTTAATGGATAAAAACCTATTACCTATATCTTTAGTGTCTAAACGTTTCATTGTTAAGGTTACCATCATTGTGTGAAGTGCTGCATTATGTTAGCGTTACAGTTCTGGGTGTACTTGGGCTGAGTCGGTCAGACGGTTGAGGCGCTGACCTTCTGAACCCAAGCTGGCAGGTTCAATCCTGGCTCAGTCCAGTGGTATTTGAAGGTGCTCAAATACGTCAGCCTCGTGTCGGTAGATTTACTGGCACGTAAACGAACACCTGCGGGACTAAATTCCGGCACTTCGGCATTTCCGAAAACAGTAAAAAGTTAGCGGGACGTTGTTATGGGTGAATAGACATATGCTCAGTTCGTTTGTAGAATTGCTCTGTTACCATACTATAATGAAAGGTAGTTGGAGGCCGTGGAGATAATGATAATAATATGCACTCCAAAGGTTACTTGGGTTAAGAGCAGAGCAGTGGAAGCAATTAATAAGAAGACGAGAACTAAAATTTGCAATGAGGAGCATAACGGGTTGGGTTTCGGGAGCAGAATAGGCCAAGACAAGACAAAAGAGCAGTTAAAGGTTTGATGATAAATCCATTTACAGAGAACTAAAGCAAGATTTACAATTTTCTTTGAGCGATCTACCGAACTATACAAATGTTGTTCTTTCCCAACCATCACACTTATTTTAATCGAAAGAGCAAATAGGTAAGAGGGAAAATGGCAAAATAACAAGTTAATGAACTAATCAATATATACAGAATTACAAACATCAAGCAAAAAAAGAAATAGGTAAACACACTTTACAAAAAAAAAAAAAAAAAAAGGAGATCTTCAAAGATGAAGTCCGTTGATTAAACACATGAAAAACTACATTAATAGAAGACTGCATCTCCAGATAGTCAATCGGTATGTAGGACAATATTAGAAACGTTCACTAGTCTAGCGGGAGTTGCGATTATCCGACAGGGCTGTTAATGACAGTCTCATTCAACCTCGAATAGTGCAACATAGATTAGAACCACAGTTCATGCATAACCTTGAAGAGGACTCGGAAAACAGTAGCAATCGAACACGCGCATATCAGAAAACTTGAAACTATCTCCATGGTTTGCAATCATCCGTAGACCGCTGAAAAAAAGATAGTCTTTGATTGGAATGGCATGCTCCCCCATAGTATTTAGAGAAGTAAACCTGCTCAAGCTCCAGATTTAAAAAGGTAAAAAGAAATGTTAGTCATACCTCACTTCCAACTTCATGATACTGGAGCAGGAAGGAAAGCTATTTGCACAGCTCCACAATAACAAATGTAACACTCCACGATCCACCCTCTACACAGGCTGAAGTCCATCTCAATTGGATGTGGGGGAAGCCGGGATTATATAGGATAGTGTAGAGGGGGAGAAATGAGGAAAGGAAGGTCCAGCACTTTCTGGAAGAATTATAGAAATTGCGAGAACATGCGCCAGTAGACACAACAGTACAGCGTGACGTCATCAGCGGTATCAGGTGACTAGAAAGCAGTTAGTTGACAGGATTCACCGAACGTGAATAGCAGAGATGATGGAAGTTGTGTACATTCGGGGTATTTCCATTCTAGTTGATATCGACTTAGCTGTGTTGATACTGCTACACGGCTGAAAGCAACGGGAAACAACAGCCGTAACTAACTCCCGAGGACATGTAGCTCTCTCTGTATGAATGATGTACTTATGATGGCTTCCTCCCGGGTAAATTAGTCCCCCATTCGGATCTCCGGGTGGGGACTACACGAGAGGGGGCGATCATCAGGAAGATAGATACTGACATTCTGCGAGTCGGAGCGTGGAATGTTAGAAGTTTGAATCGTTGTGGTAGATTAGAGAATCTGAAAAGGGTGCTGGGTAGGCTAAAGTTAGATGTAGTTGGTATAAGTGAAGTACGTTGGCAGGAAGAACAGGATATTTGGTCAGGCGACTACCGAATTATCAACACAAAATCAAACATAGGAAATGCAGGAGTTTGTTTAATAATGAATAAGAAAATAAGGCAGCGGGTAAGCTATTACGACCAGCATAGTGAAAGAATTATTGTCGTCAGGATAGACACCAAAACAATGCCAACCACAACAGTGCAGGTCTATATGCTTACTAGCTCAGCGAATGATGAGGAAATCGAAAGAACATATGAAGAGATAGAAGATTTAATACAATATGTAAAAGGTGGCGAGAATCTAATTGTGAAGGGAGACTGCAATGCAGTGGTAGACCAAGGAGGACAAGGTAATACAGTAGGAGAATTCGGACTGGGTCAAAGGAACGAAAGAGGAAGTCGGCTGGTTGAATTCTGCACTGATCATAATTTAGTCCTTGCCAATACTTGATTCAAACACCACAAACGACGGATTTATACGTGGACGAGACCTGGAGACACTGGAAAGTATCAAACAGACTTAATTATGATTAGGAAGAGATTCAGAAACCAGGTGTTGGATTGCAAAACTTTCCCAGGAGCAAACGTGGACTCTGACCACAACTTGTTGGTCATGAAATGCCATCTGAAGCTAAAGAAATTGAAGAAAGGAAAGAATGCAAGAATTAAAGAAAAGAGGGTGAGGGATTGTTTCAAGGAACATGTTGCAAAAGGACTAAATGAAAAGGCTAAAGGAAACATAATAAGGGATAGTCATGAAAAATGAAGTCAGCAGGGCTGCTGAAGAAATGTTAGGAAGGAAGGAAAGATCAACTAAGAGTCAGTGGACAACCCAGGAGATACTAGACCTGATTGATGAACGACGAAAATACAAGAATGCTAGAAATGAAGAGGGCAGAAAAGAATACAGGCGATTAAAGAATGAAGTCGATAGAAATTGCAAGGTAGCTAAGGAAGAATGGCTGAAGGAGAAGTGCAAGGATGTCGAAGGTTGTGTGGTCCTAGGAAAGGTAGATGCTGCATACAGGAAAATCAAGGAAACCTTTAGAGAAAGGAAGTCTAGGTGTATGAATATTAAGAGATCAGATGGAAAGCTACTTCTACGGAAAGAAGACAAAGCAGAAAGATGGCAGGAACATATCCAACAGTTGTATCAAGGTGAAAATGTAGATAATTTGGTTCTGGAACAAGAAGAAGCTGTTGATGCTGTTGAAATGGGAGACCCAATTTTGAGGTCAGAGTTTGACAGAGCCGTGAGCGGCCTAAATAGGAACAAGGCACCTGGAACTGATGACATTCCCACTGAATTACTCACTGCTTTAGGAAAAACCAGCCTGGCAAGATTATTCCATTTAGTGTGTAAGATGTATGAGACAGGAGAAGTCCCATCCGATTTTCGGCAGAATGTTGTTATACCTATTCCCAAGAAAGCCGGTGCTGACAGGTGTGAAATCTATCGAACCGTTAGTTTAGTATCTCATGCCTGCAAAATTTTAACACGTATTGTTTACAGAAGAATGGAAAAACAAACTGAAGCTGAGTTAGGAGAAGATCAATTTGGCTTTAGAAGAAATGTGGGAACACGTGAAGCAATCCTGACTTCACGTCTGATCTTAGAGGATCGAATTAAGACAGACAAGCCCACGTACATGGCATTCGTAGATCTAGAAAAGGAATTCGATAATGTTGATTGGACCAAGCTATTTAAGATTCTGAAGGTGATTGGGATCAGATACCGAGAACGAAGAATTATCTACAATCTGTATAAAAATCAGTCTGCAGTGATAAGAATCGAGGGCTTTAAAAATAAGTAACAATCCAGAAGGGAGTGAGGCAAGGCTGCAGCTTGTCGCCCCTCCTTTTCAATGTTTACATAGAACAGGCAGTAAAGGAAATCAAATAGGAATTTGGAAAGGGAATCACAATCTAAGGAGAGGAAATCAAAACCTTGAGATTTGCCGATGATATTGTTATTTTATCTGAAACTGCAGAAGATCTCGAGAAGCTGCTGAATGGTATGGACGAAGTCTGGGGTAAGGAGTACAAGATGAAAATAAATAAGTCCAAAACAAAAGTAATGGAGTACAGTCGAACGAAGGCAGGTGATGCCGGAAATATTAAATTAGGAAATGAAGTCTTAAAGGAAGTAGATGGATATTGTCACTTGGGTAGTAAAATAACTACCGATGGCAGAAGTAAGGAGGACATAAAATGCAGATTAGCACAAGCAAGGAAGAGAAATTTGCTCACTTCAAACATTGATATAGGAATTAAACAGATGTTTTTGAATACTTTCGTGTTGAGGGTGGCATTGTATGGAAGTGAAACATGGACGATAACTAGCTCAGAAAGAAAGAGAATAGAAGCTTTTGAAATGTGGTGTTACAGAAGAATGCTGAAGGTGAGATGGGTAGATCGAATCACAAATGAAGAGATACTGAATCGAAATGGCGAGAGGAGATCGATTTGGCTAAATTTGACGAAAAGAAGAGATAGAATGATAGGATACATCTTAAGACACCCAGGACTTGGTTTTTGAAGGAAGTGTAGCTGGTAAGAACGGTAGGGGTAGACCAAGGCATGAATATGACAAGCAGATTACAGCAGATGTAGGATGCAGTAGTTACGTAGAAATGAAAAGGTTAGCACAGGGTAGGGTGGCATGGAGAGCTGCATCAAACCAGTCTATGGACTGATGACTCAAACAACAACAACAACATCGGCGATGAGGTGGCTTCATTACAGTCGCTGACAGAAATGTGGCGAATTTCCAATTGCCGTAAATGTCGGTGATGAGGTGAATCCATTACAACGTAAAGCCAATAACATTATTATTTTGGGTGTACTTCCCTTTCATTGGGTGCTCAAATTGTCCACCACTTCAAATCGACGGCAACAAATTATGTTTCACAGTTCTCATGACAGCGAATAAATTGAGGAATTTCGCACCTTAATTTATTTTGAAACATTCAAAATGATGTTATAATTATCATTTTTAACGGTTTATCATGTATTTCCAGGAAAGTGAAATCTAAGAGAAAACATTATTTGGCTAATTGAAATGTACAAGTAATTAATCAGTTTGTTGTTCTCTTTTCTAGTAGAATAAATGTGATTCTAGTTGATTTTATGTGACGGGTAGTTGTTGTCGATGCGTTTTCGTACGTGCAACAGTGATTTTTACCTATGACGTTACATTTGTAACGTTAAATTACCACCACTGTACGCGATATTTTCGCGTTAGCCAATCCCAGCAACCCGGCTACTTTGACAGCCTCTTTTTTTATATTACGGTCTGAGGATTGGAGTCGGTCTTGACTAGTAGCACTGCCTTCGTAATACACAGGCCGTACTGTAGAAAACGCGCAAGCCCATCAGCTGATCAACTGAGGCAAGCTAAGCGAATGTTACAAATAGTACTTGTGAATGTAATCCATAAGGATTGGGGACATTCTTTGGATAATTGTGACCGTTGAGAGACAGAAATTTATATTTAAGTATTTTGCATGTTTTTTCTTTAAATTTATCACATCAGGATTTAAGTAAACAGCTGTTATTAAGATAAGAGTTTAGGTTAGGTATGGTATCTTCAAGTGGTGTGTAATGTAAATTCAAGGGTTGTGGAATGTATTCATTTAATTGTTATCGTATAACACGTTTTTCTGGAAATACCTGTATAATGTGCTGCATATTTAAATACAATGTGTGAAAGTTTGCATTTGCTACAATGCTAAGAACTTGTGCGTACCACGGCGAAAATACGCCTATACAAGTAAATATACGTTAATATTTTCTCTTTCTTTCGTATGAAGGCAGGTTACTTCTATGAAAAACGAAAATCCCATCCGAAGAAATACCTGTTACGAAGAATAAAGGTGTGTGTTTCACACATTTTCCAAAAGTGATGATGAGTTCTCCTTTGACTTTCTTCTTACACAGATTTACAGCAGGGCGTTTTATTGTTGATACAGAACAAGCATAAAAGTGGACAGTAACCAATTGAACCTACATACGGTTATTTCTTGGGTTAGTACTGTTGAGTACGCGCTGCCTTTCTCCCCAAAATGAATGCGAGTAAAAACCATTCCTCGGAAGTTTCCGTGAATGTGGGGAGTAACCAATAGTGCATTAATATTTGGGAAAACATGGGCTATTCCTAAACAAAACATGATACAAATGTTTGCGTGGAAGAAATGGTCTCAAAAAGCCTTTCGAAGGATAGTGCCAGTAGTGTCAAGAAAGAAAAAATCCAAGATAGCTACTGTATCTCCATATTCGTGTTACCGGTAATTCATAATAATTATTTGTTGGGTACATTGACTAGTAAAACATTCAAGGTTTGACCGCGTAGATCGCACTTCAAAGCTACTTCTCCTAAAATTACATAGACCTGACGTACGAGCTATGATAAGACTACAGGTGTTAGTGATCTCATTTGTAATATTAGTACAACATTTGTAAATACTTCATATTTACAAAAGGTACAGACATATCATGTCCTTGGATTACATGGGTCGGACGAAGGAAACAGTTCGCCTCTTTGTGTGACGTCATCGGAGCTATAGTACGGCCTGTACATCACGAAGGCAGTGCTAGTAGTGCTGAGGTAAGTTCGTTGTTTCTTTGATATGGCTATACGTTCTTTTTTCTTGCCGCGCGGACAGTATGCGCCATGGCGATAGAAAAGAGCGTCTCCCAGGAAATGTGTTCCCCGAAGGGGCCACTGTTTAGATTGGCCTGGCTAATAAATGACAGTTTTTTCTTGCCGTAAGCCCAAAGATTAACGGAGGAATTGAGAAAGTGTAAGGTTACCATCCTACGCCATGACACTTTCAAACTTCGCGGGCCTCTTTTGTCTTTTGCAGTCGTTGGTAACGTTGGCCAATGTCCGTGATTCTTGGCAGAAGCAACGGATAATGGCGCCTGGACCACTAATTTAGGTTATAAAAGTAAATATACCTCTAGAGGCGGAAGGGTTGGACCCCGAAAGGCGTAATGAACACATCTCTTCTCCAGAACCATTTCTAGGTAAGAATAGCAGCATTGAAAGTAACATTGTTATAATCTCTGCGGGGTGGACTCTGTATTTATTCCGAGGAAAATATATTTCATTTTTTCTGAACAAATTGAATAAGGTACTTACAGACACAATGGACGAGCATGATTGCCAAAGTGTTGATGATGGCGTGTTTGGCGATGAGGTACTCGTCAGTGATCTTTTGGTGTGAGGGTTCTTGGACGAGCCCTCTCTTACCCATCGAGTAGCGGTAGTAGAAGCCCATGACCATGAAAGCTCCTGCTGTCCCAGTGGCCACAACGATCAGAAATGAGGTGATGTACTCTGCCCAGGATGTGCATTGCATCCTCTCGTCCTGACATTCTTCACAAACGTTCCTGTGCTGCCTGCAACAGAGATCTTCCTCCCATCACATTATGAAGTATTTTCTCTCAATACAGCAAGAAATCCTCACCTCCATCGCTCTTGTCACCAATGGGTCGCAATATCGACCGGCTCTGCTCAATACCATCACGGGAAAACGGCGACACATAAATTTGTGAAATTCAGTATATAAGTTCAAGACAGAAACCGCAAGACTCTAAGCTACAAATTATATTTATGAACTAAAGGGGACGAGCGGTTTACAGGGGTTGCATTTGGTTTGTCCAGAATCAGAGGTAAATTACGGCACATAAACACCCCAGCATTGAAGTATAAGGCGAATTGGGGGAGATAATAGACAAATCATTTTATGGGCTCGAGGGGTGAGGGATGCATTTAATTGTATTTAAAAAATTCTCCAGGCAATAAAAGATAACAGAGACGCAACAAGTATAAAATATCACAGTATTAATGTTAAAGAAAGAAATCACACACGTAGAATTATCGCATAACTCTCACTCAACACAAGACAATTACGCACTGATTTATTCCTAAAAACACTCACGCAACCAACAAATACTGTAGATGACTTCACTACAGAAGTGAGCTGCGGGCGGTTCATAGAGTGAGGGACTACACGAGGCTTGTACCAGAGCAGCACAGAAGAAGGAAAATGATGGAAGGCAACGAGGCGATGGCTGTTCCCACCATTGTGCTTCCTCCCTACAATCGTATTTATGAAAAAGTAAATGTTATGTAGTTATTTTAATAACTCGCGGGCAAAAATGCCTCATCCTTTTTATCTATCCTTCAAAGAATAGTATGAAATCCCTTAATCACGAGGGATTATGGGTGTCTCAGAGGGGGTGTGTTCATTCCTTGTAGGTCCAAAAGAGCAACATTGTTTTCTTAACGTGGAATGAGCTTTAGGAGCCCGCATCCATCAGAGCCCCTTGAATACGTAATAACGTACAGGGAAAACAAGTATGGCGACGAAAGGTGATGAAGTCGATGTACACGAGGTAAAAGCTAAATATTATGTAAATATACCCCATAACAACAACATTAACATAATAATAATAATAATGAAGAAGGATGATGATGATGATGTCCGCCTCTGTGGTGTAGTGATTAGTGTGATTAACTGCCACCTCCGGAGCCCCGGGTTCGATTCCCGGCTCTGCCGCGAAATTTGAAAAGTGGTACGAGGGATGGAACGGGATCCACTGGAGGTCATCTGAGTAGAGGAGGGTTCGATTCCCACCTCAGCCATCCTCGAAGTGGTTTTCCGTGGTTCCCCACTTCTCCTCCAGGCAAATGACGGGATGGTACCTAACTTAAGGCCACGGCCGCTTCTTTTCCCCATTCCTTGTCTATCCCTCCCTATCTTCCCATCCCCCATAAGGGCCCTGTTCACGTGAGGCCGCCTGGTGAGGTACTGGTCGTCCTCCCCTGTTGTATCCCCGACCCAAAGTCTCACGCTGCAGGACACTGCCCTTGAGCCGGTAGAGGTGGGATACCTCGCTGAGTCCGAGGGAAAAGCCAACCCTAGAGGATAAACAGATTAAAAAAGGAAGGAAGGAAGGAAGGAAGGAAGGAAGGAAGGAAGGAAGGAAGATGGGAAGGAAGACAATTATCATGAATGTTGTTTAGCATGCAATGTAGTATAACAAACATACTGTAAGTGACCTAAATAAGATAGAATTGTTTTAAATATAGTACTACACTCGGTAAACTGTTTACCGTCCATGATCGGCTTTTCCCTCGGACTCAGCGATGGATCCCACCTCTACTGCCTCAAGGGCAGTGTTCTGGAGCGTGAGCCTTTGGGTCGAGAGATTCAACTAAGAAGGAGGACCAGTATCTCACCCATGCTGCCTCACTTGCTATGCTGAACAGGGCCTTGTGGGGGATGGGAAAATTGGAAGGTATAGACAAGGAAGAGAAAAGGAAGCGGCCGTGGCCTTAAGTTAGTCTAGGAGAAGTGCGAAATCACGGAAAACCACTTCGAGAATGGCTGAGGAAGGAATCGAACGCTCTCTACTCAGTTGACCTCCCGAGGCTGAGTGGACCCTGTTCCAGCCTTCGAACAACTTTTCAAAAATATGCTGGCAGAGTTGGGAATCGAACCCGGATTTCCGGGGATGGCAGGTAATCACACCAAGCACTTACACCACAGAGGCGGACCGATACATTAATTACCGTATCTTCCTTTTTCTACATTGTGTTTGTGAAATCAAATTCACAGTACTTATACTTGAGGAATGGACTTTCTTAGCTCCCTCCTCTTTAGAACTTCATTACCCAGTATCTCAATGACAACGTCGGACAGTTCTGTATGATCTTCGAGTAAGGCGCTGGTGTATGAATGCCGAACGCTGGAGTTGGACTCCCAATAGTGCGGGGCATTTTTACTGAACAGTGAATGAATGTAAGTTTCAGTAATAGTGTACCAAGGAAGTGAAAGGTGCAGAGCAGCCAGCAGGAACAGCTGAGTTGAAGGTGTCATGGGGAAGACATGGATGGCTTCGGAATATAAGAAGCAAATATCCAAAATATGGCGGATGAGAAAATATGAGGTAAGGAATTCTGAAAAGCGACAATATCCAGGAAATGGTTCAAAAGAAATGAGTAAGGGTTGAATTGAAAACTTGGAGGTAGACAACCTGCACAGCAGGAGCCAACGGCCTACTTTTAAACAAAGCGACATAGAGTCCTCCCTGTATTTTAGACAGCGGGGGCAATGACTCCGGTTTCCCCTCTGGGGTCGGCCGACCTCTGTCTTTGACGAGTTTCCAACTACTAGCGCAGCCTTGGCCATACATTGATCAACAGACCAGAAATCCAAGATTTGGCTCTGGTTACTGATTGGTTGTAAGCAGTCACATGCTCACGCATGCGCACTACTGTAACTTGGTATTCGCGTTATTCATTACGAATTACAGTCGAGCCTCCATTACTCGAAGTAACTTACATTTCCCGGCCGTTTGTCCTGTTTTTCATGTTTATTTATTTCTCTATTACCTGAAATTCGGTTACACGAATTTCTCCATTTCTCGAAGCAAATATTTCCTCCCTTGAAGCAACAAATACTCTGTAACTCGAATTTTGTGCATCATCAACTGTGCAATACAGCATTTGTGGTTTGTGAGGAAGAGTTAACCCTCGACTGGCGTTGTGGGGTCTTTAAAGATACCAGTGAATTTGTACAACCCTGGCGCTCCCTCCGTATTCTGTTCTGCCTCTCGACGTTCACTTAGTGCAAGATCAACTGCTATCTGGAGTTGTAGCGTTTAATAAATATTGCTTTTCGCAGGAACTTGATTTAAATATTGTGTGGTGCCGTTTACGACCCCACAGCGGCGTTTGTGTTACGAAGTTTGTCATGACTTAAAATTTTGTAAGTGTTCATATTTCATTCGAGTGCGTGTTTGGTACTTTTTCTTCGTGTAAGCCTTGCCATGGCTTCCACATCTCGCCCTGGCATCCTAGGATCGCAGTGTTTTAGAGGAAGATGCCAAAGGAAGTGATGACAGCGATCTCTCAGATGAAAATGATCCAGATTACAATTTCGAGCACGACACGGATACGGAACAAGAAGAAGGTGAGGAAGACGAAGAGGGAAGTTTCACGGACAACCTAGACGTCATCTTTCTCTGGTAGGAACAGATAGAAGTGGTCAGCCACCAAACCGAACAAGCAAGTGAGATGTCAAAGTCAGAATATTATTGTCAAATTTTCAACCCTTAAGTGGTTGTGAAAATGACGTAAATGACTGTGAAATTCAAAAGCTTTACGAGTCTTGTGTACTATAATATTTAAATGTACGTTTGAATTTGCTTTGGAGCAATGGACATTTAAAATTTGTTCTCATTTAAGTTTAATTCATGGGAGTGCGATTTTCTTTTAAAATCAATAACAGTAAAACAATTGTGCATTATCTCACAATGTATAAAGAGTAAAGATATTAATTTCTCGTTGTAGGTAATGCAAAAGGTATAAGGAAATATAATTGACATGTATTTATTTTTGAAACTTAAGTAAAGGGTGTTTGAGGTCATCCCTTCTATGGTATCATTTTCGACCCCACAACGCCATTTACGTACCAAAGTTTTCACATCGCCAGTCGAGGGTTAACAGGTAAAGAAAAGGAGCTGATATGACGGGAACCAATGAACTAAAACTTCTAGTGATCGACGAAGCCTCGCTGTTTCTTGGGTGTGAATTAATTACTTGTCACGTACGAAAGCAACCCCCGAAGTCGCGGATGACAAGCTCCATCTCGGCTGCGTCGTATTGACGAGAAGTTTCAACGTGAAGGGAGGAAAAGATAACGCTAACAAACAGAAGAGACTAACAGAATTTTTCCAAAGATGTTAACGGAGGTATGTTTGTTGTTTCACTACTGTATGTACTGTATCCTGCCTTCTAAAAAGTTACTGTAATAAGAGTTATATGTAATTAAAGTGATGCCGTAAAATAGAGTTTGTTTGTATATTTTTAAATACTGTTAACAATAATGTATCCAGTATAAGCCCATAGATATATGTGCTACATAAGGTCAAAAACGGTATCCTCTAAATGTCGACAACTTGAAATAAAATGTAGCTCCCGAGGTGATTCGAGGTTCCGCTGTAATTTAAATCTATATCTCATACGATCTGTATTATTATCGTCGTATTCAAATAGCTATTTACTTTCGTCGTATTTATTCTACAGTGGATGTACGAGCATATTGCTATATAAGTCAGTCACGTAGGATGGAGGTTGGGGGAGGTTAGTTACAAAATGATGACAGAATATAATGCGCGTGCACGAGGGAGAGGACACTGATACAAGTAAATTATGTTCACATTCTCATTGCAATACGCTATAACATCTTACATTAACATACAGAACAAGGACGATATGATCAAGGTCAACAGTTTTACAGCGAATGGTATGTTCAGTTAAGGTAAGACCCCAACGAGAGTGCGTTTCCAGTGTATGGAACAGTCACTAGGATTACTTGATTCAAGGACTGGAAAAAAAATTAAAGAAAAGCAGCTCGATTTGCTTCGGGTGGTTTGCGACAAAAGACTAGCGTTACAAAAATGTTGCAAGGTTTGGGTTGGGAAGACTTGGGAGAAAGCTGCTCGACTAATTGGTATGTTCCGAGCTCTCAGTGGAGAGATGGCGTGGTATAACAACAGTTAGCGTTGCCACTTTTTGATATAAGAAATAAGGGGCATTTAATACAAATACGGGGATTTTCACAAAAAATAAGGGACAGTTCTTAAATACTAGAAAATCAAACGTTAAGTATCAATTCCAATTAAATTATAATTAGTTTCATTAACAGAATAAGATGATTATTGAAATTCGTAGAATAATTCTTTAAACAGTACAATGTATCTGACATCTTAACACTGATGCCTCGATGAACTTTGATAACTTCGCAAGATTTTACGTAGATTTAGTCTCAAACAGCATGAACAATCACGTTGGAAACTGGAAAGGAAGACCTACGGAAGTACGCGGCGGAAGACGAGGTAAATTACCCAGCATGCTCAGCTTTACCAGCAAATGGCGACACATCACGATATTTTCTTCTTCTGAGGCTCCAAAGAGAAAAACATAATCAAGCTACTTTGAACTTCAATTGCGCTCGGATCAAATATGGCTTTCAAAATATTTACAAAAAAAAAAAAAAAAGACAAACGCTCGTTTTTACGCGACAACAGTTCATATTACGAGACGCAAAATTTTCACCTCAAGTACGGGACAGGTGGCAGTCCTAACGTCACTAGACGAATAAGTTTGAGTGGTGTCTTTAACAGTAGGAGAGATCACAATATCAAGATAAAGTTGGAATTCAAGAGGATAAACTGGGTCAAATTTTCGTTTATAGGAAGGGGAGTTAGCGACCAAGGGAGATGACCAATAATTATTTTAATTAATGAGTTATGGGTACAGGTCAAGAACTCGCTCCACCAAGTAACATCAAGCAAAGTAAAGAAATTAAGGAAGCAAAGACTTCGCATACAATGTTGTTACATGAACAAAAGACATACTGGAGCGTCCTGACGTAGTAGAATTCATAGTCGAGGAAAGTATGTAGATATGTATTTCTTTCTCTAGTAATAATGGCATTTATTGATTTACCGCTAATTTTACTCTTAATTTGCGTAAAAGCAAACATTATCTTCCATCTAGGACAATAAAGAGAACGAAATTTCACGGATACGATTCGTTCACGTAACCCTGAAAGCAAGACGAGCAAGTAAAGGCAGAAGAAAAGTATTAAATGTACTATACGCGCACTTTTTCTTGAGCCCGGAGCTCCTTAGTGCTGAATCGGTAGACCTCGGTTATCTTCGACATGCATATCGGCAACCTTTGAAACACAAACTATGAATCGCTTATTCATCGCTGTGCGACATCTGGCGTACACTTTGCAAACTAGTACTGTTGTTGTTTACACAGCAAAGCCAAACTATATCATTCATGCTAGATTCGCATTGAGAAATGTTATATAATGTTAAATAATGTATGTGTGACACAATTGTTGGCGTAAGATAATAAATGTTTAGAAAATTCATATCGATCGATCATATTATCGATTCAATTCAGATTTCATTTCCATCCAGTTGGCAGTATAACCGGAACTGGCAGCACTCCCTCCTTGGTCCTCACCCCGTAAAAATCGGGCTCAAGAAAAAGTGCGCGCATAGTAGATGATTTTCGAACCCCAGTGTCAACAGCTCTGAAGATTGTTCATTGTTTCCCATTCGGCTGTAACTTACTGTTATTAAGGTCGCTTTCTTCCCAGCCCTTGTCCTGTCGCCATACGACATGTCTGAGTCGTCGTGTAGTACAACAAACAGCAAAGTAAAAATGTTTTGTCACCAGTACCAATGGTATCTTCTGGTACTGATTACAAGGACTAATGATTCTCCTTCTTAAAGCAACAGTCACCATTGCAGCCATGATCAGATTACATAAATGAAGATATACGTACGTCCTAAATCGCAATGAAATATTGAAGAACATTTTAATAGCACTCGATTCAGTAGAAGTACAATCTCCTGTTACCGGGTAACCACCATTCTTTTACGACAATGTGTAAATGTAACCTAGGAAGAGAGGAGTGCAGTCACACTAAACCAAGTATGACGCGAATTCAAGAGATTTGTTTGACGCGGAACATCATTCAACGGGTCCTCCGCCAAAAAGTTAATTTGTTACTTTTTTATGCGAGGGAAAAAGTTGAGAATGGCATGTTTCGATTATTACTCCAGTCCTGTTCACGCAACATTAGTACAATGGGTCACCACTTTGCATCGCCAATATCTTCTGGCGGTATGTCTGTCGCAGTGGCGGCTCTTATTCAGGTATGAATTGAGGGGGTCACACTGACGAGAGCAGAACTAACTAACTAACTAACTAACTAACTAACTAACTAACTAACTAACTAACTAACTAACTAACTAACTAACTAACTAACTAACTAACTAACTAACTAACTAACTAACTAACTAACTAACTAACTAACTAACTAACTAACTAACTAAATAAATAAATAAATAAATAAATAAATAAATTCGTACCTCACGAGTCCCCAGTGAACATTTATGGTTTCCACAGACGTCAAAGTGCCCGAATTTTGTCCTGTAAGAGTTCATTTACGCGCCAGTAAATTGACAGACACGAGACTGACGTATTTGAGCTCCTTCAAATATTACTGAACTGAGCCGGGTTTGAACCTCCCAACTTGAGCTCAGAAGGCCACCGATCTACTCAGCCTGACTTTATTATTATTATTATTATTATTATTATTATTATTATTATTATTATTATTATTATTATTATTATTATTATTATTATTATATAATTCGATGGGGCCATCAAGGACCACGTTAAGTCTTTTTGCATTTGACATTGAACTTGGCCTTCTTTAGAGCCCAAATTTCCCTCATTCTTTGTGAGTGGGCCTGCTTACGCTCCTCTGTCCAAGGGGCACCGTGTCTTCTCTTCGGTTGCTCGTCTCGGTTTAGCCCGTTCGTCAATATTTTCTTGCGGAAGAGATCTCTGTTAAGGGCGTCTTCAGCTGAGATATGTAGCATTTGCAGGTCTTCTTTGGTATTACTAAATCAGGGAATTGTGGTTTTGGGGTTTGAATAAAAAAAGTTAAAGATTTCTTTACTTAACTTTCTTCCGTCCATTCTTTTCAGATGACCGTAAAATCGTGCCCGTCTTTTTCTGATTGTGTCGGTAATTTTCTTTATTTTGCTGTAGACTTCCTTGTTGGATCTCTTTTGATGGATTCCATTTCTGTACTTCGATCCCAAGATTCCTCTCACAATTTTGCGTTCTCTTTTCTCCAGTTCTTCAAGGAGTCCTTTGTTGCCATTTAGAGACAGGGTTTCGGCTGCATATAAAACTACTGGCCTCAGAACTGTTTCATAGTGACGTATCTTGGTGTTTTGGGAAAGGCATTTTTTGTTGTAGATTGTGCGGGATGTTTGGTAGGCTATTTCCAGTTTACGTACTCGCTCCTGAAGTGCTTCTTTGTCCAGTCCATTTTTCATGATGATCTCACCCAGGTATTTGAATTTGTCTACTCGGGTGATGTCCCCATATTTTGTATGGAGTTTTGGTGGAACCTCTTTGATGTTAGTCATTACTTCTGTTTCCTCAAACGATATCTGCAAACCAGTTTGTTCGGCAATTTCCTTTAAAATTTCAACTTGAGCTCTAGCGGTTTCTAAGTCATTTGAGAGAACAGCAATATCATCGGCAAATGCTAAGCAGTCTGTTGCGATCCCCTTGGATTTGGTTCCTATTCTCAATGGACTGTAGTTGGTTTCCTGTAATCTCACCCGCCAGGTTCTGATGATCTTTTCAAGAACACAGTTGAAGAGTATCGGGGATAGCCCATCACCTTGTCGGACTCCTGTTTTGATGTCAAAGGAATGCGAGAGACATCCGTCGAACTTCACCTTGGATTTTGTATCGGTCAGGGTGGTTCTAATTAATGCCAGCAGTTTCAAATCAACTCCAAATTCATTTAAGATGTTTAGCAGGACTTCCCGGTCAATGGAGTCGTACGCTTTCTTAAAGTCCACGAAGACACACATACTGCTTGGACCTTAGTGTACAATATCTGATGATCGTTTTCAGATTTTGGATCTGTTCAGCTGTTCAGTGACCTTCCTGAACCCTCCTTGGTATTCACCTATTTGATGTTCGACTTGTGCTTCCAAACGCTCCAGGATGGCAAGTGATAGAATTTTGTAAGTCACGGGTAGCAAAGATATTCCTCTGTAGTTGTTGATGTTCTTCATGCTGCCTTTTTTGTGTAATGGATGGATCAAAGCTATTTTCCAATCTTCGGGTAGGATCTCCTTGTTCCAAATTTCTTCTATTTGCTTTTGCAAGATATCAAGTGATTCTTCTGGGGCATATTTCCATAGTTCTGCTACTACTGAGTCTTCCCCCGGCGCTTTGTTATTTTTGAGACGGGCAATGTGGCCCTTGATTTCATCTCTGTCGGGTGGTCTGGAATCTGGGTACCTGAGTAAGGGTTCCTTGGTCTCAATGGCGCTTTGCGGTTTAGAGCAATTAAGTAAATTCTTGAAGTAATCTGCCAGAATGCTGCAATTTACTTCATTTGACGTCGCCAGTGTGCCGTCCTTTCGCTCAAAGCATATAGATGGTGGTTTATAGCCAGTGAGTTTGCGTTTGAAGGCTCTGTAGTACTCTCTGCTTTCATTCTTCCTAAAGTTTTGTTCTATCTTTTCAATGAGAGATTTTTCGTATTTACTTTTCTCAGTTCTGAACACCCTAGCTGCTTGGGCACGTTGGGTTTTGTAGGTTTCCCAATCATTTTCTGATTTCGTAGAGTAGTACTGTTTCCACGCATTGAGTCTTTCTTGGAGGACTGATTCGCAGGTACCATTCCACCAGGCATGCGTTTTGCTTCTCTTGATTTCTGCAACGTCTTTGGCGGCCTCAACAAGGAGACTTTTGGCGTTGTTAAAGTCACAGTCATTTGGTCTAGCCTTCTCCTGGAACTCCTCGACCCTTTGCCGAAGTTTATCATTGTCGAAGCGTGTGATCTGTTTGGTCGTCTTCCTTATGTTTGCGGGAATTTGTTTGAATTTGATAAGAGACATATAATGATCTGGGGCCACATTGATGCCTTTCTTTACCTTGACATTCATAATCTCAGGGCTGTTTCTCCTGGAGATTGCAACATGATCAATTTGGAACTCTCCGAGAGCTTGGACGGGAGAACGCCAAGTCATTTGCTTTCTGGGTAGATGGCGAAAGTGGGTCGACATGACCTGCAGGTTGTGATTTTCGCAAATGGACACCAGTCTTTTGCCGTTGGGATTGGTTCTTTTGTGAGCATGGTAATTTCCTATAACTTTCTTGTACTTCTGTTCACGACCTAGTTGGGCATTGAAGTCACCCAAAAGAAGCTTGACATGGTGTTTGGGGATTTTGTTTAATTTTTCATCCAGTAGGTCCCAGCAATTATCAACTTCGTCTGGATCAGACTTGTTCTTATCGTTTGTAGGAGCATGTGCGTTAACTAGGGCGTAGGTTTTGTTCGCACATTTAATTGTGAGTATAGACAATCTGTCATTCACAGGTTCGAAATTTGCAACCGATTTAAGAATCTTGGTTTTAACAGCAAACGCGGTTCCAAGCATCACCGCTCCATTGAGGATTCCTCTTTGCGCTTTGCTCTTGAAAAATCGGTAGCCTTCGGATTCAAAAATCTCTTCATCTGGGTACCTTGTTTCCTGTAGGGCCATTATGGATATCTGATTTTCGTCAAGAGCTTTGGTGAGGGTTTTCAGCTTGCCAGTTTGTGTAAGTGAATTTATGTTGAAAGTTGCTAGAAAGGTTTTAGATTTTGGCCTAAGTTTTTGACTCTTCGGGGTACACAGAGACGCTCCGACTCGTCTCTTGCATGATGTCGAGTCTCCCCCAGAATCCGAACGAGACTCGTGAGCCGTGGCGTTCACGACGAGGGATTTATCCGAAGATTTACCCCCTGGGGTATGTTTCTTGAAATGTTGTGCCATCATGCTTTTTGACTTGACTTTGCTTTGGACGGGTACCCATCCTTTTACAACTAGGGTTGTTAGCCCTAGAGGTTGCCTCAAGATGTTTTCTGGCTTCTGGCCATTTACCAGTCTTCGCCGTAACCCTGGCAAGGGACCAGTTTTTTTTCACGGTGGTATTTTATTTCTCTACTACCCTCTGACTCTGCTGGCGGCAGAGCCAGCGAGCTTCCCCAATTCCAATGGGACGCGCCCGATGGAGGTAACCGGTAAATCCCCACACGGGTATTATTATTATTATTATTATTATTATTATTATTATGAAATGAAATGGCGTATGGCTTGTCCGAGGACATGTTCGGCTCGCCAAGTACAGGTCTTTTGATTTGACCCCCGTAGGCGACCTGCGCGTCGTGATGAGGATGGAATGATGATGATACATACACCCAGCCCCCGTGCCAGCGAAATTAACCAATGATGGTTAAAATTTTCGACCCTGCCGGGAATCGATCTCTGGACCTCTGTGACCAAAGGCCACCACGCTAAGCATTTAGCCATGGAGACGGACATTATGTATTGTTTAACTTTACAATAGTGTTATGAATACAAGGAAAGTGAATTGCAATGCACAGAACAGAGTACGTTGTATAGTTACTAATGAGCACTGAATTAAGGGGAGCGACATCATTCAGACTGTTTTCATCCTTACGAAGAAACTACTAAATATAACGAATAAATTGTTTGATTTATAATTTATAAATAGTACACACCACACTCGCACTTGCTTTTGCAATTACTAACACGCTTACAACAGCAAGTTTGCAGCCTTTGAATAACATTTCCGGATGAAAAGAAAGTACCGTTAGAAACCCCAAATCCGCCGTCCCCCACAGAGCTCCGGACACATCGAGCTCGTCACCGAGGCTCCTGTAATGTTTGCAGCGTTCTCCCTCGTCCACGTGCCCAGCGGAATGGTTTCCTTATACATTGCTCCTTCAGTCACAGAGGGGTTGCGCCCGGCTTTTTGCACTGTGACGAGCAGTATATGACACATGCACTTGGCTGTATTATTTCCTCATGTCAATTTCTACCCGAAAAGAACGAGGCTCATATCTTATAACAGGGTGGGAGTGAGGATGCACGTGACCCTGTTGCCCTTAAAGAGCATCTGCCACTGGACTGTCGAATGTTTATTTCTCGCGGGCAACGTGATCGCGCGGGGCACAAGGCTGTCAGCCTGTCTACTTAGGAACTAAGACGAAGTGCAATGACCTTTTTTTTTCTTGTCTGCCTCTCGAAGGGAGTGTGTTCTGATGACAGAGTTTGGCCTTTTTTCTTGGCGTGCGATAGCAGCGCATTCTATTGGTGCTAGCGGTGAAAAGCCGAACTAATGTAAATTAACTTTTTCTTCTTTCCGGCTGGTGGGCTCTGGACAAAGATGGCTTTTTTTTTTCTTGTTAGTGGTAAAGTGCTTCATTAATTAAGAATGCCGGATAGGAACAAAACTCCCCTGTGGGTGGGGTCAGTAGAATAACACCCACAGTAACCCCTGCCTGTCGTAAGAGGCGACTAATAGGGGCCCCAGGGGCTCTGAACTTTGGAGCGTGGGTTGTCAACCACGGGGCCCTTAGCTGAGTCCTGGCATTGCTTCTACTTACTTGTGTCAGGTTCCTCACTTTCATCTATCCTATCCGACCTCCCTTGGTCAACTCTTGTTCTTTTCCAACCCCGACGGTATTAGAGCACTCGAGGCCTAGGAGGTCTTTCATTTTCACGCGCTTCGTGGGCCTTGCCTTCTTTGGCCGGTACCTTCATTTTCCGGAGTGTTGGATCCCTTCCATGTTCTTCTCTCTGATTAGTGTTATATAGAGGATGGGTGCTTAGTTGTACTTCCTCTTAAAACAATAATCACCACCATCACCGCCACTAGAGCAAAGCCTATTTTAGGACCTCGAGATCGAGACAGCAGTGTATCTGTCCATTGTTGATCCTGCGCTGGTTGGTAACGCTATATACTTTATTCCCCAGCATTCAAGCAAGACCGACTCCAATCCTCAGGCCGTAATATTAAAAAATTAAAAAATAAAAAAAACATGGCGGCCGAAGTAACCGGACTGCTGGTATTGGCTAACATGAAAATATCACGTACATATTATACCAACGGCTACAATTTAACAAGATACATGTAACATCGTAGAGAAAATCACTTTTTCACGTATGAAAACGCTTCGCCAACAAGTACGCACCACATATAATTAACTAGAATCACATATATTCTACTAGGAAAGATAACAACAAGCTGTTTGTTTAGAAATTTCAATGATTTCTCATAGATTACACTTCGCTGGATAGATGAAATAACATGATAAAACGGGTAAAAATGATATTTATAGAATCATTTAGAATGTTTAAAAGTAAATTAAGGTGCGAAATTCCTCAATTTTTTCGGTCTTATGAAAACTGTGAAATAAAATGTGTTGCCTTAGTTTTGATGTGGTGGATAATTTCTTATGTTCAGCACCAAATGAAAGAAAAGTACACCCGAAATAATAATGTTATTAGCTTTATGTCCCACTAGCTACTCTTTACGGTTTTCGGAAACGCCGAGCTGCCGGAATTTAGTCCCGCAGGAGTTCTTTTACGTGCCAGTAAACCTACCGACACGAGACTGACGCATTTGAGGGCCTTCGAATACCATCGGACTGAGCCAGAATCGAACCTGCCAATTGGGGTCAGAAGGCCTGCGCCTTAACCGTCTGAGCCACTCAGCCAGAGTACACCCGACCCAAAGAACGGCCCTGGTAATGCTAATATAATGTTGACGTATGGCATTGCAGCATTTCACACAATGATATTAACCTTAGTAATGAAACGTTCAGACACTAAAGATATAATAGGTTTTTACCCATTAAAGAACATGAGTGCAAACACTCTATTGACTCTAAATATTGGTATTTAACCACATGGACGAGCTTCAGCTCGGTGTAGTCTGCTTGATAACAGACAATCACAGCATGAATCAAAAGGTGTTGATAGTACAGAACACCAATATATAACAGAAGTGCACCGTCCATGTTAGAGCTTGGAAACAAAGATGATCGCAGCGCTCGTAGTGGTCTGGATGCTAAGTGACAGCAGGCCGAATGGATCCCTTCCTGCGCTAGCGAGAGCGACGCATCCAGTTAGCCGTGGTTATTAGTATGAGAATCTTAACTTGCAAAGTACCTCCTGGTATGAGAACTTTCGTTTAGTTACCGTATATAGGATAGCTCGCCTCCCCACACGTTTCTCAGTATCTTAACATTTGAATAATATGTAATAGTCTACATTTTTTCTCTCATAATGAATATGGCATGAATGAGCAATATATTTCACTACTGGTTCATAAATTACTTTGTATTTTCAGACTTTCGTATACACAATGAAACGGAATTCAATATGTTATTCAATATGTTAAAATACTGAGAAACGTGTGGGGACGCAGGGTATTCTAAATAACAAAACGGAAGTTTTCATGCCAGGAAGTACGCTGCAAGCTAAAATTCCCATACCTATCACCGCGGCCAGCTCACTAAATTCGCAAACATACAAGCTGAAATATAAACTTTGTCATTGGGAACAGGACTACAACGTCACATACAATGACATTGTGTGTTCAGTTTGGAATGAGGAGCTTTGAGTGGTTTGAATTCTGTGGGAGAAACACTAACATAATCTTATCAATCAATAAAAACAAAATCATGATGTCATTTGAAGTTTTTTGAATTGCAACTTAATTAATACATTGAAAACACTACAAACATTATAAAGGACAACAGGAAAAGCAGATGAAACTGATCTTTCCATCAGAGAAAGAGAAAGGATAGGTACATGAAAGAAGACTATCAATCAATCAATCAATCAATCAATCAATCAATCAATCAATCAATCAATCAATCAATCAATCAATCAATCAATCAATCAATCAATCAATCAATCAATCAATCAATCAATCAATCAATCAATCAATCAATCAATCAATCAATCAATCAATCAATCAATCAATCAATCAATCAATCAATCAATCAATCAATCAATCAATCAATCAATCAATCAATCAATCAATCAATCAATCAATCAATCAATCAATCAATCAATCAATCAATCAATCAATCAATCAATCAATCAATCAATCAATCAATCAATCAATCAATCAATCAATCAATCAATCAATCAATCAATCAATCAATCAATCAATCAATCAATCAATCAATCAATCAATCAATCAATCAATCAATCAATCAATCAATCAATCAATCAATCAATCAATCAATCAATCAATCAATCAATCAATCAATCAATCAATCAATCAATCAATCAATCAATCAATCAATCAATCAATCAATCAATCAATCAATCAATCAATCAATCAATCAATCAATCAATCAATCAATCAATCAATCAATCAATCAATCAATCAATCAATCAATCAATCAATCAATCAATCAATCAATCAATCAATCAATCAATCAATCAATCAATCAATCAATCAATCAATCAATCAATCAATCAATCAATCAATCAATCAATCAATCAATCAATCAATCAATCAATCAATCAATCAATCAATCAATCAATCAATCAATCAATCAATCAATCAATCAATCAATCAATCAATCAATCAATCAATCAATCAATCAATCAATCAATCAATCAATCAATCAATCAATCAATCAATCAATCAATCAATCAATCAATCAATCAATCAATCAATCAATCAATCAATCAATCAATCAATCAATCAATCAATCAATCATCAGCGATCTGCGTTAAGAGTTGTCGCAGAGGTGGTAATTTCATTACAATGTTCACAAACAATGTTTACCACCATACAAGTCTTCAAATTACCTAGGCAATGAAGACTACAGTACCATGGTTTCAGCAAAAGTACAAGCATCAATAAAATACATATATCTTCATTATAGACGGTTATGCCCTTCACCGTTCACCCTACGATCCCCTGTGAATTAACTATGTCTCTTCAGAGCCCTCTTTTCGCAATTAGCTCTATGGTTTTGTTTAGTTATCGCAACTAGCTACGTGGTTTCGTTTAGTTCTACACCTCTGACTTTTAAGTGTTGGTGATGGTGATTATTGATTTGAGAAGAAGTACACGTAATCAACCATCCTCTATAGGCCTATAACACTAATCAGAGAGAAAAAATGGAAGGGATCCGACACTTCGAAAAGTGAAGATATCGGCCAAAAGGAAGACAAGGGCCATGAAAATGAAAGACTCCCTAGGATTCGCAACCTAGTACCGTCAGGGTCGAAAAGAACAAAAGCTGACCAAGGGAGGTCCGATAAAATAAGATGAAAGCGAGGAGCCTGACAAGTAATTGGACGCAATGCAGTACTCAGCTAAGGGTCCCATGGTCACCAACCCACGCTCCCAAGTTTGGAGCCACTAGGGCCAATTTTTAGTCGCCTCTTATGACAGACAGGAGATACTTGGGTGTTGTTCTATTCGCCCCCCCCCCCAAAGGTGAACCTGACCTTAAAATCCCTGAGAACTCTGTCTAATCATTGCCCTGGTCTCACCCTACCTCTCTTACCCTCCATTACCAAGTCCATCATTCCCCTAGGAATCATCTTCATCCATTAGTTCCTCCTGTGGGTGGGGCGATAGAACAACACCCACAATATCCCCTGTCTGTCATAAGAGACGACTAAAAGGGGCCCTGGAATTGGGAGCGTAGGTTGGTGACCACGAGGCACTTACCTGAGACCTAGCATTGCTTCCACTTACTTGGGCCAGGCTCCTCACAGTCTATCCTATCCAAATTCCCTTGGTCAACTCTTGTTCTTTTCTAACTCTGATGGCATTACATATGGAGGTCTAGGGAGTATTTCATTTTCCTGCCCCTTGTGGCCCTTTTCTTTCTTTGACAGGTTCCTTCATTTTTTGAAGTGTCAGATCCCAGGACTCTCAGGACCACTTGCTAGGCCAGTCAACCTTTGCCCATGGTTCACGAACTAGGATGTGACTACAGAAACCCACACCATGAACCCATACAGTATATATTTACAACCACACAAGTCTTAAGACGAAATTACCTAGGCCAACATATGGCATAGCAAACCAAGGCCGCACTAGATAGACAGGCCACGTCACGCGAGTGGCTGGCGTTCAGCATGGTTAGTATACGGCCCGCTCTCACTGTCTCCATGATATTATTAATTTATTGAACCTTAACGATATAACTGAACAAGCCTTCAATTGAGGTTTTATTTAGGCTTGAGCACTACATGAGTTTTATGCTTGGGAAAACCAGCGGAACAGTTTATGTACATTTATTTACGTAAAATTAAGCTGGCATCTGTCATTTGTAACGGAACAAGGTTTCATGCAAAAGATTAAAACCCATAATACGTATAAAATAGTTTTAATGTTACTATGCAAATACATGATAGCAATTCACAACAGTAGTCTGGAACCTTTCTTGGATATTAGGCTTCACCTTAAAACTTATCTAACAATTCTTAAGGTTTCAGTTTATCAATTTTCCTTTTCTTTGCCGATTTATGGCTATCCTTACTTGAGGATTTCTTCTTCTTAGCCATGAGTTTGTCTGCGATAACTTTTCTATAGTTATTCAATAATATATTACAAAAGATGTATATACATTTGTCAACGTAATATTTAAAACTACTTCTACAATCACTGCATGTTTCAAACATGACGTTTTCATTTTCCAGAACTTTGTTGACAAGCAAAATCAGAATGTTTCTTTGAGAATCACCATGTAAAAACCTCGATTCAAATTTATCTCTTATAAGTACACTAAATAATTTAAACAGTGTGATTAAAATGTTAACAATAAAATCTGATGGATATTTCAAAGCTCCCCTGTCAATTATACTGACATAAAAATTGTCCTTCAGCTTTAACACATCTGACGTTACATTATCATTATTTATTAACAAAACATCTTGACAATTTATACATGTACAATTTTTCATAATTATTTTACAAATATATCCACCAATATAAACTAGACCTAACAAAATGTTTTCAGATACAATAACATCATTTAACTCAACTACCACATTTTCAAAATGTGAAATGTCTGTTGGTTTGAATCTTTTACAATCTGAGCTCTTGCAATCCACATACTTACTTAATGAAATATCACTAATAGGGATGGCTGCATGTTTAGCAGAGTATGCATTTATTACCGTCAGGGCTTTCAATTTTCGTTCTGACTCAAGGATTTGCTTCACTGAAATATGGTAGCAGGCACCACTCCAGTTTGAAATTTCCCTAACAATACATACTTTAATCCTAAACTTGTTTTCAAGAAATTTATTAACTCTAAAATAGTTTTTGTAGTGTGAACTAAGGCTGTTTGAGTTTAGTAAGTTTTCCATGACGACTCTCTGTTTTTTGTGTAATCTCCCCTTGAACAGACAGATTATCCCATCTAATTAACCATGTTAAAAACTTGCACAGAAATAAAACATTGTCGTCATGAATTGAAAATATTGCGTTACAATGAGGGTCGTTAAATCTGTCGCCTTTGAAAGCATGCTTAAGATTAACAATCTTCCACCACTGAAGAATTATTTCTAAGAATACAGCTGTGCTTTTAAAACCATCTCCATTTTTTATTTTATCAAAGTGTTTTAAAGCGGCGACATTTTTCTCATCGAAGAGCTCAGAACAAAGGTTTACATTTTGTCGCTCTAAAGAAGTTGGGTACAACACTTTTTGGTTCAGGGTAGGAGCAAGCTTAACTACATCATTCTCTTCTCCTCTATGGAGCTGTTTAAGGTGACCAACACTAGCAAAACATTTTTTGTCAGACTCAGGGTTGTCAAAGTCAGGAAACACGAAAGTTTGTAAGTTATCGGCTTGATTAAGCCAGTTATTTCTTAAGCTTTTAAATAAGTGAACAGTATCGAACATTACAAAAATCTTTTGTGTTTCGTCAAATGGATTTTGAAAAGTGGTTTGTAAATTGCTTTTGCACAGCTTTTCAAACATTTTTCTATTAACACTGTTATTGTCAGAAATTATGCATACTACCTTATAATCTATATCTGTTAATACTTTAAGGACTTGCAAAGTTAGTTCTTTTACGAAATGTGACGTTAGGTTCTTACATAGAAACGAACCAACAACGTCTTTATTTTTTCTAAGAATGGATGACAACATAAAGGTTTGTACAGTTGTAGCTAATGTTGCGTTATTTTCTCCACTTTTACTACTAAAAGCAACTCCCTCTACCTTTCCTCCTTTATAGTTAAGCTCAGGTTTTACATAGACTTCATCCAACAACAAGTTACAAAATCGTTCATGTTCATTTAACAATTTTACTTTCTTTTTCAAGTAATTCCAATGTGAATCATCTATACCCCAATTTCCCGTGCCTAGTTTTGAGGTAAAAGACTGCAAATACACAGGGTGAGGCATTATAAGGAACGTTGACTGTCTTATCTCCTTATACGCCCCTACGCCCCAGAAAATGCGAAATATATTGAAGCGAACCATGTTATTAATATACAGGAGTAAGACACTTTCTTTGCAAAGGCTAAATTTAACTGCCCCTTGTAAAATTCTAATTTATCAGCAATGATACCGTCATCAACTACACTTTCAATTTCATCGATTATTTTATTCACAGTTTCTATTTTGTCGTGGACAGTCACATTTGAGTCACAAGCAAGACTAAACAGGAAGTTACAGATACTTTCCAAATTTGACTATTTTAATATCTTGCCCCCGTTACCTAATGCACGTATATCAGGGTTATCATTCATGAAAATACCATGTTTTATGGCTTTAAAATCAAGAGCCTCGTTTAATGTTAAAGAAGTACCCATTTTCGGAATATTTTCCTGTCATATAAATTTTGAAAATACATAGACTTTGGCTGTCGAAATTGACAAAAACTTTGTCAAAATCTAATTTGCATTTAGTAGTGAAATTACCTTTAACGTCGTCGAAGTCCTTGATCCTGTCATCTTCTTCCTCAGCTTTCTTTCTTTCTTCTACCCTTTCTTCAATTTCTTCTTGTCTTTGAATAGGAGTTTTTCTCGGTCTTGGAAGATTTTTAGACATATAGGCAGGCACATTTTCAAACTTAGTAGGAATAGCGTCGTTTGAGAGTTTTAAATGGTTACGTTTTACTGTTAAAATAGACCCATCAGATCTTTTAACAGAATCCTCTCTAATTATGAAACGTTCGTCGAAGTGTTTTATGCACACAACTGAGCTTGCTGAAGGGACAAATTCTGTTCGATGGATGGCTAAGATCCACTTTTGTTTCCGAACCAAGTCAGTAGGAAATTTAAAAATTGAAATGTTGGGCTCTTTTGAACTATAGTTCACAACACGACGTGGGCATAATTCACAATGTTCACACAAGTTTAAGTCATTCAACACCATTGATAGCCTTACTGCTGCGAGGTTCATATCAGCCTACAAGTCACTGGCGAAAAATGAAGCGGATGGCTATTCGTGTGATGTAGCGCCGGAAGTGGAGGGGGAGCCTTATGGCCTGTATATCTAGTTGGCCTTGAGCAAACCCAATCAACCAATGAAGAAAATATATTGGTGCCAGCAAATAGGACAAGCAATCATATAGTCTATACAACTGCACAAGTCTTAAAACTACCTAAGCCTGCATACAGCTAACCTGATAATAAATTCTAGCAAAATTAACACTGTTTACAAACACAAACTGGGATTTGAATTTTTTTAAAACCTTTTTGTCATGTCCAGCTGAATACTTTCTCTCAACCAAATGTTTACACTCTTTTAAATGCGAAATGGAAGAGCTGCCTGCAAAATTACATTTTCAAGACAATGTTTCCTACAAAAGGAGTAGGCTGGCCTGGAAAATACACCTTTAAGGCTATCTTCTAATGCTTCTGTATGACCATATTTGTCCAAAAATATATACAATGGGTCATGAACATGAAGCAGAAAATCTTTCATTTGGTCACTGGCATACTGCAAGTTAGCTGATGAACTGTTTCCTTTGAAATATGTAAATAAATAGCCTTCAGTCAAGTTAGGTGAATATAGACTTCCCTTGCACACATAACACTCATTATTTATTCCTAAAACTTTCAAAATATATCCTTCTACACATGTCACGGCTTGATTGTCCTCTTAAAAGTTCAGAGTGGGATTTACCGTACTGGTCTGACTTGAGACAGTAATTTATACCTTCACGATCAACGGAGCCAGTGCCACATATGTACTCCTGGATTGTCATCATCAGCACTTTTAAAAACCGATATAAATTGCTAAGGGGAAAACAATTATCACTGTCACACTTACCCATAGTCTTGAAGGGCAAAGCCATATTATTTCCAATACAAGTTTTTAAAGGTATTACAAACTGAAAACATGTAGGATTTGTGTTGGAAATGCCATGCTGTCATATGCAACATAATGCATTCTCTAAGGGCTTCTGATTGACAGCTTTCATATTAAGATACCTGAATCCTACTTTCTTCTACCTATTCCACATAAACATAATAGATCTTATAGTAATCTGCCACCCATCAATGAAACTGAATGTGCATGTCTTATCTCTACCAGTTTTAAGGTCTCTTATTTTCCAGGTACCTATCTCTTTTAGAATAGTGTTCCAAAACTCAATGTGTGGAGAATTTCCTGAAAGGGCACATCTATACATCTTACTTTCATGGGCATTCTGGTTACAACTGTTCAAAGAATCCAGAAGGTTGTCACTTGCTTCTACAAATTCTGCTATGTATACAGCTTCTGAGGGCAACACTTTCAGTAGCTACATATGTTTAAATTACAGCTGCCACAGTATGGCTTAACTGTGCAGCAGCAACTTTAACTTTAATTCACATAACCATCCTGGAAGTTTAAATGTTTTTTTCTTAGTTTGGACAAAGACGACAGACTGGGCAAACTGGAGCAAATATTCATTTATAGGAAGGGGAGTTAGGGATTGGAATAACTTACCAAGGGAAATGTTCAATAAATTTCCAATTTCTTTTAAATCATTTCGGAAAAGGCTAGGAAAACAACAGATAGGGAATCTGCCACCTGGGCGACTGCCCTAAATGCAGATCAGTATTTATTTATTGATTTAAATCTTTTCTCTTGGTCTATATTGAATATTGAATGTATTTAAATTTTACCACCCTGTGATCATTAACCTGAATCTTATTTTCAATTAATGCACTTCTGGTATTTTTCAGAAGGGGAACATGATACATGACAACAATTGGTTCACTATTCACAAGAAAATGGAATGGACTGGGTCAATCTAAATTACCTTGACAATGCTTTCTGATTTCTCAAGCCATGGTCACAAATTGTGCAAACAACTTTCAACCCTTACTTATAACAAAGTCAATCAGCTGTTGTAAGGCCACATTACATGCTGGTACGGAATTTGTGGTGAAATAATAGGCAATTACAGTATTTGTTTCCAAATTCTGTGAATACCTCATAACATGAAAACTAATGCATGATTTGCTAGAACAGATGACCTTCCTAAAAGACCAAAATCTTCATACCCACTTATACCTTGTTTATTAGCCTCATAATATAAACCCTTTCCTAGCGACATTTCATCAAATAGGATGGCACAGTATTTGTCAATATCAGACATTTTAGAACCTCTACTTTCAGCACTTCAACTATGGATGGATTCAGACCATGTCATAAGATACTTGAGATGGTAAAGAGTTCAAAGGCCTGACAGAGGGAAGCTTATCGAGTAACCAAATATTGATATAAGCGAGGCCCGCATTTATAAATTGAAAGTGCCATAACCTTATCCTCATTCCACCACATACCATATAGAGCTTTGTTAGCATTCTGTAACTGAGCACTGATTAATGATTTACTGATAAAAAAATGATACTCACTAGTTTGTGTGTTTTCTCCAATCTCAACCTCTTCAACATCACGTAATACTGAAAGATCTAGGTTACAAATCCTGTTTGTGAAATTACTGAAATTTAATTCAGGAATACATTTCTATTTTATGCCATGCTATTACTTGACACAGGCATGTCTAAGTTACAGGGATTATAGGGGATAGTTTCCAGATGTTTAATATGAAGATAAAGGTGGAATTCAAGAGGACAGATTGGGGCAAATATTAATTTATAGCACAAGGAGTAAGGGATTGGAATAAATTATCAAGGGAAATGTTCAATAAATTTCCAAATTTGTTGAAAATATTAAAGAGAAAGCTAGGTAAACAATTTATAGGTAATCTGCCACCTGGGCAATCACCCTAAATGCAGATCATTGGTTGATTGATTGACTGATTGATTGATTGATTGATTGATTGATTGATTGATTGATTGATTGAACAACATTAAAATTTAAATGGTGCCTAGTGTGCCGGTAGTTAATAAGGTCCTTCTCAATAAAATGAACTTCACAAACATAAAAACTAGAACAATTTACACCATCACTCACACGACACACATGCTTCCCTGCTTCAGATAATCCTTATTTATAAAAATGCTTATTCTTGATGTTGAGATTACCAGTCATATCGACATAATAACCACTTGCACATGCTGAAAACTTGCAGGAGTACTTTAACCTCAAGGTGTTACCTCTCTGAAATAAAGAACATGACGTTTATAAACAAAGTTTCAATACCGAAAACAAGGAAATGGAAGGAATGAAAAAGTATAATTTAATACACTATTTACAATTTTATTTCCATAACTTACCTTCGCAGCATCTTCGGGCAGAAAATAACAATGTTTATGTTCTGATTACATGTAGCTTACAATGAAATTGCAAAACTACAGAACTCAAACATACAGCAACACTTGAACATTAAGCGTACCGTATCTAAAAACTTTAACCGGTTCCTTCTTCGTTGCAACTTCTTATCATAACCATACAGAATTAAACAGTAATAAACAGTACAGAACTGAATCTCCATTCTCCATTTTACGAGCATAGGCCACAACCACGAGGCAAGCCAGCCAATCAAGACGCGACTCTACACCCTGCAGCGCTTCCAAGTGGTCTGGACCTGAAATACGGCCTGTTGTACTTTTGTCGTATCTCACCTTCACCTCCATGAACGTTGATAGTTTAAACCGTTGCCTACGTTATAATACAAGGCCTGGAAATAGAGCCCGTAAAACGCTATCGAAGTGGTCACACTGAAGTTCAATGCCGGGCCACTAGGATCGCTTTCTTGCCCCCTGTCTACCAGTTTCGCGCCTTTGAACGTGCTTATTAAATGAGTTGGTTGTGAATGCATTATGTATTCGTCTGATGTTAAGCATTCGCAGTTCCAGTCATGGTTTATTCGCGAGAAATTAAAGGTAGTGGAATTTCGTTTCACAAGTTTCCAGTGAATGTTCAATGTTCGAAACATTATACAGAGGAAGTATTACGCATGAGATACGACTTCAAGCTGACGAAATAAGGTCTCTGTTCCTAAGTTTTGATCCGAGTTACGTCATAAAAATCGGGCGATCCCAAAATTTGTCACTGGACTTTTTTGTAAACAATGCTACCGTGACCGGCAATCATTTGAGAGGCCTCTTCAAACTCAGAAATTTTAAATTAGGAAACCAACCAGAAAAATAATTTGCCCAACAAATTGTGAGAAAATGAATGTAGAAAGAGCTAAAAATATTGTATTTTCCCCTGAAACAATCTCTGGTTTGAAAAGTATGGAGGTGGTTTTGTCCCGAGAGCATAAAATACAGTTTAAAATAAACTATTTGTTTTATGGAGCATTTTATGAAATTGTTCGACGCGCATGACATCTGCAACACTTCACATGGGATATATTCCAGTAATGAGAACAAACGAGCATCTTTTAGTGCTGAAGATGAACGCCTCAGTTGGTTAATTAATGATTTCCTGTCATATATTAAGAAAATTCAAATGCATTCAGAGAAAGTAAAAAAAAGATTCATGAGGGAAATGTATCAGGCATAGATCTTGACTACCCAATCCACTGTGACCTGCGTAAAATACTTCATAAGTATACATTTGCATTATGCAATGACGAGAAACCTAACAAGCGATGACATCGAGCTCTTCTTCAGCTATCTAAGACTCCAAGCGGAATACAATGACATAGTTCGTGTGTCAAAAGAACAAACAGACTGTAAAGGCTGTTTAGAACACATCTCTTCTATAGTTCCTCAAAGTCCAAAATTGTGTCTTATTCGTTTTCAAGATCGAGGAGCCCTCAGATACCGAAAATCATCGTCTGTGGCACTTCTGCAGTGAACGACGGAATTTGTCACCTCCGCTAAGCAGTACTTGCCCCGAAGAGAGTTCCTAAAAGGTGTACGTTTTTTTCCGAAAAACATGTTCAACAGTGAAATTAAGTGTAGAAAGTGTAAAGACGACAAACCACCTCTTTTTCTACTATAAACATTTCTGAGACCTCTGTTAGACAACATTGCTTCGAGCCACTCAAGTAGAAGAGGGAAAGTTTTGAAACTTGATAAGAAGCCCCTGAAAAAGGAAAGTTTTGAAACTTCAATGACATATCCAAGCCAATGCAGCACCGCTCTATAAATAAAGTACTGCCAATACTCGCAAAAACATTCAGTTCTTTTTATTTAGGGTATACTTTACTTATTGACATATATGGCCATGCGAATACAAGGGGACAAGAATGCGATCCTAGCGGCTGAATAGTGAACTAGGATGCCACCCGTTTCCATGAGTGTATTTCAAGGCCTTGTGTTATAGCGTAGGAAACGGTTTAAACCCTGCGTTACAAAACCCAGTTAATCCTTCCAAGTCACTATTTATTCTGTGTAACGGTATACAGATTGCTCCATCTGTCACGCTTATAAGTTTTGTTATACTCCAAGATCCAGCCAAACATTTCCGCAGACGAGCACAGATTATTGTAAAATACACGTGTATCTAAAACACTCGACACTTTGAAGCACATAGACACAGACGGAATATCACAATATCAATTATAATTATATTCTATCTAAATTAATATTTTTCGAGGAACACGAATAGGTTCACCATTTGAAATTAGAGAAAAGTCTTTCCTAACCTCGGACTTATTCTCAAAATGATGTATGCACATTACAGTTTCCTCATTGACTTCAAAATAATCACGATGCATGTTACTAATCCATTTCTCTCAGTGTTTGATTCCGTAGAAAACTTAAGAATAGTTGTATGAGAAGCATTGTCATAGTTAGACTTAAACCTGGTTAACAGCAGGATTAAAACACATTCTCTCATTACTGCGTTTAATTACAGATCCTAGATGTCCACTGACCCATATAAATACACTTGCACAATTATATTCTACAAAGGAACTAACATTTATCAGTTTATCACCAACTTTCATGAAATTACACCAACTACATACAATAACGACAAACCAAAGCAAACTCACGCTTCTAACATTTCCGGCTACTCAATTCGCCATCTTGAACGATCGAGAGTAGCATTAAGTCTGAGAATTGGATTCGGTCTTGGTTCAAGTAAATGGCGCCATATCCGATTATATTTTAGCCAGTCCATCAATGGAGAACAGCGTCTGCTACTCTTCATTTTAGGTTAGAAAAGTAAATGCACTTCTGGTGGTGGGCTGGTGGGTCCCTGGACATGGCAATGGACACATCTCTTCTCTAAAAGGAATTGCCGCTAAGTTTTGCATCATTTCTACTTCCGAGCTGCCAATCAAATCGTCCGTTACCTTCACCACCTGCGTCTGGACTGCTGCAGTCAATGAGTGACCTTGGCCAGTCTTGGTAGCTAAGTAGATGAGATACGTAGATAAGTAGTAGAGTAGTAGAGGGGTGAGTGGAACATTCTGTGGGCAATGAACTCTATTCCGTGTAATGGGGAGTGGAAGTACGCGAGTGAAGGGTACGTTGCTTCTTCATGTTATAATGCAATTTTGTGTATTAGGGAGTACATGCAAGAATGGAATTGAATTGAAATGTATCTTGTAAGACATATTCAGTGATAAACCTAAAAAACCCTCTCGAGTGGCGAAATACACTAGTAAATTCAGTTACCCCCTTCACCGCGGGGCCGGCCTATAGAGAACGTATGCAGGAGAAAACTAGACTCAACAGGATATCGAATAGACCTAGAATATATCCGGAGGAGCAACAACATCAACAACAATAAAACATTAAGAGTTTCTGTCAGTGGTCAGTGGTTCGTGCTCCGTAGTACGTTGATCGTCTGTAGCTATTGTAATGGTTATAGCGTCCGCCATGCCAAGTCGCTACGCACCGGGGGCGTCATCGTTTCGGCCCCACCCCCACCCCCTTACGCTCGAGCGCGCCAATCACGAGCAACACTTGGTGCTAGGCCGGCCCTCTCGCCTCCATCCGCGGTCTCACAGCAGAGGACAACGGAAATGACTGGACTATTAATCTGGAGTCTTCTATCTCGCGAGGTTCCTGGATACATCTAGCATCCGGACTGTTCTGGAAGGCCCAGAGCAGGTATATAAGGAGAGGAGTAAGTTGGAGTGACAGTCAGTCAGTCAGTCAGTCAGTCAGTGAGAGACGGAGTTAGTGAGTAAGAGTGAGTGAGAGCGAGATTGAATACACTGGAGCGCAGTCAGTGATGGCCTGGGAGAGTGCAGCCTGATGGAGCATCTGCCTGTTGCAGCCGAGGGCTCGTTCCTGTTTCCCTGATGTCGTGTGTGTGTGTCCCTTGAGGCTGACTGCTGGAGGAGAACCTGGAGTGTTCTGGAGCAGCGCGAAGGGAACACTGGGTGCCGACGTGTGCGGACTGCGAACGGGGTTCGACGGATTGAGTGAACAGCGGATACTATCCCGACCTGCGAGACTGACGTGTAGGCTGTGGACCGTGACAGCGCTAGCGAGTGTGACTGAGTGGCTGAGTGAGTGTAGTGTACATAATCGATGATTCTGTGTGTGTGTGTCTTTGTAGCTGGAACATGAGAAACTAAGAGAGAGAGCGCGAACCGTGTGAGTGTACTTGCGTAAGTTGTAATCTCGGCTATCGTCTCTGTGTGTGTAAATCTGTAATTGTAGTGCTAAGTTAATAAATCTTAGAAATAGGTTGCTACCAGGTTCTGTACTTATTTATTCATTTATTTACCCCGCCAACACGTTACACTATACTAAACACAGAACAAGTATACACACGAGGGTGGAGCCAGATTTGATCACCCGCCCGCGCCAGCCAATGGAATCCCATTCTTCGAATATTTTGGAGAGGCACAGCGGTGTTACTCCTGGCGTCATGAGGTGGTATGAATAAAACCTGAGTACTTACTCAAATTATATACTCATGAGCATGAGCATTTAGTAGGACTATATTCTCAGCCCAAGTAGTATGTACTCCATTTGGTAAGAATAAAAAGATTCTCCTCTGATGGAGTTGATACTCAATCGCACCGCCATGTGGATCGTTTGAAACTGAAAGTTGTGTAGATCGTCAACTGTTATCTTGTTTGGTTCCAATCGCAACATAACCTCACCTGGATCCGGTTTAGTTTGTAGTTTGCACTGATTGTTCGTTCGCCAAGTTCGTCGATATGGAAAGTATTCATCCGATAACATTTGCGAATATATTGCGGGAACATGCGGTACTTTTTAGTAAGTCCCAACTGCCGGCGGTTCGAAAAGAAAAATCCGAATCGTTGGAGGCAATTCAAACGAAATTGATAGCGATGTGCGGCAAGAAAGTTGAGATCGGCACCATTACGAAAAGGATAAACAATATGAAAATGAGGGTGAAACAAAAGTGCGACGTAAACCAAACGGGGAATAAAAGGATAGTGCTGAAGGACTGGGAGAATATTATCCACGAGCTGCTGGATGGGGATACTAATCCAACATTGACACGAATTCCAGGTGTGTTCCTAAAGTATATTCACGATTATTTTCTTGAACAAGTTTATAGAGGTTGTAGAAAGTACAGTATTGTGTGTGCCAACACTACAAACTTTAAGGTTAAGACATTTCTATTTATTGCTTTATAAGTACCAAATAGCACCTAGGCCTTCGGTTCAGAGTACCCGGGTTTGAATCCTGGGCCTGGGATTTTAGCTCCGTTTAATTCAATTGTCCGCAGAAAACTGAATTAGTGAATTAAAACGTTTTTCGTTTTTTTTGGTAGGAGCAACTGCGGTTGGAGTAGGGCTTCCTTAAGTTCAGCCACAACACATTCCTCCACCTGTAGTGGAATTTGTAGTACTGGAAGAGGGAGGAGAAGGAGGGAGTCCTGTAGAAATCGTCAACTCTCCAAATATAGCCACCCCTAGACAAAAAAGAAGTGTTTTGGACGACTATTGAAATGACGAAACCAGAACTCTAAATAATACAGACCTGCAGCGCTTGGTGCTGTTAAAGCAGATAAGAGTGTTGGAACTCACAGTTAAAATCAGAGATGAAAGAATGATAGTCGAGTGTATATATTTTTAAAAATAAATTGTTTTGCATACATTTTTGATTTTTTTTAGTGAACAATAAACAGAGTGACACCGGTACTTGCTGCAACTCAAACAACTTGATATATTATCTCTGCCAATTCATTTCGCCTAGCTTCGCCATTCCACCTGATATTTGCAGCAGCTGCCATGTCATCCTCATTTCCATCTTCTAACCTTACATTGCCACCTAATGGTTGTAGTTCAGGGCCCTCATCCTGTAAGTACTTGGCAATATTGTGCAACACACAGCAACAAATGATCAGTTTTGGCACTTTATTTAAAGGCAGGCGTACTTTGTGCTGAAGAATTGGGAAACGTTGTTTTAGTTGCCCAAAACATCTTTCGATCACAACTCTTTCTTTGATAATGCACCTGTTATAAGCAATTTATTGAGGTGTTTGTGGATTTCTGAACGGTGTCATAAGCCAGGGTGCAATACCATAGCCACTATCCGCTAACAGTAACGCATTTACCCTATTCAGACTTACTGTTGTCTGGACAGCTGAATTTCTCCAGACTCGAGAATCATGCACAGATCCAGGCCATGATGCATCGACACTGGTAAAAACTTTCTTGGCATTGCACATTGCCTGTACAGTAATACTTGCATAACCTTTCCTGTTTACATATTCATCACCATAATGTGTAGGCTTATTAATTCCAACATGAGTGCAGTCAAGAGCACCTACCGCTGCTGGAAAGTAGTACTTTTCCCGCCACTCTTGTTTCGCAACTTCAAATTCCATATCTGTTTCAGGAAATTTTATCCACACTGCAGCTTTAGCCACGATGCGGTCCATAACCTCAACAAGATTTTTAGACACAGTTATTTGGTGGATTCCAAGATCTTCTCCTATGCCACACTGGAATCCTGGGTCACCTACCAATCTTAAAAATGCTTTTAATTTTACTATGTTTCCAGTTTCTCCGGTCCAAGTAAGTATAGGTTTAACCAGTCCACATTAACTTATGAAAAAACGGTATAGACTTTTAAAATTATAAGAGTCCACATATTCACTTCTCTCCTTGTAAATTTTTCCACGAGGCACCACATTTTTAATAAACTCAGCCATGTTATTTCTCCTCAGAGGCTAAAAATTGGTATATACTCAAGCTTGAGACAACTATCAGCCATACTCAAAACAAAGTGAGTATATACTCATCAATCTGAGAAGATACTCCCTTTTATTCATAGCACATATGAGAAACTACTCTCAGACTCTCAGGCAGGTGAGTATATACTACACCATCTCCATAACATGAGTATATACTCAGCTAGTGAGTACATTCTCAAGAACTTTATTCTTATGAAGTGGACTATATACTCAGAAAAGTTGAGTACATTCTATATTCTCATTTTTATTCATACCACCCATGGTGTAGGGAGCTATCGGGTATGATTTCAGGTCACAACTGGTAGTGATTGAGTGAACTCTGACGGCACAGCTATACGTCACGGACATCCTTCGTCCTCACGTGTTACCTCTCATGTGACAGTATCGTGCTGCCATTTTTGAAGAGGAAAATGCTCGTCCATATAAGGCACGTGTCTCTATAAATAGACCCTGCGCTAGTGATGGGAATATCGAATGTTTTAAACTATCAGTAGACTGCCGATTGTGAAGCGTGACTATCGAATGAAAACATTCCGTTTGAAATCGGTTGTAAAGTAGCAATATTCGTTCTGTACTGCGGTAGTACTAGTAACTAGTAATAAATCATCTGCTAGTAACTACCGAAATGTGGATTGTTGTATTGTACTGCCAAATTTTAAAGCGTGTTTCTTTTGTTGGTAGTGATATAAGCGGAAACGTTACACAATGTTCGAGTGAAGAGATTGGAAACTGAAATGCGTTAGCCTATAAAATAAGATAAAATGTCCCGATTAAATTAATTGTGGTCATTACGTTTCATTTTAAATAAAACGCATTTTTGTGACCCTAACCACAAGTTAGTGAATGTAAGATCGTCTGTTCATAAAATATTTTAAATGAAAAGACAACATATGTTATTAGGACCAACTAATAGTGCATACATTAATTTTAAAATAATTCCGTTCATTTGCTGTTAATGTGGTTCATGGTTAGTATATGGAAAGTATTTATAAAATCTATAACATGATTATTGATAACGTGCACAATAATAACATTTCATTTATCATTACACAACTTTGAGTCACATGCGTATTCATTTATAATAAATGACTCTGATTTCACCCCATAACGAAACAGGAGGCCGGTCTCAGCGCTGACTAGTGGAAACAATTGAAATTTGCGATCCGAATGAGAAACCGAATGCAAACGGGAACAATCGGTTGTAACGGGAGTTGACGACTATCGAATAATTCGGTAGTTTTCATTCGATAGTCCCGTCATTACCCTGCGCGGATATACAAGGTAATATCCGCAATCCACTCCGCAACCGCTCCGTATCCCCACTTCCTTCACCGCATCCGCAAAATAGTTATGCGCGGATTTTTTGAATATTTACCTACAGTATATTAAACCTAAGGTATGGAAACTTAAAAAATAATACAATAGGTCGGATTCCTAGCACCAGAGCCCTTACAGTCACGGGTGTAAACTACCGACGTATTGACCTTTGTTCCTTCCTCCCTTCCAGTATTGCGGTCAGGAGCCAGCTGGTCTGAATTACGCCTTTATGGTCTCAAGGCTCTTTGTATATCACCATTCTCCCATACCAATATCAAGAGTGGCCTAACCACGAACAGAAACAGGAGTATACTTGAGTGAAAATCAATAAATGTCATTATATAGAAATTACCTGCAAAATTATCTGCACTGCCACACAGTTTGTATCCGCCAAGACACTAACTAGCTCTACCTATAAACTGTCTGGGTGATGTTGAGGTATTCCCGTGGCCAGCAAGATCCCCAGATCTGTCCGCGATAGAACATACGTCAACTCCGGCCAAGAGCCAGTATCCAGGATATCAAGGACCAGTTACAACAGTTGTGGGCCAGATTGCCTCAGGAACTGCTTTATGACGCCCTTCCCAACGGAATCAGGGTGTACATGCAAGCCAGAGGAGGTGCAACGTCATACTTATAAGTGAGCCCGTACTGCCAAGATCTTTGTACATTTTTCTCAATTTTGTAATTAATGAAATTATAGCACATGATGTTTGCAGATGACTTGTTAGTCTGGGGAGAAAAGGAAGATGATATCCAGGAACAGTAGATGTGAGGAGGTGAAACAATATGGAATGAAATTTGATGCCCAAAAAGCAAGTTGGTGATTACAACTAAAAAGTAGGAGAGACCTACGAGAGGGATAATGCTTGGAGGGGAACAGCTTAGGAAAGTAGAGTGTTCCAAGTACCTGGGAAGTATCATAGAAGAAAGTGGAAGACATGATAAGGAAATAATCGAGAGTGGAAGAAAAGCAGGGGCATTCAAGAAAACTGTCAGAAGCCTGGTTTGGAGCAAGGATGTTCCTCAGAGGAGTAAAAGAGTGTGATATACAGGACGTACTATTTACCTATTCTGATGTGTGCAGCAGAAACTTGGGTTATGAGCCATGACTAGGATACAGGCAAGTGAAGTGAAATTTCTGAGAAGCTGGATAGGAGTGACAAGAATGGATAAAATGATAAACGACAAGGTTAGAGATATAGGTAAAAAAGAGCCACTACAGAGCATGATAGAGACATCTAGACTTATATGGCGTGGACACATGAAGAGAATGGCAGAGGAAAGGATGTACGAAATGGAGATAACAGGAAAGCGACCAAGGGACAGGTGGCTAAAAGGAGTGAAGAGTGTGTACAGAGAAGACGAGAGGACTTGGCAAGAGTGACGAGAGAGAAGTGGTGGGAAGACAAGATCTGGCCAACAGATGCATATGATGACCCTCTCAACACGTTAAGTTTCATTTCGTTCCGTCCTCTCCTTCTGAGTGCTTCATTAGGCAGTGTATTTTGTCTGTGGTTTACATAAGTCGAGATAAAGTCTAAGCGCGATGCAGTAGAAAGACAGACGATGTCAGACTTGCCTGGTTCTTCAGAGGGGCTAAGAATACGTTTGAGTGCGGTCCGTTTGATAAGTAGACCGCCAGATGGAGCTAACGCGGCAGATATATTAGAGGAGTCTTTCAAAGAGATCGTAAATCATTTTGTTGTATATTTACATTCCATCACACAGATGGTCTGGTCAGAATTCCTTACTGTGATATTCATCCGGCACTCACCTTGGTAATGAAATGGCAAGTAAACTTCCTGGCATTTGAGGGAGAAACAATGGAGGTTGTTCCTAGTTTCTTCTGCTTAGGCTCCAAGATCTCTGCTGACTGTGAGTGCAGACATGGACTTAAAGGACGCTTGCTTCTTGGGAGGAAGGCGATGACCAAACTTAACAGAGTTTTCAAGAGTAAAGACATAAGAACAAAGTCCCGTGTAGTAAAGTCTATGGTCTCCCCAGTAGCAATGTCTGGGCAATGAGAAAGTCTAAGCATCGAGAATAGATACATTCGAACTATGGTGTTGGAGAAAACTCCTTGAACTGCAGGAGATTAGATATAATAAGTCCATATTACAGGAAATTAATCCAGGCTACTCAGTGGAAGAAAAATTGTTGAAACAAACATTGAAGCACTTTGGTTATTATTATTATTATTATTATTATTATTATTATTATTATTATTATTATTATTATTATTATTATTATTATTATTATTATTATTATTCGTCGTATGGCTTTTAGTGCCGCGAGTGTCCAAGGACATGTTCGGCACATAGCCTACTCCTGTAGAATCTGGTGATTATAAATTGTATACCACCACCTCCCCACCACTGCCGGGTAACGTTCTGATGGTGAAACATTTTTCGACCAACGGGACTCGAATGAACCTGATAACCACAGTGTCAGACCACATAATCTTCAATGTCTTAATGATCATGACCATCAGACGGGCTGGTTCTTTGGTCATATTATGAGAAGACATGATTCACTGAAAACGTCCTTAATCCTGGCGAAGAGTGATGGTAACAGGCTATGAGGTCACGGAGTGTTGGATTAGACTAAACTCACTCACTCACTCATTCAGAGTGATCATAATGCAAGGAATGTCCGTCACAATCTCTTCACGTCCTCTAGTCTACTTCTTCTTCTTTTTCAGGTGGCATATCCCGTGCCCCAGACGTTGGCGAACACCCAGGAGAAAGCACACTTTTTTTTTTTTTTACCCAATTTGAAGAGTTGTTCGGTGTTCTTGATGCTAGTCCAGTCTTTGATGTATTGGAGCCATGACATCGCTGGTCTACCAGCTCCTCTTTCCTTCTAACATGAGGTGTAGAAGCCCGCACTTTCTACCTCACAGATCACGGTCTCAATAAGCTGTTTTCATGGCTGTGGTGATGTTTGCCAGCTCATGTTTAGCTCTAGCTGTCTTTAGCACTTCATTATTGGTTACAAAATCTGTCCATAGTGTTGTGAGCATTCTCTCCTGTAACCACATTTCAAAGACCTCTAATCTGTTCATGGAGGAAGCTTTAACAGTCCAGGTCTCTACTCCACAAAGCAGTGTTGACCAGACATAACATCTCAACAGCTTGTACCTGAGATAGAGGTTTATATCATCATCACAAAAGAATGACCTCATCTTTTGGAAAGATGATCTGGAAATCTGAATACGGCGTCTGATCTGCTCTCTACATGCGTCATCGTAATTTCTGTTTTCTAATTTTGCCTGTCGGTGGGGACGGTAAAATATCCATACTAACGGGTGTATGGATATGTTTTTACCGGTTTTTGTGGTAAAGAAAACACGTAATTATCAAGCGAAATTCATTTTTTTGTTCATTTAAAATATTGGTCATCAGCTTCTGCACATTTCGCCCATCTTTCAGGTAAATTACGAATATCATGCCAGAAAAACTGCTTGCCTTTTGCGGCAAACCATTCATCGAGCCATTTTCTGACTAAGATTGCTGCTCTGCGAGCGCGTGCCCCATTGATGCGAAGAGGTGACGCCAGGTCGGGGCAGTACGGCGAGTACGGAAGGATGTCCCATCCAAGCGATTTCAAGGTCATCTTTTACTGGTCTTGCTGTGTAAGACGGAACATTGTCCTGTAACAAAATCACTGCCATTCCTTCTGGCCCATTCCGGTCGTCTTTCAATCAATGCGTGATTTAAATTAATCATTTGTCGACGATAGCGTTGTGCATTAAAGGTTTCGCCGGGTTTCAAGGGTTAATAATACCCAATACCGCTTTCACATTGAAATCACCACGTTTAAATTGTCTCACATGTTCACCATATGTTTCTACCAGCAAAAGATGACTTTCCACAGCCTTTTTCGTTCGATTAAATAAGAAAAGCAATGCGTGCCGTAAATGTTCTTTTTCAGGCACAAACGTCGATATGATCACTGAACGATACAACACAGATGCTAGTGTTTGGCGGACTCAACTTGTGTGTGTTGGCAGGTTAATTTCAGACGAACAAACTGATGTTCGCTGGCGCCATCTGTTAGTGAAAGCGGAAAAGACTTTACACCTGGTAATCCCAGATCCGGACAAAGAAACTCGGCGGCCTCCCTCCCCCCCCCCCTCGCCATGTGAAACATGGAAACAAAAACCTCATTCGGAAAGTTTAATTGTTATTTTAATGTATAGTACGTGTGGGGTTATTCTACTAAGGTTTTATTTCTACAATTTTACTTTATGTCGGACCGACACAGTTAGGTTGTATGGCGACGATGGGATAGGAAAGGGCTAGGAGTGGGAAGCAAGTGGCAGTGGCCTTAAGGGGAGGAGGTACACCAATATGATTCAACAATATCATGTTTTCTTGTTACGAATTTTAGTTATTTGAATTATGTTTAATAAGATGTCAGTAGTTATACTAATGACAGTAGTTTCATGATGTAATGTTTTTAGGATTATATCGTGTTCTAACAGTACGTTATGCAACAAGCCTATAATGGCTTCGCTCGTTTTATAAAGATACTCGTGTCTTACGGGAGTTGCATACGACTGTTTACGCTCGACGATAATTATTACTATTTTTTAAATATTCATAAATTTCTGCTGAGCTGTCGCTTGACAGTTGTTTACTGAACAGATCGCATGCGCTGGGTTATTGATTTTCCGTGAGTGGATCAGAAACCTTGTCACAATGTCACATGTTTCAAAGCTTTGATAGAAGGTTATCATAACCTACCTTTATTTCTAATACAAATTGTTTATTGTACAGTTGGTGAAGTGAATTTGCGGGAATGGGCCGTGTGGGTGTGGAATATTGGAAGTAGAAGGAGCACTGTAGTTAATATGTGTGTCCGACATGTTTGATTTTAGCGTTGCCTACGCTATAATACAAGGCCTTGAAATGCACTAATGAAAACGGGTGCCGTCTTAGTTCACCATTCAGCCACTAGGATCGCGCTGTTGCCCCCTTGTGTTCGCATGACCGTGTATGTCTATAAGTAAATTATATCCTAAATAAAGAGAGCTGAATGTTGTAGGTGTCTACATTTTTAAAACTTTCCTACTCAGGGGCTTCTTATCGAGTTTTAAAACTTTCTCACTTCTACTTGAGTGGCTCGAAGCAATGTTGTCTAATAGAGGTCTCAGAAATTTTTGGAGTAGAAAAAGAGGTAGTTTGTCGTCTTTACACTCTCTACACTTAATTTCACTGATGAACCTGGCTTTCAGAAAAAAAGTACACATTTTTAGTAACTGTTGTCGGGGTAAATACTGCACAGCAGAGATAACAAATTCGGTCATGCGCTGGAGAAGAGCCACAAACGATGATTTCGGGTATCTGAGGGCTCCTCGATCTTGAAAGCGAATAAGACACAATGTTGGACTTTCACTAGCTGGAGAAGTGATATGTGATATAGAATTTGATTCCCATAGGGAATTATCTGATGGCCAAGCAGGCATCAATTTTTGATAATGAGACAAAGTCTCTCATAGTGCATTGGCACTGCCGGTAGCTACAATTAGCCTACGCAGTGGCCTCCATGGTATGCACTATCCAGCGTCTTGGTAGGTGTGCTAGATACCAACTGATGAGCCCAGCCTAGCACATGGGGGCGAAACGCTGGCAACAAGAATGAGTTAGCTGGAAAATTTATAATGTCCAATAACGGACCATTTATATTGGTATTATGAAGTGATATGTTCTAAACAGACTTCACAGTCTGTTTGTTCTTCTGCCACATGCACTAAGTATCCTGCTACCATAGCTATAGAAATACCAGGTATTGTAGCTGTTGAATCTGAAACAAATTAATCATATTTATGTACTAGCGAACATTTAAATAAAAAAGTATTGTTCACACAGATCTGATGTAATTTACCTTGCAAGGGTTTTGTAATGATAGACATTAGTGTTCAGGAAGATGCGGAATTTGCACATCATCGCGACTTTCATTCCTTCTATATCTTTCATCCATGTGGCACATTCTTGGTCGTAGTAAACTTGTTCGTACATTGCGGATCTTATTTTCATCCCTCAGCTCAACACTGCCATGTTTTGATGCCGCAATAATTCCTGTATGGAGCGTTGTTTCGATTGCGTTAAGGCATGACCTTGCGTCCATTGTGTCATTGAATCCCGCTTTACGTCGTAGGTGGCTAAAGAAAAGCTCGATATCATCGCTTGTTAGATTCCTCGTCAAGACATAATGAAAATTTATACTCATGAGGTTTTTACGCAGGCCACAGTGGATCGGGTAGTCTAGACCAACGCCTGATACGTTTCCCTCGTGAATCTTTTCTCTTTCTCTGGATGCATTTGAATGTTCTTGATATATGACAGGAAATCATTTATTAACCAACTGAGGCGTTCATCTTCAATGCTGAAAAATGCCAGTTTGTTCTCATTCCTGGAATATGTCCCATACGAGGTGTTGCAGACATCATGGGCATCGAACCACTTCATAAAATGCTCCATGAAAGAAATTGTTTCTTTTAAACTGTTCCTGTCTTTAATGCTCTCGGGACAAACCCCCTCCATACTCTTCAAACCAGCGATTGTTTCAGGGGAAAATACAATTTTGGCTCTTGCTACATTCATTTTCTCCAAATTTGTAGGGTAAACTACTTTTCTGGTTAGTTTTCTCACCGGCTTCATAATTGAAGATTTCTGGAGTTTGAAAACACCTCTCAAATGATCGCCGGTCACGATAGCATTGTTTACAAAAAAAGTCTCGTGACAAATGTTGGGATCGCACATTTTTTATGACGTGACTGGGATCGAAACTTAGGAACAGAGGCCTAGTTTCATCAGCTGGATGTCGTGTCTCATGCGTAATGCTTCCTCCACATAAACATTTACCTGAGAATTGTCGGTCACAATTCTGGTCACTCTGAAACCACACTCTTCAACAGCATTTAACGCATCCAAGGTTAATTTTGCAAGTTGTGAGCCCGTAACGGATGAAGTGAAATAGAAAGACACCGGTATTCTGTAATATGTAGAGAGTCCCTTAAACAAAATGCAGAGTAGTTTATTGGCCAACCTATCTTCGATTCCAAGAGCGTCAATGCCAATGTCATTCAGTCCAATAAACATATCTAATTTCCTGTCATACATAAGTTTCGGCTTTATGGACATTTCATCTATTATAAGGGAACCAACCTTTTCGTTATCGTTCACTAACGACAGTTTTTCTGCCAGTAATCGGGCTTTAGTTAGCGAAGTTATGCCCGTTTCCCCTTTTGAGTATCTAACATACGATTTCTACGTTCTTGGATGAGGAAGATGCAAAATATCGAGTGTTCTGAGAAGCCGATAACCAGTTGGCGACATTGAAGATAATAGCACACAAATTTTAACTATAGTCTCCTGGTATTTACATTTCTTTTTTCCAAAGCTCTGAAGTTGTTCTAACAAAAAGTTTGCTTTCATATTACCTCCCACAGCTTCCTTCTGAATTTTAGAAACTCGTCTTGCAAGATTTCCGGGATCCTTCTTTACCTTACTAAGTTCTGCTTCCAAGTCACGAATTTTTACGCGCAACTTCTTAATAATTGTCACGTGCTTTCAATTTCTTTTGATCTCCTTCCTTAATTTCCTTGTAATGTATTTTGGTACTGTTGATTTTAGGACGGGAGAAAACTGTGTACCTACTGTTGTGGGGCCTACATTTATCAGGTCAGATTCTCCAGTATTATCAGGCACAGGAGAATCCGATTGTTCCACACATTTTCTCTTATTTCTTATATACTCATTTTCAGTGTCCGTTTTTTCAAGCTGTCTTTTCTTAGGAGCTTCCCTACATTTTAAAGTGACTTGTTTGTGTTTGGGGAACTCTGTAAAAACTGAAGGGACTTTATTAGGCAGGAGTGTCTTTTTAGATGTACTTATACTAAAGTCTTCTTCTCTAAAGTGTTTACTGCACACCCTCGATTTTTCTATAGAAACCCAGAGAGGTCTCGGTTTGTCTCCTCCGCGGGATATAGCAACAAGCCACCGTTCTTTTAAAGCACTATTCACTGGAAACTTGTGAAATGAAATTCCACTACCTTTAATTTGTCGTGAATGACAATAAGGAACACAACAATAAACCATGATTGAACCTGCGAGTGCTTATTATCACAAGAATACACACATTCATAACCAACTCAATACACACGTTTAAAGGCGCGAACCGGGTAAACAGGGGGCAAGGTAGCGATCCTAGCGGCCCGCCAATGAACTGCAGTGTGACCACTTCTATAGCGTTTTACGGGCTCTATTTCCAGGCCTTGTATTATAGCGTAGGCAACGGATTTTAGAAACAAGTGCGAGGCTAGTGCGTTGAGCGCAGGTGCGATGCTATCCTTACCTCATTGGTCAATTGTATCACAACTCTGATTGGTGGAGAACCTGTATCATAATAAAACTTGAACTATAATGAGCCTCATTAAGATTCAGTTTTCTGGCATATTATATATTTATATTTCGGCATCGTCGAGCATCAAGTATATAAAAACACTCAACGTCTATGTCCAAAGGTACCTTGCCTTTATTCATCAGAAGAAAAAAAATTCATATCGCATTTAAATTTAAAGTTGACACCTGAGGTTACCCCAACCTTTTTGGTTATGTCTGGTTATGTAACCAGTCAAGTTGGCAGCAGTGATGAGCCATTAAAACAGAGAATAGGATGGCGATATTTGCCTTTTAGTGTACAGACTAACGTGACGAATACTATAGTTCGTGTCCGCACAAGCAAATTGGAACGTCCCTACATTTTACCTGAAGTCCGTGGAAAATTACTTTTACTCAAGATATTGAAATCGAACATATTTATTCGATCAAAATTCTATTATATATAATTTTTACTGTTCTTTGTATAGATAAAACATTTTTGAACGCATCAAATGTGCTGTTGTGAAATCATACATATTAATATAAGTATGTCTTACCACTGAGGGTCATCTGAAAGTGTTGATGTTTGAGTCATCAGTCCATAGACTGGTTTGATGAAGTTCTCGATGCCACCCAGTCATATTCTTACCCCCTACACTTCTTTCAAAACTAATTGAACAAGTCCTGGGTGTCTCAAGACGTATCCTATCATTCTACCTCTTCTTCTCGTCAAATAGAGCCAATTCAATCTCCTCTTACAAATTAGAATCAGTATCTCTTCATTCGTGATTGGATCTACCCATCTCCACCTCTGTAACACCACATTTAATAGTTTCTATTCTCTTTCTTTCTGAGATAGTTGTGGGCCACGTTTCACTTCCATACATTGCCACGCTCCAGACGAATGTCTTCAAAAACATCTTTCTAATTCCTATATCAATGTTCGAAATGAACAAATTCCATTTCTAAAGAAAGCTCTTCCTTGCTTGTGCTAGTCTGCATTTCATGTCCTCCTTACTTCTACCACCTACTTTCTTTAAGACTTAATTTCCTAATTTAATATTTCCTGCATCACCTTAATTATTTCGACTGCACCCCATTACTCTCATTCTGGACTTATTTATTCTCTACCATTCAGAAATTTCCTCAGATCATCTGCGGAAATTATTAAAATTGGCCCGGCAGAACTCAATAAATTCGTATTAAAGTTTGAAGTCTTAGCCTTTTTACATAATAATAATATAATAACAATTATTATACATAAACCGAATCTCTTTTGGGCGTTTGTAGTTGAGTTTTAATGAATGTTGTCCGATCAAGACCAAATGTGTCACCAGAGACCTTTTACATGCCGACATCGTACAACATGGAGTGACGAATGGACCTCTTACCGCTGTTCTAAAATCCGATTACCTCTGCCGAGTTTGAATCTGCTGCCTTGGGATCCGGAGACTGAAACTTCAACACAAACCCACAGAGGGACCTTTATTGATGATAATAATCATGATTAGATTCAAAAGGGAACTGCTTGCCTTGGATAAAACTGATTGCAATGAAAGCGAGATGGCCGTGCGGGTAGGATCGTGCTGCTATGTGTTATGTATGAGTTGGGAGACATCTGCCGTGTTATTGTGGCAGATGATAGTGTTATGTATGAGTTGGGAGACATGTGGTGTGTTATTATGGTAGATGATAGTGTTGTGTATGAGTTGGGAGACACGTGCCGTGTTATTGTGGTAGAGGATAGTGTTATGTATGAGTTGGGAGACATGTGGTGTGTTCTTGTGGTAGATGATAGTGTTGTGTATGAGTTGGGAGACACGTGCCGTGTTATTGTGGTAGAGGATAGTGTTGTGTATGAGTTGGGAGACATGTGGTGTGTTATTGTGGTAGAGGATAGTGTTATGTATGAGTTGGGAGACATGTGGTGTGTTATTGTGGTAGAGGATAGTGTTGTGTATGAGTTGGGAGACACGTGCCGTGTTATTGTGGTAGAGGATAGTGTTGTGTATGAGTTGGGAGACATGTGGTGTGTTATTGTGGTAGAGGATAGTGTTATGTATGAGTTGGGAGACACGTGCCGTGTTATTGTGGTAGAGGATAGTGTTGTGTATGTGTTGCGAGACACGTGCCGTGTTATTGTGGTAGAGGATAGTGTTGTGTATGAGTTGGGAGACACGTGCCGTGTTATTGTGGTAGAGGATAGTGTTATGTATGAGTTGGGAGACACGTGCCGTGTTATTGTGGTAGAGGATAGTGTTGTGTATGAGTTGGGAGACACGTGCCGTGTTATTGTGGGAGAGGATAGTGTTATGTATGAGTTGGGAGACATGTGGTGTGTTATTGTGGTAGAGGATAGTGTTGTGTATGAGTTGGGAGACATGTGGTGTGTTATTGTGGTAGAGGATAGTGTTGTGTATGAGTTGGGAGACACGTGCCGTGTTATTGTGGGAGAGGATAGTGTTGTGTATGAGTTGGGAGACATGTGGTGTGTTATTGTGGGAGAGGATAGTGTTGTGTATGAGTTGGGAGACATGTGGTGTGTTATTGTGGTAGAGGATAGTGTTATGTATGAGTTGGGAGACATGTGGTGTGTTATTGTGGTAGAGGATAGTGTTGTGTATGAGTTGGGAGACACGTGCCGTGTTATTGTGGGAGAGGATAGTGTTGTGTATGAGTTGGGAGACACGTGCCGTGTTATTGTGGTAGAGGATAGTGTTGTGTATGAGTTGGGAGACACGTGCCGTGTTATTGTGGTAGAGGATAGTGTTGTGTATGAGTTGGGAGACACGTGCCGTGTTATTGTGGTAGAGGATAGTGTTATGTATGAGTTGGGAGACACGTGCCGTGTTATTGTGGTAGAGGATAGTGTTGTCTGTGATTTGCATGAATGTTGGAGACAACACAATCATCCAGTCCCCGAGCCTAGGGAATAAACTATTTGAGATTAAAATCTCTGACCATACCGGGAAGCGAACGCAGAGCCCTCTGATCCGAAGACTAGTACGCTGATTACGAAGTAAAATTTGATGATGATTGTTGCCATTAGACTTAGCGTATGTCAGTTGGTCATCATACCTGGCCACAAACCTACTACGCTGGCGTAGCAGGAGGAGAGGTGATACTCCCACGTGGCGCGTCCCAGGTGGCGGATAGAGGGGTCCTTACCGGCTTGCCGGCGGACTTGAGGGAAATAAAATACCTCTCGCGGACCAAACACACTACCCCCTGCGGGTGGGACACACACACTTGTAGAATACACCCACGGTATCCCCTGCCTGTCGTAAGAGGCTACTAAAAGGGGCGACCAAGGGATGATCAGTTTAGAAACTTGGGACTACTTGTAATTAGTACTTATCACGCAGGGAACCCCATGGGTCGCATTTACTTGCGCGTAGTACCACTATGTTAAGTACGCAATAGGTTTGTGATTAGTAGCACTATATGAGGAACACCATGGGATAGTATGAGTCCCTGTGGTTAGTACACTTAAGTGATGAACACCACAGGTTTGCGTTGCCTGTCTATGGCGCCGCAATGCGCAAAACACCCTACGTCTGTAGTAAATGTGCGAATTTTATTGCCTGTGAGTAGTACCATAATGTGTGGCGTACCGCGAGTCTACGCTTCTCTTGATTAGTACCGCAATATGACAAATACCATGGTTCTACTTTTGTAGCGGTAAGTACCATTATGAGGGGCCGAATACTTGGATTTTTGACTCGTTTCGACTAAAAGAATCAATCAATCAATCAATCAATCAATCAATCAATCAATCAATCAATCAATCAATCAATCAATCAATCAATCAATCAATCAATCAATCAATCAATCAATCAATCAATCAATCAATCAATCAATCAATCAATCAATCAAATAATACTATTGTTTTGCGCTAGCTTCTGTGCATGTGAGGCGCTGTGGGTCGGATCCACTGATAGTTTTAAATTCATATTCATCCATCCATGCCTTCATTCTTCGTCCTCACGTTTTGAATTGCGGTCAGTGGAGGATTTTGGGTTTTTAATTTGTCATTGCATTTCGTCTCATTTCGTAACATTAGGGGCCGATGACCTAGATGTTAGGCCCCTTTAAACAACAAACATCAATCAATCATCATCATCATGATACCTGGTACAACCTGAAGTTTGTAAACAAGTACCACAGATACTGGCGACAGAGTCACAGAGTATTGACCCCGCCGTGCCACATAGATCAGTTTCAATTGGAGCCTCTATGATGAGTGTTTGGCTCCATTCCAGCGATAAAAATACTCGCTTCTTCTGTTCTGCTTCGCTTATCACTGGACTGGAAACACGATATTGTAATCATTTTGATTATTGTGTGTTTTTGTATCTTAAACATTATAATTTTTAGAAATGAAAGATAATTTTGACTCGTAACCTCGTGAAAATGTTTTATAAGTTTGTCTCTTGATTATTATACTTATTTAACCTTTCGTTGGCCGTGGGGTTACTGCAGTGCTCGCCTTAAAAAAATCTGTCAGAACTATATCGAAGAAAAAGGTCAGTGATGCTGTTAGTGTTATGTTATAAAGGATGGTGCAACCGGATTGGCGGAGAAAATTGTTTCATTTCGAGAAAATGAAGTTTCTTTTTTACTTCCGGGTGCGCGATTAAAACTTGACGAACTTGCCGTGTGTGCTGTGCGTCAGAGGAGGGAAGGGAGGGGAAGTGGGAAGTGAGAGTCAATGCACAAGTTCCTCGTTCGTTTCGCATAGTCGCTTCCAGCCCCAGAAGGCAGAGTACACTGTGTTCAGCACAGATTGCGTAGTATGCGAACCCCGTAGAAAGAGAAGATGAACTTGAACCAAGAATAGAAACAGCTTTCCAGGTCGTTCGCGACACACCACACATCCTGAACAGAGTCCAAAGGTCACTACTACCCCGTTGTGAACTGTGCATCGAAATAGGAGCAGGGCATATTTGAACATCTACTGTAATCAAACCAGTGCGCGTACTGTTTCCTTCGTTCAGTATTTCATACCATTTACAATGTTGTGAGTGGAGGGTCACACAATCGTGGGATGGCAGTGTGTTCTTGTACTGTGTGTGCAGTTACGGGTGTTTAATAAACGAACTGTAAGAAACAAGGACAATCCTGTGCATGTCTCCATCATACACCCCACTTCCCCTCCCTTCCCTGAAACACGATAGTAACAGAGTAACCTCATTTTCCCGAAAATAAATTTCTTTCCGCCAATCCGATTGCATCATCGTTCTTATCATAACACGAAAAACATCCCTGATTATTGTTGTCGGCATCGTTCTGATACGTTTTGTATATGCTTCTCCATAATATGAAATTAAATACAGGTAAACTTATGAATCCCCGTGTAGCAGACTGTTATTGTTTCATTAGTTGAATAATGGCGGGATGGCGGCTGGAGGAGACACGCGCAAGCTTAGTGCTGCTGCAGTTTGTGTTGTTGTTTGTGTGGTAATAATCAGAGTTGTTGCGCTTTACAGTTCTCTGCACGGGTCTATTCGAGTTAAGGAATCGGTGTGTGTAAGTGAAAAAGTGAGTTATCCTTTTGCATGGCTACTAGCAGAAAGAAACTACTACATTCCGGCGTTCTCTCTGACTGGATGCGCCATTTTCCAGACTTATAGGCGCCTCCCTACTAGCTCGGAGCCGAACAAGCCTAGGCCTGGTCGCTCAGCGATTAGGAGCTTGCTTTGCCTCCTACTACTGGCTGGAGATGTCCACTTAAACCCCGGTCCCACCACTTGTGAAATGAAAACAGACATAAACATCTATTGTCAGAATGTGCAAAGCCTAAAGAGAAGTTGACGTGATCGGACTTACTGAAACATGGCTCTCTTGGGCTAGTGACAGTGAACTACCACTCAGTGCTAATTACAGCATATTCCGTCGTGATCGCGCTACTCTAGGTGGTGGAGTGTTGCTAGCAGTGAACAGTGCTTTACCATGTAAACGAAGGACAGATCTCGAGCGGGTTAGTGTGGGTGGAGCTACTCTTTCCTCGACGCCCTGTACTTGTGGGATGTTACTACAGACCACCAAACAGCCAATTCAGTGACCTTGAGCAGTGCCTGGACTCAGTCATTGCAGCTCTCCCTCATGGTGAAGTAATTTTAATGGGCGACTTTAACTTGTCTATAAAGTGGTCTTCTCCAACTACCGGACTGTCAGCTAACAACTGTGACACATACTTTATAGACAGTTTTATTAATGGCCTCGGACTGAAACAGTTTAATATGTACCCAACCCGTGGACCCAACACCCTGGACTTCATACTCTCCTCATTAGAACTTCAAACAATAACCCCAGGCAGAAACCTTTTCCTGTGCGACCACCAGTCCCTCGATGCTATATTCCTCCTTCCACACCCCTCCTCAAAGCCTCACAGCAGGACATCCTACCGCCCTACCTACATCTGGCGCCGTGCCGACTGGCCTGCAATGTGTCGTGCCCTGGAATGCCTTCCCTGGAGTCTGCTCGAAATAGCTGATATCGAATCGGCTCTTGACCTGCTGTACGACTGGCTGCAAGCTGCAATTAAAGACTTCGTACCTGCACAACGGGATACTACTAGCAAACATCAACACTGGATATCACAAGAGACCAGACTGATATTATTTAATAAGAAGAGAGCTTGGCGCCTGTGGAAAGACTTCCCTAACCCACACACTCACAATACCTTCGTTAAAATCCGCCGCCACGCGAGGTTTATGGTCAGAAGAGACTACAAAACACACGTAGACACTGTCACTGAAAACGTCCGCAGCAATCCCAAGCGCTACTGGAGTCTCATCAACACACGGAGAAGGACGGAGCGGATTCCTGTCAGCGTGAACCACAACGATACAACAGCAGATGGCGCCGATCGCAATGAACTGTTAGGTATTTCTTCTCCAACTTCTCCCCTCCCTTACAAAACCAACCGCTCCCTCCCGTTGGTACAGCTTCAAACAGAACCCTATCAAGCATAACTACCACACCAAGTGAAGTTCATAACCTTCTTCAAACTCTTCGTACCAACAAAGCTACCGGTGCCGACACTATAGGTCCTCTTTTCCTAAAAAATACTGCCAGCACTCTTTGCGTCCCTCTCTCTAAATTATTTAACAGATGTTTTGCCGCGGGCTATTTTCCTATTACCTGGAAACAGGCAAATATTGTTCCACTTCTCAAATCAGGCAACAAATTTAATGTTTCATCTTACCGACCAATCTCTATTCTCCCCACACTATCCCTTATCTTTGAAAAAATTATACCGTCTCCTCGCATTCACTTTGCCGTATATCTCAACCAAGCAGCATGGTTTTCTACCAGGTGGCTCTTGTCTAACAAACCTGGCCACTCTGGATAGCTTTGCATCACACGCCATTGCAGCTAAATCACAGCTGGATATCTGCTACGTAGACATTTCGAAAGCTTTCGATTCTGTTGACCATACTCTGTTGCTCCATAAACTCTCCGAACGATTTAATATACATGGCAGTGTTCTGACCTTTCTTGCTGGCTTCCTACATAACCGTTGGCAGAGAGTGGTAATATCAGGCACTTCATCCTCATGGTTACCAGTCACCTCCGGGGTCCCACAAGGCAGTACTCTTGGCCCCTTGCTGTTTTCTTTGTTTATGGACGATCTGCCGTCCGAACTCAACGAAACAGCGAATACCCTACTCTTTGCTGATGACTGCAAGATATTTAGGGAGATCAGGAATCCAGTAGATGCAGCTCTGCTACAGTCATCGCTTAATGCCCTCTCGAACTGGTGCCGTACTTGGAAACTTATCCCCAATCCACAAAAATGCAGCCACATGACCATAACACTGCGTAAATCTCCTCTACCGACATCATATTACCTACTCGACAAGCCCATCACCGTGGTTACGCAACAGCGTGGCCTAGGTGTAATATTCGATACAAAATTACAATTTAAGACCCATATAGAAACATATACAACCAAGGCTATGAAATTACTAGGCATTCTCTATCGCTTCACAGAAATTTCTGACCCCGTTGTTCTTCGCCACTTCTTCCTCACGATCGTTCAACCTCTCTTAAACTACTGCTCTCCGATTTGGACAACAGCCGCCACCTCCAATACCAAGCAGTTAGACAGAGCAGTGTCCTTCTTTGCTGCAATTGTAAGGAACAGAAACCCCAAGCTCAGAAATCTGTCTACGCACCAGATATTAATGGCAATTAATGTGTCACCGCTGCACATCAGGCGACAGGTAGCTGACCTGAGTTTCCTCCACGAGATCTTAAATGGACATTACCGCTCGGAACATCTTGTTTCTCTCTTCTCTCTCCGCGTTCCTTCCCGCTCCACCAGAACCAAAGACCTTCTCCACATTCCCCACACTCAGCACTCAATACTTCAACGATCTTTCCTAATCCGCCTCCCAACACTCTTTAACAATATTAATAGGAGACAAGAGCTTGATATAGCATCAAATAAAAGTGTATTCGAGAGGTGTGTAAATAGTATCTTAAAGATAAGTTGATGTGAAGGGATTATACCGCCATCTTGACCCACGACGACTTGGCTATGAACATGGACATTCTCATGGTTTTCGATTTGTACAGTTATTAGTAGGATGTGTACCTGATCTTGTTATATTTTGTTATGTTTGTTATATTTTATTATGAAAGTTTACGTTTGTTAAATAGTCTGTTGACAGTGCAAGTGAAATTTGCTCAGTGTAGCTGTATCCTGTGCTTCGTGAATAAATAAATAAATAAATAAATAAATAAATAAATAAATAAATAAATAAATAAATAAATAAATAAATAAATAAATAAATAAATAAATAAATAAATGGCAGTGGCGTGTGGCGCTATAAGACATTGTGAGACGTTCCTATCTCGCTGACTATCTTTTGAAACATATAAAACTGCATTTAAATTGAAAATGATGAAATTTAATATTCATTAAATAAAATACACAATCGTCGGACCTTGTACTCACACTTACTTCTTACCTGCTTACTTACACATACGTTATTTGATGGGCGCCAGCTACCACTCAGTGCAGCAATAATAGAATGAGAATCTTGACAATCTCTAGGGTGTGGGGTAATAAGCTTACTTTTGATAACATACCATAAAAGTTCTGGGAAAAGGAGATTGGCGTTCGGTTTCCCCATTAAATTTGAGGTTAAGACATTTTACTGTATAAATGAAACGAAATATTAATTTGATGGAACAAAATATATTCTTGAAATTGTATATAAAAATAGTAAGTCTTGTTGCGATAAAACAGATGAGAATATGAAATTATGACATTGCAACTGAAAGAAACTAGGCATGAATTTGAATTCTTCTTGACCGGACATTTAACAATTTATACGAAATATATCCCTCACTGGTTCACTTGGCTGTACCTTTAACACTTTGAGTGTAATTACGACGTATTCCTTAGATCTAGTGTTTACTGTAGATGTGTTACGCCTAATTTGGTGATGTATCCATGTGACTGCTTCTTCTCCATACCATATGACTTCTTGGTAAATCTGTATGGTATGACTTCATTGCAAGTGAAACCTTCTATTACTCCATCAGTTCACCATCCACTTTGCTTCTTCTCTCTTCACCTTCCGTTTAACTAATGTCTCCCGTTGACTGACTGAGGCGACTCCATCTCGTTCACACTCCTACCAACTGTCGCCTCTCCTTCCAATAGAATGATGACTGACGCTACAATATGCAGCCACCTTATATAGATGTCAGGTTGACGCACCTTCGTAATCTCCAGAAATAACTATAATCTACTCTCACCTCGCGACAAATTTTACCTACAATGGTGAAATCGCCCGGGGCTCCCTAGGAAACTCAAAGACCGTGAGCGCATCGCTAAATGCTCACGATGACGTAGCGATGACTCTGCATTTACTCCAGCAGTATTGCACGATGTAACAATGTCATATCCACATCTGATATACAGCAACTCTTTACTGTACATGTATTTAGTGTTAATCTACACACACGTATATATGCATACATTTAGGCCTAACTGCAATCACGCAAGCAACAAGCATTGCAGAATAGAATTGAATAATAATTATAACACAATAATAATAGTAATCTCACAGATAAAATAATAATAATAATACGGACATAATAATATCACAGATGAAATAATAATAATAATAATAATAATAATAATAATAATAATAATAATAATAATAATAATAATAATAATAATAATAATAATACAGATATCACTTTGTAACGGGATTTGAACCGTTACAATTGTTTACGTCAAGGTGCATTGAGAAATAGCATTACGCTCACCCTGGACGGACAGTGTTACTATATTGTTACACTCAAATTTTGTTCGGAATTTTAATATGTTTTACTGATCATTCTTGAAAATTTTGTGGTGAACGACGGCTCAAGGCGGGAAGATTATATAGTGTCTGTTTGAAGAGACGGATGATGATGTTCCCGACGATACATGCCAAGGAAATGTTGATGATTAGGGGGATTCATATTCGGAACATCCTGCGAATAGTTCTTTATTGGAATACAGGTAATGTCGGATGATTGACAACGAGTGTATTAGCAACGAGTCTGCTAATTAGTGACTGATGAGTAGGCTGAGTACAGAACTAATGTCCGGTTTCTGGAACGTGAGATATCGAACCTATAGTGGTATCGAATCGTGAACTTGCGTTTTGGCGTTGCACGAACGTAAGATACATCCATCGGTTCGATAAATCACCTGCTAACTTAAGAGGGCTCAGAGCAAGAGCAAGACCGACTCCAATCCCCAGACCTTAATCGGTCAAAGATGGCGAATCGAGTAGCCGGAATTATTGGAAATCTGGGTTTGTTTTGGTTTGTTGTTATCGTATGTAGCCTGTATAATTTTACGAAAGTTGACGATAAATGTTAGTTTCTTTGTAGAATATAAGTGAGCGAGTGTATTTATATGAGTCAGTGGAAACATACGATCTGTAATTATACGCAGTAATGTGAGAATATGCTTGAGTGCACTAGGTTGACCAGGTTTTTAGTCTAACTATGGCAATGCCTCTCATACAACTATTCTTAAGTTTCCTACGGAATAGAACATTAAGATAGAAATAGATTAGGAATATACATCGTGATTATTTTGAATTCCATGACAAAACTGTAGCGTGCATACATCATTTTGAGAATAAGTCTGGTAGTGAAGCTATTTGTCTACTTCCAAACTATTCGTGTTCCTCAAAAAATATTAATTTAGATAGAATATAATTGATATTGTGATATTCCGTCAGTGTCTTTATGCTTCAAAGTGTCGACTGATTTAGATGCAAGTGTATTTTACAATAATCTGTGCTTTGCCTGCGGAAATGTTTGGCTGGATCTTGGAGTATAACAAAACTTATAAGTGTGACAGTTGGAGCAATCTGTATACCGTTACACAGAAGGAATAGTGATTTAGAGAGATGACCTGGGTTTGTAACGTAGGATTTTACACTACCAATACCTTCCGATTCATGCTGTGGTTATCTGTTATCAAGCAGACTGCGTTGAACTGAAGCTCGTGCATGTGGTTAAATATCAATGTTTAGTCAATAGAGTTTTTGCACTCATGTTCTTTAATGGGTGAACCTATTATATCTTTAGTGTCTGAATGTTTCATTACTAAGTTTACTATCATTGTGTGAGGTGCTGTTATGTCATACGTCAACATTATGTTAACATTACCGGGGCCGTTCATTGGGATAACATAATAATTTCGGGTGTACTTGGGCTGAGTGACTCAGACGGTTAAGGCACTGTCCTTCTGACCCCAAGTTGGCAGATTCGATCCTGGCTCAGTCAGGTGGTACTTGAAGATCCTCAAATACGTCAGCCTCATGTGGGTAGATTTACTGGCATGTAAACGAACTACTGCAGGACTAAGTTTCGGCACTTCGACGTCTCCGAAAACCGTAACAAATGTAGTTAGTGGGACGTAAAGCCAATAACATTATTATTTTGGGTGTACTTCCTGTTTGTTGGGTGCTGAATTTAAGAAATTGTCCACCACTTCAAAACTAAGACAACAAATTGTTTCACGGTTCTCATGAGAGCGAATAAATCGAGGAATTTCGTACCTTAATTTATTTTGAAACATTCAAAATGATGTTAGAATTATCATTTTAACATTTTTATCGTGTATTTTCATCTATCCAGCGAAGTGAACTCTAAGAAAAAGCGTTATTTGACAAATTGAAATTTCTAAATGATCAGCTTGTTGGTCTCTTTTCTAGTAGAATATATGTGATTCTTGTTGGCGAAGCGTTTTCATGCGTGTAAAAGTGATTTTTCCTATGATGTTACATTTATCATGTTAATTTACCGCCGTTTATATAATATGTACGTGATATTAGCCAATACCAGCAATCCGGCTACTTCGGCCGCCATGTTTTTTTAATATTACGTTCTGAGGATTGGAGTCGGTCTTGGCAAGAGATATCTGTTTGTAACTTGGTGGGCGCGTGCGCAGTACTCCAGTATCGGCAGCTAATATTGTGTTTGTTAAAATTTTCTATCCCTCTCTGATCTTCTTCTGACGAAGAAATTGTAGAAATGGTCAACATTGTAGAACGAACACGATATCATCGTCGGCCTGATGTTCTAATGAAATGTAGAGAAAGTGAATTCAAGGGCAGATTCAGGCTAAACAAATATACTGTCATACGTCTTTTATGGCATGACAAAGTACCCAAGAGAACGACATTAAGATTATATAAACAGTATTTCATACCAATTGTTACATATGGGCTAGAAATGCTGGTAACTAATAAGAGACAGGTAGTAGAAATGAAATTTTTAAGAACATCGGTTAAAAAGACAAGAAGAGACAGAATTCAAAATATTAAAATCAGAGAAGAGCTAAATATAGAACCGTTAGTACAGAACATACAGAAAACAAGACTGAGATGGTTCGGACATGTAAAAAGAATGGGAAAGGAATGGGTAGCAAGAAGGGAATTGGAAAGAGAAGTTAAGGGAAAGAGAACAGTTGGAAAGCGGAGAAGATTGTGGATGGGTCAGATATGGAACGGCATTAGAGAAGCTGGATTGGATGTGGCGGAAGTAATGGAGCAGGAAAAGTGGAGGGACAGAAAGGAGTGGAGGAGGCTTGTTAACCACACCCGGGCTACTGGAGTGGGACATTGATGATGATGACGTCTGGTTGAGGTTATAGGCGACAATTTGCGTCCTGTGACAAATAATTTTCCATTGTCCCCTGTTGATCAAATATTAATTACGATACCCTTTAATACTAACGAGTCTTATCATATTTGTATCTATGACTTCATTCGTGTCTATAAAATCACTGGTACCAGTAACTGAGTATAACAGATAATTGCAGATTTATCATAGTAGGACTACTCCAGGCCTACTTGCATTGGAACTTTTATCGTGGGATTGTTTTTAATTAACGAAATTGCATTGCAAGGAACGAACAGGTTATATAATTATGTTAATTATCCGATATTTATCTTATACTGTGATTAAACAATGTTCATATTTTGGAATAACAGGGAATAGATACGATATATTTATAAGGCTCAGTGCCAACTGGATCGTGCGTGACAAGTGCTGGCATATTTCATCAGAAATTGTTAAACAATGTCAACTTCTTCTTACTGTCCTTAAACACTACGAAACTGACACCCACGACTGCAGGAACTTCTTCTTATTCTTCTTGAAAGGTGTGGTTGGACTCATGTGTTATCGTTCAGTCACGAGATCTGCAAGAACGAGTCTAATATCAATTTCTCACTGCATGGCAAAGAGGAGTAATAGGAGCTGCATGGAAAGATTGGTGTTCTGTGATGGAAAGCTCAAACAAGACCGACTCCAATCCTCAGACCATAATATAAAAAAAACATGGCGCTCGAAGTAGCCGGATTGCTGGGATTGGCTAACACGAAAATATCACGTACATATTATATAAAACGGTGGTAAATTAACATGATAAATGTAACAACATAGGGAAAATCACTTTTACACTTATAAAAACGCTTCGCCAACAAGAATAACATATATTCTACTAGAAAAACAGACCAACAAGCTGATTATTTAGAAATTTCAATTCGTCAAATAACGCTTTTTCCTTAGAGTTCTCTTCGCTGGATAGATGAAAATACACGATAAGACTGTTAAAATGATACTTCTAACATCATTTTGAATGTTTCAAAATAAATTAAGGTACGAAATTCCTCGATTTATTCGCTCTCATGAGAACTCTGAAACACAATTTGTTGCCTTAGTTTTGAAGTGGTCCGTCTCTGTGGTGTAGTGTGATTAGCTGCCAGCCCCGGAGGCGCGAGTTCGATTCCCGGCCCTGCCACGAAATTTGAAAAGTGGTACGAGGGCTGGCACGGGGTTCACTCAGCCTCGGGACGTAAACTGAGTACAGATGGGTTCGATTCCCACCTCAGCCATCCTGGAAGTGGTTTTCCGTGGTTTCCCACTTCTCCTTCAGACAAATGCTCTGATGGTACCTAAGTTAAGGCTACGGCCGCTTCCTTCCCTTTTCCTTGCCTATCCCTTCCAATCTTCCCATCCCCCGCCAAGGCCCCTGTTCAGCATAGCAGGTGAGGCCGCCTGGACGAGAGGCGAACTTTTTCGAATGGAAATATGGGAGCCATATTTAAATCAGCATGGCCAACTTGATTGTCTACGCCGTGAGAATTAATAAAATCCATATTCCGGCATTGATTTTTGATCCAGAAGATATGGTTATAAATGAGGCATTTATTTAGAGTGTGTGATGTCCTTTTTGTTAATAACTTACGGATAGAGAAAGAATACTTGGTTATATAACCATGGAAAACTACTGGCAGCCATCTGGTGTCACCACATATCATTGACGCGGGGATTCACCCCTAGGAGAGGGGAGAGCGAGGATTTTTTTAATTAATTACAAGAGATTCTACGAACAACAATCGCAAGAATGTATCTCATTTACATCAGGTGAATACTGGTCACCTAATTGTCGCACTATTGGGCCATGGATAGGTCATATACATGTTTTGAGTGGGAGAAAGCCTCCTTCTTGTTAAAAGGACTGCGGAGGGTCGGACCTTGATGCTCACGGAGGGCGAGGCTATGTCAGTCGTGCTCCTAGTTGTTCTTTGTTAAGTGAGTTGTGATCTAAAATCTCAAAGGAAATTGAGTAATTCGTGTGAATAGTGCATTGTGTTAACGCATGCGACCTTAATAATTAAATCTTTAAACTGTGTCGACTTGTGAAACACTTGGTTTAACTTGTAAAATTATTATTATTATTATTATTATTATTATTATTATTATTATTATTATTATTATTATTATTATTATGACTCCAAAATAGTGACGGGTAGTGATAAATGAACAGTGGCTGTAAGGTACAGGGTAACTCGGTGTTGAATCACGGACTACAATGTGTGTCCTATCGTATTACCCAGTATCAACATACTTTGATTCGGGACTTGAATATCAGAGTCGTGGTCGGTCTGCGCAGTGGAGCAGTCGTATGTATCGTGGAAATAAACTTGTGACGTGTTCTGTTCCCAGGTAACTGCAAGGGTCATCATCAACCAAGGATCATGGAGTTTCATCTCGGCTGTGAATTGGTGCTCTCAGCGATCAGCTCAGTGCTGATGGAGCAGTACTAAACCCCGACATGGACCATCCAAGCTGTCGAAGGTGTTCCTAAGGATGTAAGCTGAGTACTATCTAATTATAATGCATGGCTATAGGAGACGGGAATTATTTTTCGTAAAACTGTAGCTATAATGTTATGGATTTGAACCTTATTTAAATGTAGATGTGCCAAGGATGAGCACGTAGTTATTCCTTTGTAACAAGTCTGAGTGGCTTTATCTGTAAATATGGAAATATTTAACTATGGGAAATTTATTTGCGGGAGAAGAAATTCATTTCTATATATAATTCGGGAAGTTCACAGTTTTTTATTGCTTTATAAGACCAGTAGTTGAATAGGTTCAAGGGTTGATAATTTAGGATAGGCTGGAATTGATCCGGTGTAGTTAGTCCTGCATGTGTAGTGATATTACTGTAGGTTAAGCTACGTGAGGAGTGACAGAGCTGCAAGAGACGCACATAGGACTGAAACCCCAATTCCTCCACTGATATATTTAGCTAGGGACTATTTCAGTTTAATTTGTGTCGCATTAATCAGTGTGTGTGTTGCTTTAAAATGCTGTTGATGATTCAATTATGAGTTAATTACCGTGTGATGTTAATTGAGATAATGAATAGCAGTAAGATAGATAATATTGATCATTAATATTAATAATAATAATAATAATATGAGGATTATAAATCGGTGTCTAGAAGAACGCGTCGCATTAGCTGCCAGTGATTAAGCTGTGTACGAAATGCGTGCGGAAATAAGGTTTCTTTTATTTGAGGTCTGGATGATTTGAAGTTTGTACTCACGGTGTGAGATGTAATTGCACATGTAGATAATTATGAATGAGGAACTGAGCTCATTAATACAATGTGTGCTGTGGTAATGCGATGTAGAGTTAAGGGGACGGTCTGTTACGCCCTATTGTCTAAGTGAGCCCACTGACCGCCCGCGGTAAAGGGAAACGGTCGGCCTTTTTTTGTGTGAAGGTCCTGAGTGTGGGGACTTGGAACCCAAAAGAGGCTTTGCCTGACTGAATGTTTGGTAGCATGAAGCACGTTGATGGATTATTTAGCACAGTTTATGAGCTTGTTCTGGTAATAAGTGACTCGGTAGTTGATATCTAATATTCTGTTTTGTTGTTGTTATTATTATCATTATTTATTTGAATTTAAATGGAGCTAGAATTTTCAGCGCCACCTGCGACATTGGGGTCAGCAGATCAGTCCAGGGCGTGTGTACAGTCATTCCACAGTGGTGGGATGAAGGATGTGTAGTGATGGGCAGTCTGAGACGAGGTCTCGAGATTTCTCGGGATTTCTGGAGACTAGCGCAGCCATTATTTCTCGCGAGAAATTTCGAGAAATCTCGAGAGCGTTATCCCCGCAATGTGCGGCAAGGAGCGTTTTGTAGGCCTGCAGGTAGTCGGAGCTGAATGTTGTTTGTTCCGAATATGCGAATAGCCAACCACGGACCTTCTCATTTTCGTAAATATGTGTCAACAAGAGACTAGGGCGTTCATTTACACCGAGGTCTATTTTGACGAAGTATAACATAATTATAAAGGATACGCATACGGGCATTGTATTCACTGGTAGGTACACGAATGAGTGGTTTAAGTACAGAACCTGACGGCTACTGTAGGTACACGTAACTGGATACTAGAGGCGTGCATTATTCGAACTCGAGACGAGGCAAGATGCGCCTTGCTGCATATGCAACCACCATTACGCATGAGTGGAATGTGGAATCTAAATTGCTATAGGGTATTCGCGTCATAATCAGGTAGGTACCGTACTTCATATATGACGGTGCAATGTGAACTATGTCGAATTGTACGCGACAACTTGAAGACGATGTCCGAAACGCAACCTAAGTCGTGGATATCGGTTATTTTTAAGAGATGTCACATAGCACAGCCCACTGTGTTGCTTATTAAAAAAAAGTAAAATACATCGGCAGAAATACTTCTGGGATGATCCGGCACTTACAAACGCATAATATCAATTAAGAAGAATCATCACAGAACACTCCGGCCCGGTCTGAATCACAAGAAACCACCCTGCCGACGACGATTGTGAGGCATCTAGGTAGGATTACATCCTAATAACAATTATTAACAAAGTATACGTGTTATTCAGCTAAGAAGTCCACCTGACATAACTCGTGATCAGTTTAAGATACTGACATTCTGCATTAACTTTCGTTAATGGTAAGGAGCTCATAGTTCAACATGCAGTGCTTTCATAGGATTTTGACAAAACTTATCGTCACACACGTTTCCAAGTGAGAACTGCTGATGATAACTATCAAGCTTACATTCGTAGTTACTGGGACGTCTCATAGCTCGCAGCACACGAGAATCGGTCTCGAGAGCGTTGCCCATCACCCCGGTTACACGTTCCACTCATGTGTAATGGGGGTTGCGTATGTAGCAAAGCACATCTTCCCCGTCTCAGGTTCGAATAATGCACGCCTCTAGTATCCAAGTAGGTGTACATCCTATCTACAGTTATTCATAAATTATGCATTGTTATTCACCTAAGATATCCACCCCAAATAAGTCGGGAACAGTTTAAGATACTGACATTCTGTTTCCACTTTAGTTAATGGCTCATAGTTGAACATGCAGTACTTTTCCAGGCTTTTGACAAAATGTATTGACTCACACGTTTTCATAAGAGAACGTTATTTCACGCAATAACTGGCAATGATATACTATCAATTTTACAGTCGTAGTTACTGGTACGTGACACAGCTTGCACTACAGGAGGATTGGTCTCGAGATTCTCGCGAGAGTCTCGAGATCTGTGACGTCAGTCTCGAGAGTCTCGAGCGAGAGCGTTGCCCATCACTAAGGATGTGTTTCTCACCTGATTCATGTATATAAAATGCGTGATTATTTTGTGATAATTTTGTGTACTATGTAGTGATTATGTGTGGCGTCGACGATGGTTCTGTCCTGTCGGTGCGGCTAGTTGTGTATTCAAATTAGGGTTCGGTTCAAACCCCGATGTTTTATGCTTGTACAGATTGTATAATTTACCTTCAGTTATTCCGTTGGGAAATAATTGTTGTGTTCTAGAGTAGGCGTCACTCAGACTTGTCGCATTGAGTGTAGAATTTATTTGCCCAGTAATATGGAATAGCTTCAGTGTTTATGATAAATGTTTTCCGCACACGTTGAGTCGTCGCATTTTGCATCGCGATAGCTAGTACTCGGTCTTATCCCACGACACCAGAGTTCATTAAACAATTCGCAACGACATGTAGAATCGATTATGTACCTCATTTGTATATATGTTTCATTTCTACAATCATCAGGACTGAATAAACCTATTTGATTCATTTTAATCTTTAAAGGAATGTGTTCTCATTCTCCTATCCTGTATGCCGCTAAGTTATTTTAAGATATACGTCCATTTGATTTAACCCGTTGGCGACCCTGCAGAATTATCGCTGGAGCCCATAGGGTAGGGGGCGGGTGCAATACTGTGCCCGTCATAGTCAGTCAGCGAACACGAGACACCCCAGGGGTGCTCAGTTCGGTGGCTGTAGGCTTATAAAATAAATGAATGTGGCAGGATTTATCATAGGGTTCATCAAATAAGCACGTTCCAAGTATAGAACAATATGACACTTTTATTTAATTAAATGCAGTATTGGCCATCCTGAAATCTATGATTATGATCATGATCATTACGTTATGGAATTTAATATGGCTCTTGATGTAACAAACCTAGGCACAAACAAATGGGGTGGTACACGGCAGTTGTTTCCCTGATATTCTAACAGAGTATTTACATTGTAAAAAAATTTTTTTCTCGTCTTTAAAGTTATTAAGTTATTGGTTTAAAGTTGAATTAAAAATTTACATTCGGAAAAATGAGGTCTGGGCCAAGCCTTCATCGACAATCTGGAAAAAATGCAGTAATTGTAAGAACGATTATAATAAAGAAATATCCAAGATTCAAAAAGTTAACACTCATAGCAAAAAATAAAATTTACAGTCGTTATCTAACAATAAAATGAAAAGTTGAATTTGCCTTGGTTTTCTCTAAGTTAATCCGAGACGTCGGATATACCTGTTCACGTCGTCTCACATCTCCTTTCGTGAGAATTTATACTGAACGTTAAGTATTTGACCAATAATTAAACAAAATAAAACGCCTCCTGGGCTTGCAAACGTAAATAAATGGGGATAATACCATCCATGTGGAAATCCTGTCCACTATCAATCGATAATATCAGTGTCACATGTTTCAGAATAGAACACATAAAAAATAATCCTCTAAATACTAACAAATAACTACTTCTACAGCTAACTACGGAAATTGTCAAGAAGACTGAGTACCAAGAAGAAAATATCTACACTATGTACATGTCGACGAGTGTCGATCAACCGTTTTACTCTCCTGTTAACAAATTTATTGATTTACAGCAAGATTGAGTTATCACATGAGAGTAAAAACTGCACCAACGAATGAGCTGGTATAGTCACGAATCAGACATTATTTAGATATTTCGTCGAAGACCTGTTCTTTAGACCTAAGGTCTTCTCGAACATTCATCTGTACCTTGAGATTGAAATTACTGGATTACTTGAGAAAATTTGGGATATTCCCACGAATTAAAAAGTACATCAATTAACATGGACTGTCATTTTCTTCATCTGAAGACACTAATATTAGGCTACACTGCATTTATCGCGAATAATCCATTAACATGTGAAAAGCTCAGTTTCACGAAGATTTGTGCCAATTATTCCCTATACTCTACACGTACAGTGTACCACAATGACGACCCTAACTTGTCGCATCTTAATCTCAAATATGTGTAGCCATGACATATCAGGACCTACCAACGTCCTACAAATACATAATATCCACTTAAAAGTGTCTCGATGATTAATTACCCCAACTAATTATCAAATGTTCCCAATGCACATGTTCACATTAAATTCGTACGTAGAATTCGGACTCAATATCCCGATGACACATTGTCTCAGACACGAGGTACAAGTAGAAGTTCCATTACAAGGAAAATATAGAAAATATGGACGAAATATCCTACCATTAAATCTATCAGACATAAATTAATTCATATTCGTGACGAAATTTACTCAATAAGCAAAGATGGTGTCGATAACACATGGATAACTCTATCAGAACCCTCACTGTCAAATTCATGGCCACATGGTCATTAAATAATCACATGTGTCAGTTTTACGACGTACTCGAGCAAATAAACAACCATAAAATGTGTCAAAATAGCTTACTAAGAAGAAAGAAAGAATAGAACAAAACTACATAGAACAGATATAAATGAGACGTAATCGACTTAACTTATAGAGAAATCTTCATGTCTGGAAGTCTGGGTTCTCAATCAGCCATGCCAGGATGAAAGAATCTGCATCCCGACGCCGCCAACGATGGTCAAAGGTTTAGAACTTCATGGTGAAGCACTGGTAATCCATGATGTGAGATTCCGTCCTCTTCTGGAAATATTCACGTCCACGTCTTCCGCGTCCACTCGTAAGAAAGCTGAAACTTACACAAAATGCTTTAGAGTAGGCTCCAAACACACACGTAACTGTATTTTAGAAATGACACGTACTTAAGGGATTAATATCTGCACGTTCGACGTCTGATCACAGCACTGTCCTAAATTATATCCAATTTTCAGAGGTGTAGGGCACAGGAGTGAAGCCAGTATTCACGATGTTCCACGCTGAGCGACTGAAGGTGATAGTCCAAGATACGCCAGAGGGTGTGTGAGAACGAGTATTCGTATCACATGACTTAAATATCATGTCTGGTGCACATGCACGGAAGTAAAGTCAATTTAGGGGCTAAATTCTTTTACTGTACGAATCTACAACTTCATCACCATTTTAGCCACAAGGTCGTGTAAATTATTCAAAATTTCAGTTTTTAATTTATATCCTCAAAATGTGCTATTTTTTTATCCAGTTTATTTTACTATAGTCCTTGAGCCTTCCGTAATTATGCACGTCGCCGCCAAAGATATTACAAATATTTCATTCATATCGTTCCACGCAATTACAGGTGACACGCGCTGGCCTCCTTCTTTCACTCGCCAACCTTCATTTTTTTAATTTTTATTCCGTTAGCCAGTCGGCCGCTCTCTGCACAAAAAAACTCGTTCTCGCCCTCATCCAAGGTCGCGCGCACCCCATCTCGCCGACAAGCGAACACAAGCCGCACCAACACCTGTTCACTCTGTGGCCTCACGGTCACATCCACCTCTTACTGGGACAAAAATTTTTAAACAAAGTTAAAAATTTTTAGATCATGTTCATTCCTTAAAATGTGGTCCGTATGCTGTCTACTTCACTGTTTAATTTTCCATGGTATTAATAATTTCTAAGCATCTGTCAGTTGTCTGAATGGTAATCATTCTGCACGACACAAACTGGTATTTCTTCGACAGCCGACCTGGGTCTTTTCTTTTTTCTTTCTTCACTCTTCTGCTTTACGGTAGAGTCTTAGGTTCGAGGCATTGAATATAAATTCCTGTCGTCCATCGAGGCTTTGGACTCGGTAGGCGTTGTTGTTATACGACCTTATAACTTTAAATGGTCCAGTATACAAGTCAGCGAACTTGCCGTAAAATCGTTCTGTAGGGCTGGATACCATCGGTTTTCTCACTAAGACCAGTTCGTTCACTTGTAAAGGTCTGTGGAATCTTTTCCTCGCAACTCTGCGTAATCTGCGGTCAGCCTGTTTACGCAGGTGCTCTGCTGTTATTTCAATGCGCCTTGCTGGAGTCGGTTGTACGTCGGGCGGACATTGTACGATGTTTTCCCAAGGTCGAGAGGGAAACTGCCCGTGTTGAATAAGAATGGGTATCTGGCCTGTAGATTCATGAATGGTATTGTTATGGCAATCCATAAGAATAGGCAGTACTTTTATCCAGTTCCAGTGACATTGTCCAGAGTATATTCTGCAAAACTTAGCGATTTCGGGCATGACCCGCTCGGCTGGGTTACCGGCTGGATATCTGATTGAATTTAAGACGTGTTTGATATCAAGCTGTCTCATGGCTTGTTGGAATTCCTGAGATGTAAACTGAGGACCATGGTCCGATAATAAGAACTCTGGTTTGCCCATCGTAGGTATCACGTTACGTGTAATGCGTCTCAAAATTGACTTGGTATTACTCTTCTGTATGGCGAAAAGTGACAGGAATTTAGAAAAGACATCTATGGTCACTACTACATGTTTGTTCCCATGGGTAGACCTGGGAAGTGGTCCGAATAGGTCTATTGCGAATACCTTCCTGGGCTGTTCAGGCAATAACGGAATGGGATATTGTTTTAGCAGGCGGTTGTTCGGCTTTACACGTTGGCACGTGTCGCAGGTTCCGATTGTCACTCGTACCATCTCTCTCATCTTTGCCCATGTGAATGTTTCTTGTACAGCAGCCACCACCTTATCTGTCCCAGCATGACCTGTAGTTCGGTGTGTTAACCAAATAATTCCCTTCTGTAATTTTGCAGGAACCACAATCCTTAATTTTGTGTGGTCCGCGTCCACATATTTATGTAGCAGTTTATTGAACATCAGGTAGTGAGATGCTAACTTGTGGATAGCTTCATAGTCTAGATCACCAGCTACCAGCTTCCTTTCAAAATAATCAATTAGTTTACGAGTAAAGGTATCTCGTCTCTGCGCCTGTCGAAGATATCCGAGTCTTCTTAGTATTTCTTGATCTTCGTTTATTAGGTCTACATATTGTACAGAAGCGTTATTTTCTTCCGGATTCCGGCTCAGGGCGTCAGCTATGACATTATTTCGTCCATGACAGTGTTCGAATTCAATGTCGAATTGTTGGACAAAGAGAGACCACCGTGAAACACGTTCGTTCGCTATTGTGGTTTTTAACATGAACGTTAAAGCCTTATGGTCGGTTCTTAATATAACAGGGTACCCGAAAACAATTTTCTGCCAGTGTCGCAGAGCACAAACTATGGACAGCATCTCTAGCTCAGTAGTGTTATAGTGCAGTTCATGGCTCCGTAGTTTTCTACTATAAAAAGCTAAGTACACTTTATTCGTAGGATTGGTAACATCTTCTTGGAAAAGAACAGCTCCTATTCCTATTGTGGATGCATCCGTCTGGATTATGAATTTAGAATTAAAATCTGGGTAACCCAACTTTATGCTTTCATTGAGTAAAGATTTTATTTTTCTAAAGGCCTCTTCACATTCGTGGTTCCAGCACCATCTGTTGTTTTTATGTAGCAGTTTTTGTAATGGCGCTACGGTGTCAGTATAGTTAGGACAATGTTCCGAAAAAAATCCACATAAGCCCAGGAATTGCCTTACATGTTTGACCCGTCGCGGCCGTGGAAAATTACTAATGGCCTGAATCTTCGCAGGATTAGGTCTTATCCCTGTACCGTCCACAACGTGACCTAAAAATAAGATCTCAGGTTGGCAAAAGTTAGACTTTTCCAAGTTGATTTTAAAACCAGCGTCTTGCAAGTTGACCAACAGTTTCTCCAACTGTTCCAGATGTTCTTCAATACTTTTACTTGGGAGAATGATATCATCCATGTACCTCACGGTCTGTTCTTTCACCTCATCTGTGAGATTTCTATCTAAGGCCCTCAGCAAAACACATCCTGATGTCTTGATTCCGAATGGAAGTCTGACGAAGACGTAGGTTTGCTGGTCAAAGAGGAAACCTGTTAATAGTTGTGATTTATCATCCAACACTATGTGATGGTACGAAGAAACTATATCAACTCCGGTCAGGTACGAACTACCCTTAAATCGTCGGATCAGGTCTTTCAGTGGCGTAACTTGATTGTGTTCGGGTATGATACGGCCATTTAATAAACGCGCGTCGAGGCACAATCTCAAAGACCCGTTCGGTTTACGAACCACGGCCAGTGGATTAACGAATGGAGTGGTAGCCTTTCGAATAATTCCATTAGCTTCCATTTCTTGAATAATTTTCTTCACTTCCGTGAAGTACTTCTCAGCTATAGGATGAGGTTTACGTTTGTACGGTGTCCAGTCATTGACTAGGAGTGAGTACTTGAAATTTGGGATCTTTCCCGGCTTGTCACTGAAAACACTCTCATATTTTGTCAATAATTCGAGTAATTTTCCCTGATTTTCCCTGGAACATTTGGCTTCGCTGACCTTTCTCCTTACTAGGCTAACGAAATCCTCCTTCGTTTCTTCCTCGGTCATTTTCTCCGGTGAGGTAAAAATCCCTTGTTCTATTTCAGTGTTTTCCTCCTGAATTACCTCAGCGACTGAGCTAGCTGCGCTATCTTCGTCTTGATCCGCCTCTATCTCCCTGGCTTTCAGTGCATCGTGATGATCAGACAGAAGTGACGTTCGTTCCACTGTATTGGCGTTATATAGATAAATTTCATTTTTTTGCATGTTGATAACGGCATTGTACTCTTTCATAAAGTCAGCTCCCAATATAAGGTTAAAATTAATTTTGTTCATGACAACAAATATGTGTGGAAATACAGTGTTACCTAGCTGGAGATCAATGTACACCTGTTCTTTGCATGTAGTGGTTTTGTCCGGAATTATTCCCTTCACTTTAACATTTGAGACCGGTATAGTGTGTATGGCATGTTTGTTTTTCAGTTCCTCACACAAAGCTTTAGAAATGATACTAATGGATGCGCCTGTGTCTACGAGAGAGTACACCCTAAGACCGTATAATCGGGTGACTATAATTGGTAGCCCTTTAGACTTATCAAGTTGACATGGTTGTTTTTCCTCGATTAGGTCTTCCGGTTTCACGAACCATGAATCTATTTGAGCAACTGTCCATTCCTTCATATAAGATAAATCGTTAAAGGAGAGTGAAAAAGTCGGTCTTAAATTGACGTTTTTTTTTCTTGACACTCCGGCGCGTATTGTGGCGCGGAAGGATTTAGCTCCCTAGCCCCCAGCTGTTGATTCCTATGCCGTTGGAACTCTAGGCTTTCGGCTCCCGTCACATCTGGATCAGTGTCTTGATTATGAATGGCGTCCTTCCATTTTGAGCCTTTTTCAGTTTCCTTCCTTAATTCTTCAATGTACCTCATGCTTTCTCGATGACGGTTCTCCATTTCATCTCTGAAATTCCGGTAGTTACGATCTGAATAATATCTAGGTCTATCATAGGGCCTATTCCGTCTGTAGTCCTGTGGTCGGTCCCGTGTCCTGTAATTTCCCCTTCTTCGGACATTCTTCGGATCTTCCATCCTGTCCTCTCTGGGTCTCGTTCTTCTCTCTTCCCATCGACGGTCGTACACTCTGGGATGGTTTTTGTACTCTTTAGGTCCACTCTGATTTCCGTTTTCAGGCATTGGAGTCGAATTTCGGTTTTTCGGAGTGTCTATTACGTTGACCTGATAAGTATTGCTCCTTTGAGTTTTCGGTACTGTTGAGACATTCATAGTATGGTCGAGTTGTCTGAGGATAGCCTCAGCCTGCACCGCAGTCTGAACATTGGCAGCAATGAGTAAGCGCTGTACTTCCACAGGAAACTGCTTTGTTATCGCTTGAACCAACTCATTTTCAGATGGTGGAGTGTCGAGGTCTTTCATTCGTCGTACTTGATTACAGAAGTAATTAGCGTACTGCGTCTGCCCATCTATGGAATATTTTCGTGAATACAAATCCAACCGTAGTGCCTGTTGCAGATCCGCTCCCCAGTATCTCTGTAGGAATAAGCGCTTGAAACCTTCATAGTCTTCAAACGTATAACGGAAAGCATGGTACCAGTTGAGCACGTCTCCCTCTAAAAATTTCTCCGCTGTTCGCAGATGTTTTTCAGTAGGGATCTTCTGTTCACGAATATATTCATCAAGGTCCCTAATGAAATTTTTAGGTGTGACCCCGTTTAAGTTGTTGAATTTTCTAGGCCTGTCTTCGCTCATTCGGATAAAATTAATGATTTGAGGTACACTTTGTGCCGGTGTAGTACTGAGATTTACTGTGGGTTGTTCAATGTGGGTAATATTCTGAGACGATTCAGCTACGGGCGATATTCCTTCTGTTACAGTAGATTTAGCCTGTACGACCTCTTCGACATTACTCTGTCGGTCCATTAATGATGTCACTAAGACCCTAGTGCTCCTATCCTGCAACTTCAAGAATCCTACTTCTTTTTCTAATTTTTGGAGGGCGTCCATGTTTTCCTCCATCTTCTGTTTCCCGGACTTGACATCTCCGGCAAGATTAATAATTTGTTCGAGTATTTCCGACTTGTCCTTGTCAATCATGCTCTTGATATCATCGAACTGGAGTGAAATATCTTGTATCTCCATTTGGTTGACAGAGATACTGTCCTTTACGGAACGGAGATCATCGTCGACCTTCTCTTTTATTTTCTTTAAGTCTTCTGTGACCTCTCCTCTAAGATTTTTCACTTGTTCTGACATCTCTTCTTGTGCCGTAGAAATCTCTACCTTTATAACATCTATCTCCTTCCTCACGGATTCAATGTTATTTCTGACTAGGACTACGTCACTCTGAAGAGCGGTGACCTTCCCGGTGATAACCTTATTATCCTCTTTAATCTGGCTTGTCAAAGTAACTACTTGTTCCAGGGTTTTTTTCTGATTTTCCCTGCAATCCAACACGATATTGTCAATCCGACAACTAGTTTCCTCCAGTTTTGCATATAGTTCGTCACGACCCTTTTTTGCCTCTTCCTGTATCGCAGCACCCATAATGTTCATTTTTTGACTTATTCGCTCATTACTGTCTTCCTGTATTTGCCTAAATTCCTCTTTATTCTCTTCCTGCATCTTCTTAAATTCCTCTTTATTCTCGTCCTGTATTTTCCTAAATTCCTCTTTATTCTCTTCCTGTGCTCTCCTACACTCTTCCTGTGCTCTCCTACTCTCTTCCTGCATTTTTCTGAGTTCCTCTTTATTCTCCTCCTGTGCTCTCCTACTCTCTACTGTCATAGTCTCTAATAACTTCCTAATCTCCTCGAGATCCATTCTATTATTCATAAAGTGACCTGTGTCAGCAAACGCCGAAATGCAGAAACTTTCCCCCCAGACATGTTGATTGTGATAAGGCAAATTCAAGTTTCATGAAGAAAATTCCTAACCCTCATTTTTCCATGTGAAACACATCATCATAAATAAAATACTCTGAAAATTCCGCGTACTCTGTTAGAATTCTACCTAACTGGGATGGCATTAAATCTGAAATGAACCTGCCGAACCGTGAATAATTAATAATTTGAGCAAGTCAATTTAAACCACGTGGAGAAGCAATTAATCAAGTCCCACGATGGATTAAGCCACTTTTAAGCCACAAATCGAGCCCCACGGAAGGGACTAGCCACTAAGATGTGCCCGTCATAGTCAGTCAGCGAACACGAGACACCCCAGGGGTGCTCAGTTCGGTGGCTGTAGGCTTATAAAATAAATGAATGTGGCAGGATTTATCATAGGGTTCATCAAATAAGCACGTTCCAAGTATAGAACAATATGACACTTTTATTTAATTAAATGCAGTATTGGCCATCCTGAAATCTATGATTATGATCATGATCATTACGTTATGGAATTTAATATGGCTCTTGATGTAACAAACCTAGGCACAAACAAATGGGGTGGTACACGGCAGTTGTTTCCCTGACATTCTAACAGAGTATTTACATTGTAAAAAAAATTTTTTCTCGTCTTTAAAGTTATTAAGTTATTGGTTTAAAGTTGAATTAAAAATTTACATTCGGAAAAATGAGGTCTGGGCCAAGCCTTCATCGACAATCTGGAAAAAATGCAGTAATTGTAAGAACGATTATAATAAAGAAATATCCAAGATTCAAAAAGTTAACACTCATAGCAAAAAATAAAATTTACAGTCGTTATCTAACAATAAAATGAAAAGTTGAATTTGCCTTGGTTTTCTCTAAGTTAATCCGAGACGTCGGATATACCTGTTCACGTCGTCTCACATCTCCTTTCGTGAGAATTTATACTGAACGTTAAGTATTTGACCAATAATTAAACAAAATAAAACGCCTCCTGGGCTTGCAAACGTAAATAAATGGGGATAATACCATCCATGTGGAAATCCTGTCCACTATCAATCGATAATATCAGTGTCACATGTTTCAGAATAGAACACATAAAAAATAATCCTCTAAATACTAACAAATAACTACTTCTACAGCTAACTACGGAAATTGTCAAGAAGACTGAGTACCAAGAAGAAAATATCTACACTATGTACATGTCGACGAGTGTCGATCAACCGTTTTACTCTCCTGTTAACAAATTTATTGATTTACAGCAAGATTGAGTTATCACATGAGAGTAAAAACTGCACCAACGAATGAGCTGGTATAGTCACGAATCAGACATTATTTAGATATTTCGTCGAAGACCTGTTCTTTAGACCTAAGGTCTTCTCGAACATTCATCTGTACCTTGAGATTGAAATTACTGGATTACTTGAGAAAATTTGGGATATTCCCACGAATTAAAAAGTACATCAATTAACATGGACTGTCATTTTCTTCATCTGAAGACACTAATATTAGGCTACACTGCATTTATCGCGAATAATCCATTAACATGTGAAAAGCTCAGTTTCACGAAGATTTGTGCCAATTATTCCCTATACTCTACACGTACAGTGTACCACAATGACGACCCTAACTTGTCGCATCTTAATCTCAAATATGTGTAGCCATGACATATCAGGACCTACCAACGTCCTACAAATACATAATATCCACTTAAAAGTGTCTCGATGATTAATTACCCCAACTAATTATCAAATGTTCCCAATGCACATGTTCACATTAAATTCGTACGTAGAATTCGGACTCAATATCCCGATGACACATTGTCTCAGACACGAGGTACAAGTAGAAGTTCCATTACAAGGAAAATATAGAAAATATGGACGAAATATCCTACCATTAAATCTATCAGACATAAATTAATTCATATTCGTGACGAAATTTACTCAATAAGCAAAGATGGTGTCGATAACACATGGATAACTCTATCAGAACCCTCACTGTCAAATTCATGGCCACATGGTCATTAAATAATCACATGTGTCAGTTTTACGACGTACTCGAGCAAATAAACAACCATAAAATGTGTCAAAATAGCTTACTAAGAAGAAAGAAAGAATAGAACAAAACTACATAGAACAGATATAAATGAGACGTAATCGACTTAACTTATAGAGAAATCTTCATGTCTGGAAGTCTGGGTTCTCAATCAGCCATGCCAGGATGAAAGAATCTGCATCCCGACGCCGCCAACGATGGTCAAAGGTTTAGAACTTCATGGTGAAGCACTGGTAATCCATGATGTGAGATTCCGTCCTCTTCTGGAAATATTCACGTCCACGTCTTCCGCGTCCACTCGTAAGAAAGCTGAAACTTACACAAAATGCTTTAGAGTAGGCTCCAAACACACACGTAACTGTATTTTAGAAATGACACGTACTTAAGGGATTAATATCTGCACGTTCGACGTCTGATCACAGCACTGTCCTAAATTATATCCAATTTTCAGAGGTGTAGGGCACAGGAGTGAAGCCAGTATTCACGATGTTCCACGCTGAGCGACTGAAGGTGATAGTCCAAGATACGCCAGAGGGTGTGTGAGAACGAGTATTCGTATCACATGACTTAAATATCATGTCTGGTGCACATGCACGGAAGTAAAGTCAATTTAGGGGCTAAATTCTTTTACTGTACGAATCTACAACTTCATCACCATTTTAGCCACAAGGTCGTGTAAATTATTCAAAATTTCAGTTTTTAATTTATATCCTCAAAATGTGCTATTTTTTTATCCAGTTTATTTTACTATAGTCCTTGAGCCTTCCGTAATTATGCACGTCGCCGCCAAAGATATTACAAATATTTCATTCATATCGTTCCACGCAATTACAGGTGACACGCGCTGGCCTCTTTCTTTCACTCGCCAACCTTCATTTTTTTATTTTTATTCCGTTAGCCAGTCGGCCGCTCTCTGCACAAAAAAACTCGTTCTCGCCCTCATCCAAGGTCGCGCGCACCCCATCTCGCCGACAAGCGAACACAAGCCGCACCAACACCTGTTCACTCTGTGGCCTCACGGTCACAATACATACATTACAGACAGTCATGACGAAAAGTCAAGTGCATTTCTTTGTTACTGTGGACCGATGCAGAAATAACATTGTTTTTAAATTCTGAGCCATGTACAGACAAAACTCTTATTTTATATTTGTATAGATTATCACTGTTTGATTGTATTAATATCCTTTAGTGATATTTCCGTTGTAATATTTTAATTCGACGTCGCTTCCGTTATTTTTTCCTATTGTTTGTTTATATTGACGAAAACTGTTTTGGAAGAAATATGTTTAATTTTTCAAGTTGTGCCAAACTTTCAGCAAGTATGTAAGTTAAGAGTATTTTCATTAAAATCTCAGCGTTGCATTGTACGAGGGCTGTAAGTAAAGTACTGGCAATATTTAATGAACTAACAAGCATTACACTCCTTCAGTGTAGTCACCTTTTGCCAAATGTCGAGGAAGCCGTTGGGGCCCGTTGGAAAGGCGTTCTCTGTTGATGACAGAGACCGAGCGTGCCACGTCAGGAACTCGGCGGCCTCGGAGGGGTTCCTCCAACTTTGGAAACAGGAAGTCACAAGGAGCCATGTCTGGTGAGTATGGAGGGTGTTCTAAGACTTCATTCGGACCCTCACGAAATGGCTTGACCCATCGTGCAACCGTCCTATACGGTAATGCATTTTTCACCACAGGCTTCACGTAATCCTCGATAACATTCTGATGCATTTCGGCCACGGCCAACCTCGATTTTAATCCACGAACGCTCATCATTTTTTGAAATCATGCTTTAGTACCGTGAAATCGACACTGTTCACTTCAACGCCACACAGCAACAATACTCCCATCTAGATGCCCTTCAAATGCACACTGCACATCGATAACAGCGCTACCTGACCGCTCCCATATATTTGCGCATGCCCGATCTCCTGCGAGTGTCTGCACCACGTTGCTACTACTTTATTTACAACCCTCGTATATACTAAACATATGAAAAACAATACAATAACATATAATACAGTAAAGCCCGCTTTTAGCGGAACTTGTCTGACGCTGAAACGGAAAGAAATGTTGTGACTATAACGGAAAACATATTAAATTTCCTTCCTAACCCGTTTCAGTACATGCGTATTCCAAATGGATCTAAAATGGCGAGATACTGATTGCTGCAACAAACTCTCCGACAGCGTAATTATAGTGATGTCAGTGCATGGCGGCGTTAGGAAACATCGTCTCCTCCAAGGAAACGAACAGAAATTGATGGCTACGAAGACGATGAAGAAGATGAACATGAAGTCCTACTGACATTCCCTTCTTCTTGTACCGCTTTTCTCTCACCGGTGGAGACGCGGGTGCGAACTCTGTCACATATGAGCATTTGTCCCTCTTTTACAGCCGGATGCCCTTCCTGACGCAACCCTATATTGAGAGATGTATACTCCGTGGCAGATAAGGCCCCTATTACTCTAGGACACTGGTGGTGCTGAAGGTGTCGCCTCCAGAAATCATGTACAGATCCATTTTAAAAGATGTCAACAAGTGAGGACCTACTTTGCTAGTTCTGCTTATAACATGATTTTGTTCATTTCTAAATGAAATTTGCTGCCCTCAAGTCAGGATACTGTTTGCGAAAATATGTAATCCTTAAAATGTTCTTGTCAGCAACGTCCTTGCCCTCAAAATCTGGTAAGAAATACACCATAATTTCGTTCCACGCATGTATTTTGCAATTTCTATCAGTGTACTCGTCGGTTCATTGTTCCAGATTACTGAGTATTTTTCACAATGAGCACAATGTTGAAAAGAGAACAGCTTGAGTAGAATTCATTCAGGAAGAAAAGCGGGTATAGGTCACAGCCAGGTGTCGCCACCAGTGTCCTCCTTCTCTCCTGTTAATACTGAAGGTACCGGGCGAGTTGGCTGTGCGGTTAGGAGCACGCAGCTGTGAGCTTGCATCCAGGAGATAGTGGGTTCGAACCTCGCTGGTTTTCCGTGGTTTCCCATTTTCACACCAGACAAATGCTGGGGCTGTACCTTAATTAAGGCCACAGCCGCTTCGTTCCCACTCCTAGGTCTTTCCTATCCCTTCGTCGCCATAAGACCTATCTGTGTCGGTGCGACGTAAAGCAAATAGAAAAAAAGTACTGAAGGTAGTGATTTTCAATCATTTTCTAACTCTTGGGTTTAGGGACCCTACTTGCCGATACACGTCTTACAGTTATTGTTACAATCATGGTTTATTTCGTGACTTGCGAGAATAACGCACTGCCACTGCAGACACTAGTCTTACATTTTCGGGTATAATTGAAGCATATTTTCTTTTTCTGTGGGATTGTAAATCTGTTTGCCTAATGCCAGGTAAGTAGAATATTGTGGCATGTTTGATAGCGTAGCTGGTGTGATATGACGAACGCAGCATTACGCTCTTATTTCGTCCAATACTTACGTATAGAATTCAATTAGGATGTCTAAGAAGCAAGGAAAATCTACAAGAACTTCTCGGAAAGGAAAGCAACATTAACTCCTCCACAAAGATCACCAGTTCGTTATCAACGTAACTTAATCTTGCCTTGTCCGACTTTGGTACGGTTCGCAGACTTACGACATGTGTACCGGTAATATATTTGCTTGTGTGTATTAACAGAGCGTGGTTTCTCTTCAGTCCAGCAAATAATAGCAAATTTCAAGAAGGGAGTTTAATTATTTACATCGGGCAAACGCCGAAGAATACGGTATAGCAATACGTATATTAAAATGAAGACAGAAATATATAACATTAAATTAAGTGAGGGTGAAAGTGTGTGTATTTCCTTAATTTCTCGATAAGCTTGAAAACCGACTTAATTATGAATATCTTGCTTCGGTACGGAACCTCCAATATTGATACTTACATTGAGGTTAGTTTGTTCATGGTTATGTCTCGTGATTTCAATATGTAACTAGTCAAGTAGTTGGCAGCCGTGATGCTCCATTAAAAAAAAGAGAATAGGGCGGTGATATTTGCCTTTTAGTGTACAGGCTGACGTGACGATTACAGTCATCAACCACTGTTGCCTGTTTTTGTGCTGTTTGGTAGTGTAGTGTGTTGTCAGAATATAAAGAGGAGAATGTTGGGCCAAACACAAACACCCAGTCCCCGAGCCAGAATTAATTAGACGCAATTAAAATCTCCGACCCGACCGGGAATGGAAGCCGAGACCCCTCTGCACCGAAGGCCAAGGAGTCGGAGACACAATATTATTTATTTAATCCGTTTGGGTTGGTTTTCCCTCGGACTTGGAGAGGGATCTCACCTCTACGGTCTCTCAATGACAGTGTCCTGGAGCGTGAGACTTTGCGTCGGGGGTTACAACTGGGAAAGAGGACCAGTACCTCACCCAGGTGGCCTCACCTATTCTAAACAGGGGCCTTGTGGGGGATGGAAAGATTGAAAGGGATAGACAGGGAAGAGGAAAGGAAGCGGCCGTGGGCTTAAGTTAGGTACCATCCCGGCATTTGCCTGGAGGAGAAGTGAGAAACCATGGAAAACCACTTCCAGGATGGCTGAGGTGGAAATAGAACCCCTCTCTATTCAGTGGACCCCATTCCAGTCCTCCTACCACTTTTTCAAATTTCGTGGCAGGCCGTAATAATTCGATCCTGTGCACTATTCTACGATTCTATGATGTATCATAAATGTTGTCTTGTTTTCCCTTTAAAAAGCGTAGATTATTGTTCTTTCTTTTATTCGTGTAAGTTATGTTCTATCGTACATGACAAGTTCGAAAGAGATAGGGAGACTTTTCGAATAATGAAATTCCCAAAGGGAATTTACCAAGAACGGGCTCTTTCCTTTCTGAGTTGCTTCACGTCTCGCGCCTGTACTGTAACCAATGGTTCTACAGACTGACGCAGACTGGAGGAAATTACCCTTTCTCAACGTCAATAATGATATCAAAGCCTCCTCTGAAGTGTATTAATTTTGGCCTACGTTACAGGAGGTGGAAGACACGTCTGGTGAATGTGTATTTTCCGCACTTCCAGAATGTGCACTCTCTGTTTTGTCACTCCCTTACTCAAAAGGTGATTGTGAAAGAATATCCACAAAAATTAATCTCATTTTAAAGTCTAAAACAGGAATGGGCTAATTACTTCTATGGTGAATGGATGGTTGCTGGGCAGTCAGTGTGTTCGAGTCAGTGGTTCATTTCAAACCATCGGAGAAAGTAGTATAATTGGATGGTTCTGCCGCCGCCACCTCCTCCGGCTCCCAGAGGCCCCCTCCGCCACCGCCACAGCCAGAGGCCTCCTCCGCCACCGCCACCCGGGAGGCCTTCCTAGAGGCCCGCTCCACCACCCGCGGGAAATTTGAATTGGTAAACAAAGCCACGTGCTTTTTGACAGCTATCATCGACAACAACGCATCGCTAACCTCAGTACTGCCATCTTGACGGGCCTAAACCTTAGTGGTACCAACTTTACCTCACAAGCGCGAGATTTGAATCGGTAAACAAATCCACGTGTTTTTTGACAGCCACGTGCTTTTTGACAGACAACAACGTATCGCAAACCTCAGTACTGCCATCTTGACGGGCCTAAGCCTTAGTGCTACCAACTTAACCTGACTAGCGCGAGATTTGAATCGGTAAACAAAGCCACGTGCAGCTGTCATCAGCCATCTTTAATCCAGAGAGCACCGTGCTGCCCTCTTTATCGCAGTAGATGCAAATTCGTCACCTGTCATCCCCAGTGCTGCCATCTTAACGGGCCTAAACCTTAGTGCTACCAACTTAAGCTCACTAGCGCGAGGTTTGAATCGGTAAACAAATCCACGTGCTTTTTTGACAGCTGTCATCCGCCATCTTTAATCTATAGAACACAATGCTGCCCTCTTTAGCTACTTACCTTTGAAATGTGGTGGCGGATTTGAAAAATGCTTTTTGACAGCAGCCATCTTTAATCCAGAGAGCACCGTGCTGCCCTCTTCAGCTAGATACCTGTGGTGGCAGGCAATTCCACGTGACAGCAGCCATCTTTAATCAAGAGAGCACCGTGCTGCCCTCTTTGTGGCGGTGGCAAATTCCACGTGCTTTACAAACTCTCGTGCTTTTTTCTGACAGCTGTCATCCGCCATCCTGCATCACAAACCTCAGTGCTGCACTCTTTTGCTAGATACCTTTGAAATGTGGTGGCGGAAATTTGAAAATTTCTATGTGTTCTTGTTTGGAAACAAAGCCACGTGCTTTTCTGACAGCTGTCATCCACCATCTTTAATCAATAGAGCACCGCGCTGCTATCATGCGGGCAATTTCGTCAGCTGTCATCCGCCATCTTTAATCTACAGAGCACCGTTCTGCCCTCTGTAGTAGCGGGCAATTTGAAAAGTTCTGCTAGCTGTAATCAGCCATCTTTAATCAAGAGAGCACCGTGCTGCCCTCTTTAGCTAGATACCTTTGAAATGTGGTGGCGGCAAATTGAAAAATTCCACGTGCTTTTGTTTAGTAAACAAACTCACGCGCTTTTTGTCAGCTGTCATCCGCCATCTTACATCGCAAACCGCAGTGCTGCGCTTTTTAGGTACATACCTTTGAAATATGGTGGCGGATAATTTAAAAACAAAAATTCTACAGCAGCCATCTCTCGACGCTAATTGCACAAGATGGTTGCTATACATGACTCCTTAAAGTTGCTTATGCAAGATGGCCGCTATACATAGATTCTTATGAGACGCTCTTGGGATGCTTGCGCAAGATGGCGGTTATAAAAGGCTCCTTATGAAAAGCCCTAGGGATGCTTGCGCAAGATGGCGGTTGCTCTTATGAGGCGGCTTAAGGGTCCTTGCACAAGATGGCTAGAGACGCCCTAAGGATGCATGCACAAGATGGCGGACACAAAATGGTTACTATACACGACTCCTTACGAGACGCCTTAAGGGTGCTTGCGCAAGATGGCTGCTGCTCTTATGAAGAAAGCTAGCTTAGAGGCTAACGTGTCATGCTAATTCGATTCATTAAATTTGGGGCTTAAATGCAAAATGATAAATATCTCGAAAACGGTGCATCGTAGAGCAAAACGGACAAAATTTTTCCGCCTACCACGTAGGTTCGCAGTATGAGGAACATGATAACATAAGAAAAACATAGTCTAATGATGAGATCGACGGTTCGGTTCCTACTTAGGCCCTTTGGCATTTGCTCTGTTTTAGCTTGTATTGAAGCAAGTCTTCGTAACATGATCAGGTGTAGCTATGGTAGAGAGTATAACGTACCGTGCTGGTTCGATTCATTAAATTTGGGGCTTAAATGCAAAATGTTAAATATCTCAAAAACGGTGCATCGTAGAGCAAAACGGACAAAATTTTCCTACCCAATACGTAGGTTCGCAGTATGAGGAACATGATACCATAAGAAAAATATAGTCTAATGATGGGATCAACGGTTCGGTTCCTACCTAGGTCCTTTGGGATTTGCTCTGTTTTAGCTTGTATTGAAGCGAGTCTTCGTAACATGATCAGGTCTAGCTATGGTAGAGAGTATAACGTACCGTTCTGGTTCGATTCATTAAATTTGGGGCTTAAATGCAAAATGTTAAATATCTTGAAAACGGTGCATCGTAGAGCAAAACGGACAAAACTTTTCCGCCTAATACGTAGGCTCGCAGTATCAGGAACAATAGAAACATAGTCTAATGATGAGATCAACGGTTCGATTCCTACTTAAGCCCTTTGGCATTGGCAGCTATCTAATTCTACAAGATGGTGGCTGCTCTTATGAGGCACAAGATGGCTTGAGACGTCCTAGGGATGCTTACGCAAGATGGCGGACACAAAATGGTGACTATACATAGCTCCTTGTGAGACAGCCTAGGGGTGCTCGCACAAGATGGCGGCTAGTCTTATGAAGAAAGCTAGCTTAGAGGCTACTGCGCAAGATAACGGCTGCTGTTATGCATGCGGTGGAGGGCAATTTGAAATTCTATGTGCTAAATCAACAGAGCACCCTGCTGCCCTCTTTAGCTGAAATGTGGTGGCGGATAATTTGAAAAATTCTTTTGACAGCTGTCATCTTTAAACAATGGTGACTATACATAGGCTGTTAAAGCCTTATCATTCTCCTCCTCCTCCTCCGCCTCTTATGTCAAGGCATAGTTTTATATCGAACAAGTTTAAACCTGCATCGCGAAGGCAAGCATGTGCAGCGATAACATTATTGTGCATGTTTAGACTTGCGAAACATTAGAAGAGTAGAATCAAACGCTGTACTCGTTACAACATGTGATCAGAATATTGACTGATGTGTTCAGAACACAAAATAAGTGATCAAGACTAGAATCAAACACTGTACTCAATACATCATGTGTTTAGAACATGTTCTAAGAAGATCAGATTGAAACATAACAAGACTAGAATCGAACACTGTAATCGATGTTGTTAACTTCAACATATGAACAGAACATTGTTTGATGTGTTCAGAGCAAAAGTACAATTTTAATGATATGCTTAGTGTAAAATCAAAAACTATGGAAACACACTGTGCACATATCGCGTAGCTAACTCACTCAGTAAACGATATTGCAAAACTACAACTTCAATGATTTGCCTAGTATAAAAATTAAAAAAACACTGTACACATACTGCGCAGCTAACTCGCTCGGTAAACGATATAGCAAACTTACAACTTCAAATCTTTTACCTTCCATCATTCGTCTTGTGTGAAAATCAGTCGAACAAATTATCGCATAAACATGTAACATGAAATATCAGTCAATCTGTTGGCATGGGTTACAAGCATGTAGCTTATGCGGGAAGTAAAATTAAACAGAACGCTAGTGCTATAAGAAATACTCTGCTTACATTTAAGTCCCTTAGCTGTTGAACAAGTTATTACATAAATATGTAACATGAAATATCGGTTCGTAAACATATTGTTTCAATCTGTTTACGTGGGTTATAAGCATGTAACTTGTGCAGGCGAGGGCTACTATGCAAAATGCTGAGCCGAAAAAAAATAATCGTGATAGGGTATGGAACCCAGGGGTTACGTCTTATCAGAAGGGCAAAAAGGATGAAAGGACTCTTCCGCCTCCTTACTGCACATTCCTTGGCTAAAGGGCTAATGGGCAAAAGGGCTAATGGGCTAAAGGTCTAATAGGCAAAAGGGCTAAAGGGCTAAAGGAGCAACAACCTCATCGATCGCTATCAGCAAGAACGCTTGTACTTTGCTAAGTATAGAAAATTAATCTTTATTTGTAAATGGTTTCATGTTCAGAACAAGGAATGGAACCTAGGGATTACATCTTACCTAATAAAATCCCCGAGGTGCGATGAGTTACGTTTTTTCGAACTAGTGTTTGGAACACTGAACTTTTCCAGATGATAGCAGAGAGTTCAGCAATGTTCTGTTGTTGGATTATAAATTCCGCGCTACAACATGCATAAGGTGGCAGCCTTGAGTTTTACCACCGTAAAGATGACAAGAGTGAGGTTAGCAATGTTCCGTTGTTGGATTTTAAATTCCGCGCTATAACATTCATAAGGTGGCAGCCTTGAGGTTTACCGCCGTAAAGATGGCAGCAGTGAGGTTAGCGACGCTCTATTGTCCTTCAAAGTGAGGTTAGGGTTCGTCAAGAAGACAGCTGTCAAAAAAGCACGTGGTTATGTTTACCAAATAAGAGTAGTATAATGCAGGGATACGGCGGCCTCCTCTGCCGCCCGCCTCCTCCTCCTCCTCCCTCCTCCTCCTCCCGCGGGAAATTTGAATTTTGGCGGGAGATTTGAATTTGTAAACAAAGCCACGTGCTTTTTGACAGCTGTCATCGACAACAACGCATCGCTAACCTCAGTACTGCCATCTTGACGGGCCTAAACCTCACTAGTACCAACTTAACCTAACTAGCATGAGGTAAACAAAGCCACGTGTTTTTTGACAGCCACGTGCTTTTTGACAGACAACAACGCATCGCTAACCTCACTGCTGCCATCTTGACGGGCCTAAACCTCACTAGTACCAACTTAACCTAACTAGCGTGAGGTAAACAAAGCCACGTGTTTTTTGACAGCCACGTACTTTTTGACAGACAACAACGCATCGCTAACCTCAGTACTGCCATCTTGACGGGCCTAAACCTCAGTGGTACCAACTTAACCTCACTAGCGCATGGTAAACAAAGCCACGTGCTTTTTGACAGCCACGTGCAGCTGTCATCCGCCATCTTTAAACACTGTGCTGCCCTCTTAAATTCGTCATCTGTCATCGGCAGTGCTGCCATCTTGACGGGCCTAAACCTTAGTGCTACCAACTTAACCTCACTAGCTCGAGATAAACAAATCCGCGTGCTTTTTGACAGCCACGTGCTTTTTTGACAGCTGTCATCAGCCATCTTTAATCCATAGAGCACAGTGCTGCCCTCTTTAGCTACTTACCTTTGAAATGTGGTGGCGGATAATTTGAAAAATGCTTTTTGACAGCAGCCATCTTTGAGCGCCGTGCTGCCCTCTTTAGCTAGTTACCTGTGGTGGCAGGCAATTCCACATGACAGCAGCCATCTTTAATCAAGAGAGCACCGTGCTGCTTTCTATGTGGTGGCGGCAAATTGAAAAATTCTACATGCTCTTGTTTGGAAACAAACTCACGCGCTTTTTTGACAGCCGTCATCCGCCATCTTTAATCAATAGAGCACAGTGCTGCACTCTTTAGTTGAAATGTGGTGGCGGCAATTTGAAAAATTCTATGTGCTCTTGTTGGGAAACAAAGCCACGTGCTTTTTTGACAGCTGTCATCCGCCATCTTTAATCAATAGAGCACTGTGCTGCTATCATGCGGGCAATTTCGTCAGCTGTCATCCGCCATCTTTAATCCAGAGAGAACAGTGCTGCACTCTATGTGGTGGCGGTAAATTCCACGTGCTTTACAAACCTATGCGCTTTTCTGACAGCTGTCATCCGCCATCTTTAATCACAGTGCTGCACTCTATGTGATGGCAGCAAATTCCACGTTCTCTTGTTTGGAAACAAATTCTACTCGCTCTTCAGCTGTCATCCACCATCTTTAATCAAGAGAGCACCGTGCTGCCCTCTTTGTGGTGGCGGATAATTTGAAAAAATTCTTTTCGACAAGCAGTCATCTTTAATCCAGAGAGAACAGTGCTGCCCTCTTTAGCTACTTACCTTTGAGGCGGTTAATTTGAAAAATTCTTTTCGACAAGCAGCCATCTTTAATCCAGAGAGAACAGTGCCGCCCTCTTTAGCTACTTACCTTTGAGGCGGTTAATTTGAAAAATTATATTTAACAAGCTACCATCTTTAATGAAAAGAGCATCGTGGTGCTATCTTGCGGGTAATATTTTACGTCACAGCTGTCATCCGCCATCTTGCATTGCTAACCTTAGTGCTGCCCTCTTTAGCTACTTACCTTTGAAACAAAAAATCTATTTGACAAGCTGTCACCTGCCATCTTGCATCACAAACCTCAGTGCTGCACTCTATGTGATGGCGGATAACTTGAAAAAATCTTTTTGACAGGCAGCCATCTTTAATCCAGAGAGAACAGTGCTGCCATCTTTAGCTACCGTCATCTTACATCGCTTACCTCGCTGCTGCACTCTATGTGGTGGCGGTCAATTCGAACAAGTTTAATCACGCATCGGGAAAGCTAGAGTAAGCACGTGCTGCAGTGATGACGCCATTGTGCATGTTTAAACCTGTTCGTTGACTAAAAGCTTTAGTCTTCGAGAAACAGTGATAGAGTGTGGAGTGCAAACATGACGAAAACATTAATAGTTGATGTGCAAGGCTTTAAAGTAAACGGAAACAAATTTGTGTTTAAAGAGGTGGCTGTGTTAGATTGCAGTGTGTTGTGGGCACCAAAACTTGTTAGTTTAGTATTTAGTCCACCGTTCCCTTACTGTTTGCAAACAGATGAAGATAAAAAGCAGACTCAGTGGATTGAAAACAATTTAGGTTTGAAGTGGGAAGAAAAAGGAATACCTTATCGTTTTCTACCTTTAATGATGAATGCACATTTGTCAAGAGCAGATCTTGTTCTTTTAAAGGGTTGTGAAAAGAAAGAATGGTTGCGTGAGTTTCTACCATCATCATGTGAAGTTATCGACATGCATGAATTGGGGTGCCCATCATTTAAAACTCTTCCGAAAGAGCATAGCAGAGAAACAAGTAAACTGTCTTTACAACATGTAGGTATGCTCTTTGATTGGTTGTGTCGCAGTGCATGCCGGGAAGTGAACAACATATGTAAAGTGCAGTGTCGAAATAACCTTAGTGTAAAAGAAACATTTGTAGAGTAAAGACATCATGTCATTTCTAACAGATACTAAGTGTAACGCAGTTGAAAAGGCGATCGTAAAGTTTTATGCATGCAAAAAGAAACTAAACACTTTTACTGAAGAAGAGTTAAATGCATTACCAAAGGCATTTTTGGTTAATGTAGCTGCGAATGCTGTAAAGAAGATTTGGGAAGAGGTGCCTCGTGAGTGGACTCAAGATCCTGTTTTGTCAGAGCTTCAAACGTGTAGTTTACATCATGAACACGTGAGTTTAGCTAGAAGACCTTCTGTGAGACAGCGCCGTACATGTCAACTAATTAAACTGTATCACGGACCTAAAACTAACGAGTTGTCTTCGCTTATAAACACTTATCATGGCTGTGGAGAGAGTAAACAAGGAAAAGGTGAAGAAACGTGCTGGGAGAAAGATGAGGAAGCATGTTGGGCGTGGACTCATCAATAGAGTGATTAATCTTCTTTTCTTCGTGCTTCATCCCCCCCTGCGGCCCTAGAACACGTTCGCCTGACACGTAGTTACATGCTGCCTGCATAGAGTATGTCGTGTAGCTGTTAAAATCTGCTTCGTACAGTTATGCTGTGTGTGTGTGTGTGTGTGTGTGTGTGTGTGTGTGTGTGTTATTACCTAGTGCTTTAGCTGCTCAGAAGAATATAGCAGCACTTGTCGTTGTTGGTGTAATAAAACGAAAACTGAGTGACAAAGACCGTAAAATAAACAAAGGATAAAAATGTATATATTCTAAAATAAATATGAATTGTCAAAACATATTACAGGTGTTGTTTAATCCTACAGCATGTCTTAGTGACTTAGAAGAAAGGAAACGTAGAGGATTAAAAGAAAACACACATAAGATTTAAAGTACATCCTCTTTATTAATCCATGAATTAAAGCTGTTATTAAAACCAAGCCATTTAACATACAGTTTATTGCCACGACGTCGAATAACACGTTCAACTAAATAGTGATCAGGATATTTTGTTTTCTGCAGTTCTTCGATGTAGAATCCTCCTTCAATAGGCTGTCCTCTGAGATCGCGAAGTAAATACGTAACTGGATTAGTAAGCTTAACACTTCTGATTTGAAAAATTTCAGTGCTCCAGTTAGGTGTGTATCCTTTTGCAAAGATAGACTTGTGTTTGCTGATGCGAACGAAATCACCTTCTTTAAAGCGATGGCGACGTGGATCAGCTGTTTTAATTACAAGATGAATAGCATCTAGACGAGGTGTATTCTTTGTAACAAGACGTGGCTTTGTTCCGATAGTGCGATGAGGTGTATCGTTGTAGGTAGATAAAAGTCTAGGTAGCAGATCAATCCAACGATATGAACCTTGCGCTGTAAATTCTCGCCACATCATTGTTTTGAGTGTACGATTAAAGCGTTCTACAACACTTGCCTTGAGATTGCTGAACGTAGAGTAGTGTTGAATGCCAAGTAACTTGAGGTAAGAAGAAAAATCCTTGTTGTAAAACTCTTTACCTTGATCAGTTTGAAGAAGCCTTGGGCAGCGTTTCGATTCCTCAACAATATGGTTAAATGCTTCTTTAACTTGAGCTGCTGTTTTAGAACGCACGGGTTGTGCAAAAGCAAACTTTGAGTACACATCGATAACAGTAAGTAGATACTTATAGCCCTTATTACTAGAAGCATATGGAATCATTTCTACTAAGTCTGCTTGCCAGAGATCATCTTTTCCTCGTGTAATAACGCGTCTGCGACAGTAGGTGCGACGTGCTGGTTTATGTAACTCATGTGCGATGTTTACCTTTACAGGTGAGATCTTCTCTTGACGAGCCATTACAAAATAATACCGGCATAACGTAGTTCTCTTTCTATTTCTGGAATTTCTGATCCGTGACCAGTGTGACCAGCCTCTTGCGATGCTCTTAAAAGTTGTAATCGTTCAACGAGTAAGTTTGGGTCATTCCAGTATCTTACATCCACATACGGCAACAAAGGCTTGTAGATAACGTCTAGACTACGTGCAGTCGGAAACAGCTTAGAAATAAACTCACGATACTTGTAACTCTTATTCGCATTTACAGCTTCTGTTCTCTTGTAATTACGTCGTGTTGCGTCAGCAGCAAAAAGTATTGCTTTATACTTTTTAAGATCATCTTGTAAAATTATATCCTTGTCAGGTATTCGTGAGAAAAGAAGTTCTAAGAGTCCTTTCGTAGGTTTATAGGTGACACCTTTTACAATGAGTTTGTTGCTATTAATCTTAACATTTGAATTTCCTATCCGGAAACAGTCATCTTCGTAGCGAATACCGTAGGTAGTGTCAGTTTGTCCTGTAAAAAGTTTTTCTATATAAGGTGCAAAGAGAGATCCATAGGTATCTTGAATAAAAGTTCTAAACTGATTGCGATACTCTGGTGTAATCATAACCTCAGACAAAGATGGTAGATTTTGCGTCGATGTAGTAGGTGTTTCAGCAATAACATCTGTAGTTAAAAGCTCAACACGCTTAGATGGTGATGTATCATTAAGTTCTTCTTCTTCTTCTTCTTCTTCCTTATCTTCCTCTTCCTCTTCTTGATCTACATCCTGCTTCTTCTCTTCCGTATCTTCTTCATGTTTTTCTTCTTCATGCTTCTCTTTATGATATGATGTTTGCATAGAAGCAAAACTTGAAGTAGACTGCGGTAATGAAGTAGAATTAAAAATTTCTTTGAGTGGTGTACTTAGTTGTGTTTTTAAAAATAAATCCGTGTCTGCTTGAATACGTTTAAGCTCTTTAAATTTCCGTCGAATATTGTTTCGAGCTTGGATGATATGTTTTGTGATCTCCTTGCTAGATGTTAACATGATGGTGGTTTTTAATCAAGTAGTTACTGCAATTCTGTGTTAATGCATATAAAATGATCGAAACCCATGCGATATCGTCCATGCTGTACATCACTTTCTTTATCAATAACTAAAAAGCAGTAACGGTGTAATGACCAACATTTAGCACACATACTTTTAAAATCATCGAATGTCATATCAGTGTTAACATGATCGTTATACACATGTCGCATGTTGCGCTCATCTTGCCGAAAAAGCACAATAACATTAGCGTTGTCGCGTATCAACTGCTTAGGCACACGAGAATAGGTTTGGCACAAATAGATGCAATCAACATATTTATGCCGACCCATACTAAAGAATGCACGAATAACGTTTTGCTGTTCTGTTGCAACATCATCAAAGATCATAAGAGAATTAGGAAGCACATCGTCTGGTGATGGTACTTGCTCATGTGAATTAAATTTAAAATATCTTATTCCATCTTTAACTAGATCGTGCATTACAGTTTGTAGAATAGTATATAGCGCCTGATAGAGTGACTTTGCGAAAACGTAAATATTCTCGAAGCGTACACCATTTACAGAAGTAATAAGTGTGAGTAAAAGATTTGTTTTACCGCATCCCGACGGACCTGATATAATACATCGAACAGTAAAAGGAAACAACGTTCCATGACGTTTTCTTGTAGTTGTACTAGAACTAGGTAAGAGATGTAGTACAATGTCGGTAACAGGTAGCGTGTCTTGCTGCTTTATAATCTTCATGATAACTGAATCATAAAGTACGTAATAGTAATATATATATATTAAACGAAACAAGAGGCAACGGTTAGTTTATGATTTGCTCTTGACTAGTAAAGTCGTGTCCAGCATGGTGAAACAACGATATCCAAACGACATGAAGAAGAAGAAGAAAGTAAAAACTGTTGGATGGAAAGATGTTATAAAGGCTGCGCAAAAAGCTATTCGAGGGGAATACAATCCTCGTGTAGCTATTACTAAGGCGTTACGCGCAGCAAGAGCGAGAATTTCTCCAAAGTGCAGAGCAATATTTAGTAAACGTGCGCGAATTATTCCTGTACCAAAACGAGAAGGATTTCTTCCTGCGCTGTTTGCTGGCTTAGCAGCTTTAGGGTCATTGCTAGGTGGTGCTAGTGCTGTAGCGAGAACTGTCAAAGCTGTAGAAGAAGCGAAACAACAGTTGAAAGAGAGTGAACGTCATAACAAGACGATGGAGGCAATTGCGTTACGAGGCAAAGGTGTGAACATGAAGCTAGCGCCATACAAGAAAGGGCTTGGTATCTACATTTCTCCAAAAAACGTCTACTGAATGCACTGCCATATCGAGCTCTAACGCATGATGAAGTTTTTACGTTTGCTAAACAACTAGGAATTCATTATTTTTGAGGAGTGTATATGCGCGATCAACTACCAGTACGCCCACGTGAACGTGAAAGTGCCGTAATTAACCTGGACGACAGTCGTGGACCAGGAACTCATTACGTTGCTTATGTAAAACGTAAATCTAAAGTATGGTATTTTGATAGCTATGGAGATTTACCTCCTCCTTTTGAGCTCATACGTTATTTCGGAAGCAGTGCAGACATTGTTTACAATAAAAACCGTGTGCAAAACTTTAATACACGCATGTGCGGACGATTATGTCTTATGTTCTTATATCAAACTCAGACAGTAGAGAAAGTGCATTAGTGTCTACGTGATGATGAACAGTGAAAGAACGTTTGCTGTACGTGGAGAAGGACCTGAAACAACCGTCTATTTTAATCCACCAATCGAACTTGGTTATCAGCCGCATAGTCTTGGACTAGTATCGTTTGAAAGCTACAATAAAATCTATAATGTGCGTGATGGTTTAAAAAAGTTCTATTACGATGAGTATATGCTAACACTACCCTCAGGTAGTTATACAGTAGATGATATTCACGACTATATTGAAAGTACGTTAATTGATCAGTTTGGGGAAGATAGTTTTAGTAATCATAATTACAAGTTCTCAATCACTATAAGCAACATTACACATAAATGTGTTATTGAATCATCATTTAAGATTGACTTCAAATCGCAACCTGATTCGATTGGACCACTGCTTGGATTTTCATCGAGGGAGCTCCTACCGAACGTACGTTACGAGTCTGATCAACCTATAAAACTCTTCGATGATTATAATGTGAACATTACTTGTAATATTATTACAGACTTGAATAGTAATCTACAACCTTCGCACGTCCTGCACGACTTTATTGTTACAGAGGAACGTGGATATACTATTTGTGAGAAACCATCAGTAGTTATTTATCATCCTGTGTCTGTAAAACACATTAGCAACATTACTCTTAGACTTGTAAATAAACATAATCAGCTTATTCGTTTAGATCAGCACGCGTACGTAGCTTACAAACTACATCTTAAACCAGTATGAAAACCATCTATAAAACACGGTGTACATTCCGAAGACATACTACATGTGTGCAGAGACTCATCGAGTTAACAGATACCCATAAGCAGATACTCCAAGATTTAGGATATACACTACTACAACAGAATGGAAGAAATGCTAGACATTACGAATACAGTAGAAAGTCGTGAAGGTGTAGTACGAAGTGAGCTTCATTCCTATCAACCTTTTACGTTTGGATTAAATAACAATGATCAAATTCATTTTATTATTAATCAACAAGATGTTTACACCTTACCACACGAAAGCTACCTCTATATTGAAGGACGATTAGAAAAGTCTGATGGAAGTGGACCAAGCACTTCACAACTAAACAACCATGCTCTAGCTTTTCTCTTTTCTGAAGCGCGATATGAAGTAAATAATGTTGAAATAGATCGAACGAAGAATGTTGGTATTACAAGTGCAATGAAACTCTACCCTTCTTTCTGTGATGAAGAAAGTAATCTTTTGCGGATGGCTGGATGGTGTCCAAAAGCTACTAACAACTGGATGATTAATGAGGATGGAACTTTTACGGGTGTTATCACTGAAACATATTTTTGGATTCGCAGAAGACTTTACACGTATTATAATCAACGCAAAACAAGAGCTTATTCTAATCCGTGATCGAAGTGATTACAATTCTCTTAAAGCAGTAGAAACACCTGTAGAATCGAAAATAACACTGCATCGTATACTGTGGCGGATTCCACAAGTAACCTTATCTGATCGTGAAAAACTTCGATTGCTCAAGATTGTAGAAAATGATACACCATTACCTATACGTTTTAGAAGTTGGGAGCTGCATGAATATCCTGTGTTACCACCTACAAACAAGCACAGCTGGGCTGTTAAAACATCACGTTTTACTGAGAAGCCCTTGTACATTATTTTTGGATTTCAAACTAATCGTAAATTCAATCACGAAAAAGATAGCTCACTGTTTGATCACTGCAAATTAAGACACGTTAGACTATATCTCAACGGAATTACGTATCCCTACGAAAACATCGACATTAACTTTGAGAAAAATAAGTTTGGGATGCTCTATGACATGTTTTGTAAATTTCAATCATCGTATTATCAGAAAGAAGATCGTCCGCTATTTACACCTCAAGAATTTAAAAATAAAGCACCGATTGTAGTTATAGACTGCTCTTATCATGAAGAATCTATAAAAGAATCTCCAGTTGATATTCGTTTAGAATTTGAAACATCTGAAAACATTCCTGCTAACACAGCAGCCTATTGTCTTATTATTCATATGAGTGATGTTACTTACCATCCGCTAACGAATATTGTTACGAGACTATAAATAAGAATAGATCTTTATCATTTTCATTAGTGTGTGCTTCGACATCGTACGCTATGGAACAAAACTGTAAATGTACATGCTGTTTGCATGCTCATACGCAACATCTTATTTATGTTTCACGAGTGAGTGAGGCTATTAAGATGTTATATAAACGTAGATCGTCGATGCCGAAACATCTTATTCAATACTTACCACCAGGATTTTTATATACGTACGCTGCCTCTTACGTACATAATTTTTGGGACATCCTTCCTCTACACAGTAAGATGTCAATCGAAGTAGCTTTATGCAGAACTTGTGAGCGACATTACAAGCATCGAGGAGAAAATGGTGATGATGATTGGGATGGACCAAATCCGAGGATTGAACACTGTACACAGTGTATGAATGAACTTTCTCTAGTACCTCATGATGATGATGATGATGATTCCGAAAAGGAATAACAGCAAGGTAAGAAGTATATGATATTCTCTGTAAAGCATAACATACTTAGTATAATATATTTCTAAATGCTTTGTTTAATTTGAATGTTGCAGGAGGCATTTCAGAAGCATACGTTATTAAGAAGCACACCAACCTTGTCAGCAGCAAAAACGAACACTGTTGTAGTACATTTGTAAATAAATATTTGATCGCATTCAAAAAATGTTGTACTTACTGCATTGCTTTACACCGACTTACTCTTAAGAAAAACGATCAGGTCTAAACATGCACAATGACGTCATCACAACAGCACTTGCTTACTCTAGCTTTCCCGATGCATGTTTAAACTTGTTCGAATTTACCGCTACCACATTCCTTTACACCGACTTAAGAAAACGGACAAGTCTAAACATGCACGATGACGTCATCACTGCAGCACGTGCTTACTCTAGCTTTCCCGATGCGTGATTAAACTTGTTCGAATTGACCGCCACCATATAGAGTGCAGCAGCGAGGTAAGCGATGTAAGATGGCGGTAGCTAAAGATGGCAGCACTGTTCTCTCTGGATTAAAGATGGCTGCCTGTCAAAAAGATTTTTTCAAGTTATCCGCCACCACATAGAGTGCAGCACTGAGGTTTGCGATGCAAGATGGCGGGTGACAGCTTGTCAAATAGATTTTTTGTTTCAAAGGTAAGTAGCTAAAGAGGGCAGCACTAAGGTTAGCAATGCAAGATGGCGGATGACAGCTGTGACGTAAAATATTACCCGCAAGATAGCACCACGATGCTCTTTTCATTAAAGATGGTAGCTTGTTAAATATAATTTTTCAAATTAACCGCCTCAAAGGTAAGTAGCTAAAGAGGGCGGCACTGTTCTCTCTGGATTAAAGATGGCTGCTTGTCGAAAAGAATTTTTCAAATTAACCGCCTCAAAGGTAAGTAGCTAAAGAGGGCAGCACTGTTCTCTCTGGATTAAAGATGACTGCTTGTCGAAAAGAATTTTTTCAAATTATCCGCCACCACAAAGAGGGCAGCACGGTGCTCTCTTGATTAAAGATGGTGGATGACAGCTGAAGAGCGAGTAGAATTTGTTTCCAAACAAGAGAACGTGGAATTTGCTGCCACCACATAGAGTGCAGCACTGTGATTAAAGATGGTGGATGACAGCTGTCAGAAAAGCGCATAGGTTTGTAAAGCACGTGGAATTTACCGCCACCACATAGAGTGCAGCACTGTTCTCTCTGGATTAAAGATGGCGGATGACAGCTGACGAAATTGCCCGCATGATAGCAGCACAGTGCTCTATTGATTAAAGATGGCGGATGACAGCTGTCAAAAAAGCACGTGGCTTTGTTTCCCAACAAGAGCACATAGAATTTTTCAAATTGCCGCCACCACATTTCAACTAAAGAGTGCAGCACTGTGCTCTGTTGATTAAAGATGGCGGATGACGGCTGTCAAAAAAGCGCGTGAGTTTGTTTCCAAACAAGAGCATGTAGAATTTTTCAATTTGCCGCCACCACATAGAAAGCAGCACGGTGCTCTCTTGATTAGAGATGGCTGCTGTCATGTGGAATTGCCTGCCACCACAGGTAACTAGCTAAAGAGGGCAGCACGGCGCTCAAAGATGGCTGCTGTCAAAAAGCATTTTTCAAATTATCCGCCACCACATTTCAAAGGTAAGTAGCTAAAGAGGGCAGCACTGTGCTCTATGGATTAAAGATGGCTGATGACAGCTGTCAAAAAAGCACGTGGCTGTCAAAAAGCACGTGGATTTGTTTATCTCGAGCTAGTGAGGTTAAGTTGGTAGCACTAAGGTTTAGGCCCGTCAAGATGGCAGCACTGCCGATGACAGGTGACGAATTTAAGAGGGCAGCACAGTGTTTAAAGATGGCGGATGACAGCTGCACGTGGCTGTCAAAAAGCACGTGGCTTTGTTTACCACGCGCTAGTGAGGTTAAGTTGGTACCACTGAGGTTTAGGCCCGTCAAGATGGCAGTACTGAGGTTAGCGATGCGTTGTTGTCTGTCAAAAAGCACGTGGCTGTCAAAAAACACGTGGCTTTGTTTACCTCATGCTAGTTAGGTTAAGTTGGTACTAGTGAGGTTTAGGCCCGTCAAGATGGCAGTACTGAGGTTAGCGATGCGTTGTTGTCGATGACAGCTGTCAAAAAGCACGTGGCTTTGTTTACAAATTCAAATCTCGCGCCAAAATTCAAATTTCCCGCGGGAGGAGGAGGAGGAGGGAGGAGGAGGAGGGAGGAGGAGGAGGAGGCGGGCGGCGGAGGAGGCCGCCGAATCCCTGGATTATACTACTAATAAGAGCACGTGGTCGTGACGTCACGGTCACGTAATCAATCCTTAGCTCTACATCGTTAAGAGCAGCACTAGGATTAGCTATGTTTAAAAATCTTGGGAACAGAGCAGCAGTATGAATAGCCATATTTAAAGCGTGTACACATCACCTATCGATTTTGCATGCATCAAATATCGCACTAATCTTCTTCCGCTATCTTAGCATAACATATACGCATGAAATTAAAGTACAAAGAATAGCCATGTTTCAAAGCGTGTACACATAACCTATTGATTTTGCATAAATCGACTATCATACTAAACTTTTTTCACTAGATTGTACTGCTATCTTAGCATAACCTATACGTATGAACTTAAGGTACAGAGAATAGCCATGTTTCAAATCGTGCACACATTACCTATTAATTTTACATGAATCGACTATCATAATAAACTTTTTTACTAGATTTTACTGCTATCTTAGCATAACGTATAGGTATAAACTTAAGGTACAGAGAATAGCCATGTTTCAAAGCGTGTACACATTATCTATCGATTTTGCATGCATCAAATCTCGCACTAAACTTCTTCCGGTATCTTAGCACAACCTATACGCATGAAATTAAAGTACAAAGAATAGCCATGTTTCAAAGCGTGCACACATTACCTATTGATTTTACACGAATCGACTATCATACTAAACTTCTTCCGTTAGATTGTGCTGCTATCTTAGCATAACCTATACGCATGAACTTAAAGTACAAAGAATAGTCGTGTTTTAAAGCGTGTACACATCACCTATCGATTTTGCGTGCATCAACTATCGTACTAAACTTCTTCCGCTAGATTGTACTGCTATCTTAGCATAACCTATACGCATGAACTTAAAGTACGCAGAATAGCCCTGTTTTAAAGCGTGTACACATTACCTATCGATTTTGCATGCATCAACTATCACACTAAACTTCTTCTACTAGATTGTGCTGCTATCTTAGCATAACCTATACGCACAAACTTAAAGTACAAAGAATAGCCATGTTTCACAGCGTGTACACATCATCTATCGATTTTGCATGCATCAGCTATCGTACTAAACTTCTTTCGCTAGATTGTACTGCTATCGTAGCATAACCTATACGCATGAACTTAAACTACAAAGAATAGTCGTGTTTCAAAGCTTGTACACATCACCTATCGATTTTGTATGCATCGACTCTCATACTAAACTTCTTCCGATAGATTGCGCTGCTATCTTAGCATAACCTATGTGCATGAACTTAAAGTACAAAGAATAACCATGTTTCAAAGCGTGTACACATCACCCTGAACTTCTTCCGCTAGATTGTACTCCTATCTTAGCATAGCCTATACGCACGAAATTAAAGCACAAACAATAACGATGTTTAACAGCGTGTCCACATCACCTATTGATTTTGCATGCATCGACTATTTTTTACCGCCAGAGTGTACAACGATCGCATATGTGTATTGCTAACGTATGCGTATAAAGTTAAAGCACAAAGAATAGCTCTGTTCCAAAGCGCGTACACATCACCTATCGATTTTGCATGCATCGACTATCGTACTAAAATTCTGCCGCTAGAGTGTACAACGTTCGCAATTGTGTGCTGCTACCTATGTGCGTGAACTTAAAGCACAAAGAATAGCGTGTACACATCACCTGTCAATTTTGCACGCATTAACTCTTGTACTAAACTTCTTCCACTAGAGCGTGCGATCATTGCTTGTGTGTGCTGCAATCTTAACATAACCTATGTGCACGAACTTAAAGCACAAAGAATAGCCAAGTTCAAAGCGTGTACACATCACCTATCGATTTTGTATGCATCGTCTTTCGTACTAAACTTTTTCCACTAGAGCGTGCAACAACCTTATAAGTATGCTGCTAACTTAGTATAACTTATACGCATGAACTTAAAGCATAAAGAATAGCGATGTATAAAAATCTTGTGAACATAGCAGCAGCAGTAAGAATGCTATGTTTTAAAAGCGTGTACGCATTGGCTATCGATTATACACGCATCAACTAGAGTACAAAACTTCTCCCGCTAGAGTGTACTGCTATCTTACCATAACCCATGAGCACGAATTTAAAGCACGAACAATAGTTAAGTTTCAAAGCGTGTACACATCACCTATCGATTTTGCATGCATCAATTATCATACTAAACACATCCCGCTAGAATGTACAACCTTCACATGTGTTTGAGCTGCTACTTTAGCATGACATATGCGAAAGAACTTAAAGCACAAAGAATAGCGATGTTTGAAAATCTTGCGAACATAGTAGCAGTAAGAATAGCAAGGTTTAAAAGCGTGTACATATCACCTTTTGATAATGCATACATCAACTATCGTATTAAACAACTTCTACGCGAGCGTGCGACCATCGCTTGTACGTGTGCAGCTATCTTAACATAACCTATATGCACGAAATTAAAGCATAAAAAATAGATGTGTAAAAATTTTGTGAACATAGCAGAGTGTTTACTACGTACGTGTAGACATTGAACTCTGCATGCTGAAGCAGCATACTACGTGACCGTGATGTCATGAGCACGTGCTCTTGTTTGGTAAACATAGCCACGTGCTTTTTTGACAGCTGTCTTCTTGACGAACCCTAACCTCACTTTGAAGGACAATAGAGCGTCGCTAACCTCACTGCTGCCATCTTTACGGCGGTAAACCTCAAGGCTGACACCTTATGAATGTTATAGCGCGGAATTTAAAATCCAACAACGGAACATTGCTAACCTCACTCTTGTCATCTTTATGGCGGTAAACCTCAAGGCTGCCACCTTATGCATGTTGTAGCGCGGAATTTATAATCCAACAACAGAACATTGCTAAACTCTCTGCTATCATCTGGAAAAGTTCAGTGTTCCAAACACTAGCTCGAAAAAACGTAACTCATCGCACCTCGGGGATTTTATTAGGTAAGACGTAACCCCTAGGTTCCATTCCGTGTTCTGAACATGAAACCATTTACAAATAAAGATTAATTTTCTACACTTAACAAAGTACAAGCGTTCTTGCTGATAGCGATCGATGAGGTTGTTGCTCCTTTAGCCCTTTAGCCCTTTTGCCTATTAGACCTTTAGCCCATTAGCCCTTTTGCCCATTAGCCCTTTAGCCAAGGAATGTGCAGTAAGGAGGCGGAAGAGTCCTTTCATCCTTTTTGCCCTTCTGATAAGACGTAACCCCTGGGTTCCATACCCTATCACGATTATTTTTTTCCGGCTCAGCATTTTGCATAGTAGCCCTCGCCTGCACAAGTTACATGCTTATAACCCACGTAAACAGATTGAAACAATATGTTTCCGAACCGATATTTCATGTTACATATTTATGTAATAACTTGTTCAACAGCTAAGGGACTTAAATGTAAGCAGAGTATTTCTTACAGCACTAGCGTTCTGTTTAATTTTACTTCCCGCATAATCTACATGCTTGTAACCCATGCCAACAGATTGACTGATATTTCATGTTACATGTTTATGCGATAATTTGTTCGACTGATTTTCACACAAGACGAATGATGGAAGGTAAAAGATTTGAAGTTGTAAATTTGCTATATCGTTTACCGAGCGAGTTAGCTGCGCAGTATGTGTACAGTGTTTTTTTATTTTTATACTAGGCAAATCATTGAAGTTGTAGTTTTGCAATATCGTTTACTGAGTGAGTTAGCTACGCGATATGTGCACAGTGTGTTTCCATAGTTTTTGATTTTACACTAAGCATATCATTAAAATTGTACTTTTGCTCTGAACACATCAAACAATGTTCTGTTCATATGTTGAAGTTAACAACATCGATTACAGTGTTCGATTCTAGTCTTGTTATGTTTCAATCTGATCTTCTTAGAACATGTTCTAAACACATGATGTATTGAGTACAGTGTTTGATTCTAATCTTGATCACTTATTTTGTGTTCTGAACACATCAATCAATATTCTGATCACATGCTGTATCGAGTACAGCGTTTGATTCTACTCTTCTAATGTTTCGCAAGTCTAAACATGCACAATAATGTTATCGCTGCACACGCTTGCCTTCGCGATGCAGGTTTAAACTTGTTCGATATAAAACTATGCCTTGACATAAGAGGCGGAGGAGGAGGAGGAGAATGATAAGGCTTTAACAGCCTATGTATAGTCACCATTGTTTAAAGATGACAGCTGTCAAAAGAATTTTTCAAATTATCCGCCACCACATTTCAGCTAAAGAGGGCAGCAGGGTGCTCTGTTGATTTAGCACATAGAATTTCAAATTGCCCTCCACCGCATGCATAACAGCAGCCGTTATCTTGCGCAGTAGCCTCTAAGCTAGCTTTCTTCATAAGACTAGCCGCCATCTTGTGCGAGCACCCCTAGGCTGTCTCACAAGGAGCTATGTATAGTCACCATTTTGTGTCCGCCATCTTGCGTAAGCATCCCTAGGACGTCTCAAGCCATCTTTTGTCTCATAAGAGCAGCCGCCATCTTGTAGAATTAGATAGCTGCCAATGCCAAATGGCTTAAGTAGGAATCGAACCGTTGATCTCATCATTAGACTATGTTTCTATTGTTCCTGATACTGCGAGCCTAAGTAGTAGGCGGAAAAATTTTGTCCGTTTTGCTCTACGATGCACCGTTTTCAAGATATTTAACATTTTGCATTTAAGCCCCAAATTTAATGAATCGAACCAGCACGGTACGTTATACTCTCTACCATAGCTAGACCTGATCATGTTACGAAGAGTCGCTTCAATACAAGCTAAAACAGAGCAAATCCCAAAGGACCTAGGTAGGAACCGAACCGTTGATCCCATCATTAGACTATATTTTTCTTATGGTATCATGTTCCTCATACTGCGAACCTACGTATTGGGTAGGAAAATTTTGTCCGTTTTGCTCTACGATGCACCGTTTTTGAGATATTTAACATTTTGCATTTAAGCCCCAAATTTAATGAATCGAACCAGCACGGTACGTTATACTCTCTACCATAGCTACACCTGATCATGTTACGAAGACTTGCTTCAATACAAGCTAAAACAGAGCAAATGCCAAAGGGCCTAAGTAGGAACCGAACCGTCGATCTCATCATTAGACTATGTTTTTCTTATGCTATCATGTTCCTCATACTGCGAACCTACGTACTAGGCGGAAAAGTTTTGTCCGTTTTGCTCTACGATGCACCGTTTTCGAGATATTTATCATTTTGCATTTAAGCCCCAAATTTAATGAATCGAATTAGCATGACACGTTAGCCTCTAAGCTAGCTTTCTTCATAAGAGCAGCAGCCATCTTGCGCAAGCACCCTTAAGGCGTCTCGTAAGGAGTCGTGTATAGTAACCATTTTGTGTCCGCCATCTTGTGCATGCATCCTTAGGGCGTCTCTAGCCATCTTGTGCAAGGACCCTTAAGCCGCCTCATAAGAGCAACCGCCATCTTGCGCAAGCATCCCTAGGGCTTTTCATAAGGAGCCTTTTATAACCGCCATCTTGCGCAAGCATCCCAAGAGCGTCTCATAAGAATCTATGTATAGCGGCCATCTTGCATAAGCAACTTTAAGGAGTCATGTATAGCAACCATCTTGTGCAATTAGCGTCGAGAGATGGCTGCTGTAGAATTTTTGTTTTTAAATTATCCGCCACCATATTTCAAAGGTATGTACCTAAAAAGCGCAGCACTGCGGTTTGCGATGTAAGATGGCGGATGACAGCTGACAAAAAGCGCGTGAGTTTGTTTACTAAACAAAAGCACGTGGAATTTTTCAGTTTGCCGCCGCCACATTGCAAAGGTATCTAGCTAAAGAGGGCAGCACGGTGCTCTCTTGATTAAAGATGGCGGATTACAGCTAGCAAAACTTTTCAAATTGCCCGCTACTACAGAGGGCAGCACGGTGCTCTGTAGATTAAAGATGGCGGATGACAGCTGACGAAATTGCCCGCATGATAGCAGCACGGTGCTCTATTGATTAAAGATGGCGGATGACAGTTGTCAAAAAAGCACGTGGATTTGTTTACCGATTCAAACCTCGCGCTAGTGAGGTTAAGTTGGTAGCACTTAGGCCCGTTAAGATGGCAGCACTGGGGATGACAGGTGACGAATTTGCATCTACTACGATAAAGAGGGCAGCACGGTGCTCTCTGGATTAAAGATGGCTGATGACAGCTGCACGTGGCTTTGTTTACCGATTCAAATCTCGCGCTAGTCAGGTTAAGTTGGTAGCACTAAGGTTTAGGCCCGTCAAGATGGCAGTACTGAGGTTAGCGATGCGTTGTTGTCGATGATAGCTGTCAAAAAGCACGTGGCTTTGTTTACCAATTCAAATTTCCCGCGGGTGGTGGAGCGGGCCTCTAGGAAGGCCTGCCGGGTGGCGGTGGCGGAGGAGGCCTCTGGGAGCCGATGGCGGTGGCGGTGGCGGCGGGGGTCTCTGGGAGCCGGAGGAGGTGGCGGCGGCAGAACCATCCAATTATACTACTGGAGAACATGCGGTACCGGTACTTGAGAACTTTCTGCTGTGAATATGCATATAGCTCATTCCAAGTTAGGAAAACAGTAATGCCCTTATGGACCAACAAGGAGTGAACACACCCCGTCTCAGATACCCATAATTCCTCCTGATTAAGGGATATTATAATGTACTTTGCAAGGTATTTTGAAAGGCAGATAAAAAAATATGATGAATTTTTGCCCGTGAATTATTAAAATAACTATATACATAACATTGTCTTTTCCATGGATATATCCATAGGGAGGAAGCACCATGGCAGAACAGCCATCGCTTCGTTGCCTTCCTTCATTATCCTTCTTCTGTGTTGCTCTCGTACAAGCCTCGTGTAGTCCCTCATTCGCCGACAACTCACTTCTATACTGAAGTCATCTACAGTATTTATTCGTTGCCTGTGTGTTTTTGTGCTTTAAATCAGCGCGTACTTGCCTTGTGTTCAGCGAGAGTTGATTGCATATTGCATAGTATTTCTGCGTGTTCGATTATTTTCGTATGTACAGAAGTTGTTACTGAAGATTTTGGTCTTGTGTTGTGCAGCGATACGTAATGTACTGATAAATAAAATATTGCCCTATACGGTATTTTAATTGTGCTTGCTTTTATCATTTAGCTGTTCTTTCTTAAGCGCATTTTACTTTTAGCATTATTTTCACGACCGCATTTAATTTTTACTGTTGTTTATGTGAGTGATACGACAGCACAGTAGTACCCCGCGTTCCCTGGGGAAATTTATTGAATGTGATTAAATGCATCCCTCACCCCTCGAGTCCATAACAAATATTGTTTTTCCTATTTTCTCCCTCAATTTATTTTACACTTCAATGCTGAGGTTTCCTATGTGCCGTAATTTACCTCTGATTCTGTACAAACCAAAAACTGCCCCTGCAAGCCCTCCGTCCCCTTAGTTCATACAAATAAGTTGCAGCTTAGTTTCTTCCGCTTTTTATCTTGAACTTAAATCCTGAATTTCACAAACTTACGTGCCGGCGTTTTCCAGTTAGTGTGTTGATCAGAGCCGTTCGACATGGCAACCCTTGTTGTCATAAGAGCAATACTATTTTCTTAACATGGAATGAGCTATAGAGGTTCCGTAGAAGATGATCATTTCCATCTATGAGTTGAAACGAAATGGCGTGTGGCCTCCGGAGAGCCCTGGTGCAGATCCTTCTGTATTTGACTCCCATGGGAGACCTGCACGTAGTGATGAGAATGAAATGATGATAAAGGCAACACATGCACCCAGTCCCCGTACCAGGGAAATTAACCAATTGTGGTTAAAATTCCCGACCCTGCCGGGAATCGAACCCGAGACCCCTGCGACCAAAGGTCAGCACGCTAACCATTTAGCAATGGAGAATGGCATGTGACTTTATGTCTCATGTTGACTACTTCTTTACAAATTACCCAATTCTTGAGTACCGGTAATTAAATAAAAATTATTTTTGTATCCTTGATACTGTATCTCTCATATTAGCACAATGACTCATATTTATTTTCCATCCTAACCTATTTAAATGGGCAGTTGTGGCAGTGGGACACCTAGATATCGTGGTATAAGTAGTCCGCGAACGCACACTTTTACGTGTGGCCCGAACCCGAGGTACTCGACTCTTCGGAAATTTCACATTATTGTCCAAGAATCGAACCAGTCAGTTTCTTGAGAAGCAAACTTCTGCGTAATTGAGCTATTGCGTCGGTGAAGACACTTAAATACCGAATATTTTAATGGTTATTTTAGGTCGTACGATCCTCTCTTGAAAAAATACGATCTTTTTGGGGTTATTGTACTATCCTGACCATCTCAGAGGTTGGGAACGCTGGCATGTACTGTACTACTGTGCACTGCGAGGAAGTCCTAAGCAAGAACATATTTGGGTTAGTGGTGATGATCTGGAGAATACAAGTGTGTGATTAGAGTCATTTTAAATAGATACCTTTAGATGGTTCAGCGGCCGTCCCGCTACGCGTCCCTGGGAAAGGCCTCCACCGCATGGAATGTGCTGACTAAGAGTGCATGCTTAACCTCACGTGACCTTACTTGGCGGACGGTTTGAAATACGGACTGCTGGCTAAGTGTGCGCTCTTCATCTCACATGACGTAACGCTGGCTATATGTCCAGGCTTAACCTCACAGATCGCCGGTTCGACCCCAGTCTTAACCTTACAGACCTCAGTCCGACGTCCAGTCTAACCGCATGACAGTGCAGGATTAACCTGCATAATGTCAATGGCTAAGCGTGTAGGCTTAAACTCACGCTGATAGGCGTTAACCTAACCGGTTGCCTTTCCCTACACCAGCTTTGGCATAACTTTACATGCTAGCTAAGAGTGCAGGCTTAACCTTACGCTGACCAGGCGTTAATCTAACCGACTGCCCTTCCCTACACCAGCTCAGACATAAATTTACACCCTAGCTAATTGTGCAGTCTTAACCTCGTGCTGACCAGGCGTTAACCTAACCGGCTGCCCTTCCCTACAGCAGCCTAGCGGCTACACATTGTACTAATGGAACTAGGGAGATGGTGTAAGGCTTAATATGAATGCTTTACTCATGGAGAGCGTAACGTTTGAAAGCTACTTCAGGGACTCGGAGCTGAACTTGGAACAAGATAGTATCTGTGCTGATGCCTAACACGCCGTTGGTGTTTTAGTGTCTGTAACACTCAATGTTTTATTTGAACTCTAGAGACTTATAGTAACTTCCAGTATTGTTTATATTACTTAGAGACCAAACCTTTGTGTTCAGAACACACACTCGGAACTTTAAATCTGTAGCTATGTTTAACACTTAGGACAAGATAGCGGGGCTGTGCATGTAACACAATGTGGTCACACTGTATTTGACATGCAGTGATCACATGGACATGGATATGCATGTTTAGACTTGTTCGCTATCAGGCTGTCTCCCTTGCAAATTCAAGTCTTTATACCGGGTGATTCACCAGACCCTTACTTTTTCGGAGACAGACAACCCAAATAACCCGTTTAACTTAACGATCCTTATAATTTAGTTTTATTAACATCAAATAACTTGGAATTTCTCCTCATGGTCAGTAAGGCTCCCGCCCCATCTGTTTGTTATCACTGTAAGTTGATCCATTGACCTAGCAAAGGAAAAATGACTATGCACGATTCCACGCCAAATACTAAGGACTATTATGCAAACATGTGATTTATTGCGCCTTGATATAACACAAGTACCCGTAATACGATCCGATTAATAGATTACGCCACGTGCTCTGAAACGCAAGGAAGTTAAATGAACACTTTGAACCTTCACTGAAGAATTTGACACGTATGTTAACTTTCGAGGTGGAATGGCCGTACTTAAGTACCAAACCTATAGAAAGTATCATGCGTGTTGAATTCGTGGCTGAATCCTTTAAGGGCTGGAGCTGATGTGTGAGTTTCGGCAGCGTAGATGTTCGAATCCAGCAGGAGGCAAATTTTATGAACGACAGAGGTGCTCCATTTCGGCGGGGATACAATAATAATCAATATAGTTTTGCTATTGGGTTTTAGGGTTGCACTCTGATTTGGCCTTTTTTACCTAAGGGTGGCTGGGGGAAGGATTGGGAAGAAAATAGGCCTTGGTCTTTTATTCGCCTCGTTTTTAGGTTGGCCTCCATGGTATTCGAATCCAACGCACACTAATAATCCACACCTACGAGGTCACATCACAGCACTTATTTATTTCCTCGCGATGTATTCCTATGAAGAATACGTTGAATTGTTGATGATTTAAGGAGAAAGTACGGTCAAATTAAAATGTCTGCCACGTACTCCTTAATGGTAAAAAGGTTAAATGAAAAAAATGAAAATGAAATGGCGTATGGCTTTTAGTGCCGGAAGTGTCCGAGGACATGTTCGGCTCGCCAGGTGCAGGTCTTTCGATTTGAGTCCTGTAGGCGACCTGCGCATCGTAATGAGGATGGAATGATGATAAAGACGACACATACACCCAGCCCCCATGCCAGAGAAATTAACCAATGATGGTTAAAATTCCCCACCCTGTCTGGAATCGAACCCGGGACCCGTGTGACCAAAGGCCAGCACGCTAACCATTTAGCCATGGAGCCGGACTCCGTAAAGTGGTCAACATTTCGAAGACTTGTTACTCTGAATATGCAGGGTACACACAGACCGTCACGGCGTTGTCCAACTATCGGAGGTCCTTTCCAGGAACATATCAAATTTCACTCTTTGGAACAGGAGGATATGTGCAATGACGCGTGCTTCAGCCACCTTAGCTACCGCGAGCTTGGTGCGTTGCTAGACACTTCCTGTCTAAAGGTAAGATAGTGTTATTCGCAGCTGTGATCGATTTCCACATTAATTATAGTTTAAGTAAGGAAACCAACAACACTGCCGTTAATGACTTCTAGCACATTCGCGAGCATAATATAAACGGTATGGTTGTACTAAGACCATAAAGAAGCAGGTATAATACTAATGTTTTTCGGAAGACTATGATATATGCGTTAGTTGGGTTACTTACCTCCGGAAAATAAGTGGCTGGTGAACCACCCGGTATACGCTATGAGTAGGCATTTTTTATTTAGTCGATAAGATGCTGTGTTGGTGGGTTGTTAGCTTTGTAGTTCATCATGACAAGGACATTGATGTTCAAGGCTTTAAAGTGAACAGAAGCAAATTTGTGTTCAAAGAGGTAGCTGCATTGGATTTCACTGTGTTGTGAGCACCAAACGTCGTGAGTTTAGTATTTAGTCCACCTTTCCCTTGACGTTTGTAAACGGATGAAGATAAAAGGCAGACGTAATGGATGAAAAAGAACCAAAAAAAAAACATTTAGGACTTCGGTGGGAAGAAAAATGTATTCCTTATCGCTTTCTAGCTATGATCATGAACACGCATTTGTTAAGGGCAGATCTAGTGTTCGTAAAGGGTTGTGAAAAGAAGGAATGGTTGCGCGAGTGTCTACCATCAGCATGCGAAGTTTTCGACTGCATGAATTAGGATGCCCATCATTAAAAATTCTTCTGAAGGAGCATAGTGCGGAAACGCGTAAACAATCTTTACGCCATGTGTGTATGCTCTTCGATTTGTTGTGTGCTGTACATGCCGGAAAGTGAGCTACATACTGTACGTGAAGTGCAGTGTTTAAATGTCGACAGTGAGAAAGAAACTTTTGTTCAGACTCGTGAAACAAATAAAGTTGTCCTATAGCTCATTCCACGTTAAGAAAACATTATTGCTCTTACGGACCTACAGGGAATGAACCCACCCTCTCTGAGACACCCGTAATTCCTCGTGATTAAGGGATTTTATACTGTATTTTGTAATGCATGAGGCATTTCTTACCGTGAATTATTAAAATAACTACATAACATTTTCTTTTTCGTAAATATATTGGTAGGGAGGAAGCACAATCTCAGGAACAGCCATCGCTTCGTTGCCTTCCTTTATTTTCTTTCTTCTGTGTTGCTCTAGTACAAGCAGTACCTCACTCTGGTGAACCACCGGCATCTCACTTCTGTAGTGAAGTCATTTACAATATTCGTTTTGTGCGTGTGTGCATTTAGGCTTTAAATCAGTGCATATTTGTCTTGTGTTGAGTGAAAGTTGGTTGTGTATTGCATAGTATTTGTGCGTGTTCTATCATTTTCGTACTGTACAGAAGTTGTTACTGAAGATTTTGGTGTTGTGATGTGCAGCGATACGTTATGGCATAACTTGCCGTGTGTTTTATCTGTGCTTGGTTCTGTATTTAGCTGTTCTTTCTTAAGCACATTTACATTTTACTAATTTTTAAGACCGAATTTAACTGTTTCGACAGCACAACAGTACACCGCGTTGCCTGGGGAAAATTATTAAATGCTATTAAATGCATCCCACATCCCTCGAACCCCTGCCCCAGTATACCTAACACTTCAATGCTGAGATATTTTTATGTGCCGTAGTGTATTTCTGATTCCGTACTGACCAAAAATAGCCCCTGTAAAACCCCCGTTCCCTTTAGTTTATGAAAGTAATTTGCAGCTTAGTTTATTCCGCTTTTATTTTGAACTTAAATACTGTATTTCACAAAAGTATGTGCCGCTGTTTTCCTGTGATGGTGTTGAGCAGAAACGCTCGGTATGGCAACCCTGTTGTCATAGGAACAATACTGTTTTCTTAACATGGAATGAGCTATAGACTAAATAACATATGAACGTCTAGGACAACAATTAATCTTAGAAACTACAATCTGGAGATGGGGCGTAATTGTAATATTTATGGTGGTAATAGATCAATTAATTGTAACAAAATGATGCACATTCATAAAGTAACTTGTATAACAACAAATGACTACTCGCTCTCCAGTTTGTGGCGATTATGAACAAGGGGATGGGAGTGAAAGAAGTTCTGTCATTTCTAGCCCTTGTGGTTGCTATTGTTGTCGATGTTCTCGTGGCATTTCAGTTTGCCTCAACTGATGTAAGCCACAGTGGCAAGGGACTGAAGAAACCTCTGCAAAAAATAAAATAAATAAATAAACAGGAACAGGGAAGTGAAAATACCTGAAGAGAAAGCCGTAGTAGATGTTAATAATCTTTATTTATGCCAAGAATAAACTTTATTCCATGATGTACAACAAGAGCCTCACTCCAACCATGTCAGGTACAATACTCTACAACACAAGGGTGAACAATTATTCAGTCAAAAGATCAGTCACTACAAATAAAACTACAGTTAACAAGACATTATTACTGTAACCTTCAGAAGTGATTCAGTAAAATAAATTACATTCATTTTTCTACAGCCCAAATCTCACCTCCTTTGTACATTTCAGTATTACGAAGTTTGTAAACTATTAGAGCACGAATTTTCATGTTTACACCAGGTTTCTTCACGAGGAATAGCACATTTCAAATACAGAACACAGTACACAGTACAAAGACACAGAACCCAACATAAACGTGCAACATTCAACAATGATGAACTATTGATGCAGAAACCTATGTCATTTAGAACAGTTTACAGTAAATGTTCAAAAATACTATTGCTAAGAGATTTGATAGGTGCAATAAAAACATAATTAGATTTTCGAACATGAACTGTAAACTCTGCTAAAAGTCGTAGGTTTCTGCATCAATAATTCATCACATTACATTCGGCTTGACATCAGTAAGTCATTTGGGTTGAACTGTTGCATATTATATCGATGGCTGAGAACGTAAGGGTTACAACAAAACATCTAATGCATTCACGGCAGAAAGCGAATCTAACGGTTTTAAATATTCTGAGATTAGTCACATTGTTTACTTCGAAAAGGCTACATTTTAGTTGTAACTCTATTCTGCATTATAATAAATGATGTAAGAACTACGCATAGTACGCGCACTTTTTAGTGATAGAATTTTGTACTCGGCTGAGGAGTACGAAGGGAGCACTGCCGGTTCCGGTAGTACTGCCAACTGAATGAAAATGAAATCTGAACTGAATCGATAATATGATCGATCGATCGATCGATATGAATTTTCTAAACCTTTATTATCTTACGCCAACAACTGTGTCACACACACACAATATATAATACTATATAACATTTCCCGATGCGAAACTTGTTCCTAGCATGAATTCTATAGTTTGGCTTCGCTGTGTAAACAACAACAGTACGAGTACTTAAAGTGTACGCCAGATTTCGCACAGCGATAAGCGATTCTTATTTTCTGTTTCAAAGGTTGCCAATACGAATCTCGAAGATAACCGAAGTCGACCGATTCAGCACTGGGGTGTAAATCTATCGCTAAAAAGTGCGCAGATAATACACACCAATTTTAACAAAAAGTTTGCAACAAGTATATTTTTGCGAGGCAATGATGTAAAATGCTAAAAATTTAAAATCCTGGATTTAGAACTGTAACCTTGACGTTCTCGGCCATAGATATAGGGTTTTGGTATCGGCAACTCATTTGGGTTGAAATGGCTATGCAGGTTTTTGCTATAAATAATATTTGTATAAGTTTGTTCTTATGAGTACCATACGAACAGCTATAATCACGCACACATAGATTTATATAACCGTTGTTTTTCTCAAAGTGATCCATACTATCATCTCAGACCATATTTATTGTATTCCTTCCGAAATACCCAATAGGGAACATAAAGAGGATGGAAACAACAAGAAGGCAGTGCCGGAAGAAGGGACGTCAACATTGTTTGTATCTTCGAATAGATGCGATTTCTCTTCATCAATCACTGAGTTATTCTACATTCATTTCTTCTCAACCCCCGATGAATTAATTTCTGTTTCCCAGCTGCATCAGGACTCGCTCGCTGAGGGTTGTCTTCACAGATCTTCTGTCTTGATGTGTTTCTTTGCGTTTTCTCTTATCCTGCACGTCCCACATCAAGACTGAATATCTCTCAAGATGGTCCCTCAGTGAGATTTTGTCCGCCCTCTGGATGAAGCTGGTGAATTGGAGTCTGATAAGGTATGGATATAGAATAATTGAGATCTTTGAGAAAAGAGCTTATTTACTGTATGTTAGGATTGTCTTTGCTCGCCCTTCTCGCACTGAATTTTGACTGTGTCCATCCTACTGTGTCCTATCTTTCTACGTATGACTTGATTTGGCATTCATTTTTCTTTCATTTCCATTACTTATGCTGACCCCGTTGCAATACGTTCAAAAGACTATATTCGGCCATCTTTAGCAACAGGAAGTCACTGATATTTATCATGTTCCCATTACAAACATTAGGACTATAAAGGCCGGGTATAGTCAGTTGAAAGAACTCTGAAGTAACGTTCATAGCTACAGGGTGACCCGAAAGTCCGTTAACATTTGACGAGGCAATACTTCACGGGATATTCGAGGAAGAGAAGTAATAATTGGTACACATGGGATTTTATTGACACGAAACGACCGACAGACAGCGCTGCACAGCAACTCTTCAGGTACAAATTGTCACACATGATTGAAATGACATGGGGTTTTACTGACACTAAAACCGAGTGCACAAACAGACCAACAGATGACGCAGGACAGCAACACGTCAGTGATATTGTATGTCACCCGTGTACGCTATAAAAGGAGCTGTAGTGAGGGAGGACGTCAGATGCGCCTGTAATCGCGGCATGCTATGTTTGGCCTCCCCGGTCTCCCGACCTCAATCCGTGTGATTATTAGTTGTGGGATTACCTGAAGTCACAAGTCTACCACGATAGTCCGACCTCATTGGCGATGCTAAAATACAATATCCGACGGCAATTTATCACCATAAATACTGAATTGCTGTTCACAACATTGTCCCTCGACTACAGGTATTGCTGACGAATGACGGCCGACATGTTGAGGATGTGTTATAAAGAACACCGTGTTTGCTAAACCTCAATTGTTATGCTAATTATTGCTTGCATATCGTATGAAGCGTCTTCTGTTGGTCATGCTGTGTACTTTATTTTAGTGTCAATAAAACCCCATATCATGGCAATCATGTGTGTCAGTTATTACCTCTCTACCTGCAATATTCTGTGAAATATTGCCTCGTCAAATGTTAACAGACTTTTGTTTCATCCTGTACATAAAATGCAGTGTTATCGTTCATTAAAAGTATATTGGTTTTGTTTACATTGATGCTTTCACGACTCGTAATTGTAGACGTGATAAAATGTTCTTGGGCTTTGGCCGTGCCAAGAATACAAGGTGAAATAAATTATTTTTGAAGTCTTCCTCGTGAACAGTCGAGATTTTCTTCTGAAGACGCAGACCAAAGTTCTCTGCGTAACGTAAAGAGATTCCCCTTGTTTTCTTGACATGGCGTAAGTCCAAGGGCTTATAATCTCGTCTATGTGGGTTTTGCTTTGTGCCTATAACATGAAACTGATGTCTAACGTTACAAAGAAGAAACGTTTACACCAGAATACTTCATCTTGTGGTTACCAAAACGCTATTGCCAGTCGTTAAAAACTCCCAACCTTGCTTGAATTATTTCCCTGCACTCTTTCAAGTACCCTTGGTGTTGTTCAGTGATAGCTTCGTGAGGGAAAAACATGCGATTAACAGATGACTAGCAACTCTTGTGAACTATGCAGTAGAACTCAATCTACTTCAACATTTTGTCGTTATTAATTCTGCTCACTGAAAATATAAGGTGTGATCAAAAAGTTTCCGTTTGAGGGCGTTGCTGCAGCGGACATGCAACGTAGCGCGACTCCGATGCAGGTATATAGACAGGGACATGTAGGCAAAGGGATCAGTGTGGCAGTCGTGTCGTGTCGAGGTGCGTGCGTTAAATGCGGCCACGTCAACTATGGCGACATTATAACAAAATGCGTCCAAACAGGACCAACGTGCTGGTATTCTGTTCTTGACTGCCGAAGGACAAACGTCGGTGGTCATCCGCCGGAGAATGAAGACTGTGTATGGGGCAGCATGTCGGTTGAAAGTCATCACTGTGGAATGGTGCACCAAGTTCCGTGCGGGTCGCGTTTCGACACAAGACGCCGGACAACAAGCACCCGCCCTGTAGTCCTGATCTCTTCACAGGCGATTATTAGGTCTTCGTTCCCTTCAAAAAGCCTTGAAGGGTCGACGCTTCCCGTCGAACGAGGACGTGCAACAGGCGGTGACGGACTTCTTTACGGTGTTTTACCACTCGGACATCTTCAACTTGGTGAGTCGGTGGGATGACTGACTCAATGCTCACGGCCATTGTACCTGATTCGCATCCCGATCCGATTCAAGACTCCACGGCCGTCAAATCGAAGGTTTCTGATCGCCCCTTATACAAAGAAGACATTTATGAAGAGGGTAAAATCGTCTTTCCTCAAAAAAATAAAATTAAAGAAAAGAACACTACGAAGCATTTTAACGATCCCTGAGTGAAGAAACGGCTTACAGAGATTCACACCGGTTGAGAGGCGAGCAAGTAGGCTTTAATTAATGTCTACAGCATTTTGCATTTCGATGGCATTCTTACATTCGATACTACTTCCAACTCAGACATGACGCTCACCGAGCTATGGTGATGCGTGGGTTCGAATCCCGTCGTCGGTTGTACTAAGAATAGTTTTCTGTGGATTCCCATTTTCACCTCCAGTCAAAGTCTGAGGCAGTTCCTATTCGTAGGTCACAGCTGATTCATTCTATTCTCACCTGTGGGTGGGGCGGTAGAATAACACCAAAGGTATCCCCTGCCTGTCGTAAGAGATTACTAAAAGGGTCCACAAAGGCTATCAACTTGCGAGCGTGGGTTGCCGACCACGGGGCCCGAAGGTTAATCCTGGCATTGCTTCCACTTACTTTTGCCAGGCTCCTCACTTTCATCTATCCTATCCGACTTTCCTTGGTCAACTCTTGATCTTTTCCGACCCCGTCTGTATTAGGTTTCCGAGGGTTGTCGTGTTTTTCATTTTCACGCCCTTCGTGGCCCTTGTCTTTCTTTGGCCGATACCTTCATTTTTCGAAGTGTCGGATTCCTTCCATTTTTCTCTCTGATTAGTGTTATATAGAGGATGGTTGCCTAGTTGTACTACTTGCGAGGTTCTCAACCAAAGACTCCACCTTTACAATACTAATATTATGTTTTAATTAAGTCAACGTTAACACGTTTTGGAACATGCTTCGTCCATCTTTGTGGACATCTTGAGCCGAAAGTATACAAGATAAAAGTGGAGAAAAGACAAGGACACAACATAATACACACTTCCTCTCTTATCTTTTATACTTTCGGCTCAAGATATCCACAAAGATGGATGATACATATTCAGAGACTTGTGAATATTGACTTAATTATAACACGTAATATTACAGTAGTATTGTAAAGGTGGAGTCTTTGAGAACCTCACAAGAATATATTAACGACAGTACCGGCTTTCTAATGAAATCCATTTTATGCAACAGCTTTACTTCCTCTTAAAACAGTAATCACCACCAATTTCATTCACGATCATTCACATACGTCCGTATTCCCGCTTAACAATGTACACATCACATTTTGTACTCCTTTCCCAAAGCCTAGTTACTTCCCGCCCAGCCTGTGGAACTGTTCTGTTGTCTGTATCACCACGTAAGAGAACAAAGAAACTCTAATATTGAAAAAGGTGTGTTAGTTTTAAATATTTCAACATTTCTAAAAATTACACCTAAAAATTTTGAAGAAACAATTATAGATTAAAGAAAGCGAAATCATGACAAAAATCTTAGGGCCCAGAATTAAAAATGGAATACATTTCCCCAAACCCAGCTCGGAAATATATTTTAAACTTCTACACTTACTGAGACTGCGACGAATTAAATTCTTAAGCCATTTGTAAAGAATGAATAACGAAAGAGTCATTTATCAAATACACACATTTTTGCAAATCAACCGCACGAGATCAAAATGGTATAAACAAGTAGAGAAAGACCTCGCTGAATGAGCATCACCAAATCTGCAGGATAGAAATATAATTGTTCACACAAAGGGATTTGAGGAAGACGGGAAGAAAGCAACACGACACACTTGGTCGAAGAAACATAAATTACAACAATCGATGAAAATGAAGAACTACTGGGCAAGGACGAAAGCTCAAAAAAATGTTGATTCTGGGTGGTCCTAAGTGACGTATTCGATTAGAAGAAGATGACAATGAAACTCTTAATGAAAATACTTAAGTTAGTCTGAGTTATTACGTTCATTTCGTAAACTTATTTCCTATGAGTAAAAGAAACTTTTAAAAGTAAATATTCCTTTCTCACAGCTTGGTCTCTCCTCACTGCACGTACGAACACCTACTGCTTACAACGTACTTCATCAAGTAACGGTACTTAAATAATCATTCCAGCGGATTCTTCAGTCTCTGATCAACCCAACTTTTCACTCAGGGACAATACAAAGATACTTGCTGTCAGTTCTAGAAACACACATCTTTCTGTTTCTCATAAAAACATTGGCGGCAAAATACCACTTGCTCCAAGACAAACATTTCTTGTTTTTACAGGAAAATTAAATAAATAGCATTCTACTGCACCTTAAATCATGAGCAATGAATGGAAACAATGATGATGAAATGCTAAAACCACACCAATTGAACTTGGAACACTCTTACATAAAACAATGCACAAACAAAGAAACCACACTTTAGCTCTTATACCTTTTCACATTACATTATTAACATCTTTCCCTTTACGTTTTATGTCTGCAGCTACCACGGAACAAAGAGATGAATGAAAACAGGCAAACAGTGTCAAATATTTCACAAAGTTCTAAAAATTAAATAACATTTTCATTAGAAAGATTTAAAAAATGTAATAGCATTCTGTAGTAAGTCCCATAGAGACCGTAATATATTTACAATAATGGATAAGCAAGTAATAACATCAGTGTAAATATCACTAAAAGAAAAAGAAAGCCGTATTAAACCGTGTTGATCAATAAATCTTAAATAAAAGTTAACATTCATTCAACCAGTCGATAATATTTACAACATATCAATTACGTAACGTGTTAGCTTGTTTCGTTCACATTATAAATGACAGTCAACGTTAATGTAACATACTGATGTAGTTCGCCCATCATATACAAAACATTGTATAATCAGAAGTAATTAAATCAAAGAGTCATTTGGGAAAGGAATCACAATCCAAGGTGAGGAAATCAAGAACCTAACAGTTATACATTTTCAAAAAGAAATTCATTGAAGGTAAATAATTGCATTAGGGCTTTTTACATGTTACAATGACAGTTGAGAACATTCTGCATGTTTGTGGTGAACATTTTATTAGTCTATTTTGAATAGGAGCCGAACTGTATTAGTTCGAATTTTAGTGAAAGCAGGCTACAAGATAATTAATATGTACTGTACTTCTCGACTGATTGTTAACATTTAATTAAATATCACCAAGCAAGAAGAACCTTGGGCAGTCCCTGCAGTGGAAGTTGCTGACCAATGGCGGGCTGGCTGGGCAAATGCCCTCCCCGATTTGTTTACAGACGAGATGAGTTTTACGAGAGACGGTATCGTAAATAATCATAATACTCACATGTGGGCCGATGCAAATCCACGTGCAGTGGAAGAGAGAGAATCCCAGCACGAATTTAGTATCAACGCAGGACACGGATTCATGGGGACAGATTTATAGGTCCCTGCGTTCTGCACAACAGACTGAATGGTCCTACGTATCGTACCTTCCTGCAGGACCATTTACAGTATATGTGTTGCTGGAAATGTGCCACTACAGGAACGACTGCAAAGCGCGGACCTATACCAATAGTTTGGCCTACCCATTCGCCTGACCTTAATAATTTAGAATTTTGGCTTTGGAAATAGGTGAAGTCCATGGTGGATGCAGTCCCCATAAATGATGTGGATAAACTACGAGAACGCGTGTTCAATGCGTGCGATGCAATCCGGCAACCGTCATGGTTGTTTCCACGAATACGTAATTCCATGCGACGTAAGGTGAAAGGGGCTAAATTTTAATAGATGGCGGCCACATGTTGTGAAGAGTAGAACAAGGTAATGGTGATCATTGATGGTAGCGGACCATAACTCCGTAGATATTGGGTTTGATGCCAATGTTTATAGGACTCTTGTTTTCCCTTTCTTTGTTGCGTTCTGCCTCCTCTGTTAATATTGGAACCCTTTTCAAGGACACCCTCTATAATCAATGTCCTGCATGTTATTGGCGTTCCTCTAAAAGGGAATGAATAATGTTGGCTGAACCTAAACATCTGATCCAGCCGACAATTGAGTTCAAACTGTCAAAAGTGAACGCAAACAGAAATCAAGAGGAATGTTATGCAATAATATGTTAAACACCGTACGCAAATAGTTGTGCCTTCATTTCATTTTTGGACTTTCAGCAATCTATTAAACTTGAAATTCCAGGTCCCCTCACCTTTTGGGCGGCCCAGTGTACCATAGAGCATGAGCGTCGGCAAAAGAGAAATACATGGATTTTCTTAAGCTTCGCGGATGTTCCTAAGTTCTAGTGAGAGCTTAAGAAAGTCGATCCATTATTTATGTTACTATCCGAAATCGGTGACCTTCGAACAAAAGGTTGATCTCATGGAGCGTCAGTATAAGTCAAATGTTCAAGTATATTACACTGATATAAAATAAATAATTTCAGGTGATATATTGGGATCCAACACGCGTCCTAAGACAAATGAAACGTATTTATTCAAAATATGCAAACCATTTTTCTCCATCACCCAGTGCTCTTGAGATATACAACATCAACCATTTACATATTATGTTTAACATTGTATCAAGGAAAACAACAGCATTGAGTACTAATGCACCACGTGTCACTGGTCTGTAACACGTAGCAAAACAGATCTGGCGAATTTATGCAACCTCTGGACGCCATAATATCTATTATCATTGACAATAAAGGCGAGGCAAATGATCAATACTTGCTCCCTCACTGCCTACCTTCACCACATGTAGTTGGACGGTGCACTAGGCTGCCAATCGGTCTACTTACGAACTAAGGGGATAGTGGTGGAAAGATGATTTAAAAGTTTTCTTTTGCGGATGCGCCATTGGTCTGGGCTGGTTAGGGTAGGGTCTGGACAAGACCATTTGTGTGCAGTAATTATAGAGTAGGGTCTGGACAAGACCATTGGTCTGGATGGTTAGGGTAGGGTCTGAACAAGACCATTGGTCTGCAGTAGTTAGGGTAGGGTATGGACAAGACCACGGGTCTGCAGTAGTTAGGGTAGGGTCTGAACAAGACCATTGGTCTGCAGTAGTTAGGGTAGGGTCTGGATTGGTTAGGGTAGGGTCTGAACAAGACCATTGGTCTGCAGTAGTTAGGGTAGGGTCTGGATTGGTTAGGGTAGGGTCTGAACAAGACCATTGGTCTGCAGTAGTTAGGGTAGGGTCTGAACAAGACCATTGGTCTGCAGTAGTTACGGTAGAGTCTGGACAAGACCATTGGTCTGCAGTAGTTAGGGTAGGGTTTGGACAAGACCATTGGTCAGGGCTGGTTAGGGTAGGGTCTGGACAAGATCATTGGTCTGGGCTGGTTAGGGTAGGGTCTGGGCTGGTTAGGGTAGGGTCTGGACAAGACCATTGGTCTGGGCTGGTTAGGGAAGGGTCTGGACAAGACCATTGGTCTGCAGTAGTTAGGTTAGGGTCTGGACAACACCACTGGTCTGGATTGGTTAGTGTAGGGTCTGGACAAGACCACTGGTCTGCAGTAGTTAGGGTAGGGTCTGGACAAGACCATTGGTCTGCAGTGGTTAGGGTAGGCTCTGGACAAGACCATTGGTCTGCAGTAGTTAGGTTAGGGTCTGGACAAGACCATTGGGGTGCAGTAGTTAGGTTAGGGTCTGGACAACACCACTGGTCTGGATTGGTTAGTGTAGGGTCTGGACAAGATCACTGGTCTGCAGTAGTTAGGGTAGGGTCTGGACAAGACCATTGGTCTGCAGTGGTTAGGGTAGGGTCTGGACAAGACCATATGTCTGCAGTGGTTAGGGTAGGGTCTGGACAAGACCATTGGTCTGGATTGGTTAGGGTAGGGTCTGGACAAGATCATTATTCTGCAGTGGTTAGGACAGGGTCTGGACAAGACCATTGGTCTGGATTGGTTAGGGTAGGGTCTGGACAAGACTACTGGTCTGGACTGGTTAGGGTAGGGTCTGGACAGGACCATTGGTGTGGATAGGTTAGAGTAGGTGCTGGACATGACCAGTGATATGGAAACAAGCAAAGGGGAAAGCCGTGAAGTGACCTTAGGCCTCTAGTTTCCCGTACAAACAGCATTGGTCTACATTAGTTAGGGTGATGCCTGGGCTAGTGGTGGAAAGGTGAATTACAAGATTCTTCTTCCGTACCTGATAGAGACCCACCCGCACATTAAGGTAAGTTTTATTTAATAGTATTGCTGTTCTGTATTCCAGATTGTCCCATTTACTTCTGATTTATCCTGCCGGGGTTGGTAGCGGAATCTAATTATCACGATTGCCGGGAATGACGTCACATCCCACTTTACGTTTGCCAATAGGAATGCAAGTAGCTACTTCAGCAATGGAAAATGGCGTTTACTCCTCTTCATTAAGTTATAAAAGTAACTGTACTTCGCAATGAATATATCATTCTCTCCTCTGACACTTATTCCAAGTAAGATTTCATTCATTTCTACTTCCTTATAATGTTAGAAACGTAAGGCAGCGATGTAGTTTCAATGTTTTCCAGCAAATGGAAATTTTCGGCTTAGTATGGAAAATTGAAAAAATGAACACTGTTCTACGAAAAACAAAATACGGTATTGTCAACATCTTCAAAACCTGACGTGATAGAGCAAACAATGTTTTCAGATTAGAAATCAGCACTAAAAAACTGCACTAGAAACACTAAACATCATAGTGTTATCGGAGTGTTTAGGTATAAAGAACTCATTACCGACTATTGCATGTGTGTGGTTCAGTTTTTTCCTGAGAAGTTTGTAATACTCGACACGGTGACGAATTATATCTGCAAGTAGGAGGTAATAAGGTTCTATCTCAGTCTTAAAAACAAAGTATTTACAATATTGAGGCCCCGAAACGAATAAGTTTTTTATACCAAAACACTCAGCCGATATAATATGTACATCATATTCGAGCATTGTTGATCTACACACAAATGACACATTATTAGTACCGTAAGAGAAAGAACAAACTTTCTGTCATAATTCGCTCAAAATAACAATGAACGCATGGTATTGTACAAGTCCCTTGCAGGTACACTCTTATCAGGAACAACTGGACCTCTAGATGTAACGTTTGTTGTGAGTAGCCACAGGATTTGTGTCGAAATGGGAGGTCATGATTGAAATTTTTAACTTCAACAATTTACCACTTATCACAACCAATTTTAAAATACATTTACATATTAATAGGATATATCATCATTCAATATTTGGAGTTGATTAGTTAATTCTTCGCAAAATTATTACCAAATCAATTCCATCTTTTTGTGTTACATGGAAAAAAATGTTTCTTGCCGCACTGAGATCATTTTCTCGAATGTAATTTGCCAGACTTATTAAAATACTGGGAGTTGCAGTGAAGTTGGGAAGTTGTAAACATTTTTTAGCAGGAAAAGTACGGGGGCGGGGGCATACTACGAAAAACATAAAATTAAGCAATTTCCTCGATTGTGCTGAAGGACTAAAGGGCCCGGAAAATTTCAAATACTTTGAGTCTTCAGATTTCGAAAATCACTTCCGGCCTAAATGCATTTCCGGAAAAACAGCCTAAAGTCGCCTGTTTTTACTCGTTTTATTTTTTATTCAACTCCTAGTCAAATAAATGTATTTACATAGTTCTTTCTGTAATGTGTTCCCTGGTTCAGTACTCTCAGGCGTATTTATTTGTAATTTTTGAAAAATATCCACACCGGAATGTGTTGTATTGACTGCATTGACTCACATTAGCGCTCGTAGTGGTAGAAAAGGGCAAACTGCTAATCTAATCGACCGGATAACGATGATTAAGCAAAGGATTGTAATTTTTAGGAATAAATGAAGATTATTATTAGATTTTATACACCTAAAATTCGCAGCTCATATCCCTGGGATATTTTCAACAATGAGTTGCTTGCGTGATGGGCTACAACTGCGGATTTTTTACTTACGATGTGTCCTCTTTATGCACTGGCTTATATTTTTCAATTCGCATTTTACTTTTTTCACTATGATTTTTCTGTTTCTTCTTAATATTGTGCTCGGGATTTCTTTTCTTTTATTTACTCGTTGAGTATTCCTTTCGTTCATCCTTATAATGTGTTTCCAAACCTGTTATTTAGCTTAGTTATCTTTGATTTTAAAATAGAAAAGTATATTTCTTTTATACATGCATTATCCTGCAATTTATGTGGTTAAGTGTAACAGCCTTAACTGCGCCACTGTTAAATAAATAAATAAATAAATAAAAAATAATAAATAAATAAATAAATAAATAAATAAATAAATAAATAAATAAATAAATAAATAAATAAATAAATAAATAAATAAATAAATAAATAAATAAATAAATAAATAAATAAATAAATAACGGGACGTTATACAAGAAGAACAGGAGAATTCATTTACGGTTAAAATTGAAAATTCGATTTTTTGAAAAAAATAGCAATTTTTCAATCATGACTCCCCTTAAGGGGGGGGTGCACCTACACTTTTGAACATAGAAAAATGAGGTATATTAAACTTTTCCTCCTCAGCAATAGAATTTAATACTAAAACGAATCTTAGTATGATATACACATTATTCCTTAATAATATGCCTACATATTCAGAAATAATATAAACCTTTGCCATTATATATAATTAATTATTCAAAATGGCGGTGTATCATGGCCACTGTTTTGCTCTTTCCCTGATAATTTCCAAACACATGAATGATTCCTTTGATTATGATTCGTAATGCTGTAGGTACGACATATACTAGAATCACTGAAGTCCATCAAGTATAAATATCGTACTTTTTTCGTGATTTTTTCATTACTTTTCATTTGATATTTTTTAAACTTGACCAATGTAGCTAGCTCATTAATTCCAGTATATTCTTTTCTTCTCTATTAAAAATACATGCATGCAACATTTCATCTTAATATCTTAAACTATTTCAGAGTTATCAGGGAAACGAGGAACAAACTTACTGATAGAGGGCTTCCTTGTGTGACAGGGCTTAATATTTTTGGTCATAAATCCGGAAGTATTGTAGATATTAACAAAACATTTGCACTTGTTGGTGTTGGTCATCCCTTAAGTGTGACAAAATATTAAGTGCGAGGGACATACAATAGCATGCGACTGTACAAAGACACGACTAGCTTTGGCTACCATTGCAAACATCTGAAATATTCACAACATTTAGTCTGCCACGGCTCCGTTTGCTTGCAACATTGGATTTAAAACATAATCTTGGCAGCGTACAGCAATTATTTGTGTCAACAGATCCTCTCCACATGAGGAAAGGCAAAAGAAGTCTGAAATTGTATAACACCTTTCATCAATAATTAACAAATATTACTTTCTCGTGAGAGGATACAAAAATAACATGCGTCTTCTCTGCTGCTTAAGACACTAACAGTTCACAAATCTGAACACAAATTGGAGCAGGATGTCAACAAGTAACAAGATCCCATGGTGTTTCTAACTTCTCATAGCCGATAAACTGGCAAGAACTGACGGCACCAGGAGGCATCCTCACACTTTTGTGATGTACGGTGTTGTGGGAGAGTGGAGTGAACTTGTAGTTGAAGCACTGATATTTGGAACATGCAATGTATCTGTACATGTCTGGCAGCGCTATCCTAGATTTATGCCCAAGTGATAAAACACTTAATGAGCTCTATATTTTAAGAAGATGTACAATATTATAGGGAAGGATCCACCTTTCAATACTCCGTAGTAAAAAGTAGTTACAACCTGTTTATTGGGACCGGTAACTACTTTTTACTACGGAGTATTGAAAGGTGCATCCTTCCCTATAATATTGTACATCTTCTTATTTCTCTATTCAATACGGAACAATCATGAAGTTTTTAACTCTATATTTTAATTATGATTATCTTTTATTTTTATTAAAGAATTGACCACTGAGGATCACGCTTTGAAGTGTACTCTTCCTCCATTGCGCCTTCACATGGGCGCTATGCTGTTTCTTCTGTTCATCCGACCAGGCTCTTCCCGTCTTTGCAGTTCTTTCCTAATTTTGAATTATGGACCGAAATGCTTTCCTATCTAACACCTGAACTTCCTGGATGTCAGACTTCTCTAGATCTTTAAGAATTTCCTTGATCCATGCGGTCGTTGTCTTCTTGTTCCACAGGTAGTCGAACAACTTTTTGGTCAGTCTGGTTTCTTTCCATTCTGTACAAATGTTCGAGAAATGATAACCTCCTCTTTTTCAGGGTCTCTGAAATTTTCTGCACATATTTGTAGACTTCATTGTTGTTCCGAAGTTTCCAGTCGGTTTTAGTTCGGATTGGGCCCAAGATTTTCCGTAGTATTTTTCTTTCCAGGATCTCCAGCTTCTCCAACTTGTAATTCATCGAGAGGCATACAGACATTCTGATTTTACTTCAGTGTTGTGATGCCTTGTTTTCGAATTTATTGCTTTAGATGTTTTTAGTCAGTCTATAAGCTCTCTTCATTTTTGAGATACGATCGTCTACAGCAGCTTTGACTAGTCCGCTCTCTTCTTCTTATTATTACTGTGATTATTATTTATCGACACGGCCACGTTTACACAATCTACCTGCCCTTCTCTTTGCACTCTCCTCAAAGATCCTTACGTCTTTGGCTTCTCCTTTGTTGTTCTTCCGCCGATATGTTCAGTGGCTGTTCGGCTGCATCCCTTCCTCCTTGACACCCACTTCTGCTAGGTATTTGTACACCTGTATAAGCCACCCAGGCTATGTTTACTACTTTTCTTGTACCGGCAGTATTTTGTTGGCCGACCTCTCTTGATTCATCCTTTTAATGTGTCCATAACAGATCAGTCTTCTTTCCCACACCATCGTCGTAATTTTTCCGATGGTTTTATAAAGTTCCTGATTTGATCTCAACCGGGAAGTATTTTGGTCATTTAGCAACTTCTTTGAACCTAAGACTTTTGGAAGGAACTGCCTTTCTCTTCCCTCTGCCACCCTTGTCGGTGTTCCTGCTCCGTTCTGACCACTGTACAGAAATGTTTTAATTTGGACTATTATCATCATTCCTTCGTTATTTGTTATGCCCAAATAAAAAGCGCGATTGAATTAATTTAGCTGATGTCTTTGCCTTTCCCTTCTTCCAAAATCTCTTCATCTTCTCGCTGTGGCTTTTCTTGTGATCTTCTGACCAGGTTCTGTTAGTGATAGTGTTTGGATGGTGTGTAAAGCGGTAATTGTCGACTAATTTTCTGAACTTAAATCTAACACAATGTCATCTGTGATGCATATTTCCTTAAGATCTTTTCCAACTTCAGGCAGCCATTTTTTAAAACTTTCACTGATAGGGCAAGGCTAAGAATTCTTTTGGTCAATCTCTGATTACTCATCCTGAGAATATGTCCATAACATTTCTAACGTATTTTCCAAAATGTGTCTGAGATTTTCTCTGAGTGTTGGTGTAAGTCATGAGAATTCCTTATCATCCAGATTCCCCTGTACAGACTAGTCCGAATATTTTGCGTAACATTTTTCTTTCTTGCTTTTCTTCTTCTTGTAATCAAAGTACACCGTGTATTGTGACAGCTCTGCACATTATAATCCCTGCTTCCTGTTGAGTGCTAGGCACTGTAGACAAAATCGGGGGAATGAAGTGAATATGTTGACAATTTGTATTTCCCAGTTACAAGACCTTTCAGGAAAAGATCGCAGAGCATCTGCTGTTCACGGCCGAGGAAGAGTTTCGCGGAATCCTCAGGTGAATTTGTATTTTATCGTGACAAGAAGCATGTGTTTATTACGTATAAGTGCATTTTATTTGTCCTTCTCTTTAGCTTTGATTTTAACTTAATTTATATTCAGTGAAGTATTTTTACGACGTCATATTTTACCTACATTAACTGCGAACAGTATACATCAGTCATTAATATTAATCATTATTTAATAAAGTTATTCTGATCACGACTAAATGTTTATGAACCTGTGAGGAGCGGTACCGTTCCTTGACTTGAGCGAGCATGCGACGCCAGATTTCACACTAAATACGCAAGTACGATATGTTTAAAAATATTCAGTCAATATTAGCCTACATGTTTCTATATTATTATAATAATAATAATCAAACGGCGTCCGCGCCTTCATAGCCAACAGTCAGGTCCGCCCATGCACAAGAAAACTTTGTACAGCCTTAGCACTTCACTTCGCACCCTTTTTCGCTGCACGCAGGCGTGGATCCTTATATTTTTAAATCTGCAGTTTTAGTCAATGGATTGACCATCACTTCCTGTCCGCATTAACCCCCCCCCCTCCCATCCCACCTGAGCCTAGTTTTCACTTCGGTGTCATGCTACTGGATAATTGGACCAAATATAGCCTACCTAGGCCTTGATCAATGACAACGACGTAAACGCGTAAGTCTTTTCTTCAGTTGAGAGCTCTTACTCCATACACTATTTTATTGTGCTGGATACACAAAGGTGAAATTGGCCCAAATTTTAGTGGAAAATCGACGCGTGTAAAGATTCCAGTTGCGACCCATGTACGTTGGTGTTATGAGTATATAGGCAGCACTAATTCTAGTGGATGTTGATTAGCTATTGACTTCAGCTCACGGCAAGCATTATACGTTGTAAATAATATGAGCTCCAAACTATGTAGACTTGCATTCATCATGATTTTTAATTTAATATGTCGACCACTGTTTTGGTGTTGACTTAAAATTTATAGTAAGAGATAAACTGACTCGTACGTGCACTTCACCTGCAAAGTCTATAGAGAAGTATTCTCCAAATCACACTTCAAAAAACTAGAGAAACTTTCAGGGTAGTGCCTGGACCCTGACTGTGGTCACGCAAAGTGCACATTTATTTTTGTGTTCTCGTAACTTTCTCCTCGGGTCATAATTCTCTAATGACATCTGACCTAAATAAAATGCTGATACAAGTCAGCAGCGAACTTGATGGAGCCTCCTGACGTCGTCAGAAAGTGGCAGTCTGATCGACTCACAAACAAAGTCTTCTCCAGAATAAAATACACAATGTGACTGGTGTAACAGTTCTCACCAGCCAACGTGAATATAGGAACACTTTACGATTATTGTTCTACACATCATTAATTTGATCTATTCTACAAGAGTAACATATGGCACATCGTAGCTGCTCGCTACGGGTACGATCACTCGCTGATGCTGGAAATGTCTGCAGTCAACAACCGTCTGCAACTCCCTCAAACCAATCCGTCACTACACTTACAGCTAAAATTAACGTTCACTGGTTATATGATTTTATAAAAACATTCCCAGTGAAGAAAAAAATCGTTTTAAAAATACGCATATTTGGCTTTCTTCACAGAAGAAAAACAAAGCAACAATAATTCGGAGCTAGAAGGCAGCATGATCCTTGATTTTAAAGTAAGCATTCCAATTCTATAACATACAGAGTCTCTCAAAACAGGTGTTGAATCATGTCTGACATAACCTACATTTTAGAAGCCCAACATTTTACCAGCACAGTACGGAAACACTGCACCGTTCATCATAACTCATGTGCTGAGACAAGGGTGGAGATATTCATGGCATAGAATTTTAGGTTGAAGTTTTTCCAACACCATTTTTCTCCAAGATTCAATGACATAGACAATAAGCATGAATTTTGATCTAACATGTATTTGCATCAGAGGTGTTCAAGTCAGCCGCAAGTGCTGTGAAGATCTCACCTCGTTCTATGTATTACGAGCTTCGAATTATGTAGACCTGTATTCTTATGTTCAAAGTCATGACAGCTTTAATTTAATATAAGGCGTGATCAAAAAGTTTCCGTTTGAGGGCGTTGCTGCAGCGGACATGCAACGTAGCGCGACCCTGATGGAGGTATACAAGCACGGACATGTAGTCATGGTAGTCGTATCGTGCCGAGGTGCGTGCGTTAAATGCGGCCACGTGAACTATGGTGACCAAATGCGTCCAAACAGGACCAACGTGCTGTTACTCTTTTCTTGGCTGCCGAAGGACAAACACCAGTGGACATCCATCGGAGAATGAAGACTGTGTAGGGGGCAGCATGTCTGTCGAAAACCACCGTTGCGGAATGGTGCACAGAGTTCTGTGCAGGTCGCGTTTCGTACAAGACGACAGTCGATTTGGGAGGACAGCCTCATCAACAAGCGGGCGGTGGATGAGGCGATTAGGGCGGAGCGGCGCATGACCATTCGTGCATCAACAAGGCCTTGAAGGGTCGACGTTTCCTGTCGGAAGAAGATGTGCAGCAGGCGGTTACTGATTTCTTCACGCAGCAGGACACGGTGCTTCAACCTGATGCGTCAGCGGTATGAGTGCATCAATTCTTCTTATTCTTAGCACGCCATGTCCCTACGAAGGTTGGCGATTCTATTGATTATGGTAGCTCTCGAAACAGCGGCTCAGAAGATTTCAATGGAAGTTCGTTAATACCAGCGGTGCAGGTCTTTAAGCCAGGAATTTCTCCGTCTCCCCACAGATCATTTTCCTTCAAAGCTCACGGCGATTTTTGCATCCCGATTCAGCACTGTACAGCCGTCGAACGGAAACTTTTTGATCGCCCCTTATATGTCGACGTGTGTTTTAGTGTGGCTTTATGCAGTAAAATCCCTCTTAACCGAGCTCAATTTATTCGAAATTCCTCCGAAATAGCAAATTAAAAAATAACCGTACTGTACTGGACAGGAATATTCGATAATCGCGAGGGGAGATTGGGAAGCGTCAGACGAAACGGTGATTTATACAGCAAAGACCTTACCGTACTTCTAAAAAGCCTTACGTCTAATTTTTGAAATGCTCTATTTGGGGGAAAACAATCTAAGTCCCTCATTAGAAACATTCTTTTGAGCACGATTTTAAATACGGCAGTGCTGTAATTTTCAACAGTTGATGTGATGTGATTAATTCATTTAAAAAATTCTCGGCTTGCCCTCCAATTGGCTAGTTAATACCAAGGCGCTCCCCTGCCCCCACATACGTTGAAGTCCTCTACGAACTTTGCAACTTACTTGCAAACCTGCTGCAAACGTGAAGATTTCCCTTGTTCTTCAAGGTGGAAGAAGTCACGCACTTGATGCGATTTTTGACGATGCGGTTTATTTAAAAAAAACTCGGTCAGACTTTCTTCACAGAAGAAAACAATATGTTAATTTGGAGGTAAAACGGAAAACACAGAATGGAGCCGATCCGATTGTGAGTGTGTCTCAAAAAATCAATTCAGCAGCCTTCATAATCCAAAAGTATTAAAAGATTCGCAGATTCCTTAATTTTATCTGATAAAAATACAAAATCTTCTACTTTCTTCTTCATAATATGGCATAAATATTATATTTCTTAAAACTGTACCAGTCTTCAAGAAATGATAATGCATGAAAATATTTAAACAACATCTTGTGACCACCAAGCCACAGACATTTCCAGATCATCAGTGATATTTTCCCCCAAAACTTATTTTTTCTCATGCTATGACACAGAAGAAAACCATTTACAAAATACATTCAAATATCTCGCTATTCTAGAACATCACTCTACAGATATAGTTGGTTATTTAAAATTTTTAAAAAATAACATGTATATACATTTTGCAGATTAACAATATTACAATAAAATAAATTGACAGGATTAATAGCAATTCAACAAATGTGGGACCTAACTGAAAAAAGTTAGATAGCTCACAGAATAATTCAACATAAAGTACAGCTAAGTTTTGTTGTTGTAACAACATTTTCATTCACTTCGAGTTTAAAATCGGAGAGCAATTTCAACTGATAAATTTGTGGAATTTATATTCATGACCCCAAGAGACTTCGAGATGTCTATAATCTTTTAGTGACAAAGTCTCTTGTATATTAGTACCCTCAAATGGCGATCGACAGGGCTGAGATTCGATCCTGCACCTCAAGTATAGAATACGAATACTTACGGGAAGTCATGATTGAAACGTTCAAATTCCGCGGTTTTATACCATCAGAGTAAACTTCAACCAGTGATACAAAATCCCCACAAAATAAGTTTGAGAAAATTGGTCTATAAGTTTTCATCAGTCGATTTTTGATTGTACTTTACCGTGCTACTTGCATGATATTATCTACATTTTTTGAACTGGTCTTTAATGCATGTATAATTAACATTTAATTTGCGTTTTGTTTGCGGGAAGATAATGCAGATGGTATACATGTTTTCAAAATGATTCCATACTTTCCCTTTCTTTAACTCAATATTAAGCGCCACAACAGACTGAGGGAGAACACTGTACTAGGGTCAGGTTTATTACTGTTCTATCTGATTACCCATTCATGAAAGTTCACAGGTTTTGTCCGGACGTACGGGAGCTGTGTGGCAGCCACCGCACTCTCGTTTACCGACACGCGCTATGGAGAAAGCACGGCAACCCACTCTGGACTCACCCGGTGTATCGTATACTAGCTTTTGTTCTTTATTTCGTTATCGCACTCGCTAAACAGGGTCTTGTTAGAAAGCCCTGCACTGTATATGTTACTAGGTTCTTTCCCACAGTCCCTATACCAGTACATGGCCCCGTTGCTCCTGCACAACACGAAAAATCCTTTCCAACACAGACAAAACTGCGTTCATGTTTTTGTCCATATACTACAGCCAGGCTTTCCAAGTAACTCTTCGCAACGATCTCTGACGGTCGGAAGTAGTTCGCGGTCTAAAGCATGTGCTGTGACATGCGCAGAAATACTGAATCATTGCCTCCTGATGTACGCATCAATTGTTGGCTTCCATATTGAACAACGCCTGATATAAATTTAAAAACTAAGTAACTTCTGAAAATAATCTCGTGTGATTGTGCTTTCCCATGACGGAAGCAAATAAACAATCCATTAAAAATATAAAACAGATATATTAAAGTGCTAAAGTGACTGGTGATAAATAAATACAAGTGATGAATTACTCCTAACTCTAAGCGAAGTGCTGTGGTAGTTAGCCTTTTGGAAGGGTGATCTGCTCCCCTCCCCCTCCACCTCGGCAGGGGCGGGATTGATGATACTCCCCCACTGCCAAATGAAGATGTTCCTCTTTTACCACCAACGTCAACATATGTAACCTATATGTCCCACCGTAACCCCCAGCCAAAGACCCGCGGTAGTACAATTACCGCCATGAATACTGAAACTTTCGGTATTGCAGCAGAGATCCTCCAGCTTTTAAGGATTGTTACAAACATTAATACCCGGCCCATAACTACTCCTCCGGTTACAACTACAGCAAGCAAACCAATCATTGTAGTGTCATGTAACCTCAAAAGCGTCCTGCTGCTCCAGAATGGACTGAGGTTAGAAGGAAGCAATCGAGTAGGGTAATATCATCCTTCCGCACTAGGGTTAGAAAGCTAACAGCACAGAAAAATGCAAGAAAAGGTGCGCCGCTTAAACTTAGCAACGCATTTCAAGTACTCGCTGGGAGTAACCAGCAGTCGGCTTCAACTGGGAATGAACCCAGTATACAAGCCAGCACTCCCGCTACAAGTGAACCTATTACTGTTGTTACGAAATTACAACATGGGGATCCCGAATCGGTCCGCAGTGAGGTCTCTCAAATGGACAGTGAAACCACCCCATAGTCGTGTATGACAAATACCTTAAAGGTATTTTAAGGGGAGAGTTGAGAGTGATTAATTAAGGTGAATGTTTGAAATATCACGCTGAAACTTTAACCGACTACAAAAAGCTAAAAACGTAGCTCCACACTACACACATCAGCTGCCCCTTAAAAGTAATAAAACTGAAACCGTCGATAATAATGATATTAACATTGAATTAAATGAACTAGGGTTCACCAAGAAAGACGACTCATCTAAGAGTATTATGAAGCTCCCTATTTTTTCATTCATCTTCGCAATTGATGAATTTTCCGAAGCTATATACAGCGTCTGCGTATGTAAAGTGAAAATTGAGGCGTTTAAGAGTGGCAATACCCCTGTTCAATGCTTTAAATGTCAAAGACTGGGCCATTCTACAAATTACTGCTACATGCCCTTACGGTGTGTTAAGTGCGGTTCTTTACATGCACCAAACCAATGTTCTTTAAAACCAGAAGAAAAAGCACATTGTGTTCATTGTGGTAGCGGCCATCCTGCTTCCTGAGAAGGTCGTAGACTTTTCATTAAGCGGCAAGAGGCTAAGACACAGAAATCACCCCCACAAAGGCGAGCGAGTATACAGCCAGCAAGACCTGCTAGTAATAACTTCACCTTCTCTAATGCTGCAGGAGGTGATCCCCCTCCTACCTCTGCTGCTCCCGGAAACAGGACAAATGACCTCTCCGGTATAGGAGAAATTCTATCCCTTCTCCGGGAAATTAACCACTCCAGGTTACTTCCCATTTTAAGAGATACAGCTAACAAGCTAAGGCAGTGTACTGATATATTCAGTAAAATTGAGGTACTAATAAACGACTTTATGAGCTGTCGATTAGGCGACTGTCTAACTATGGACTCACTATATGCGATTATAATTGTGAAGGTGTCGCGGGACAGGAACTCGAACTCGAGGCTTACATTATGTGCTACTTCCTACTCCAGACATGACTGTGGAATGTATCGGTTTGAGAGATGCCTTCTTAAACGCCTGAACCGACACCTTACTATCATCCAACATGAGCAATTTGGGTTCAGATCCAAGCGTTGTGCCCCTCTTGGCTTATGACATTGCCACTGCTATTGACCGGTTCCGGCGGTGTTTATGGACACTGAACATGCATTTCATACAGTGTGGCACCCGCCGTTATTATATAAAATGCGCCTCGGTGCTCATGTCCGCCATACCTGACTCGATGGCAGCCAGCTTTCTGAGCAGAAGATCGTTCTTCGTGAGCTTAGATGGAGAGCGCTCCTCTGTTCGCGGAATAGAAGCGGGAGTACCCCAAGGCAGTACTCTTTCACCGCTGCGGTACAGTCTCGTGGTGAACGATCCTCCTCGATTACCGCACCTGCGTATAGCGCAATATGCTGTACGCTATGGCTAGAGAACACCTGAGCTTTAAATATTTATCTGAATATTTGTGAACTGGTGCAACGTTAACTGTATGAATGTTAACGCGACTAAAATGGTTGCCATGATATTCACTAGAAGAAGACTGGACGTTCCACCGGTACGACCCTGGACAGGAAGTTGCTGTGGCGCGATCACATTGCACACGCTATCGTATGTGCGCTCTGTAACCTCTATAGAGAGACAGGCATTTGCCTGCATTAGGTCTGTCCTGATACGGCTGCGAAGCCGAAAACCTGTGTGAGAGCGCTACAAGTGGTTCAGAACAGGGCCACATCCATAATGACAAACACCCCACATTCACTACACACAACCATACAGATACCGACGATACGCCGCTACATTAATAACACAGCTCTAGGTGTGCTAGATCGTATCCGTACCGGTCGTCATGATCGCGGCATTACATTACTTAGGAGACTTTTTCAAATTTCAAAATTGCCCACCAGGCGAAAAACTCGAGGACCATGGCTGATGTGTGTTAAAGTAGGGGTTTTCCATTCCAATTATGTATTTAATACATAAACGGATACGAACTTATTCCCGATAGAGAATATGTTTAAGGTAAGCAGAGACTTATCTGAGGTGAGTTTCTCGTTCCTTAAAATGTCCCTAGTTTTGATACAAACATGTAAAGGGACCAGGTTTAGGTCCTGGGACATGCAGATCAATAGAAGAGATTAAAGAAAAGCGTGTGGCATCTGAGCTCATCATAACTACCGTTGCTATGGTGATGCACTCGGCGTTTACACTGTCTAATAGAACTGTGGTGTCTCTGCCACTTGTTTGAACAAATCATCTGATAGAGTCATCAAATCGAAAAACCAGCACACAGCCGCTGAGGCAATCACTGAAATCGCTAGTTAAGAATTTATTTCGTTTCCCGAGATAGCTTCAGAGAAACGTGCACCAAAAGAGGTACATAGCACTCACTTCCTATAGGAAAGAATTTCCCAAGCGTGCAGTTCTCACCCTGTCAGATTCCTAAGTCCTGCTCAGTTGTACCCTTCAGCTGGCAACTGCTCTACGAAGGGAAAACTCAAAAGTTTGTGAATGTGCTGTTACACATTTGAAAGATTCTAAACTTAGTAGAAGGCTGCCCAGCGATCTTCAGGACTGCTTAGCCCGAGGGGAAGGTGTGGTGTGGATGAAGTAGGAGGGAGACACTGGAAGGCGTAGTTTGCTCCTTGGTTGCTATCCCAGAACTGGCAACCTTTGCACTGGAAGCGAACAGCGAACTCCAGGCGCTGCCCTATGACTAACGTATGAGCGTAAAGGACAAAACAAAATTTGTCAGAGAAACCATCACATGAGTTGGATATATAGGTAGCCTGTAGGTCGGCAAATGTGGACCAACCATCAAGTGTATAGCGGATATGAACACTCTTGTGGAAGTCCAGGTTCCGGACACGGACTGTGCCCTCTATGCGGAACATCACCGGATCCTTGACGACAGCATTCTCCAAACACACCTGTCGCTCTCTAACGCGCTCCATGAAGTCTGGTTGTCCTCCAGGCTGCTGAAACAAAGGCACCAAGCATTTGTTGGGCTCCACGGTTACTGGCCGAGTGTTCACTGAACCTACGACAGGCATAGCGCAGGATCCCAGGCTCAGATCAGCATCGCGCAAGTCATCGTATGCTGAGCTGGGAATTCGTGGCACTTCGTCAAGGAAAGTGCGCACGTCAGCGAGGTCCAAGCCTAAGACATCGGCGAACCGCACAATCTTTTTACGGCCTGGTGTTCCAGGAGGTGTCTTCCCCGACTTCAGAGACGTACACCGCCTTAAGCGCTGAGGGCCAGAGTCTTCGTCCTCGTCAGTATCGTTTGAACGGCAGCGCGATGATGAGTTTTCTTCGATTTTGAAAAATACCTCATCTGCGGGATCATTTTCAGATTTGTTTCTTTCATCCTCTGGAACATGCTCTGCATGAACGTCTGGTGCCACGAGATTTCCGGTATCACTAGTTTCCTCTACGCTTAATGAGGACAGATCCAATATTTGCGAACTAGCTACTGATTCTGTAACTGCTTCAGTCTCTTTCAAATCATCGCTAACTTCAGATAATTCCTCCTCTACTTCCTCTTCCGAAAAACCTTTCTTCAGTAATTCTTTTATATTAACGGAAGCACTGTCATGTAAACTTTTAGAACACGAACGGTTTTCTGGACTAGAATCTTGTTCATCAGCAGTTTTCTCTGAAGTGGACGCACATGTTGTTATAGACAGTAGATCACAGACTTCTTGGTTTCCATTATATTGAACCGGGCACTGGATGCACAAATTGCTTGGTCGGCAGAAAGTGCTACAGTATGAACCCGATGGTACACCATTTTCAGCTAAAACAGAGTCCGTCAGATTGCAGAGCTCGTCTGGCTTTTCTTGAACTTGACTGGAGGACATTCTCGACTCTACTTCAGGATCTGCTATGCAAGTGTTTGGCTGTTCTGAAGGACTAGAGTTGAGTAACTCGTTCACAAGATTCTCCTTGTTCACAGCGGACTGTACTTCAGGATTTGCTATGCAAGGGTTTGGCTGTTCCGAAGGACTAGAGTTGAGTAACTCGTTCAAAAGATTCGCCTTGTTCACAGCGGACTCTACTTCAGGATTTGCTATGCAAGGGTTTGGCTGTTCCGAAGGACTAGAGTTGAGTAACTCGTTCACAAGATTCTCCTTGTTCACAGCGGACTCTACTTCAGGATTTGCTATGCAAGGGTTTGACTGTTCCGAAGGACTAGAGTTGAGTAACTCGTTCAAAAGATTCGCCTTGTTCACAGCGGACTCTACTTCAGGATTTGCTATGCAAGGGTTTGGCTGTTCCGAAGGACTAGAGTTGAGTAACTCGTTCAAAAGATTCGCCTTGTTCACAGCGGACTCTACTTCAGGATTTGCTATGCAAGGGTTTGGCTGTTCCGAAGGACTAGAGTTGAGTAACTCGTTCAAAAGATTCGCCTTGTTCACAGCGGACTCTACTTCAGGATTTGCTATGCAAGTGTTTGGCTGGTCTGAAGGACTGGAGTTGAGTAACTCGTTCAAAAGATTCGCCTTGTTCACAGCGGACTCTACTTCAGGATCTGCTATGCAAGTGTTTGGCTGGTCTGAAGGACTAGAGTTGAGTAACTCGTTCACAATGTTCTCCTTGTTCACAGCGGACTCTACATCAGGATCTGCTATGCAAGTGTTTGGCTGTTCTGAAGGACTGGAGTTGAGTAACTCGTTCACAATGTTCTCCTTGTTCACAGCGGAACTCAGCGAGTTGTCGTCACTTACACGAACATGGCCGTTACAGTTTCTGTGGGACAGCGTAGCGCTGCTACTTTGTTTACTCTCATGGTCAGGGTTCTCCAGATCAAAATACAGTCCGTCTGAACTTTCACTCCCTGGGGACGGAGAAGATGAGGATAGCACAAACCCAGATTCTGGATCCCGCATGTGATGTCGTTGGTTTACGAGGAGTTCAGCCGGTTCATCGACTGGACTAGCCGGGCTTGTCGGCTCGACATCGAAATCGAAGTATAGGTCGGAGTCTGACGACGAACTGAGGCGTGGTTGGGTGGTGGCGACGGTCTTGGGGGCGAGCCAGCTGTTCTCGTCCGCAACGTTCGAGTCTTCGTTGTCCGAGGGCCGGCCAAGCGTCTGCAAGCGGCTCTGCAGCCGTCGGGCGAACGCCTCGGCGCGTCCTCGGCAACTCGTGGGTAGCAGAGAGCTTAGTCCGCACCCCGGCCGCTCTGTGCTCATGGCGGTGCTGCTGAAACACAAAAAGACACAGAGTATTAATGACTTCGGCAAACACAGCTTAATAATAATTAGGGAAAGGATCTTATAGCTAAATAAATACTCCTACCTAAATACATATTTCTAAATACGTTTTCTATTAATACATCAATTTTGCTTTTCATTTATTAGTAGAACTATATATATAAATTTTTTTAGCAGTGTGCTAGAGCTATCAATTTTCTGGTGTTGAAAAGTTTCTTAGCAGAAAAAACGTAAAATTAAGCAATTTCCTCAATTGTGCCCGAAGCTGAAGGGCTAAAGAGCCTGGAAAGGTTTAAAATTGTGAGTCTTGGATAGTTCTATGAACGTGAAAAAAAGTTGAAAATCTCTTCCGGCCTAATACAGTTCCGGAAAAATACAGCAGCAGAGATTTAAAATTTTGAACATAGGTAGATGGAAGGGGGTCCGAATTCACCTCGAAGCCGGAATTTTAATTTTCGCTTTGGTTGGTGAGTAATGAACGAAAAACCATCGGAAAACGTGCATTGGGATATGACAATCCAACGTGCTGTCACCAAGATTATATGCATCGAGTCACTGTCGCTAGGCAACGTACATAAGGTTGGTAGAGAACACAATTCAAGGAGCCATTTTACGTCCAGGACGTAGGAAGCTATTTTTGGTCTTATATGGTGTGAGGGCATATGACGGTGTTGATGATGATTCGTCCGTCGGATCGGGACGTAAAGTCTTGAGCTATTTGAGAGGTGTGGGCTATGTGCCGGCGCCGGGTTTCATCCTCTTCATTCTTACTATCATATATCATGTCATTCATTTCATCTCATTAACTCGTCTGATTAGATTGACGTCATGAAAGATATCCGGTCGTAAAAACTCGCTACGAAGATTCATCTCACTTATGAACCGCGTAGAGAAAGGGGACAAGTGTTGGACACGTATACATTTAGAGGAAACATGTAGGACACAAGATATACGATAAGAATAAACAAGGAAGAATACATATATCAGCCAAGATGCCATTTAAAGTCCGTGTAATAGAAACCCATTTTCCTTCGGTCCATGATGTCTGTCTGTCTGTCTGTCTGTCTGTCTGTCTGTCTGTCTGTCTGTCTGTCTGTCTGTCTGTCTGTCTGTCTGTCTGTCTGTCTGTCTATGTGCAAATCTACGGCAAACAAAGGTCTGAAATGTTTGTTCTAGGTGGGCGCAGGTTTTCACCTAAGACGCATGGCTGTGTCCAAGAGCAATTCTTGCACCAAGTCATGAAGCTGTCAACGTCATCAATAAGCAACACTCACAAGAATTATTATCCGGTTACCATGTTTTCTTTCAAGAAACTCAATCTCAGTTTTTATTATTTCATTTAGAGAAAACATAGGCTATAATAAAGAAGATTAGATTATAATACACACGCACAGATCTGAAATTTTTAGCATTCGTCGCCACAGCATTTCACCAATTACGCATGGCTATGTCAAAAAGCAATTCTTGCTCCAAGAAGTGAAGCTGTCAACGTCATCAACAAGCAACGTTTACAGAATCACCCGATGTTGTACAAAGTTAAACTGTACGAGGTTTGTTCAAGAGTTGGAAAGGCAAACACACTATACATCTCAGCTCCATTTGGAAGGACACTAATATAGTTCAGCCGGAAGCTCTATAAGAAAAAACAGTTTTTTATTATATAAAACAGTTGAATTAATAAACGCGGGCAAAGCCATGGGTACATGCTAGTCTAGTTATAAAGGCTCAAGTGAAACTCTGTATTAACTCACATTAGCGCTCGTAGTGGTAGAAAAAGGTAAAAAGGAAAACTGCTAATCTAATCGATCGGATAACGATGATTAAGACAAGGATTGTAATTTTAGGAATAATTAAAGATACGCAGACGGAAAAGTACCCAAACACCAACAATGGGTTGTGCTAGATTAACGAACGTTCGTAGGCGTTCTTTTTACATCTGAAAGATGCCGTTGATTCAAATTTCCCGCAAATCGCATTAGCGTGGCGCTAGCAGTGGCCCCAAGCCGTTTCACACCAGGTTTGCTTTAAATACGGGCTGTGAGTGGATCAAGAATGCCTTTACAACGACGAAGCGGCCAGTATCAACAGCTCACTGCCGTTGAACGAGGCCGTATAATAGGGTTACGTGAAGGTGGACTTTGCTTCCGCGCTATTGCAGAACGACTTGGCAGGAATGTCTCCACTGTGCAGCAGTGGTCACGAGAAGGTACGCTCCGGACGTCCCTGTGGCACCAACGAGAGGGAGGACCGTCATATGGCTGTGGTGCAGCGGACTGCGTCTGCAGCAGCAATTGGTACTACAGGGCGCAACGAACTGTTCAAAGTCAGTTACTTGAAGGACATTTCCGAGCCAGACGCCCTGCGGCGTGCATTCTACTTACCCCAAACCACCGCCGTCTGCGACTTCAGTGGTGTCAAGCGAGAGCTCATTGGAGGATGCAGTGGAGGTCCGTTGTGATTTCTGATGAAAGCCGGTTCTGCCTTGGTGCCAGTGGCGGCCATGTGTTGATTAGGAGGAGGCCGGGCGAGCGCCTGTATTCCACCTGTCTGCGGCGTCGACACAGTGGACCTACACCAGAAGTTCTAGTCTGGTGAGCAATTTCCTATTACAGCAGGAGCACTCTCGTGGCTATCCCACGCACCCTGACTGCAAATGTGCACGTTCGTCTGGTGATTCGACCTGTTGTGCTGCCATTTATGAACAGCATTCTCGGGGTGTTTTCCAACAGGATAATGCACGCCCCCACACCACTGTTGTAACCCAACATGCTCTACAGAGTGTCGACATGTTGCCTTGGCCTGCTCGATCCCCAATTTATCCCCAATCGAGCACGTATGGGGCATCATTGAACGACAACTCCAGCGTCATCCACAACCGGCATTAACCGTCCATGTACTGACCGACCAAGTGCAACAGACATGGAACTCCATCCCGCAAGCTGACATCCGGCACCTGCACGATACAATGCAATCAACAGTCAGGCGATTACACTGGTTATTAATGGACCAGCATGGCACATTTGCGATGGCTTTTCTCGCGCGGAGTCTTGTACCTTTAATCAATTAAATATGTTACCTCGACAAATATATTGCCAAACTTTCCGTATTGTACATTCCTTATTTCATGGTGTTTGATTCTTTTTTCCGCCAGTGTATATTTTCTTAGTTTATTATATGTTATATACCTAAAATTCGTAGTTCATATCCCTAGGATGCTTTCAACATTCAGTTGCTTGTTTATTGTTTTGGTGTTACCTAAGAGCCTATCGTGAGTATTAATCCTCGTGAGCTGTCTATACTTAATATAAACATCCGTTGCCATGAATGCAGAGTGTACTGAACAAGCTGGCCGTGCGGTTAGGGTCGCACTGCTATGAACTTGCATTCGCGAGACAGTGGATTGGAACCCCACTGTCGGCCGCCCTGAAGATGGTTTTCCATGGTTTCCCACTTTCACACCAGAAAAATTCTGGGGATGTACCTTAAATTAGGCCAAGGACACTTCCTTTCCACTCCTAACCCTTTCCTATCCCATCGTCGCCATAAGACCTGACTGTGTCGGTGCGAAGTAAAAAAAATGTAAAAAAATTAAAATATAATGCAGTGTTTGTTATTCTGCATACTCAGCTTTCATCTGCGTTTACCTTATCGCACTCCCGATAGAAACCGGGGACTACCCGGGCCCACGAGGATCTTACCGCAGCTGTAGGTTAGGTGACGTAGCCCATAACTTACTAAGGCCCGCATTCATTAACGCAAGTAAAAGCTTTTATTTTAATTGAAAGCTAAGGAAACTGAGGTTACATTTGTATTCACCAATAAAATCATCTCGGATAATGAGTATCAGATTCGGTTTAAAATTTTACCGGAGAAAGGTTGCTCGGTAAAATAGGAATTCTAAGTTGGCAGCTCGTAGATGAGTGGAATATAAAACTGAAAAAAAAATCACAGCGACCAAAATTATGCAATAAAACGTTGTAGGTGGATAAAAGAAACCACTACGTACTTTGACGACTCAGATGACACTGATTTTGAAACTCTTTAAGCTTCAATACTGTTAGTCTTCTCCGTGATAACCACAATAACCTGAAATTCCCAAAAAAGTAATACGACTGAACTCCCGACTTTACCTTACAACGTATATCGAACAAGACTAGGTATAGTTTTTAACTGAAGAACTAGAGAATATGGAGTGAAGTGTGTTGGCAATAATCTCTTATTTTTCTCTACGATGTTACTGTTTTTTTGCCACCAAATTCAGTAACAATGTCCTCTTCTCTTGGAATGTCATATTAGGTTTCTTTCTTCGTTTCTGGTTCATAGCGGACATAATTTACGCTGAATTATTTGCAAACACGGAACCTACTTAAAAGCGTGCTTACATTTCAGTAATGGCGACAGCGCGTAGTCATTTGTTTTCCGCGCGTCATTATAAACAAATTAGGCTTCAAATTCGGAATAAAACGAATCAGTTTTCGTAAAACGAGATAGTACATTCTTCGGTGAATACAGGGGTCAACATTATCTGAGATAATTATATTATCCGAGTTTTGGAAACCTACGATAACAGCAACAACTGTACAACCATCCTCTATTAACACTAATGGTGGTGGTGATTATTGTTTAAGAGAAAGTACAACTCCGTTAGCAATAAGAGGAAAAGAATGGAAGAGATCCCACACTTCAAAAACTGAAGGTATCGGCCAAAGAAAGACAAGGGCCACGAAGGGCACGAAAATGACTCACCACTTCATGCGCCGGGCTGAGTGGCTCAGACGTTTGAGCGGCTGGCTTTCTGACCCCAACTTCGCAGGTTCGATCCTGGCTCAGTCCGATGATATTTGAAAGTGCTCAAATACGCCGGCTTCGTTTCGGTAGATTCACTGGCATGTAAAAGAACTCCTATGAGACAAAATCCGGCACCTCGGCGTCTCCGAAAACCGTCAAAAGTAGTTAGCGGGACATTCATTATTCAAGTTGTGTTCCCAAGTTAAGAGCCCCTGAGGCCCCTTATGGTCGTCTCTTACGACAGGCAGGGGGGGGGTGTAAGGAAGATGAGGATGATAGATGGCACTGGGAGTAACCAGTGCCAATATGATCAAGTGAAGTAATATGAGAAAAGAGAATCCTGGTAGCCCCTTTTACGTTTTCGGACCCAATAGTCAGGTCAGGTCGGTCGGTCGGTCCAGCTTTACGGATTGAATTTATTGCAGGTTTGAGTGATCTAGTTTTTGCGTGTCGTGTTCGGGTGTTCACAATGCCAAAAGGGAAAAAGAAAAATAAGATAAGCTATCGTTTGTAGGAATATGTGAATGATTTCAAAGACATTTTTGTATTTTATTATGCATTATTTCCGTTCTTTTTTACAATGTTCTTCCCATCGCACCGACACAGAAATAAGTCTTACGGCGACGATGGAGTGAAAGTTCCTTATGGGGATCACTGTAAGCACCTAGGTGATGATATAACGAAAGATCTTCGTGCGGGTAATCACATAAATGGGATTGTAAATAAAGGGTACTGATCTCTGCACATGGATATGAGGGTATTTAGGGGTTGTAGTAAGAATGTAAAGGAGAGGGCACATAAGTCCTTGGTAAGACCCCAACTAGAGTATGGTTCCAGTGTATGAAACCCTCACCAAAATTACTTGCTTCGAGAACTGGAAAATGTCCGAAGAAAGCAGCTGGGTTTTATCTAGGCGATTTCCGACAAAAGAGTAGCGTTACGAAAATGTTGCAAAGTTTGGGCTGGGAAGACTTGGGAGAAACGAGACGAGCTGCTCGACTAAGTGATATGTTCCGAGCTGTCATCGGAGAGATGGCGTGAAATGACATTAGTAGACAAGTAAGTTTGAGTGATGTTTTTAAGAGTAGGAAAGATCACAATATGAACATAAAGTTGGAATTCAAGAGGACAAATTGGGGCAAATTTTTCTTTTTATAGGAAGAGGAGTTAGGGATTGGAATAATTTCCCAAGGTAGATGTTCAATAAATTTCTATACTCTGCAACCATTTAAGGAAAGACTAGGTTTAAAGCAGATAGGGAATCTGCCACCTGGGCGACTGCCCTAAATGCAGATCAGTAGTGACAGATTTATGTTTATTGATTGTTTGAATGATTTGCATGGTGTGAAAGTGGGAAACCACGGAAAATCATCTCCAGGCCTGCCGACATGCAACCTGACAGCTACGTGACTCAAACTCGGTCGCTAGATATTTGAGAGTTGTAACACTTGGCAGAGTGACAAGCCTTAACACCTGTGTACTATATTACTAACCTATCCCATGCGGCTATATTTAATCAGGAGGCCTCCCACAGCAAATGAAACGGTCAATTTGTAGGAGACCTTGAACTGTTCACTGACTTCTTCTATTCAGACATTTGTGGCTGAAAAGAACACAGTTCAAAGTTAGAATGCCTCAGTAAAGAAAATGCATTGTTGATCACAGCACGTCAGGATTTGGCGGAGAGTCCACTTAAACAAAATAAAAAACCTGTTTTCCTACTTGGTCGATTTGAACCTAATTTTGAAGTCATGTTTATAGTGTAAATATGTAGCAATGGCCAAGTGTTGGACTCCAGAAGTTCATTGGTTCTTCAATTTTGAATTTTGAATAAGATTTGAATGATAGTTTTGAAAAGCAACTTTTGGTATTCTGATCTCAACTTTTACATTCCAGATATGAATGTTGAAGTAGCAAGAATGATTGCTGATACACACAGGTGGGAACAATGGCAGGAGGGTTCTGGGAATGAGGAAATAAAGGGTACGGTGGGAAAGAATTCGGTGGATGAAGCTTTACGCATAAACCGACTTCGGTAGTGGGGTTATGCGGGGCAATAAAGGAGGACAGGTTTACCAGGAGAATAGTGGAGGGTAAGGAAAGAAGAGGGAGACCAAGATGACGATGGTTAGACTGAGTTTCTAACAATTTAAAAATTAGAGATGTGGAATTAAAAGAGGTCACAGAACTACTTACAAACAGAGGATTACCGGACGAATTGGTCGTGCGATTACGGGCGGGCAGGTGTGAGCTTGCATCCGAGAGATAGTACGTTCGAACCCCGCTCTCGGCAGTCCTGAAAACGGTTTTCCATGGTTTCCTATGTCCACACCAGGGAAATGCTGGGGTTGTACCTTACTAAGGCCACGGCCGCTTCCTTTCCATTCCTAGGCCTTTCCTATCCCATCGCTGCCATATGATCTATCTGTGTCGGTGCGACTTAAAGTAAATAAATAAATAAATAAATAAATGATTGTGAGGGTGGTTAGTAAGTTTACATAGGCATGCAGACTGAACGCTGAAAGCCATAACAGTATATAATGGATACTACTACTACTACTACTAATAATAATAATAATAATAATAATAATAATAATAATAATAATAATAATAGCAGAATCACAGGCAGGCCTTCAGATTTCATTCAAGAAAGGAAGTATATGCAGAATTTTCAGCAAAACTGCAAGAAAGTAAAAAAACTGAAAAGTCATATGGGACAATTTCAAAGGTACCTTTAAAAAATACCTTTGAGAAATAACTCTTCCTTCAGGATTAGACAGTTTGGCCAAAACAGAAAGCCCCTCGGAAATTCAGAGGACATTTACACTGATATGGGGTCACTACAGTAATGTCACCTAATGCTGAATTGAAACATTACAAAACAGATGTTCAACCAGAATGCATTAGAATTCTTAACTTTAGGAGGTCATTCTAAAATTACAGACACTGAGAAACAAGAAGGAATTTTCTTATGAAAAGGTTTGGCCCCGTACAAGAAAATGGAATTTGAATCAAAAGGCGAACTGCAGACATCTGTTGTTAAACAGATAGGTTCATCAATACTGTACAGAGGAGAAGTCTGAAACTTTTGACACATTTTCAGGGTGGATAATAACAGATTCATGACAAGATTTTATTCGTTCTGCTCAGCTCTTGAATGAACTCTCTCTACAGACTAAAGAACTAGCTGTTGAAAATTTTTGTAAAGAGGTAAAAAGAATGTACAGTATAACGAAACTTTCTGTACACAACACAAGTTTCTACGGTGAGAATGTTCAGTATGAGTGTCGAATGTTGAACAGGTCTTGTGAATATTATGTAAATACTGTAACTGTATATAAGCACAGTCTGTAGAATATAACTGTATATTTTAATATTGTATACATATAAGATACTCTCGCAAGTACTAAAGAGAAGAGTTGAAGAACAAGCAGACCATCTCATTCGTGACTGCCAAGCTGGTTCTCGAAAAGGGGAACAAATATTTAACCTGAAGAGCTTTGAGAGGCCTGAACACCGTGGTAATATTTGTTGATTTTAAGGAAGCGTATTATGATTCAGTTCACAGGCAGACTCTATTTAACGTCCTAGAGGAGTTCCGAATTGATAGGAAAACAAGAATGTTAATAAAACAAACCCTGACAGAAACTTTCTTAAATGTCAAATTCTTCGGTGAAGTTTCTGAACCATTTGAAATAAAAAACAGGAGTCAGACAAGGGGACTGCCTATCACCAATTCTCTTAAACACTGTTCTAGAAAAAATCGTGAGAACCTGGGAAAAAGCTTTGGAAGTGAAAGGAATAAGGGGAATAAATTTAGGGACGAAAGGATTGGATAAAGAGGCGAATAGGGCAAGAATTAGAAAACTAAAATTAGCTTAGAGGTTAACCCAGAACAGATACAGCAAGGTAAAACTTAGACACTACAGCACAGTGATTCATAAACTCGAAAAATAAGGAGAGGAGAATCTTAAGGAAAATTTTAGGACCACAGAAAAATGGTGATGGGGAGTAAAGAAATGATCTCTACAAATACACCGAAAAAATCAGTCACTATGCGAAAGCGAAGGCTAAAATTCTATGGGCATCTAGAAAGAATGGATGAGAAACGGCTAACTAAGAAAATATTCAAGTACATCACTGGACTGAGAGCTTCGAAGAAGTGGGTAGAAGAGGTAAAAAGAGATGCAATAGAAAGTGGACTTACAATGGATATGATTCACAACAAAAAGCCGAGTGGACACCATCAAAACATTCCAGGAGAAACCAGCAAAATGTGGACCCAAATTGGTCATATCTGAGAAAGGATGAAGAGGTTCTGGGAAGAAGAAGAAGAAGAAGAAGAAGAAGAAGAAGAAGAAGAAGAGAGCCTTAGGTTCAAAAAGGTCCATAGGCGGCCAAATTCGGAAACAAGAAGAAGATTGTAATTTTAAGTGAGGATGAAGGCACATTTGTGTGGCCTACGTCCTTTCTCCATTCGCCATTCCTGAATTGCATCAACAATTTGTGGAATAATAATAATAATAATAATAATAATAATAATTCAAAGTAATAAATTCCCAAATCAGAAGAATAAATTGCCTGGAGGAAACAAGAGGAGAACTGAATAAACTGAACATTGAGATTTAGGAAGAACAGGAAGGTGAAAGTCATCAAGCGATTGAACAAGTTCCAACACGCTCTATGAATGGGCATAACAAAGAAGAAGAAGCTTGATTGGCAATAAGTTTCGCCTATAACGGTTATCCCACTGGAAGGGTTAAACAATTTCTGAGAATCTCAGAAGACGCGATAAACGCTTTAGTGATGTCGGGTGAGCAGGAAGATTTTAATAGTTTCGAACAAGAAGACGAACTTTCTTTGCACGTTTCGAAGTTACAGAGCCAAGCTCTTTTCAAACTACTGTATTTCCTTTCTCTTACAGTCAATTTGTTTAAATAGTATTGCTGACTGGGTAACGGTCAGCGCACTCTAACTGGATTACGTTCACTTTTAAACATTTGCTCCTGTTGTCGAAGATGAATGTGTCCTCCAGCCAGGCCAGATCGTTGGCTATAGTCGGTGTGGTGTAAGGAGAAAACATACCAAATACAAAGAGTTCGTCAATTTGAGTCGCGCGCCGGAAAGTAACCTCATTTTCTCCGCCAATCCGATTACGCCATCGTTTCTAACATAACATCCCTGATTTTTGTTTTCGGTATAGTTATGCTACATCGTGTATATAAAAGAACTAGCGGCAAAAATCATTCGTTGTACGTACATTATGTTCGGTCATATTGAACTATTTTAACAGCATATTTACCTGCATATTTGCATGCATTTTAGGTCTTCAACAACCGAACCCTAGTAATAATAATAATAGTGATTTACAAGGGGAGTAGATATCTGTTCACTGTTTCTAGCGGAGTTTGTCAAGCAATTTTCAAATTTGAAAACCGCCTTTCTCTATCACGTCAGGTTTTGAAGACGTTGACAAAGGCTAATTTTTCATGGAACAGCGTTCAGCGAAAACTGTTTTCATGGTTCTTCGTTATTTTCCATGCAAAACCGAACATTTCCATTTGTTTCTTTTCTATTGTCAGTGACAGTGGACATTATGTGGTCCGGAGGTTGGATAAATTCACCAGATCTGTTTTGCTACGGGTGAGACTGTGTAACAAACAAATCAAACACGTGCCATGTGATGCATTTGCATAAATCTTAGCTAAAGCCATGTTCATTAGCACTCCACTTCTGTCTGTGAGCTGTTTTTCTTGATACAATGCTAAACATCTCAAGAACAGCGGGTCATAGAGACAAATGGTTTGCATAGTTTGATTCAACATGTACTAACATGTTCGATGCCAAGACATCCACGGATAGTATTTTTTTGTTGAGCAGTGTAACACTTTAATAAGGTAATATTGGTTCTGCGTCTGACTGACTACTTTCTTACGTTTTCCGGAGACGCCGACGTGCTGGAGTTTAGTCCCGTAGGAGTTCTTGTACATGCATAAGACTGATGTACTGTATTTGAGGGTGAAAGGTGCACACCAGTAGCACAGACTGTACTCCGAGAGACAAGGTACCATTTACACTCGAGTTAAACGGGAACAGCCAAGGTTGCAAGAAATTCTTCTTCCTTTCCCGACATCGTGCTTGTGCAAGCTTCTTACCTCCTGCGGGTGAAAATATGTCTCAAAGATTACATGATTAACAGTATCGCTGACATAAAAATGTTAATATCGTTACCATACAGTGATGCAATACCGCGAAGAGATACGTGTTTTATGTTATTGATGTATATTAAAAAGAGAATAGGTCCTAAAATACATCCTTGAGGCACCTCACAACTTATTGGCAGGTTATTGCTTTCAGTTCCATTTACTGAACAGTAATGGGTGCGCTCATACAGACAGCTTTGAAACCAATGCAATACGACCCCTCTTATCCCTATACACTCATGTTTATTTAATAGGATTGGATTATCTACTGTATCAATTAATTTAAAATATAGCTAAAATGGCTAAATTACCGACTAAAATAGCTTTAAAAGGGCTTGATGAACTCGCCGAGCTCCGACAATCACTAGCGAGTAGATCATAATGTTCTGCCTCACGTACGACTAACGAGCTTGTAGTGTGCAGGTCTATTATTTATCCCGTTGTGCATTTGATCTTAAATTAAAGAACTTTAATTTTATTTCACACTTACAGTGTTTGCAATATGATTTAGTTTTATCATTGGAAACAGGTTCAAGTCACCTTTAATGTTCCGCCAAAGATTCCCACTCTTGTCTATAATGTTGTTTATACTTAAGAGGCATTTTAAATATTTATTAAAAACTACATTACTAACTACCACTTTAAGTCGTATATTTCACTAATTTAGCGACTGCGCCGGTTTAAACGCTGTCTCAGTCTGAATGTGAGACTCTCAGCTAACCAGGAAGCTAACCTGTGGAAGTCAAGAATTTACCGAGTGAGGGACTGGTTGATAGCCTGTAATGATGCAATGTAGTCGTGAAACCAGAGCGTAATGGGTGATGTAATTGTCACGAGAAGTCGCGGCAGCTTGTAGGTACGGCACACTACACTAAGCTACAAACAACAGTGCGAGCCGTGTTCATTATGCAATACTTACGGTAAATGTGTAACTAAAGCGCAATTGCACTTCACAGCAGCACCTTAGTTCATAAGAATCACCGCGGACGGAACCGATGTTGAGACTTGAGATTGGCACATAGCAGCAGCGCACCCCTCACCCCGCCTGCACGCGACTTACCTCGTCAGACGACCATAGTAAATAACTAATAACCGTTTCACCATTTCGTCAAAGCTCGCCTATAAGTTGAACATGCAGTACGACTCGTGTGTCAAGGGTGTAGTTCTGATACACCCTTAAGCGCAAATTAGAGATGCGTAGTTCCTGACCGAACTGCTCCTAAAGAACTGCTCCATTGAATAAGTAACTCTTCAAGGAAGGACTAGCTACGGAGTTTTAGTTCTTTAAGTCCCAACCGACCAATGAGACGCTTGCTTGAGAATGAGCAGGACGATGGAACTAAGAGCAGGAGCAAGACTAACCAGAACAGAACAGCTCTGTCAGTGATTAGTGAAATGTAAATTTACTTCTGTAGATTAATTGTATTATGTGATACCAGTTGCGAAACCATAAAACTTGGCGTATATTTATCTAAGTGTGGATATAATATTTTACATTTTCGTGTCGGCAGACTAGCTATGGAGCTGTAGTTCTTTCAGTCCCAAGCGACCAATGAGAGGCTTCTATGCGATTTGAGCGGGACGTAATGGGACTAGGAGTAGGAGTTGGACTAGCAGTAACCAGAAGGTTGCGCGGGACTCTTCTACAGGTGTGCGCGGCGAGAAGTTTCTAGTGAAATGTAAATTTACTTGTGCAGATTTATTGCAATACGAAACACCAGTAGGGAAACCATAAAACTTTGTCTAAATTTAAAGTATCGACACATTCTTTTTACATTTTTGTGTTAGTGATGTAAAGTACTCTAAGCTAAAATAGGTCTAATTCAAACGCACGTTATGCGATGTTTACAGGGTTTAAAATCATAGCCCAAATATCTTAATTAAAATATTAATAATGTGGATTTACCGAACGTTATTGCTATGCCCTTTAAAACAATCATGATGGTTAATTTTTAAAGGTACATTCGGCTGCTGTGGTGTGAAGCGCGAGCAGGTATAACATATTCACGTGCGGGTCACAAGCCATTGTCGGCAGTTCAGCCAGCGCCTCCTAGAGAACAAGGCCTGGCAACACGAATGAGAGTACCTGATGACGTGTGTCCAACTGGGCCCATGCCAGTAACTCAGCTTGTTGCCATTTGGTGTATTTGGACGCGTTTCCCTGTTGTGTGTGTTTTTTCACCGATTATATTAATCTTAATCGAGTCTTTTGTGTTAACACTCACTTAATATTGATATTAGTGTAAGTTCTGTGAAAGGTATTAGTACTTATAAATTGTTAAATATTAAATGTTAAATGTTTAATGTTAAATGTTAAATATTAATAAAACGTGAGGTTAGAACTGAGTTTATTTTTAATGGTGTTTTGCTGTGAATTGCGATCACTGTTTTTCAAATTATGAATAACGATGCCTCAGAAATGCAGTGTTCCAAATTGTAAGGGCAACTATCGCACTGGCCCTAAAGTGAGTGTTTTGTTTTCAACTGACGACTCGGAGAGGGCTCAGTGGTTAACAGCTATTCGCCGAGATGATTTCGTTCCTTCCAAAAATGCAAAGGTAAGTCTTAGTATTAGTATATTATATCTGATTTCAATCAGTCAATGACTTAAGTTGTGGAATGGTCCTTGAAATGGAGCCCTGTGTTGTAGGTGTGCGAGCTCCATTTCAAAACTCATGAGATTGAACGGACGACCAGCATGTATGATGAGAGAAATGGGAAATTATTGACTGCACCTTTATCTCATCCAAGGCTTGTGAAAGGTTTGTGGATAGGTCTCTTATATCTTTGCTATTTATAGATGAAACTAGATTTTTTGGGGGTGATTTAAATCTTACTGATTTAAGCATTTGCTGTATTTAATTTACCAGTTATTACATCTAGTTTGGAATGTGCTGAGTTTTCACCTTACTTTATAGGACTACTGTTGTGGGTATAGTGATATTCTGGGAAAACTTATAGGGCCTAAATTATGAAGGCATGTAAGGTATTGGCTTTCAAGTATTCCTTCTGTGCTGGACCCTTAACTGCAAGTGAGGCAGTTCTATTTATTATATCGCATGAGGGAATATACCTCTTAGTGTGGGTTAATATTTTTAGTTTAGGCTAGACAGCAATGTTATTGTGTTTATTGCAATTATGTTAGGTTCTGTATAATTATTATAAGTTCAATGATTTTTCTCTGTCTCCTTGTGTGCTATTCATTTTATATTAAAATCAGCCAGATATATCTAAGACATGACATGGTCATGTGAAGTAAGTGGTGCCATGAATTAATAGACGAAAGCATTGTTATCTAGGTGAATACATTCTAATTTTGTCTAAACGTTTTAGGAGCTGTTCCTTCCAAACTGCCCAGAGTACTTGACTGATACCACATCTGCCCACCGAGAAGCTCTAGATGATAGGCGTTGCCGAGTTGACAATAAAAGTTTGACCAAGTCTCTTGCTCAAAGTTTAGAGACCTATAAAGCTCATGTCAGTACTGTTTCTTTCAAGAACTTCCAGGAATTTAAAGAAAAAATAAGTTCAATATCTGTAAAACAAGACTGGAACTGCATTGAAAAGGAACAGTGTGCTTCATTTTAATCAAGGAAGAGCCTATCGCACACCGACAGTAGTGAATACAGTATTTTCTAAACTAGAAACACTTGCATTTCTATTGGTGTGTTGTTGTGTGTCTCACGGTAGGCAATTTAGGTCCCACAAGATTTTTCACTTATTGTGTTAATATGAAGTATTATTAAATGCATATTACAACACAAAATTGATTATAACTTCGTCTCATATACTCCATAGGGTACTTTTACTACTTATGATAAAAAAGTAATACTGTTTACTAAATCTCAAGGTAATGGTTTGTTGCCTTTGTTAATTTAAGAATAGCAATATTTTTGTTTGAATTGGTAACAAGTGTTTGAGTACCTGTGGCAACACAAGTGCTCCATCACTCAAAACTGTGCAAATTGTGCTACTTGTTTTGCAACAATTATCTATTTTTAGCTAGTTGCTTTACGTCGCACCGACACAGATAGGTCTTATGGCGACGATGGGACAAGGAAGAGTTAGGAGTAGGAAGGAAGCGGCCGTGGCCTTAATTAAGGCACAGCCTCAGCATTTGCCTGGTGTGAAAATGGGAAACCACGGAAAACCATTTTCAGGGCTGCCGATAGTGGGGTTCGAACCTACTATCTCCCGAATAGTGGATACTCGCCGCACTTAAGCGACTGCAGCTATCGAGCTCGGTGCAACAATTATCATCCAATACAAGAATTGCTAATGCTGGGGTGGGTTTGTAGGTTCCAGAAACTCCTACCAGGTATGCGTATGGTATTACTGAACTTGTGGTATGCTTGTGGAATACTCTAGGAGGCGTTGTCCCAGCCGTCTGGGACTCTTGTCTTGCGAGCGAAGTTACTGAGAGGGAACAGTAGGAACTAAAAGAACTGCTCACAAAGAACTATTCATTTCAGGGACTGAGCAGTTCTGGCACTAGTCCTTCCGGTGAACTGCTCTTACACATCTCTAGAGCAAATTGCAGGCTGCAGCCAGTCAATGTGATCTGCAGTTTCTTGAGTGTGGAGGTGTTCAAAGTTGTTTTATAATATCTTGCTGTTTAGGCAAAAGAAAGTGGCAGCGAATGTAATTATATTTTTAACGTCGGTTTTTTTCACACAACACTGGGGCATTTTCTACAGAAAAAAAAACAGTGTACGGTTTGCAGAGCTTGAAGGAACTGTCTGCAGCGGTACCGAAAAGAATAAGAATCCGACCCAAATTACGAGGGACGGCTTACTAGTGTGACTGGCGACTCAACACCAACACAACAGAAGATCCACGGCGAGTTACCGAGGGAACACTGTTCGTTTCTAACATAACATTTTAAGTGAGATGTGCAATAATTAATTTATTCCCTGATTCCCAAGCAGCCAATAATTGTTACAGACGGCATCGAAAAACTGCACAGAAATGATTAGGAAGTTGCTTGGTTCTCAGTTAAATAGGAAATTCTTAGCTTCTAAAATAAAAAGCACACAGCCAGAAAATGAAAACGTACTGGTTGAAGAAAAAAGCAGAAAATAAAAAATAGTACGAAAATTTAAAATATTACAAATTATTACGTATAATCTTAAAGAGTCCGCCTTTGTGCTATAGTGGTTAGTGTGATTACCTGCCACCCTCGGACGCCCGGGTTCGGTTCCCGGCTCTGCCACGAAATTTGAATAGCAGTACGAGGGCTGGAGCGGGGTCCACTCACCCTCGGTTGGTCAATTGAGTAGAGGGGGTTCGATTCCTACATCAGCCATCCTCCAAGTGGTTTTCCCTGGTTTCCCATTTCTCATCCAGGCAATGCCGGGATGGTATCTAACTTGAGGCTACGCCCGCTTCCTTCCCTCTTCCTTGTATATACCTTCCTATCTTCCCATCCCCCGCAAGGTCGCTATTCAGCATAGCAAGTGCAGCCGCCTGGGCAAGGTACTAGTCCTACTTCCCAGTTGTATCCTCTGACCGAACGTTTCACGCTCCAGGACACTGCCTTTGATGTGGTGGAGGTGGGATCCCGCGCTGAGTCCGAGGAAAAAAAAACCCTGGAGGGTAAACAGATGAAGAAAGAAAGAAAGAAAGAAAGAAAGAAAGAAAGAAAGAAAGGCAAATTTTTAGGTATAATCTTAAAGAACAAAACAGAATCAGATTATAGTTTTAAACTGAAAAGTATATAGTGACTTCTGGCAACTTTTCAGGATACGTCTAGAAACTTCGTCTCATATACTCGTTCTAAGAATGAACCAGGATTCGAACGTCAGCCTTCCGGGCGGGGAGCAAGTAGCAAGGCTCTACTGATAATTGCATGTTTGTGTACGTCAGTGGCCTGGCATGGCGCACACAAGCACAGAGTATCTATATACGTATATTTATAAACGCCGGATTTTTCTCTCTGTCCAGGCGATCACGCTGGCTGTGGATGGAGATCACGTGATCCAAGAAGTCATGTCAAACAAGACACCAAATTATAACTGCGCGGGTAAGTGGGGCCTCTTGCAGAAAATGTGTAAAGCCTGTCAGTAACACACATACCCTTTACTAAAATACAATCAGCCTTTAGGACTGTCGGCCAGGTGGTGGATATCCTAACAGTTCTTACACATCTCTTTTGATAAGTTACTCCAGTTTCCAGCCGGTAATTCCTCTTCCCAACGTGTCCTTTTGAATTCCAACTTCATCTTCATTTCATGACTTTTCCCATGTTTATCGTGATTGACTGACCACAATCTGCCCTAAACAAGTAAAGTGTCCTTTCAAACTGTCTTGCTTTCTTTCTTAATCTGTTTACCTTCCAGGGTCGGCTTCAGCGAGGGGCTCACCTGTACCGCCTCAAGGGCCGTGTCCAGGAGTGTAAGACTTTGGTTCGGGGATACAACTGAGAAGGAGGCCTCACCTGATATGATGAACAGGGGCCTTGCGGAAGGATGGGATGACTGGAAGGGATCGACAAGGAAGAGGGAAGGATAGACCCGGTTTCATCAACGTAGGTTACCCCCTGTGGGTGGGGGTGGTAGAATAACACCCACGGTATCCCCTGCCTGTCGTAAGAGGAGACTAGAAGGGGCCCCAGGGGCTCTGAACTTTGGAGCGTGGGCTGGCCACCTTAGGTGATTCGTGGCATTGCTTCGACTTACTTGTGACACGCTCCTCACTTTCATCTATCCTATCCGACCTCCCTTCGTCAACTCTTGTTCTTTTCCGACCCCGACGATATTACGTATGGAGGCCTAGGGAGTCTTTCATTTTCACGCCCTTCGTGGCCCTTGTCTTCCTTTGGCCGATACCTTCATTTTTCGGAGTGTCAGATCCGTTCTATTTTCCCCTCTGATTAGTGTTATATAAAGGACTAGCAAGATACCCGTGCTTCGCTACGGTATTGTACTGACATTTATAATTGAATGCTTATTGTTTTAGATATATAATCCGCCGAAATTCGCGATCTGACTCGTTTTCTATTATTTTACGGCACGTTTCGTCCCATATTTCAATCTTCCTTTCCAGCAATCGATTTCGTACTTCCCGGGCTAGGCTCAGGTATTCCTCCCGGTCAGTTGGGTCCGTAAATCTTTGCCATCTTTTGCTATAATCATTTTTAATATGGATAAAATCCTTCAGGAGATCCAGCGTGGTGTCATATTGGGTGCCTTGGCGGCACTGAACCCGCGCCCGGACTGCATTCTTAGTCATTACCCGTCCAGGAGCCGTTTCCAGCGCGGTCCGCACATTTGACGACGGTCCGGAACATTATTATTATTATTATTATTATTATTATTATTATTATTATTATTATTATTATTATGTGTTTCTGGAATGGCTGATGACAGGGAAAACCGGAGTATCCGGAGAAAAACCTGTCCCGCCTCCGTTTTGTCCAGCACGAATGTCACATATAGTGACCGGGATTTGAACCACGGAACCCAGCTGTGAGAGGCTGGCGTGCTGCCGCCTAGGCAACGGAGGATCCTTATAAGTACATTAATAACAGTAAAATCAATTGGTCTCACCTCCTTCTACACACCACCGCCGTTAAGTTTATTTACCGGCACCCCCCCCCCAAAAAAAAATTAAAAGAAGGCTTGTTTCTTTATGTTTAAGGGAAATTCCAAACACCAATGTTCACGTCTATTACCTTCCGTTTTGAGATATAAGTATCCCCATAAAAATAATTTACTTTTTTCACTTCATTTAGCACTACTCCCCCCCCCCCCCGCCCCAAGTGAATTTTCCCGCAAAAAATACTTGTTTCTTTAATAGTACAGGATCTTCTAAATACCAATTATCATGACTCTAACTTCTTCAGTTTCTGATTTATGTGTTCTCATGAAAGGAATTCAACTCCTTTACACTCCCGCCCTCCAAGATTCCCCCCCCCCCCCCACAACGCGTTTTTCTTTGTTTTTAAAGGAGATCCAAATACGAATTTTCACGTCTGTAACAACTTTCGTTTTTATTAGATGTATGTATTCTCATACAATTAAGTCAATTAATTTTTCAATTATTTAACCCCCCCCCCCTTCATTGGATTTTCCGAGAATACGTGTTTCTTTACTTTTAAAGCAGATTGCAAATATCAAATTTCACGTCTGTAACATCTTTATTTTTGAGATATCAGTAGCCTAATTAAAATAATTCAACACCGTTTTCAGTCACTTTTACCACCCCCCCTTCCACCCAAGTGGTATTTCCGAAAACTAAAAATACACGTTTCTTTATGTTGAATAGAGATAAAAAATACCATTTTTCACTTCTGTAACATGTTAAATTTTTTTAGATATACTGTAAAAATTCTCATTTTAAAATTTCACCCCTTTTGAGTTCCCCTTAAGTGGAGTTTCCAAAAACAAATCACCTATGTTTCTTTACATTTACAGGAGATTCCAAAAACCCACTTTTTACGTCTGTAACATTTTACGTTTCCAAGATATTCTGTAGATATAGTCTTTCAAAAAATTCACCCCAATTTGTCACCCCTGTTTAACCGCCATTAATTGGATTTTCCAAAAACTAAAAAAATATGTGTTTCTTTATTTTTAAAGGAGATCCCATATACAAATTTTCAGTTCTGTAATATCTTTCGTTTCTGAGATATATGTATCCTCATTAAAGGCATTCAATCCATTTTCACCCTTTTACAACCCTCCCATAGGGATTTACAGGTAACAAAAAAATACATGTTCCTTTATTTTTAGAGGAGATTCTAACTACCAATTTTTACATCTGTAAATTTTTAAAGTTTTAAGATTTAGACACACTGATTTCAAACATTCACCCCCCTCCTTTTCACCCCCCTCCTTTTCACCCCCCAATATTTGTATTTTCCAAAAACGAAAAAATACGTGTTTCTTTACTTTTAAAGTAGATCCCAAATACCAATTTTCAGGTCTGTAATATCTTCAGGTTTTGAAATATAAGTAGCCTCATTAAAGGCATTCAACCCATTATTCACCCTTTTACACCCTTCCTCTTGGGATTTTCCGAAAACAAAGGAATACGTGTATCTTTATTTTTAAAGGAGATTCTAAATACCAATTTTTACATCTATAAACTTTAAAAGTTTTTAGATACAGATACACTCATTTTAAAATATCACCCCTTTTCACCCCCCATTAATTGGATTTTCCAAAAACAAAAAATACGTGTTTCTTTATTTTTAAAGGAGATCCCAAACACCAATTTTCAGGTCTGTAATGTCTTCAGGTTCTGAAATATAAGTAGACTCATGAAAGGCATTCGACCCCTTTTCAACCTTTTACACTCTTCCTATTAGGATTTTCCGAAAACAAAAAAATACGTGTTCCTTTATTTTTAAAGGAGATTCTAAATACCAGTTTTTACATCTATAACCTTTAAAAGTTTTGAGATATAGATACACACATTTTAAAATCTTACCCCCTTTTCACTCCCCTTAATTGGATGTTCCAGAAACAAAAAATTAGGTGTTTCTTTATTTTTAAAGGAGATCCCAAACACCAATTTTCAGGTCTGTAATATCTTCAGTTTCTGAGATATAAGTACCGGTATCGTGATTAAAGGCATTCAACCCCTTTTTCACCCTTTTCACCCCTCCTATTGCGATTTTCTGAAAATAAAAAATACGTATTTCCTTATTTTTAAAGAAGATTCTATATACCAATTTTTACATTTGTAAACTTTTAAAGTTTTGAGATATAGATTCACTCATTTTAAAATTTCACCCCCCTTTTCACCCCCTTAGCGACGGAATATCCAAAAATCCTCTCTTAGCGAGCACCTACATCTTAATATGAATGTATCCCCAAAATTTCATTTCATTATGTCTAGTAGTTTTGGCTCGGCGATGATGAATCAGTCAGTCAGTCAGTCAGGACAAGCTATTTTATATATATAGATGATTGCCTAGTTGTACTTCCTCTTAAAACAATAATCACCACAACCACCTCAATGTGGGTTAAATATACTCTGAACCTGGGTTTGTTAACTTAGGGTTAATATTTGAACTCATTCTTACGAGTTACGCGTTTTACCAAGCTGTTTCGGCCGAGGGTTAACCAACACCGTAAACAGCTGCCGTACCAATCAAGGAGGCAGTGACTAAAACTCATACATTAATGAACACATTTCTTACGTGGTTCTTTTGTTTATTTCTTGCGCGGTATTTCGTTTCCTTCCTCAGTTCCGCGGTAGAGATTATTCTTTCGTGATCGCGATAGAACTGACTGCAGTGATCGATAAACGGAAGAAGTTCAGAAAAGAAATAGGGGCACGAACTTTCTGCTTTAAAAAAAACATGACTTACTGAATAAGCTACCCTACCAAAGCATATAAATGAAAGAAAGATGACGGTGTAAAATTAAAAGAAAAGGAGGACATATGGGAAAAAGTAACGTTAGAGGTCATCTTGCAACTACAGTATATAACAAATTTTTTGGTTAGAATCAGTGATTACTTGACAATTGACAGAAAAATAACGCTTGTTGTCTCCGACCATTAAATGAAACGACCCTGTGGTATTAAACCTTAATGCAAACAATAGTGTAGGAGAGAAAGAGGCCTGTTTCGATCAGTTGTGTATTCTAACCTCTCGCCAATTTCATCGACGACTTTACTGACGACGGTTTTTGACAGTCTATACCTCATCAGAAATTGTTCCTCAGACAGATTTTGAAAGTCGTTCCTTCTTATTGTGGGCCTATTTCTGTTAGGAACACCATTTAACAAATCTAAATAAAGCAGCTCTGCATCAAACGCATGATACGGCGGCCATTTTGTTTTTAACCTTGAGTTAACAGTTTAACCCAGGTGAAAGGAGAGATTAACTTAACTCCTGCCTTAACCTAGAGTTAAAATTAACCCTCCTTGATGAAACAGAATGAATAGTCAAATTCAGAGTTAAACTGTATAACTCGGGGTTAAGGTTTAACCTACGTTGATGAAACCGGCCCATAAGAACTTAATAATGCCTTTTGCTCACGTTTTAAGTGGCTATGCCTTAAAAACAACGTGGTGAGGTGAAGGGGAACTTGGGGACTCACAAACTAGTTGTAGAGTCTAGTCAGTCACGTGACGAGTAAGGAACACAACATCACGACTGTCCTCTCCTGCTTACACGGACAAGCCTGGAACTAAGAGCCCCGTTGTCACCTGGGAACCTATCTCTGATAACGCAACTCCTATATTATTTACAAGACGCGATTTTCTTTCAGTATTCTACACAATATTCGAGCTGCGGAACATTACCTACTTTCGCTATTATTACTGTTGGAGGTGTTTGACCTGGAAATCAAGTCGTACACATTATTGGACTGCTCAATGATTTCCCAGAGGAACAATTTCCAAATGGACTCGAGTACATTTTTCTAGTGTTACAACAATTCAGGTTCTTTTCCCTGTGGCACGTCGAGTATTTTATTTCTTCTGAAACTCATCTCCAACTTCCCAAAAATAACACCATCAGACTTCGGAGTCTTGTTATTGACGTAACTTCATCAAAAGTCCCGAGAATTCTTCTGATTACACTGAACTAGTTACAATATTTTATTTTCGCTACATTATTTGCACACTTCCACCATTCTCTTCCTGAGGACTAAAGTCTGTGCATGTTTTTGAGTGTAATGGGCACATTTATGTTGTTGTTATTTAGGCCATCAGTCCACAGAATTGTTTGATGCAGCCCTCCAAGCCACCCTATACTGTGCTAACCTTTTCATTTGTACGTAACTAATACATCCTATATCCACTCGTCATATTCATACCTTGGTCTATCCGTACCGTCCTTACCGCCTTCACTTCCCTCTAAAACCATCTGAAGAAGTGCTGGGTGTCTTAAAATGTGTCCTATCATTCTACATCTTCTTCTCGTCAAATTTAGCTAAATCGATCCTCTCTCACCAATTCGATTCAGTATCTCTTCATTCGCGGTTCGATCTATCCATTTCACCTTGAGCATTCATCTGTAACACCACATTTCAAAATCTTCTATTCTCTTTCTTTCCGAGCTAGTTATCGTCCACGTTTCACTTCCATACAATGTCACGTTCCAGAGGAAAGTGTTCAGAAAACATCGTTCTAATTCCTGTATCAATGTTCGAAATGAGCAAATTTTATTCTTTGCTTGTGCTAGTCTGCATTTTATGTTCTCCTTACTTCTGCCATCGTTAGTTGTTTTACTACCCAAGAAACAATATTCATCTGCTTCTTTTAAGACTTCATTTCCTAATCTAATATTTCCTGCATCTCCTGACTTCGTTCGACTGCACTCCATTACTTTTGTTGTGGACTTATTTATTTTCACCTTGAACTCCTTCCCAAGACTGTGTCCATACCATTCAGCAATTTCTCCAGATCATCTGAAGACTCAGACAGAATAACAATATCATTGGCAAATCCCAGTGTTTTGATTTCCTCTCAGATTGTGATTCCCTTTCCAAATTCCTCTTCGATTTCCTCCACAGCCTGTTCTATACAAACACTGTAAAGAAGAGGGAACAAACTGCAGCCTTGCCTCACTCTTTTCTTAAAAATAATAATAGTAGCTTGTCCGACTCTTTGACAATGTTAAGCGTCGAGGAGCTGGATCAGAGGGTTCCGAGTTCGATTCCTGTGTCCCGGGAGCTTGGTGTTTTTGTTCTTCTCAATACTCCCCTCTCCATACTCTCGCAAGTCATTACACTACCATCCACCCCCGGAAAACATGCAAGAACGATTACACCCTCCATATAGGATTGGCGTCAGGAAGGGCATCCGACCGTAAAAGAGGGCCAAATCCACATGTGTACCAGCGACACTACCAAGGTGAGGGAAATCGGTAGAGGAAGACAAAGAAGTAGAAGAAGAAGAAGATCCTGGGGCTATCGGCCCAGCGTAAAAGTGAGCGCATTTATTTTCCTACTAATAACTTGATTGCAGCCAATGGCCTGACAGAATAATAATAAAATAGTTATTTTTTCGTTACATACAAAACTACAACACTTAGGTCTGTTAAACACAACTGATTCATTGTTTTACTTTACTACATTCAATAAGTGACTTGATTAGTTTTTTCACATTTGTCAAAATCATATTTTTCGGAACTTTTCATGCACAAGCCACACAAGCACTTTTCGTTTGGTTGAGGAAAGGAGGTATCGATGCAGAATCTATGGTGAAAACCATGTACTGCAAGACGTGTTATGGCATTCCTCAGGTCTTGATTGGGTCTTGTCCAGCTTCTGTCCAACATGGCATCTTCGGAGATCTCACTCCTCTTCTCTTCTCTTCTCTTCTCTTCTCTTCTCTTCTCTTCTCTTCTCTTCTCTTCTCTTCTCTTCTCTTCTCTTCTCTTCTCTTCGCCTCTTGTGTTCTGGCACATGAAGACTACAAGGCAGTAATATACTACACCTAATATATTCAATAAGGAAGGCCTCTTTCGCCAGTTCATAGACCACATGACTACGCGTTGCTTTTGAGACACCAGGTGTTGTTCTTAAAAATCTGGCCTTAACTGTCTTCAGAGCTGCAAGTTCTGACACTTTAAGACGGTCCCAAAGCAGTTCTATGCCGTACGTGGTTGTTGGCATTATTTTCACTCGGAATAACCACAGCAGTTGTTAACGATAGCCTGATGTGTTCCTTTATTTCACAGATTGCTCTCATCGATGAACGACAGTCCCATGGTCTGTAAGAAAATACCCAGATGTCTAAAACTTTTCACCTTCTGTAGGTCCTCTCCTTCTTCCGCCCTTCCTCTTCTTCTGAATATCATCATAACCGTCTTCTTATTTACCATAGAATCACTAGTAGACGCGTGTTGCTCCGCAGTATTCGTCATATTGTTTTGCCTGCCCCTTTCAATGGTTTTATGAACATTTAATGAGAAGCGGTTTATGGTATGCCACACTCCGAAGTCAGGATTAATCTATTCTGACGTCATCATGCCGTCTGTTCGGTTAAAGTCTGTCCATATATTCGCTTCCCAGTTCTTGATGTAAAGCTTGGTGTTGTATCGTAGAACGCAATTGTATTTTTAATTGCAATTCTTCTGTATAGAACGCTTGTCTTGTGATCTCATTCATCAGTCTCGAAGGAGCGTGTTTTCTTGCCAGGCAGAGAACTTCATGCCTTCATTTCTTGAAGTGTGGGAGTACTTGATGTAAGCCATTAAGAACGCTCGGTCATCTGTTAAATATACTGTATTTGGAAGGTGGGAAAGGTTAGTCGCTTAGCAACCTGATAAGTGCAGAATGCATGGCGGGTTAGAGTAAGCGTTCGCCTGCAATTATTGGGGTGATCACTTAATGATGTGATTTTATGATTACTCCAAGTTGGCTGAACTTAGAGACCTACAGTGTCTCATGATTCACCGGCAGGTAATTCCGGAGAGAATAAAAGGAAAGTAAAGCAAATCGGTCCACTAGAACGGACGGACGGATGGATTTGCCAAAGCTGTGTTTAGTTAAACTCTTTATATAGATTTCCTGTTGCCCATATTTGCAGTCTATCCGTTACCTTTTGAAGACCATCTCTGTTCTTGGAACCGATAACCAGGTCATCCGCATATACACTGACTGACAGAGCAAATGCAACACCAAGAAGGAGTGGTTTGAAAGGGATGAAAGTTGGGGAAAAAAACAGAGACGGCACGGACGAATAATTGATGTTTATTTCAAACCGATAGGCAGGTTACACAATGCGCACGGCATCGACTCAGTAGGATGTAGGACCACCGCGAGCGGCGATGCACGCAGAAACACGTCGAGGTACAGAGTCAATAAGAGTGCGGATGGTGTCCTGAGGGATGGTTCTCCATTCTCTGTCAACCATTTGCCACAGTTGGTCGTCCGTACGAGGCTGGGGCAGAGTTTGCAAACGGCGTCCAATGAGATCCCACACGTGTTCGATTGGTGAGAGATCCGGAGAGTACGCTGGCCACGGAAGCATCTGTACACCTCGTAGAGCCTGTTGGGAGATGCGAGCAGTATGTGGGCGGGCATTATCCTGCTGAAACAGAGCACTGGGCAGCCCCTGAAGGTACGGGAGTGCCACCGGCCGCAGCACATGCTGCACGTAGCGGTGGGCATTTAACGTGCCTTGAATACGCACTAGAGGTGACGTGGAATCATACGCAATAGCACCCCAAACCATGATGCCGCGTTGTCTAGCGGTAGGGCGCTCCACAGTTACTGCCGGATTTGACCTTTCTCCACGCCGACGCCACACTCGTCTGCGGTGACTATCACTGACAGAACAGAAGCGTGACTCATCGGAGAACACGACGTTCCGCCATTCCCTCATCCAAGTCGCTCTAGCCCGGCACCATGCCAGGCGTGCACGTCTATGCTGTGGAGTCAATGGTAGTCTTCTGAGCGGACGCCGGGAGTGCAGGCCTCCTTCAACCAATCGACGGGAAATTGTTCTGGTCGATATTGGAACAGCCAGGGTGTCTTGCACATGCTGAAGAATGGCGGTTGACGTGGCGTGCGGGGCTGCCACCGCTTGGCGGCGGATGCGCCGATCCTCGCGTGCTGACGTCACTCGGGCTGCGCCTGGACCCCTCGCACGTGCCACATGTCCCTGCGCCAACCATCTTCGCCACAGGCGCTGCACCGTGGACACATCCCTATGGGTATCGGCTGCGATTTGACGAAGCGACCAACCTGCCCTTCTCAGCCCGATCACCATACCCCTCGTAAAGTCGTCTGTCTGCTGGAAATGCCTCCGTTGACGGCGGCCTGGCATTCTTAGCTATACACGTGTCCTGTGGCACACGACAACACGTTCTACAATGACTGTCGGCTGAGAAATCACGGTACGAAGTGGGCCATTCGCCAACGCCGTGTCCCATTTATCGTTCGCTACGTGCGCAGCACAGCGGCGCATTTCACATCATGAGCATACCTCAGTGACGTCAGTCTACCCTGCAATTGGCATAAAGTTCTGACCACTCCTTCTTGGTGTTGCATTTGCTCTGTCAGTCAGTGTACATTTAGTCCTTGGGATATATTATTTATGTCTGACGTTGCAATATTGAAAAGTTTCATATTCCATCATTAATCATGACTTTGTTTTCCTTTAATATCCTGCTGATTACTTTTTTTTTTTAAATGCCTCCTTTACTTGTGCTAGTCTGCGTTGTATGTCCTCCTTACTTCTGCCATCGTTAGTTAGTTGATGACGATGGTGATGCTTGTTGTTTAAAGGGGCCAAACATCGAGATCATCGGCCCCTAATGGTAGGAAATGAGACGAAATGGAATGACAAATTAAAAGTCCAAAAGTCTCCACTGACCAGAATTCAAAACGTGAGGACGAAGAATGAATGGATGCGACCCGCAATGCCTTACATTCACAGAAACTCATTCGCGTTTAAAAACTTCATGTTTATTCCGTATTGAATCGAGAATTTAATGGAAACAAGAGAGGTCCATCTATTCAATACCATATAATGTTATAAGAAAAATTATAACATTTTATTATACCCGGTACCGGTTTCGATGCTGGTGTGCATCATCATCAGCCAAAAATAAGAAAAATATACATAGACAAAGTTACAATAAACAATGCATAAAGTACATACAAATTTTACAAAACTGACAAGACCTAATTAAAAACGGGATCCATAAACATTAACTTATGACTTAAATTTAAAATATAGCACCAACTGTCTTAAAACTATGAATATACGTCCTCTTGATAAAAGTCCACTGAATCTAAAAACATTAAACCATGTGCGAGCAGATTAAATTTGAGGACAAAAACCAATGCTTCACTATCATGAAAGTGCAAGAGCATAATTTTAATTTTGTAAGAACATATGTATAAAAGGTTTTCTTGCTAAACATTCACTGAGTATTAGAGTAACCGGTGCAAGAATTAAGACACCATTTTTCTCTTGCTTAAAAATGGCTGTCATCAAAATAACACAACCAGTCAAAAGACGTAACAACTTCCTATTTTGCGCGATAAAACATATGTATTCTCTAACTTAGCCGCTTTCTTTAACTATTAGATAGAAAGATCTTTTTAATGAAAAATTGGCGGACGCCGTGTTTCCAGGGTACTGTTCTCGGTTAAAATTAGGACCTCTGGGAGCGTATATATTATGAGTTATTAGACGTTCCACATAGGTGGACCTCTCTTGTTGCCATTAGATTAACAGAAACTGACGTAAAACAATATTATCACTGACCAAGGGACTGCTGCTATAGCATAACACCGAATCAATGATGCTTGCAGTGTAAAGGGGGTCCAAAATCCAAGTTATCGGCCTCTCATAACGGTACTTATCGCTAGAAAAGTAGAACCATGGTATTTGTCATGTTGCGGTACTAATCAAAAGAAGCGCAGACTCGCGGTATTCCACACATTATGGTACTACTCACAGGTAATGAAATTCGCACATGTATTACAGACCTAAGCTGTTTCGCACATTGCGGCGCCATTGACAGGCAACGCAAACCTATAGTGTTCTTCACTTAAGTGTACTAACCACAGGGACTCGTACTATCCCGTGTTGTTCCTCATACAGCGGGTACTAATCATAGGCAATCCAGAACCATGGGTTCCCTCATCCCATGGTGTCGCTCATATAGTGCTACTAATCACAAATCTATTTGCTACCCAACATAGTGGTAGTACGCGCAAGTAAAAGCGACCCATGCTGTTCCCCGCGTGGTGGTACTAATCACAAGGAGTTTCATGGTTCTAATATACCGTAATCATCCCTTGGTCACCCCTTTCAGTCGCCTCTTACGACATGCAGGGGATACCGTGGGGTGTATTCTTCGTCTGCGCCCCTGACCCACAGGGGGTTGTGTGTTTAGTCCGCGAGAGGTATTTTATATCCCTCAAGTCCACCGGTAAGCCGGTTAGGACCCCGTATTCGCCACCGGGACGCGCCACGTGGGAGCATCACCTCTCCCCCTGCTACCCCAGCGTAGTAGGTTCGTGGTACATAAATTGATAGAATTAGAATGAATATAAATAAATTACTAACTATATTCATATTAAAACTAATTAATATTAAAAAACTCAAACTGACTAATCCTCAGGCACGCACATATTTATACTTCAACCATTCAGTCCGCTATCCTCGGCAGGCGACCTTACATCTCAGTAAACAGCTGGTTTCTGAATATTGAATTTTCACAATCGCATTGTAATCGAAACAGACTTTCAACGTATTAGGTCGTGTTACGTACATGTAGTACGTGTTGAAGAGATGTTAAGTACAGAACAAAAATGGCCAGCCGGACACCAGTGGGATCCGAACCCACAACCTCCCGATTTCGCGTCGGTTGCTCTACCAATTGAGCTATGGAGGCCTAGGCCATCTTTGTTCTGTTTGAAAGGATCTGAGCTACAGGTCTGGCGCTGCTGCTAGCACACTGTAGAGTGCGTTTAAGTCGCCCGTTGTGGGGCATGTCAATGAATATTGAATTTTCTTGGTTTCTGTGACCTGAACTGGCAGGGCATTCCATAATCTGGCGCTGGTCACCACAAATGATCTTGTGCGGTGGACTGGAATAGAAAGAAGAGATCTCCAACGTGTATTTATGATAATAATGACCTCTAACAATTGTAATAGTTTAAAATAAGAAGTTACGTCATATAAATATAGAAATGTTTGCTGGGTTCAACCCGTACAGTTGATGAGTCTTGTTGGTATATACACTTGTGTGTTGATATTCATAATGGGTGATTTTGAGTGGCACTTGATTGCCGCAGAGTGATGTGGTAGGACATAAATTCATGTGGTGCTGATCGAATATAAATTTGTCCGTAAGAGCACACTGGAATTGAATGTCTGTCTTATAAAAGACTAGCTGATGTACCCGTGTTTCGCTACGGGATTCTCAGAAAGACTGACTTGGTGGTTATCCTAACTGAATTCAACATATGTCATTACAAAAACGTCAGTAGGAATGTAGCGATTGAAAGCAATGTTATCATATAAAATACTCGATCAAATGAAAAACCGCACACTTTCTCACTTCCAACGAACAGTACTACGGTGCCTATCCGACAGTCCAAAGTTCCAGAGCTGAAACAACCAGGTCGCAGACTGCCATGAACACTCCTCATGCACACTACTCATTCCAATCAGTGCCTCAGAGTAGGGATTGAATAGCTCGAATGCTATGATGCTATTTTAAAAAAAAAATTCTGCTAGTTGCTTTACGTCGCACCGACACAGATATGTCTTATGGCGACGATGGGTTAGGAAAGGCCTAGGAAGTGGAAGGAAGCGGCCGTGGCCTTAATTAAGGTACAGTCCCGACATTTGCCTGGTGTGAAAATGGGAAACCACGGAAAACCATTTTCAGGGCTGCCGACAGTGTGGCTCGAACTCACTAATTCCCGATTACTGGATACTGGTGAATGCTATGATGAACCAGTGTGTTACGTTCCTGTAGTATCAGAAAATGTATGAACCAGAGGAATGACATGCTAAAGAACACAGTTTTCTAACTCCCCAGCTATTTCCCGCCAATGTTCAGTCAGTCTGTTATATTCGGTACGCAGTAGTAATCCATCTATCGGAGTTGAACGGCACCATAAGAAACGAAGGACATCACAACAAACAATGGTCAATGTAAAGTAATTGTTGATCAGTGTTAAGCGCTTTGGATATTGTAGGCCTTCTGAAATACCACTCTTATAGTCGGTACAGTAAAACTGAATGAAAGATAATGATCGGAAATTGTATTGTCTATAACTTTTGTTATGTAGTACCGTACTTTTCTAAAGCACCAATAACATAGGTACCGGTATTTAAAATTAAATTTTAGGCGTCTTCCCCTAAACTACCATTTCATCTCGGGGAAAATAAAATTATTTACTGCCTAGGCTGTAGTTTCTTAACCCAGACTCTATATAGCGGTTTTCATTAAATTCTGTTAACCCATTTTCTCGTGGCTCAGCGTTGATATGGACTTAGCAACAAAAATACAAATTCATTAATATCTGTGTTATCAGAGCCGGTACGGTAAAAATGTATAAGACATAAATGACTGGAAATTGAATTTTATATAACTTTAGTTATATAGTATTTATCGATAGGACCGCTAATAATATAAATATTCGATAATTAAATTTAAGGCCTTCCCCTAAACTACCATTTCACTCAGCGTGAATAAAATGATTTATAGCCTGGATTGTAGCGGCTCATCCCCCGACTTTACATACCGATTTTCATTAAATTCTCTTCAGCCGTTTTCTAGTGATGCGTGTACATACATACATACATACATACATACAGACAGACAGACAGAAATTACGGAAAAGTAAAAAGTACATTTTCTTGTTACTGTGGACATGACCGATACAGAAATACCATTATTTTCAAATTATGAGCAATGTACAGACAAAACTCTTATTTTATATATATAGATTACAGTCAACATTTATTGTTCTTAGTATGTCCGTGTGATGGTTCTACAAGAGACGTAACACCATCAGATCCGTATTGACACAATTGCAACGTAATTACCAATTACTGCAGTTTGATACCAAAACAAATTTCGACAATATGTTCTTGCTAACTGATGCGCCACTCTAGTTCACTGCAGTTGGTAGAGAGTTCTGAGGTTTATGAGAAGGGATTAGAAGTTGCAGACGAAATGCCTTCGTTGACTCTAACGGGGGTTTTGAAGGAGCTTGGTGAATGAACCAACTCGAATCATGTTTTGAATGCTGGAATTCTGTCTTGGCTGCGCGCACCACTGACGTGGGCAAGTCAGCTGATGTGGTTGTCGCCCCCGCGGTGTTCTGAAATAACTCGGGAGCTGGCCAACTTCACACATTCGAGCACTTCGCAGACCCCATCTTTAATTGGTTCTATCTCAGCTGCATTTTACTGCCTCCGAACCAGAACTGCATAAAGTATTTACCGATCAAAATCATAATCTTCTACTACTGTGCTTTTCCCACATCTGTGGGGTCGCGCATGTGGATTTGGCCCTGTTTTATGGTCGGATGCCCTTCCTGACACCAACCCGGCATGGAGGGATGTAATCACTATTGCGTGTTTCTGCGGTGGTTGGTAGTGTAGTGTGTTGTCTAAATATGAATAGGAAAGTGTTGAGACAAACACAAACACCCAGCCCCCGAGCCGTAACAATTAATGACACGTGACTAAAATTCCCGACCCGGCCGGGAATCGAACCCGGGACCTTCTGAACCGAAGGCCGCAATGCTGACCATTCAACCAATGAGTCGGACTATTTTCCCATCAAAATGCATGTGTTTATTTAACAATCTGGCCGGGATTAGCTGAGTTGCTTAGCAGCAGGCTTCTTACATGGAATGATAAGGTTCGAATCCCGGTGAAATCTGCGTTGTGGTTTTCATCTCAAAAATCACCGACACATTCGATCGAATGCATACAGTTTTATCTCGTGTTAATTATCAGTAATATTCTTTCATAATCCGTTGTGCCCAGCTAAGGAACCTGTTTGAACTTATTAGCACTTTTTCTTCTCCTCATCCTCTCGCTGCGTTCCTTTTTACGTTCATCCTGTGTTTAGTCGGGTGGGCTTGACAGAAAATTTGTGCTTGTGAATGAAGATTCTGAATGTTATTCTATCTTGAGTGGTTTCTTCATTAATTCAGGTCTTCACTGATTTCTTTTAGCCAATTATTGTGATTTTTATTGATAAGGCCAATTGTCTTTGTGAGTCTGGTATTATTCATTATACGTAAGTGGCTATAAAATTGTAATCGCCGTCTCCTGATTGTATCTATGATTTTTTCTGTAACTTGATATATTTCATGTGATCTCTTTTTCATCCAAATTCCATTTTCGCACTTCGGTCCTAAGATTTTCAGTAGCACTGTTATGTTTATTAATTTTATTTAATCGAATAGCACTTTTACAGAGCACGTTAAATCAGTCCTTCAGTTCATGCTATGTCCCTTCTTCCCCTCCGCCCACATCTGCTCCATCCGTTCTGAGCTGTTCTACGTTATGTGGTTGCTTTCTTTTTTCTTCTTCTTCATTCCTGAAGATCACTTGTTGAATTTGGTCCCTAAACAACTTCCTATTATCTTCTTTCTTTCTTTCTTTCTTAATCCGTTTACCCTCCAGGGTTGGTCTTTTCCCTCGGACTCAGCGAGGGATCCCATCTCTACTGCCTCAAGGGCAGTGTCCTGGAGCGTGAGACTTTAGGCAGAGGAATACAACTGTGAGGAGGAACGGTATCTCGCCCAGGCTGCCTCACCTGCTATTCTGAACAGAGGCATTCTGGGGGTTGGGGGGTGGGAATTGGAAGGGACAGACAAGGAAGAGGGAACGAAACGGCCGTGGCGTTAAGTTAGGTACCATTTGCCTGGAGGAGAAGTGGGAAACCACGAGAAACCAGTACGAGGATGGATGAGGAGGGAATCGAACTCCCCTCTACTCAGTTGACCTCCCAAGGCTGAGAGGACTCCGTTCCAGCCCTTGTACCACTTTTCAAATTTTCGTGGCAGAGCTGGGAATCGAACCCAGACCTCCGGGGGTGACAGCTAATCACGCTATCCACTACACACCCTGTAAATACAATACCAATACAATAATATGCATCACAACCAAAATCCACTCTCTCTAAATACTCCATGAACCTTGACTTATAAATCCCCACCACCACTAACACCACGTCCGGCTCCATGGCCAAATGGTTAGCGTGCTGGCCTTTGGTCGCACGGGTCCCGGGTCCCTCCTTTTTAATCTTTAATGCCCCTGTAAAACTCTCATTCACTACAACTTTAGTTTTAGGTACACTTATTGACACTACGTCTACTTCGTGGTTGGGGGTATGAATAGCACTGGAAATTAATCTGTCTTCTTAAATACAGAAGCTACACCTCATTTAATTAAACTTTATAATAAACCTAATCACTTAAGCACTTGTTCTATTAGGGGAGAGGCACTATTTTGTAAATTTAAATTCGATCAGGTTGCCATGTTCTAATAAAAGGGTTAACTTTTTTAAGTAAAGATTCCTATATTTCTCGTTCATTTATGATTTGATTCCCGGCAGGGTCGAGAATTTTAACCATCATTGGTTAATTTCGCTGGCACGGGGACTGGGTGTGTGTGTTGTCTTCATCATAATTTCATCCTCATCACGTCGCGCAGGTCGCCTACGGGAGTCAAATCAAAAGACCTGCACCTGGCGAGCCGAACATTTCCTCGGACACTCCCGGCACTAAAAGCCATACGCCATTTCATTTACCACCACCACTATTCCCGCCCCCGACCCTAAGAATCAGTCCTTCGAACCTCGTCAAGAGCGGTTGTATTTCCCTTAAGAAACCCAACTTCAAGAAATAGTGTGACAAGGAGAAACTGGGGACTAGAAGGAAACAAACGCGGTTTTGTGCATGTATCATGCCTACACGAATACGCCAGCTTGGGCAGAGTTCAACAGACTAATAGAAAAACCCTGTTACGTAAGCAGGACGGCATCTGCATAAGGTAAAACGTAGATCGAAAAAAAAAAAAAAACTGTGGTAAAGATTCGTTTGTAAATTGGAGAATTGATGATTGGAATGCATTACCAAATACAGTAGAGACAATACGCCACACTCTGCGAGATATCGAGGGACAGCTATTAGAGCTCTCTCTAGCGGATTGACCTGAGAACTACTGATTCTGTCATAAGAGCACGTGTATTTGTGTGTGAAGTTTTTGGTGTTATTTGTGCGTTTACAGTGAGTTGACCTAATTAAATAGTAGCGTGTGTCATTCCTTGATATCTCATCATGAGGGGAAAGGTATGTGCTGTGTTTGACTGCAGTAACTTTGAAGTAGAGAAGAATGCGCGGTCTTTCTTTAGTTTCCCTCCTGACAAGAAAATGTAAGTAATATTGTGTTTGCACATATATTCTTCCAGTGACAAAGAGAATTTTATAGTACTTCATAATCTTCTGACCTGCTCAACCCATATTTTAACTGGCTTAATATATAATACGCATATTTTATTGTATAGTGCAGCAGTTAACCTTCAATGCCGATGTGTGATCTGTGGGTTTGATTTAATTCAGGAAAATACATATGCATATGAGTGTGGCTGGTTGTGTTCCAATTCACCCCATTTGGAATGCCGTTATGCGTTGTCAAGCACTGAAGTAAATATGTGTGATTTAAGAAATGTACATATTTCGTTGAAACAATATGATGGTGCAAATTTGCTTTACCCTAATGTAATGGCATTATGGCAAGTATTGCTTATAGGGAAAGTTTGAATGTTTTTGAGGCTAAATATATAGATTTTCTTTCTGTTAGTAGGCTTCAAGTTAAAAGGAAAATTGTCCAGCTCTTAAATGTAAATTCATTGAATCATGTGTGTAAGGAATGTGCCGATATTTGTGTTGGCAAGTGTTTTAATATGAAGATACAATGCTTTTAAATGAGAAAAAAAGAAAAGTCTAGCCGCGAACGTTCAGGCAGGAATTCTAAAGCTAAAAAAGTAATGCATAAAGGAAAGATCAAGCCCTTTCACAGCAGTCCATTTCACATCTTGATTATATGTCTAATTTCAGTCTTTAAATAATAACTTGTTAAATAACTCTTCATTCATTTATCCAGAAATGCTTTAGCAACTTTGAAGTTAATATCTTAGTAACACTTTCTTTCTAGACGTATTTTATTTATCCATTTCCGTATACACATTTCCATTGATATTTGAATTTAGCGAGAATTTTCAGGTCAAGCCACTAGGAGCGCCAGTTGCGATTTGTCTCCCATTTTAACAAGGCTAAATCCGGAAGTGTCGCGTATTGTCTCTACTGTATTTGGCATGACTTGCAGCTGTCTTAGAGCCTTTTTCAAAAACAATGTAAGATGCTTTAGGAATAGACTCTGTAAATAGTGTGTAAATTTCTATGTGATGCCATATTTTAATGCAACACTCAACCCACTGTAAATTTTAGTATTAAGGCATCTAAATTATTTAAGAGAATCCACAGCCTGTTTCCAGTCATTTGACCGGGTCAGGATTGGAATGAATGAAGCCCCCATCTAACGGCGAGGATGGGAATTGAGCCGGCTGCCGAAGCCTGTCGCACCCCTCTTGGGCAATGATTAATGACTGACAGATGAAATGAAATGATATTGGAGGGTGTTGCTGGAATGAAAGATGACGGGGAAAACCGGAGTACCCGGAGGAAAACCTGTCCCGCCTCCGCTTTGTCCAGCACAAATCTCACATGGAGTGAACGGGATTCGAACCACGGAACCCAGCGGTGAGAAGCCGACGCGCTGCCGCCTGAGCCACGGAGGCTACTAAATTATTTAAGGTACGTGTGAATTTGTATATGATGATGCTGGATTTCTTGTGATATTTTCCAGTCCGTCTTTGTGGTGTAGTGGTTAGTGTGATTAGTTGCTACCTGCGGAGGTCCGGGTTCGACTTACGGCTCTGCTACGAAAAAAAATTTGAAAAGTGGTACGAGAGCTGGAACGGGGTCTACACAGCCTCGGGAGGTCACCTGAATAGAGGGGGGTTCGATTCCCTCCTCAGCCATCCTCGAAGTAATTTTACGTGGTTTCCCACTTCTCCTCCAGGCAAATGACGGGGCAGTACCTAACTTAAGACCACGGCCACTTCCTTACCTCTTCCTTGTCTATCCCTTCCAATCTTCCCATACTTCAATAAAAAAGTAACAACATTCTCTGTGGTCGCTATTTTCATTTAGTCTCTTGTTACTACATCACCACACTAGTAACACCATACTCAGCTAATAGCGCTGTGTTCGCTATTTGCCTTTGGTCTCTGTTCAGCGTAGTAGATGAGGCCGCCTGGCTGAGGTACTGGTCCTCCTTCCCAGTTGTATCCCTCCGACCCAAAGTCTCACGCTCCTGGACACTGCCCTTGAGGCGGTAGAGGTGGGTTCGCTCGCCGAGTCCGAGGGAAAAACCAACCCTGGAGGGTAAACAGGCTAAGAAAAAAAATATTATTTCTATAGAATTGCGTGTTGTACTCTTGTGGCTTGTTATTGTTGTTGTTGTTGGGTAATTATTATCACACTGCTGTAAGTGATCACTGCCAATTGCGATGCATTTGTTAATAATAATAATAATAATAATAATAATAATAATAATAATAATAATAATAATAATAATAATAATAATAATAATAATAATAATAATAATAATAATAATAATTTCGTGTGGCTATGTCTAGCCGGGTGCAGCCTTTGTAAGGCCATGTGTACGTAACTGCGTGTTATTGTGGTGGAGGACAGTGTTATGTGTGGTGTGTGAGTTGCAGGGATGTTGGGGTCAGAACAAACACCCAGCCCTCGAGCAATTGGAATTTACCAATGAAGGTTAAAATCTTAGACCCGGCCGGTAATTGAACTCGCGACCCTCTGAACTAAAGGCCAGTACACTGACCATCAGCCAACGATTCAGAAATAATAATAATAATAATAATAATAATAATAATAATAATAATAATAATAATAATAATAATCTATATTGAGTTGAACACTGATCATCCCACAATCCAACACCAAGCTTACGAAACAATACTAACAGTCCACGCTCTAGAGTGCCCATGTTAAACTGAAATGTATGACCAGATAGGTTGGTTAACTTCAGAAGTCTCCCACCGTAATGGGAAACTTAAGCTCGTGATACTCCTGGCGCCAACTGTCTCACATGACAGTGTCTGTTCAGCTAGGACTAGCTCACCCTGTAACCGGGCAGCGCGCCAGGCCTGACTCACAGGTGACATTGTTACATCGCCGAGTTGCGAAGTAGTTATAAGAATACTCTGCCACCGTGTGTTCAAGGTGTGCCGCTATCACATCTCACAGCCATACGATCACTGATTTGCTTCAAACGTCTGCATTTCCCAAGCTTTTAAGTGTAAGGAGGGGGTCCATATTTCGATCCCTTAGCAGAAGGAAATCAAAGAGAAATTTGGAAAGGGAATCACAGTCCAAGGAGAGGAAATCAAAACCTTGAGATCTGCGGATGATATTGTTATTTTATCTGAGACTGCAGAAGATCTCGAGAAGTTGCTGAATGGTATGGATGAAGTCTTGGGTAAGGAGTACCAGATGAAAATAAATAAGTCCAAGACAAAAGTAATGGAGTGCAGTCGAACGAAGGCAGGTGATGTAGGAAATATTAGATTGGGAAGTAGATGAATATTGTTACTTGGGTAGTAAAATAACTAACGATGGCAGAAGTAAGGAGGACATAAAATGCAGACTAGCACAAGCAAGGAAGAGCTTTCTTAAGAAAAGAAATTTGCTCATTTCAAACATTGATATAGGAATTAGAAAGATGTTTTTGAAGACTTTCGTGTGGAGCGTGGCATTGTATGGAAGTGAAACATGGACGATAACTAGCTCAGAAAGAAAGAGAATAGAAGCTTTTGAAATGTGGTGTTACAGAAGAATGTTGAAGGTGAGATGGGTAGATCGAATCACGAATGAAGAGATACTGAATCGAATTGGTGAGAGGAGATCGATTTGTCTAAATTTGAAAAGAGGAAGAGATATAATGATAGGACACATCTTAAGACACCCAGGACTTGTTCAGCTGGTTTTTGAAGGAAGTGTAGGTGGTAAGAACGGTAGGGGTAGACCAAGGTATGAATATGACAAACAGATTAGAGCAGATGTAGGATGCAATAGTTACGTAGAAATGAAAAGGTTAGCACAGGATAGACTGGCATGGAGAGCTGCATCAAACCAGTCTGTGGACTGATGACTCAAACAACAACAACAACAACAACAACAACAGATTTGGACTTTTAGATTTCAGGAATATTATGGACGAGGCTAGAAATTGGTATATATATTCTCCACTTAGGGGCAAGTCACAATGAAACTGTTATAACATAAGGTAGTCAATATCTGACATAAACACTGCAAACATTAAACTACCAATTACGTGTTCGTAATTTCGTCCCCCACCAAATTTATGAAAAGTATAATTCTTTTTTTAAGATTTTCCTTCTTATCCTTTCCAAACACTTTCCCTATAAAAAGTATTAGAAGGCCATTTATGAAAAACGTTTTCATTGTATTCTTTACAACATCGTACTTCAGCGTTGCTCGCGGGATGTTAAACGCTTTACTTGTCCCTCGCTGCCTTAATAGCCTCCTTATCCCATTGCTTGCGTATTCCCATCTGAAAATAATAATAAACTTCATAAATAATAAATAAAATGAAGGGGGACGAACATTTCCTGATTTATTATAGTGGCCGCTACAGTAACTCACTGTAGCGATTACACAGGAACTACAGCGCACGACTGAAATGCAGTCCAGTATTTCATACACATATCAGTGCTCACTCTAGGAGTAACAGGCTGCACTAACTCAGCTCAGAATGAAAAATGAATCCTCCTTGTACACGGAAGCTAAACGTGCTGCACACAACGGGATGAGGCTACGCGAGTGCCAGCCATGCAAACTGGAAATCCTTAGGGGACGAAATTAGGTGCAGGGAGGAAATTTGGCCCTCTAGCTGAATAATAATAATAATAATAATAATAATAATAATAATAATAATAATAATAATAATAATAATAATAATAATAATAATATAATTGTACCGGGCGGTACACCTCCACGCCGCGAAATTAAATATTGCGCCAGTTGAAAACTCCTCTACAGGAGAAAGCCTGAACTTTAACAAACTGTATTACCTCAACAGGTTCTCCGAAGATGGCTCTATGTGAATTTCGAGGTGTTTCTGTTTTTCATGTATCAAGAAGTGTGGACATTCTCTACCAGATGTCTCTACTAAAAACTATGATTACGCACTCTGGTGCAAAGGAATGAACCTTCTTGAAGAAATTTAGTATTCATAAGTTTTGCTTCTACTATATTTTGTTCTGTTATTTTTGGGTTGGCAACATCAATCCTTTCTTTCCGCCTGTTTTGAATTTAGCCAATCCCAAATTTCTTTAATTTATTTTCAACCAATCATGTACATCTTCTTCGACATAGGTATGTTGCTCTAAGCGATCCAATAAAAGCGAAAGAGGTGTGTCTAATTATTTCTGAAAGGTCTCGAATGTTCCACGAGGATATATAAACTGCTGATTTTCTTGTCTCCGGGCCATTCGTATTACATCTTTCTAAGTGTGTGGATATGTAGCAGGGGGCGGGAAGCGCCTCGTTCTTCAGGCAGCAGTTCTTCATCAAGGTAATGGCCTTTTAACATCTTTATTTCTTGCTAGCTCAGCAGTTTAACTCTCGGGGAAGGTTCGAAACCTTTAATATGTAAACCATACAACATGTAAATCCTTTTTCCTGGTAAACTTCATTTTTCTTGAACTTAAAAGCGGGGATAGAGAGTGCTTCACCCTCTCGAGCTCCCCTTCATTTTGAAATTGAGGTGACTACGTTTTCGTAACCGTTTCTTCTCTTCCTTAATATATTAATGTTTTCCATACTAGTCACCTCCACCGGGCGAGTTGGCCGTGCGCGTAGAGGCGCGCGGCTGCGAGCTTGCATCCGGGAGATAGTAGGTTCGAATCCCACTATCGGCAGCCCTGAAAATGGTTTTCCGTGGTTTCCCATTTTCACACCAGGCAAATGCTGGGGTTGTACCTTAATTAAGGCCACGGCCGCTTCCTTCCAACTCCTAGGCATTTCCTATCCCATCGTCGCCATAAGACCTATCTGTGTCGGTGCGACGTAAAGCCCCTAGCAAAAAAAAACTAGTCACCTCCCTAGCTTGGGATTAGCCCCTGCCTGATCGGCCTAGCGCCACATAGGTTTTTAGACAAAAACTTTGTGTAGGAGTGCAAGTTATCGCCTCCATTCAATCTTGTATTATGGGCCAGTCATTTAACCTGATGTTTTGTTTTCCTCATGTAAAGGCCCTGTAGGTTGGGTAGCAAATACCCCTGTTTCTTAGTGTGCCTTGAGGGCAGCCTGAAGTGAAGGTTGTAGCCTTTGATAGGCTTGTAATATTCAGAGCGGTTCTGCTCTTTTCTTTAACATTGTAATTAGGAGCAAGTGCTCCTTGTACTTAGGGGTTTTCTGCCCTGTAGCTTTTGTGATTGTGAGCTGAGAGCTCAAGAGTTAATGAATTCGGGCCGTAGCCCAATATATGTAAAAATCACTTAACTGGTTTTTGGTACAGCGGCTGTATACCTGATTGTCTTTGTTATTTCCCCTAGTGGGAACCGGTTAAATATTCTCTAAATTGTGTACCTGATTTAACTTGTTGTTATTTGTTATATGCTCAAAATTATATGCTACCATTGTTAAGTTTTGAAAATATAACCTTGTTAAAATTTTAATTAATCCTTCGTGCTTCTGCAGTTGAGACCTATTCCAGCCCGCACCTTCTTTCACCTTTGCAAAACCACAAAACTCCGTAACAATAATAATAATAATAATAATAATAATAATAATAATAATAATAATAATAATAAAACCAAACAAGCCCCATGGAACTACAGCTCTTTAAGGGCCTTGGCCTACCAAGCACCACTGCTCAGCACGACGAATCCTCTCGGCCGTTATTCTTGGCTTTCTAGACCGGGACCGCTATCTCACCGTCAGATAGCTCCTCAATTCTAATCACGTAGGCTGAGTGGACCTTAAACCAGCCCTCAGGTCAGGTAAAAATCCCCGACTTGGCCGGGAATCGAACCCGGGGCTTCCGGGTAAATGGCAGACACGCTACCCCTACACGACGGGGCCGGCATAATAATAATAATAATAATAATAATAATAATAATAATAATAATAATAATAATAATAATAATAATAATAATAATTTCTTTCGTTCTTTCTTTCTTTCTTTCTTTCTTCCTCTCTTTCTTTCTTTCTTAATCTGTTTACCCTCCAGGGTTGGTTCATCCCTCGGACTCAGCGAGGGATCCCACCTCTACCACCTTAAGGGCAGTGTCCTGGAGTTTCAGACTTTCGGTCGGGGATACAACTGGAGAGGAGGAGCAGTACCTCGCCCAGGTGGCCTCACGTGCTCTGCTGAACACGGGCCTTGTGAAGGGATGGGAAAATTGGAAGAGGCAAGGAAGAGGGAAGGAACCGGACGTGGCCTTAAGTTAGGTACTATCCCGGCATTTGCCTGGAGGAGAAGTGGGAAACTACGGAAAACCACTTCGAGGATGATTGAGGAGGGAATCGAACCCACGTCTACTCAGTTGACCTCCCGATGTTGAGTGGACCCCGTTCCAGTCCTTGTACAATTTTTCACCATTTTTCAAATTTCGTGGCAGAGCCGGGAATCGAACCCGGGCCTCCGGGGGTGGCAGCTAACCACGCTAACAACTACACCACAGAGGCGGACATAATTTTATTTGCTGTACGTCTAGAGGATTCGATCCCGGCCGCTTTTAAATCCCGTAGTTTTCGGGATTCAATTTTCGGTATCCCGGGACTTTCGGGATTGACATTTTTAAAAATTTGCAAAATAGACTGCGTGAAGCGAAACTCTCAGTGCGTTTGAATAATCCAGTGCAGTTGGAAGAGTCCGATTTTGAGTTCATCGACGAAATCATTGAAGTCTTGGCTCCAGTCAAATTAACTGTAGAAGCACTCTATCGCACTGATGCGAATTTATGCACAGCTCATGCTGCCCGTAAGTTTCGTTTTAAGCAATTAAATGACAATAACTCCCGAGTTGGCTTCTAAATTCAAGATATATTTACAAAAGCGCATGAAAAATCGGCGAAGAAATGAGTTGAGTGGTGTATTATGCTACCTACAAAATCCTCACTCTGACAATGTGGCGTTGGCGTTCGATGATGAAATAAAGCGTATATTTTCAAGTCCGAGCAAAGTCCTAATAAAAAAAATAAAAAAACAGATTGTTTCTTTAATTGAGAGATTAAATGGTAAAAGGAATGACGAAGAGGAAGAATAAAATACGCAAGTCGAGCCTACAAATACAGCAAAATGTTATATGACGCTCAAAGAAAAGCTTCAGCTGGAAATAGAAAACATCATGAAAATTATGTCTCATGAAGCATTAAGTGAAAATTAATTTCCCAGAATTGTTAAGAAGGAAATGAACCTATACGGGTCTTCAAATTCTACTCGGAGCTATAACCTAGAGCAGGCTTATAAGTATTTACTAATGATTCCTCCAACTTCCATCGAACCTGAACGCGCTTTCTTAGCAGCTGCATATACTGTATGTGCAATTAATTAAGAAGCAGGCTTGATGATGAGACACTGGACGCGTTGTTATTTCACAGATCATATTTTCGCAATTCAAATTAGAATGTCCCTATTAAATTAGTTTTATTTATATTTACGAGAAATGTGAAATGTGACCGATTGTTATTTTTAAATACTTTTTGCTAAGAAATTTTCTACCTACTCATTATGTTGTTGCTTGAAAGTCATCTATTTAGTCTTTGTTCAGAGAGATTGTAATTATTTCGAAGGTTTATTTGCATAGTTTGTTACATAAGGTTTTTTAATTTATGCAAATTTAAAGAGATCTCACAGATTCTTGGAAAATAATAATTTTAACATAGGGACTGAGTGATGTTAAGTCTGGTTAGTCTGACCCTAAGTCTAATTAGTTAGAGTGATTACATTTGCTAGGTGTATACCGCAAAATATGGTGATTTTGTCTAAATTTCGCTTCGCTAATTAAGCAGCTGATTTCTGTAAGATGTTCTTATTTTTTATTTGTAACCTTCAATCCCGGGACTGACCAAGTGTAATCCCGAAATCCCGGGATTAGAAATAAGGGCCGGGATCGAATTCCCTATGTACGTCCCACTAACTACTTTTACGGTTTTCGGAGACGCCGAGGTGCCGGAAATTATTCCCGCAGGAGTTATTTTACGTGCCAGTAAATCTACCGACACGAGGCTGACGTATTTGAGCACCTTCAAATTCCACCGGACTGAGCCAGTCAGACCTTCTAGTTGAGCAAGGGGATAGGGGTGATGTTTAACCCGCCAATGCACGGGTTGGGTCTATGAGACCCATGCGCTGGTATTTCCAACATTTTCTGATAGACGGTGATAGCTGCATACTTCCGGCTTCTGCTACCTTCCTTTTATCACCGGTGTAGTATTCCTGCAGACGAACATGGAAGTGATTGCTTTAGTACGTGAGCAGTGCTAAGTTAAAGTGCTCTGTGGGCCTGTGAGACCCAACCCGTGCAGTCATGTAATTTTTTTTATCATAAGCATTTTAGTCTTTCCATGTTAACCGTGTACATAAAGAAGATTATAGGGTGATTATATCTTAGCGTCTTGTCCAAATCCGTGGTTTAGCTAGCCTGGCTGTCTTTTCACCTTAGTTCCTTAGTTTTTAAGTACAGAGGCGAGACTGAAAATGGGTTGACCTGGGCAAATGAGTTCGTTTCTTCGTAGGTCTAAGAAAAAGGAGTGTTATGATGTCAACAATCCACGTGATATGGAACGAGTTGCCGCATTATTGGAGGAACCATTATCAGATGATGAAATTTACTGTGGTTTTCCTCTTGTCGGTGCACATCGATGATAAAACTGAGGGAAGTATAGAAGGAAAGAAGAAGCCTGTAATAGTCACATTCTATAATTCAGCTAAGGGTGGTGTAGGTTGTGTAGACGAAAGGACGGCTCGAAGCACCAGACGTTGGACAATGGTGGTCTTCTATGCGTTGCTGAATATTACACGCTTTAACGAATATTTAATATTCAGAGTCAACAAGCCTAACTCTCCACACGCAAGGAGCAGAATCATTTTTTTGAATAAACTCTTGTTTCTTCTAACTGAAGAACAAATAAGAGAAAGAGATGTCTCAAGATATCTTCCTAAGAGCATTCGCGATACTGCAAGAAGGATATCTGGGTTGACGGCAGAAGCAGGACGTGAAAATACAGAAAATAAAGAGGACGTCGTGCATACTGTAGAGACAGAAAGACCCGCTACTCGTGCTGTTTGTGCAGAAAGTTAATGCATCTTGAACTCTCCGTATTTGTGTGCAGCGAATGTAAAGCTGAAATGTGAATGTTCCAGTGTACATTCTGGATCGTGAAGATTAGGTTATGACGATTTCATAAATTTTGACTTGATAAGTTCTGAATTTTGTGATCAAATAAAATATTGTGTGTAAATTTGCGGTGGTTAGAGAATTGCGTTGTAAAATGTTAAGTAAGTGTTAATCATCAAAGGTTTTGTGACAGCAATGTGTTTATAATGTTATCGGAATAGGAGGGAATGAATACTGAAAATAAAAATATATTAGCATACTATAAAAAAGAAATAGTATGATGGGTCTGTGAGACCCAACCCGTTTACTCGTGTAACTTTTTGTGACCCGTGCACTGGCGGGTTAAACAAGGAAATGGCACGACGCACTTGACGGAGAATTCGCGAGTGTGAGTGTGTGTGTACGTGACGAGTTGAATGGCGAAGTTCCTTTACCCCGCCTTGTTGACAAGTGTTAAGTGTCAATGCCAAGGTCAGGGACAGTGCAATATAATGCATGACTTAGATAACGCACGGCCATTTCTTCGGACACTGAACTCCAACGGTGCTCTATGTGCTAAAACACACAACACACCGGTCACTAGTAACTTCTCTTGAAGAGTTGCAAACACACGACTTTAGTACAGCCGAACCTCAATATCTCGAATTTTCAGCATCTCGAAGTAACTTAAATGTCCTGGTCGTTTGTCCTATTTTCTCGTGTACTGTATTTATGTCTCGGTTACACGAATTTCCTTCCTTGAAGCAACAAATATTCTGTAACTCAAATGTTGCGCAACACGGCATTTATGGTTTGTGAGAAACAGAAAGGTTTACAGTGGTGCCGGGAGCTAATATGATGGTAACCGGAAAACTAAAACTTGTAGTGATCGGCGAAGCCTCGCTGTTTCTCCGGTGTGAATTCATGACCGGTCACGTACGAAAGCAACCCCCGAAGTTGCGGATGACAAGCTCCATTTACGAATCTCGGCTGGGTGGTATTGACGACAAGTTTCACCGAGCTCGATAGCTGCAGTCGCTTAAGTGCGGCCAGTATCTAGTATTCGGGAGATGGTAGGTTCGAATCCCACTATCGGCAGCCCTGAAAATGGTTTTCCGTGGTTTCCCATTTTCACACCAGGCAAATGCTGGGGCTGTACCTTAATTAAGGCCACGGCCGCTTCCTTCCCACCCCAAGCCTTTTCCTGCCTATCGTCGCCATAAGACTATCTGTGTCGGTGCGACGTAAAGCAAAAAACAACAAGAACTTTCAACGTGAAGGGAGAAAAGTTCTAGAGGTGTTAACGGAGGTATGTTTCTTGTTTCACTGCCGTATCCTGTCTTCTAAAAGGTTACTATATTATGGATCATAATTAAAGTGACGCCGTAAAATAGAGTTTGTTCGTATATTTTTGAATACTGTTAACACTAATGTGTTCACTATACACCCGTAGATACGTACGATTCAATTATGTACTGTACATGCTCAAAACGGCATTCTCTATATCTCGAAATAAAATGTAGCTCCCGAGGTAATTCGAGATATCGATGTTCCGCTGTAGTTGTTTCAGAGTAGTGACCACAAGGGGGCGCAGATAGTTTTTCAACCGACAAATTATACCAGATAGTGAGGGATTTATTATTAAAACTGATTAGCGACATTGATTTTCGCACGCTATTCTATCCATAGCAACGTCCGACTCGACTGAATGGTCAGCGTACTGGTCTTCGGTCCAGAAGGTCCCGGGTTCGATTCCCGGCAGGGTCGGGGATTTTAATCGCTTCTGATTAATTCTTCTGGCTCGGGGACTGGGTGTATGTCTCCGTCCCAACACTCTCCACTACACTACCAACCACCACAGAAACATGCAATAGTGATTACATCTCTCCATATTGGACTGGCGTCAGGAAGGGCATCCGCCCGTAAAATAGGGCCCAATCCACATATACGATGCAGTTCGCACCCGCGACCCCACCGGTGTGAGAAAAAGCGGTAGAAAAAGAAAAAGAAGATTGTATCCATAGCAACCACTGTTGGTCAAGTAGCGTCATCTTCTCACTGTGCGCTTCCTTCCTGTAACTACGGGTCGTATTCAAGAACAAGACTTTGGCAAAGTCGACTTTCTACCCACCAAAGTCACTATTTTCCCGGTCATAGTCGAGACTTCGGTTCAAAGTCGTCAATGGTCCGTACTTGGACTTCACAAAGTCGACTGTAAAGGATAATACAATGGCGGACATTCTAAACATAATCCGGTTTGTGAAAGATTTTGAATACGTCCAGGAGATTATCCTAGCCCCGAGTTATACGAGATGCGCAAAACCCGTTTGAGTTCTACAGGGATAACGAATCAAAATTAGGTACAGATTTGATTAACGAATTCACGATGTTCGAAGGTGCGCTAATGACGCAAACTCAAAAAGGACTACATATTCCTGATTGCTTTAAGCCATTACGCCACGGGTAAATGTAAATTACTAGACTTCTTCAATATTTGACATATACACTACAAAAACTAAACTATCAAACATGTGTTCGTAATTTCGTCCCCCACCAAATGTATGAAAAGTACAGCTAATTTTAATATATTTTTCCTTTCCAACCGTACCACTTGTAATGCTTTCACACATAACTGAATGAGGTTGTTTCAAATCAGTGGTTCTCAACCTTTGTGGACCTGCACCCCCTTTTCAACCTAAATTATTTTACGCCGCCACCACCAATGAATTATTGATCTACAAAAGTTCTACTTTCTTTCTTTCTTGCTCAATCTGTTTACCCTCCAGGGTTCGTTTCTTCCTCGGACTCGGCGAGGGATTCCATCTCTACCGCCTCGAGGGCAGTATCCTGGAGCGTCATACTTTGGGTCGGAGGATAAAACGGGGGAGGAGGACCAGTACCTCGCCCAGCTGGCCTCACCTGCTATGCTGATCAGAAGCTGTGTAGGGGGATGGAAAGATTGTAAGGTATAGGCAAAGAAGAGGGAAGGAAGCGGCCGTGGCCTTAAGTTAGGTACCATCCCGGCATTTGTCTGGAGGAGAAGTGAGAAACCACGGAAAACCATTTTGAGGATGGCTGAAGGGGAAATCGAATCCCCTTTACTCAGTTGACCTTCCGAGGCTGAATGGACCCTGTTCCAGCCCACGAACCACTTTTCAAATTTCGTGCCCGAGCCGGCAATCGAACCCGGGCCCGCGGGGATGGCAGTTAATCACGCTAATCACTACACCACAGAGGCAGACTCCACTTTTCTGTTAGGGTTAATATCTCAAAAAGGTTGTATAAATTTATTATTATTATTATTATTATTATTATTATTATTATTATTATTATTAAATATGAGTGCTTAATATGAGTGCTTAATACTTAAATTATATATTTGAAGTGATAATTATAATGCAATCACTTTACAAAGAGTCACAAATAACACAAATAATAATACAAGAGAACAAAACAAATGACAGTAAATAAAGTCGTATTCATAAAAGCCAGAACACCTTGAAAGACTAGAGATAGGAAGTTCATATTCACAGAACATGTGCATTAGTATCTTCTGAAGACATGATTAGCATTTGAACCATGTCAGCCCTCAGGTTCAAGGTCCACATCGATATCTCGGCGCACCACCACCGACTGGTAAAATGTGCCTGGGGCTCTCGTCGTAGCTATAAACCAAAGGTAATGGATCAGTGTGACCTGAGCAGACGTGCAGGATGCCTCGCAGACTAATGCGAGAACCGTACCGTCAAATGAGCGAGTGTGAAAGAGAGCGCATTATTGGCATGAGAGAACGTGATGCATCCATCCGAGAAATTGCTGCTCGTGTGGTACGAAGTGTGTCGGCACTGCAACGGGTGTGTACAGAATGGCTCACAGAAGGCTACAGAACACGACGAGATGGATCTGGAATCAGTACCCAGATCATCCCCTCCGAGAAGATCGACACCTCATCCAAATGGCATTGCAGGACAGATCTGCGTCCTCCTCGGCTCTGGCGTAACAGTGTAACACATCGTACACTATCAGGAGTGACAGTCCGTCGCCGTTTATTACGGTCTGGGTTACCGGCGCGTCCACTTCTCTGCCTACCTTTGGCTAATGTGCATGAACATGCTACACTGCAGTGGTGCATCGAACGACGTCACTGGGGACAGGAATGGCAGCAGATAGTGTTTTCGGACGAATCCAGCTTCTGTTTGTTTGAAAATCATGGCCGCATTTTGGTTCGCCGCAGACAGGGGCAGAGGCACCACATTGACTGCATTCACACAAGACATACAGCGTAAAGTCAAGGCCTTATGGTGTGCGGTGCTATTGGGTACAACCACAAATCATAGTTGGTGCGTAGCCATTCCCTTTCTGCACGACACCCCAGGCGCCATATTTCAGCAGGACAATACGTGACGACATGTTGCCCCACGAACACCTGTCTTCTTGTTGTCACAGGACGTCAGACTGTTGCCCTGGCCCGCCCGATTACCGGACTTGTCGCCAATCGAAAATGTATGGGATATGGTGAAACGACGGGTGCGGCCCTGTGACCGAATACCAACCACCAAAGATGAACAGTGAAATCAGTGAATGCTGCACGGATGGCTATATCCCAGGGCGCCATTCGCGCCTTACACGTGTCGATGATATCACGCATGGAACAAGTAATCAGTGCCCACGGAGGACCCAGTACCCACTAGGCAACACGACACTTGCCGAACCTAGAAGACTGACATACTAATGAACATGTCCTGTGAATATGAACTTCCTATATCTACTCTTTCAAGGTATTACGGAGGATTCGACACTCACTGCAATTAACATTTCAAACTACATAATCTGATTTGATTGTGTAAGAGCAGAATTGATGAGAGGGCTGGCACTGTTTTTCTTTCACAAGTTCTTTAACGTTTGGTTCCAATTGTGACTGCACACCTCCGATCACTTTCAACATCTAGCCATGCTTGGTATTTTGTTTTGATGTAAGCCAGCGTAGAAAACTCAGATTCACATGGATATGTTGATGGAAACTACACAATACAGTTTGAAAATACAATAACAATGTTAAAATTATTTCCTGTGAATTTGTCATAATTTCATATTTATCGGTTGATTTATTACTATATTTTAATTTTTTGTCTCTTTATTACATTTCTTATACACGTAGAAAGAGGTTTGTGTAAACATATTAAAAGTGCAATCATTTTTACTATAATTCATGATAAACATTCTTGTATTTTTACAATTTTTTACAAATTTTATTACACAATTCATAAATAAGAATTCCTTCTGTCAACGTTACTATAAAGTATAAGAATTTTAAGAAGTTTTTTCTACGTGTACGATTTAGCGGCGACGAAGATAATTTTTGTAATAAATTATTTTCTTTCTCACGACGTTTTACTGTTTTTCATTGCTCACCACGCCTCCTCAGGGGGTCGCCCACCTCCTCCCAGGTTGAGAACCGTTGTGTTAAATGAATAAGCACAGACAGTGGAGCTGTTCTTGCGCCGGGCTCTTCAATTAGAAGGGTATCTGTTCTATTGTCCGCCTCTGTGGTGTAATGGGTAGCCACCTCTCCCGAAGGCCCGGATTCTATTCCCGCCTCTGCCAAGAAATTTGAAAAGTGGTACGACGACTGGAACGGGATCCACTCAGCCTCGGGAGGTCAACTGAGTAGAGATGGGTTCAATTCCCACCTCAGTTATCCTCGAAGTGGTTTTCCGTGGTTTCCCACTTCTCCCTCAGGCAAATGCCGGGATGGTACCTAACTTAAGACCCTTGTCTATCGATTCCAATCTTCCCATCCCCCACAAGGTCCCTGTTCAGCATAGCAGGTGAGGTCGCCTGGGCGAGGTACTGGTCATCCTTCCCAGTAGTATACCCGACCCAAAGTCTCACGCTTCAGGACACTGCCCTTCAGCTGGTCGAGTTGCGATCCCTCGTTGAGTCTGAGGGAAAAACCAATCCTGGGGGTAAACAGATAAATAAATAAATAAATAAATAAATAAATAAATAAATAAATAAATAAATAAATAAATAAATAAAGAATCTGTACTGGTTGTCACAGAAATACCTCAGTTTTCAAGTTTTCACAAGCCGAAAATCTTTTAATTTTGTTCTATGGTTGAAAAATGAAAACACGAAAAATTACGATACGCTCGGCCTGATGAGCAATAACTAAATGTGCTTTGACGGAAGCCGCTCTTCTCTTGTTTTATTATTTTTATTACATCGCGATGTTCGAAGGTTCACTACAGACGTAAAATGAAAGAGGACTACCAACTCCTCCCATACAACTACTGCCGGGCTGAGTGGCTCAGACTGTTGTGCCGCTGGCCTTCTGACCCCAACTTGGCAGATTCGATCCCGGCTCAGTCCGGTGGTATTTGAAGGTGCACGAATACGTCAGCCTCGTGTCGGTAGATTTACTGGCACGTAAAAAACTGCTGCGGGACTAGATTTCGCCAACTCGGCGTCTCCGAAACCCGTAAAAGTAGTTAAGTGTGACGTAAAGCAAGTAACATTATTATTAATACGACTGCTAATTGCGTTAAGATATTACGCCACACGTAAATACGAATTATTAGACTTGTTAATTTATTGTTGCCATTGATGCTTTCATGGCCCGTACTTATAAACATGATGGGCTTATGCCCTCTCAAGAAAATAAGGCGTCTAAGCTCTGCGTCTTCAGAAGAAAATCTCGACTGTTCACGAGGAAGGCTTCTCAAACAATGAGCTTTGAAAACATTTAAGCTCTCGGACTGAATGTAGACGTTACAATAGAAGTGGAAGTGTTACGTCCATTCGTCACCAGATGGCTCCCCGGACGTGGTACGGCGCTAGTGTTCGAAGCGGGAGCTGACGGAACCATCAGAATCAGTGTGGAAGGGAGTCACATAACATAACAGATGTACACACATACGAAGTATGACATTGAAACAAACCTGGAATGAAACATCTGGCGATGAGCAACGTACGAATTTGGAAAACACCGAAACGAAATAACAATAGTGAAGGGACAGGGAAAAATCCTTAATGGCTGGCAACCACATATTATTTAAAGTTAAGAACTTCATATTTAGGTTCCGTATTGAAGCAGAATTCACATCAAAGAAAAGTACAATAGGTTCCACCTTTTCAATACATTATATTATGTGACAGTTTTACATTACAGTTAAACCTTCACATTTTTATACACTCGGGACCGGTTTCGACAGTGTCCCTGTCATCATCAGCCAAGAACAATTAATCGAGGACAATAAACCTTACAATACTTCAGGTATGATATAACAGTGAATATAAAATTATACATTATCTATCTACAAAAAGGTGTGAACATGTCCAGGTAAAAAATCACGATTTAAGAAAAATCATAGTCCTGTAGGGTGTACACTTATAAAATTTCTAATTAAAATAACGTGTTAAAAATCTGCTGTTGTATTATAGCTATAGCAGAGTATGTTTATAGGTGTAAATCTATGAAGTTTTGGCACTCAAGACATATAGCTATGTTTGACAAGTTAAAGGTGTTCAAACATTTAGTTAAATGGTGTTCCACTTAAAATATGTGATGCAGTTCAGCTGAGGTTGTAGTAAATATGTTTGTAGGCTAAATTTTGGTATTTTTAACACTCGAGACATATAGCCATGTGTGACAAGTTAAAAGTTGATAAAACATTTAGTTAATGGTGTTCCACTTAAAATATATGGTAAAGTTCAGCTGAGGCTACAACTTGGACTTGAGGAGCAGATGATTATGTAAAATATCAATATAAGTAGAAATGAACAATTTAAATGGGTCACAAGCAAGACGGCCTAGCCATGGGATCCCCAGCCTCTGGCATTTTAGCAGAAATATACTTAGATTTTTTAGAACATACAAAAATTGACAATAACACAACATTTAGCAATATACATCTTTGGTCCAGGTATATCGATGATGTATTTATTATTATGGACCAACGCACTACAGACGCAGCTACCACCTTAACGCACCTTAACACTATTGATACAGACATAAAATTTACACTGGAATCCGAAGCCAATAATACTATTAATTTTCTTGATCTCACTATCACCAGACTTCTATCTTCCTTTAAATATAATGTCTACAGAAAACCTACACATACTGCCACTACAATACAAGAAGACTCTATTCACCCCCTAAGCCATAAACGGGCCACTTATAATAGCTTAGTACATCGAGCATTTAATGTCCCAATGTCGAAATCAGACCTCAACAAAGAATTAAATACCATACGCAATATCGCAGCTCATAATGGATACAACAAGAATTTTATAGAAAATATAATCAGCAAATTCAGACATCGCCCAAAATCGAACCTAATTAAAGAAGCTACTAAATCGAAATCTTTTTCAACCTTTACCTACAACCGTAATATTTACAAAATTACAAATATATTTAAGAAACAGAAAACTAACATCTCCTTCAAAACTAATAACAGAAATTTAGATATCCTATACAATTCTAACTCAATCAATACCTCTAACCCTTCTGACAAATCAGGCGTCTACAGATTCCACTGTAACGACTGTCTCAGCACCTACCTTGGACAGACCGGTAGATCGTTCAAAATTAGATATACTGAACACGTAAATGCGATAAAATACAGAAAATTTTCCGCAATAGGCCAACATATACATGATTATAAACATAAATTTTATGGTATGAATAACGACATAGACATCATTGAAATAATAAATAAAGGCCCCATACTCGATTTCACCGAACAATTCTACATCTCACTCGATCAATACCATAACCCAAATTTTAACCTTAACGATCTCTCCGAAAAACCTACAATACTTTTTGACACTTTTATCAAAATAATGAACACTCTTAAAATACCAAAAAACCGATCCATCTTCAAAACAATACACAACACGCTTACATATTTCCCCTACCATCGCACGCGCCCACCTGATCACAGTCCCGCCTCTACCGCGTTGCCTCCTTCCCCTAACTCAGTAACTCCGCCCCTCCCTGCTCCCTTCTAGGCCTCGTCTCTCCTCAGCCTGTCAGTTCCACTACGTTCCGTCTACCATCAACTTGGCACCTGAGGTGAGTTTCTCATTCACCAATACTTCGCGAAATTTAACTCCCTTTCGTTTCTTAAATACGGTAACTTTATATCGCGTTTTATTTCTTATAGGTTCCGACTTGGATCAGGATCCCTTCTAATCAATTTATGTAATCACAACCTACAATATAAGGTCTACAAGCACCATTTCAGCCAGGACTTTTGTTACTTCTCAGCAAGATGATATACAACCACATGTCGACATGTATAATTGTTTAATAGGACTTGCTGATCATCTACATCAACAAGCAGTGACCCATTTAAATTGTTCATTTCTACTTATATTGATATTTTACATAATCATCTGCTCCTCAAGTCCAAGTTGTAGCCTCAGCTGAACTTTACCATATATTTTAAGTGGAACACCATTAACTAAATGTTTTATCAACTTTTAACTTGTCACACATGGCTATATGTCTCGAGTGTTAAAAATACCAAAATTAAGCCTACAAACATATTTACTACAACCTCAGCTGAACTGCATCACATATTTTAAGTGGAACACCATTTAACTAAATGTTTGAACACCTTTAACTTGTCAAACATAGCTATATGTCTTGAGTGCCAAAACTTCATAGATTTACACCTATAAACATACTCTGCTATAGCTATAATACAACAGCAGATTTTTAACACGTTATTTTAATTAGAAATTTTATAAGTGTACACCCTACAGGACTATGATTTTTCTTAAATCGTGATTTTTTACCTGGACATGTTCACACCTTTTTGTAGATAGATAATGTATAATTTTATATTCACTGTTATATCATACCTGAAGTATTGTAAGGTTTATTGTCCTCGATTAATTGTTCTTGGCTGATGATGACAGGGACACTGTCGAAACCGGTCCCGAGTGTATAAAAATGTGAAGGTTTAACTGTAATGTAAAACTGTCACATAATATAATGTATTGAAAAGGTGGAACCTATTGTACTTTTCTTTGATGTGAACCACATATTACTAGATAACCAGTGTCCCTGTTGAAACTGTTAGGATTTCTACGTATTTCCACAGCTTCCCGTATAATCCTGGACCTGTAGTGTCTAGTGTGGGTAAGAGCTTGAGCATCTTGGAACACGACATCAGCTATTGCTGATTTGTCTGGCTGGTTGAGACGAATATTTCGTTCATGTTCATGATACGGGTACCAATGGACCAGCATGTTTGGTGAATGTATACCTTGCCGCAAATCCAGGGAATTTCGTATACCCCAGGATGTAAAAGTGGGGACAATTTGTCCTTGGCTTTACTCAGACTGTGAGCAATTTTAGTGACGGTGCAAAACACGGTTTTTATATTGTGTTTGCGCAGAACTTTGGCAATTCGATCTGTTCTCTGCGAAACATAAAGAGTTTCGCCTCATTTTCTTGACACGGCGTAAGTCCGAAAGCCTATATCATGTTTATTAATTTATTATTTATTGTAATGCTTTTACACTCAACTTACTGAGATTATGTTAAATGAATAAGTGCAATGTTCTAGTTATAGACACGTTTCAACTAGTTTCTGCTGACTTACGAAGTGTAAGCCATCCAACCGGCAGCAGAATAATTAGGAGAGTATGTGTATAATTGCCAGGGAAGAACCTCAGTTTTTCAATTTTTCATAAGCTCAAAATCTTCTATGGTTGAGAAAATGAAAACATGAAAAATTACGATACGGTACGGAAATACCTAAAAGTATTTCACGGAAGCCGCTCTTCTCTTGTTTTCTGTTATTATAGCAGATATTATCACTGCCAACCTCAAATATATTTAATAAAATTTCGACTTCGCGAAGTCTACTTCAGCCAAAGTCGACTTTGGAGAAAGTAGCGTGTATGGAACAGACTTAGAGAGAAGTTAGACTTTCCTATGAAAGTAGAATTTGTTAAGTATTTGCTTGTTCCTGAATACGACCCTAAGAGCTTGAGGAAATGTATCAAGTGAACCCCGTTCTGTTCCTCATTCCAGAATCAGAATACGTGAATCGGTCGGAAAGAGATCCCAGGACCTTGGAATAAGAGACAGGCACGCTGCCTCCACAAATAATAATAATAATAATAATAATAATAATAATAATAATAATAATAATAATAAACGCAAAACTCAGACACTGTTGCACTGTCATAAGACCAGAAGCTTTGTATGCAGCGGAATGACTTGATATGAACAAGAAAGGCCTAATAGAAAAATTGGAAAATAAAGAAAGAAACATCTTAAGGTAAATTCTTGGCCCAATTAAAGACAAAGCTGTATACAGACGTCGGCATAAATATGAACTGTATATTCATGTCCAGCAGATCTCCGATGTCATGCGGAGAAGGAGAATTTTAAATTTTAATGGCCACTTGAAACCCACACGACTATCGAACTGGATCTTTACCTATTTTAACGATAAGAAGATCCAGACAACTTGTTTCAAGGAGGTGGGGGTCTCTTATGAAGATATACAAGAACGCAACCCACTCAGGAGGAAACTAAAAGACCACCAGCAGGCGAGTTGTCCGTTCAGTTATGGCACAGCTGTGAGCTCGCATCTGGGAGATAGTGGATTCGAACCCCAATGCCCTGAAGATGGTTTTCCGTGGTTTCCCATTTTCACACCAGGCAAATGCTGGCTGGGGCTGTACCTTAATTAAGGCCACGGCCGCTTTCCTTCCAACTTCTAGGTCCTTCCAATTCCATCGTCGCTATAAGACGGAATAAGAGGGAATCGAAACCGCCTCTACTCAGTTGACCTCCCGATGCTGAGTGGATAGCGTTGCAGCTCCCGTACCACTTTTCAAATTTCGTGGCAGAACCGGGAATCGAACCCGGGCCTCCAGAGATGGCAGGTAATCACACTAACCACTACATCATAGTGGCGGACATCAAGTACTTCGAAATCATTAAAAAAAAGATTAGGTAAGCAATCTGCCACCTGAGTGACACCCTAAATGCAGATGAATATTGATTGATTGAACTTGTTTTGGTGTTATAACAGACTTGGAATCCCTCGCTACCCGTCACCTTTCGGTCAGAGGAGAAACAGTGTAGTTACATGTTGGGAGTCGTTCGCAGTAACGACACGATATGACCTTGGCCGACCTGTTTACCACGTGCTATTCTACGTGCCGCTTATCTCTATAGTCAACAATAACGGTAGAAATTACCTTATCAATATGACGGCCTCAGAAACCCATTTCCTGGTCGGTCATTCTTACCTGAAAGGAAAAGTTAAGCAGAAATTATTACCTTTAATAATAATAATAATAATAATAATAATAATAATAATAATAATAATAATAATAATAATAATAATAATGTATTTTATTTATTTAGGTCATGGCAACGCACAGAATAAAACATAAATTTTATAAGAATGTTACACACAACAGACGGTCAAAAAATAAGATCACAATACACATACACAGACCAATAATAATCTCTTCTTTTTCTACCGCTTTTTCCCCACAATTGTGGGGTCGCGGTTGCGAACTGTGTCGCAGATGTGGATTTGGCCCTATTTTCAGGCCGGATACCCTTCTTGACGCCAACCCCATATGGAGAAATGTAATCACTATTGCGTGTTTTTGTAGTGGTTGGTAGTGTAGTGTGTTGTCTGAAAATGAAGAGGAAAGTGTTGGGACAAACACTAACAGCCAGTCTCCGGGTCATAAGAATTGATCAGACGCGATGAAAATCCCCGGCCCGGTTGCGAATCGAACGCGGGATCCTGTAAACCGAAGGCCTCAACGCTGACCATTCAGCCAAAAAGTTGGACAGACCAATAACAATATATAATTACAATATATAACAAATTCGTTAATTTGGAAGTAAAAGGAATGCATGAGTAACTACTCATTAAGCTTATTTCTGAATGTGTTAGATGGCACTTCTTTCAGATCTGATGGCAGGGACGAACGAAATGACAGGAACCCGTCTTTTGTAACCTAGAACGAGGTACATCGGCTTTGTTAGCTGACCTGGTTTTATTACTGTCACTACTGAAAGAAGAAGAAAAAAGGGAAGAAAAGAAGAAAGATTATGCTGAGTTGGAAGTGCTCCTTAATTGAAGGCGTTATTTTCCAAAGCAGTCTTACCCACACGCCGCTGATGGATGTAGAACCCAAACGCTTTCCGTAGAATGGCGCGCTCTTTCTTAAGCTGGGCTGTTAACAAACGAACAACGAGTTGCGAGCGAAATGAGTAGTGAAGCCGACCGCAGCAAAAAAAAATAGAAAATTGGTTTTTACCGAAAAACATTAGAATTAGGAAGAAACTGCATATGAGGGAAAATTTAATGTTAAGGTCACATGATGCACTTCATTTCTCGATAGGTTCAACCAATTAACCGTTATTTCAGTTGATGTAGGGCAAAAACTGTCCAAATTTGTGACATAACTCTGTAAAATCCCCCACTAGTTCAAAATCGTGAAATATATAACCCTTGTGTTACTCAGAATTTCGAGCTGTATTCTTACTGAATTTCAGCTCAATCTGTCCAGCCATGTTCACCGATATTGATAGGAATCCGCCAACTTTCTAGTCGGCGGCCTTCGTGTTACAGACTGGAGTCCAAATGCCTTCAGCAGGACTGTTTGGAAATGCTACGAACAAGTCTGAAATAGCCTCAACAGCTCTTCTTTTGTCTTTCCTTCTCTCTTGTTTTTCCTAAAGAAGAGGAAGAAAAAAGAAGAAAGGAAAATAGGAGCCATATTAGATCGAGTAAACCCTCAACAATTACAGTAGAGATAATACGCGACACTCTGCGAGATATCGAGGGACAGCGATTAGAGCTCCGTCTAGCGGAGTGACCTGGAGTTAATGATTCTGTCATAAGAGCACGTGTATTTGTTTGTGAAGTTTTCGGCGATATTTATGCGTTTGCAGTAAGTTGACATAAGTAAATAGTGGCGTGTGTCATTCCTTTATATCTCCTCTCAATATGAGTGGAAAGATGTGTGCTGTGTTTGGCTGCAATAACTATGAAGTGCAGAAAGATTCGCGGTCTTTTTTTTTTCTTGTGGCTTTACGTCGCACTGACACAGATAGGTTTTATAACGACAATGGGATAGGAAACGCCTAGGAGTTGGAAGGAAGCGGCCTTGGCCTTAATTAAAGTACAGCCCCAGCATTTTCCTGATGTGGAAATGGGAAACCACGAAAAACCATCTTCAGGGCTGCCGAAAGTGGAATTCGAACCCACTATCTTCCGGATGCAAGCTCAAAGCCCGCGCGCCCCTAACCGCACGGCCAACTTGTTCGGTGAAGAAAAAAGAAGAAAGGAGGAAAATAGGAGCTATATTTTATCGACTAAACCCTCAACAACTCTTTTTTAAATCTTTCTTTCTCCGCTGCGTTTCCTAAAGCAAAAGAAGAAGAGGAAGAAGAAAGAAGCCATATTTGACAGAGCCATTGTTGTTTTTCTTTCACCACTGTGTTTCCTCAAGAAGAAGAAGAAGAAGAAGAAGAAGAAGAAGAAGAAGAAGAAGAAGACGAAAAGAAGAATAATAGGAGCCATATTTGATCGAGTAAACTCTCAGCCATTGTTGTTCTTTCTTTCTCCGCTTTTCCAATACTCTAATGAGGTTATGGGTGGGGACCAGTACGCTTATGCATATTTACCCCGTAAGACAGCGCCTACCCGGTACTAATTCGCTTACGGGTGCATTTGAATTAATAATATAGATTAACTTAACTCAAAGTCGACTTAAAGAGTCTACAGCGATGTAATGGTGTACTTAACGACTAGTTTCTTGCCCTTCACTAGCGCATGAGACGAAGGGATGATCTCTTCCCCCACGCAGCAGACGGAGACCAGAGCCAATTCTTGTCACTATTTTTACACAGAAGAGCTTGGCTTCACTTGAGCCATGATGTAACACATGCACACATTTCCGCCTCCCTCAAACAGCAGATCCGGAATCACATCCTGACCGGTGCTCCAGTCACCACTGTCCTGGTAATGTTCAGTTTACATGCCGGTTCTGTCTAAGGTAATGAAACGAAAGTTTGATAGGATATAGATTCGCATCTGATGATGAAGATGATGATGCTTGTTGATTATAGGGGCCTAACATCTAAGTCATGGGCCCCTAATCGTACGACTTGAAACGAAATGTAATGATCATTTTAAAATTCATGCACTGACTAGAATTTAAAAAAGTGATAATGAAGAGTGAATTTAAAATAATCACTGAATCTACATAACTCGCGATGCCTTATTTCCTTAAGAAATAATATTAAAATAGATTAAATAGGGTAAGTAATATCGATTGGTGCAGTCGCTTAAGTGCGGCCAGTATCCAGTAATGGGGAGATAGTGGGTTCGAACCGCACTGTCGGCAGCCCTAAAGATGGTTTTCCGTGGTTTCCCATTTTCACACCAGGCAAATGCTGGGGCTGTACCTTAATTAAGGCCACGGCCGCTTCCTTCCCATTCCTAGGCCTTTCCCATCCCATCGTCGCCATAAGACCTATATGTGTCGGTTCGACGTAACGCAAATAGCAAAAAAGTAAATCACCTTGTTCAATACACAATGTTAAAAAAAACCTTTAAAATTGATACACAATTATCTTGGGCCATCGTCAGTACATACAAAAGAAGGAAACCGCTGTTAAAGTAAGCAAACGATGCCTGTATGTTGTTTGTATGTATGTATGTATGTATGTATGTATGTATGTATGTACGTATGTATGTATGTTGGGTATTCAGCCCGAAGGCTGGTTTGATCCTCCACAGCTCCACAACAGGGTACCATAGACAGCCCAGGCATCACTGAAGAGCCATGCTAGGGAAATGAAGAGTGAGGTAGTTTCCCGTTGCTTTCCTCACCGACTCCTTAGGGAGGTCACCTCCCATAGATATTGGGACACCCCAGACCCCCTGGCAAGCGCTATTTTAAAAATTCAAAAAGAAAGCAAGCAAAATAGATAAAATTTCCCGGAGTTTTCCCTAGACCCACACATTACAGGAAGAAACCAAGATTTTACACAACCCAAAATTCAAATAAAGGAAATTTACCACGAAAATAATTTTTTAAACATAGGTTAGTGGGGAGACAGCTTGACACACCCAATTCACAATCAACCCCTTCAAGCACTGCAGACTTGACAGTAATAAATTACCCGAACTAGATGTTAGGGATGTGAGGTGATGAGCTGAAAAAGAAATGGTAGGCTTTGCCACCGCGGACATTTTTGCGTTATAATGTCAATCAATAATGAGGTTCGCAAAAAGACTGGGTGGTGCAAAGGTCAGTTTCTAACATCTACACAAACTATTCTTCAATACATTTCATGCAACGATTTACAACAGATTATGAGTCGTAAGAGCCGACTAAAAGGGTCCCCAGCAGCTCTCAATCTGGGAGCGAGGGTTGGTGACCGCGGGGCCCTTACCTGAGTCTGGCATTGCATCTTACTTTCATCTATCCTATTCGACCTCCCCTGGTCAACTCATGTTCTTTAGCGACTCCCACGCTATTGCGTTCTAGGAGGACCAGTACTTCGCCCAGGCGACCTCACCTGCTATGCTGAACAGGGACCTTGTGGGGGGATGGGAAGATTGGAAGGGATAGACAAGGAAGAGTGAAGGAAGTGGCGGTGGCCTTAAGTTAGGCACCATCCCGGCATTTACCTGAAGGGAAACCACTTCGAGGATGGCGCAGTTTAGCTCCCGAGGCTGAGTGGTCGCCGTTCCAGCCCTGCTATAACTTTTCAAGAGGTGGACAATTTATCTATTACCTATTCCATATTCATGTGTTTCTTTTTTCACTCCTTAGTCACAAATAACATCTCTACGACGACTGCACTTGTAAGAATGTGAGCATCCATAAAATAAATTTTTGTACATTTCTCCGCTACACGAGTACATGGATATGTTGTGGGGCTACAAGAAGAGAGAGCCAACACCACCGGCCGATCTAACTTTCTTGGTCCCACCCTACCTCTTTTACCCTCCATGACCAAGTCCATTATTTTCCTAGAAATCGTCCTTATTCATTAGTTCCTGTTGTGGGTGGGGGCGACAGAACATCTCCGATATCCCTTGTCTGTTATAAGAGGCGACTAAAAGCGTGGGTTGACGACCACGGGGCCATTAGATGAGTCCTGGCATTGCTTCTACTTACTTGTGCCAGGCTCCTAACTTTCATCTATTGTATCCGATCTCCCTTGGTCAACTCTTGTTCTTTTCGACCCTGACGGTACTAGGTTGCGAATCCTAGGGAGTCTTTCATTTTTATGCCCTTCATGGCCCTTGATTTCATCAAAAATATATCAACATATTGCTCATATGAACCAATCCTCGGCCGCTTCCTATCCCTTCTAATCTACACACCTACCATGTATGCAAGATAGGTTCTACGCTTTTTGTGTTAGTTTATTGTTAACCGTCAAGCTGTGGACTTGTCGTCCTAAAGCTACTATAAGCTACTTTTCTAATCTACACAGCTTTGTATTACATTATATAAGTAGAGAGTACCAGGTGTCTAGTAGATTTAGTTTGTTTCTTTTAAAGAAGGATCTGTTAGAAGATAAAGTCCGCCATGGAACAACCTATTTTTGCGAAGAATGTGGGAAAACATTTCCCCGAGGCTATCACAAGAGACGTCATGAGGTATCTTGTAGGACAATTTTTCAATGCAAACATTGTAGAAGAGAGTTCAAGAACGCTTACAACGCTCAACGTCACGAAGAAGCGTGTAATGTAGCTTCATCGAGAAGAAAATATAAAGAGCTCAACCGTATTCAAGCAAATACTGATTGTTTAAAAAGTACACCTCTGCGAGAGATTTTTAATTCTTCCTTGTTGTCTAGGCCTGCTACAAGTTCTGTTACTAAGCACACATTTTGAGATAAAGATAAGCAAGATGATGATGAGGATGCTCATGATAATAGTGATAATAAAGAAAAAGGAGAAGAAGAAGACGATAAGATCTCAATGTTTCTTTGCCATTAGAGCTTTATGATTTTACTTCATTTTATAAGCCTACAACACGTTCTGTCGTCGTGCAGACATCTCAAGAAGAAGAGATGCAAGATGAAGTTGAAGAAGATTTCAACGCTTCTTTGCTACCGAAACAAGTTAAGTTTGTACCTAGAAACGTTACTGTTGAAGCACGTATTACATCAAAACAAGTCCCTACACATCAACTGTCTGCATATTGGCTCAAAGTTCACAACAAGCCTCTGTTACCCCATATAGACATAAGATACTGTAAAGACCCCAACGTACTCGTAAAACGTTTACAACTGCTAAGAGCCTATCAAGATGCTGGTTACACAGAGTATAAAGCCGATATTTTTGAAATAGAGCAAGAATTACGTCGTGCAGGTATTATTGAGTAATAGCTCTTCAAAGTGAAGACCTTACCTGTAAGCTCTCTCTCGACAGTACAGCAGACTAAACACCTTCCTTCATTCCCAGCCCTCACCCTCACCTAAGTCATCCTTCTGTAGCATACAGTGGATCGAGTAGCTATACTGGTACAGGCTCATTTCCGACATTCTTCCTTCCCTAGGGTGTTAACTGCACCCTAGCGCTCGCCCTTGTGCCGGTCTCAAGCCCGGATAAAGAGAGGAGAGGCGCCTTAAATACTAGAAAAATGTAAGCCCTTTATCCCTTTAGCCCTTTGACCCTTTTACCCTTTAGCCATTTAGCCATTTAGCTCTTTTGTCCTTTATTTTGTCACGCTCTCGCAGAGGGAATAGAGTACTGGCTACACTTCTGTAAGACTAAAGTTATAAAAGGCAGCTGGTTAGAAGGATGAACGATAGCCCAGCTCCTTAAAATTAGTCTAGGGTAATATAACCAATGTACAGCAGCTATCTTGCCTAATTTTTTTGCTAGGGGCTTTACGTCGCACCGACACAGATAGGTCTTATGGCGACGATGGGATAGGAAAGGCCTAGGAGTTGGAAGGAAGCGGCCGTGGCCTTAAGGTACAGCCCCAGCATTTGCCTGGTGTGAAAATGGGAAACCACGGAAAACCATCTTCAGGGCTGCCGATAGTGGGATTCGAACCTACTATCTCCCGGATGCAAGCTCACAGCCGCGCGCCTCTACGCGTACGGCCAACTCGCCCGGTATCTTGCCTAATAACCCCTGCCTCGGTTCCCTGTTAGCTTCAACACTTGATGTGAAGTGAACGATATAGGACGGGCAAGGAGGCTCATATTGTCAAGAACACAACCACATTCAACCTGCGTCATTCCATAATATCATGAAAACTACATGTTTAATTGTAATCGCATAGCCACTCATGTTGTATTATACTGGTGCAATTTTACGCATGTAACGGCATATTAACCTGTGCAGTGAGTGGACTTTATGGTTCACATCATGTTCATCTTGTCCTATTTTAGGATTCAAGATTGACAAGACGCTAGTACGCTGCGTCACAACATTTATAGACTTTTTATTCACTCAGTTTAATGTGTCCTTGCTATATTTTCAGTGATTTTATGTGTGATTGAAGATGTCCCATACGAGGACGGAACATGTATCACGCATGTTTAACGTAGTCTTATTAATAAAAACGATTACAGTATTGTAAAAGTGGAATTATAAATTTAAATTTTCACAAGTTGATACTTTTTGACAATACGAGCTCAAATATGAAATTTATCACATGCAACCCCAAAAGTTAGGCGATAAAAATAATTGGGCATAAGTTACAAGCGGTAAGCCTCTGAGGTAGCTCTTCGAATGTTAGGCTGATAAAACTAATAGGTCATAAGTTAGAAGTTGTGAGCCCCTGAGACAGCTCTCTAGTTAAGTCTAAACGAATAGACCATAACAGCCATCTTGCATAGCAGCCCTTGCGTCAGTTCTCGAATGTCATGCTGATAAAACTAATCGGTCATAAGTTACAAGCTGAGAGCCCCTGTGGTAGCTCTGTAGAATTAGGCTTATTCCAGACTCAATTCGAGGTCCTCTAGCCGCTGGTACCCCTTTTAGTCGTTTCTTACAGCAGTATTCCACTACCCTCCGACCTATGTTACATCACTCCACCGAGAGTCGAAAGTTAGGAAGGGCATCCGGTTAGGAGGATAGAACCTTGAATTAGCCCAATACGCGAAAAGCCCTAGCACAGCCCACGCCGGGTTAGTGCCATAAGAGCCCATGTATACGCAAGAATCCCTGTGCCGAGATTTAAGTTAGGAAGGGCATCCGATTAGGAAGATAGAACCTCAAATCAGGCCAATACGCGAAAAGCCCTAGCACAGTCCACGTCGAGGTTAGTGCCATAAGAGCCTATGTATACGTAAGAGCCCCTGCAGCGGCCATCTTGCCTCGGGGGTCGTAGCACTAGGAAGTTGCACACGGCCGCCATCTTGCGCATTAGTCCCTAGGCCATCTCCATAAGTCCTATGTATACCGCCTTCCCTACCCCGGGTCAGCTTTCTCCATAAGAGCCTATATGAATGGATGAAAACCATAACGGTATAAGTGACATTTAAAAAAAAATGAGTTAAGTGCAGGATGTAACTCCGAGAGGATGTATCCTTTCACCAGCAAAGAGGTACAAGTGATAGCGGTAATATTCTGCGCTCTAGTTATGGGTGGTATAACTACAAATAGCATGCTTTATATGAGTGGTGACGATGTTTAAATGCCTTTTTCTCAGAATGACCAAAATGCTACCTATACCGTTATGGTTTTCATCCATTCATATGATACAACTAATAGGTCATAAGTTACAAGTTGTGAGCCCCTGATGCAGCCCTGTAGTTAGGACTATACGGATAGAGTGTAGCAGCCATCTTGCTGTCTTCTTAAGTCATAATACTCCCCTGGACCAGCTCCCAGGATTTAGTCCCATAAGAGCCCGTGTATAGCCGCCATCTTGCGCATTAGCCCCTGGATCAGCTCCCAGGAGTTAGTCCCATAAGAGCCCGTGTATAGCCGCCATCTTGCGCATTAGCCCCTGGACCAGCTCCCAGGAGTTAGTCCCATAAGAGCCCGTATATAGCCGCCATCTTGCGCATTAGCCCCTGGACCAGCTCCTGGGAGTTAGTCCCATAAGAGCCCGTATATAGCCGCCATCTTACGCATTAGCCCCTGGACCAGCTCCCAGGAGTTAGTCCCATAAGAGCCCGTGTATAGCCGCCATCTTGCGCATTAGCCCCTGGATCAGCTCCCAGGAGTTAGTCCCATAAGAGCCCGTGTATAGCCGCCATCTTGCGCATTAGCCCCTGGATCAGCTCCCAGGAGTTAGTCCCATAAGAGCCCGTGTATAGCCGCCATCTTGCGCATTAGCCCCTGGATCAGCTCCCAGGAGTTAGTCCCATAAGAGCCCGTGTATAGCCGCCATCTTGCGCATTAGCCCCTGGACCAGCTCCCAGGAGTTAGTCCCATAAGAGCCCGTGTATAGCCGCCATCTTGCGCATTAGCCCCTGGATCAGCTCCCAGGAGTTAGTCTCATAAGAGCCCGTGTATAGCCGCCATCTTACGCATTAGCCCCTGGACCATCTCTCTCCTTTTCCCCCCTATTCTTAATTTTAATGTTTTCCCGTTAAAATTATTCGCCATTGCTTTGTTCACAGTTTCTCCTTATACGTCTAATACATCCAGCATCAGCATCTTCCAAAAATGTCTTTCCGTCCACTAAAATAGCGTCGTTCTTCCATCTACTCCTATTGTATATGGCGTACACTTGTTGCCTGGTTTCGGTATTTGTCGATACAAAATTGTCTATGCTAATATCAGTCAGACCCTAGCCCAGAAATGTATCCTTGCTAATAATGAGATAATACTGAAGTAAAACGCAGAAGATATCACGAAATTAGAGCATGCATTAGTGTCTCCATGTGAACGTGCAATTAGCTGGGAAACCCAGCGTCATCGTGTGAACTAGCCTATCGTAGTCAGTCTTGAATCTACATGTTCTAAAAATAAACACCGACATGTGTTCATTGCTTTTACTAAAATACCGATGTTGACAGCGCCATCTGCTGGCGTGTCTTTGCTCAAGTTCAGTCTTGACGTCACGGAGTTTCCTCGCCCTGCCCCAATACCAGACAGGCAAGATTGGAGTATGGAAGCACTTAGAAAACATGATCAAAGGGTTCTTAAAAATAATCAGGAGAGCGGGCAGGAAATCTTCAGTCCATCGTTAAATCCATCCACGAATACTCTGCTGTGGCTTGATGGAGTTTCTGATACGGTTACTGCGACAGAATTTCTTACATTTTAATGATAGACTCTTATGCCTTTCAGCGTTCAGTCTGCAAGCCTCTGTGAATTTATTAAACATCACCACTATCCTCTATTTGTAACTAGTTCTGTTGCCTTGTTTAGTTCTGTACCTCTTATCGTTAGAAACTGAGTCTAACCATCGTCATCTCCGTCTCCCTCTACTTCTCTTACCCTCCATAACAGAGTCCATTATTTTTCTTGGTAACCTATCCTCCTCCATTCGCCTCACATGACCCCCCGAAGCCAGTTTATGCCTACAGTTTAATGCATCGAGTTCATTCTTATCTTAGCCTTTATCTCCTCATTCCGAGTACTCTCCTGCCATTGTTCCCACCTGTTTGTACCAGCAATCATTCTCGCTACTTTCATGTCTGTTACTTCTTACTTATGAATAAGATATCCTGAGTCCACCCAGCTTTCCCTCCCGTAAAGCAAAGCTGGTCTGAAAACAGACCGACGTAAAGATAGTTTCGTCCGGGAGCTGACTTTCTTCTTACAGAATACTGTTGATCGCAACTGCGAGCTCACTGCATTAGCTTTACTACACCTTGATTCAATCTCACTATATTGCCATCCTGGGAGAACACACATCCTAAATACTTGAAATTATCTACCTGTTCCAACTGTGTATCACCAATCTGACATTCAGTTCTCTTGGATTTCTTACCTGCTGACATCAGTTTAGCCTTGGAAAGGCTAATTTTCATACCATACTCATTGCACCTATTTTCAAGTTCCAAGATGTTAGACTGCAGGCTTTCGGCACAATCTGCCATTAAGGCCAGGTCATCAGCATAGACGAGATTGCTTACTACATTTTCACCTAACTGAATCCGTCCCTGCCACCTTTCAGCAGATGAAAATGAGAAAACCTATAACTTGTTTTCCAGTCATGACCGGGCGAGAATAGGAATTGTGCCGGCTGCCGAGGTCTGTCGCACTCCTATGAGGCAATGGTTTATGACTGCCAGATGAAATGAAATGATATTGGAGAGTGTTGCTGGAATGAAACATGACAGGGAAAATCGGAGTACCCGGAGAAAATCCTGTCCCGCCTCCGCTTTGTCCAGCACAAATCTTACATGGAGTGAACGGGATTTGAATCATAGAACCCAGCGGTGAGAGGCCTACGCGTTGCCGCCTGAGCCACGGAGGCTTACCTTTCAGCAGAAGATCCATGTAAACTATGAACAACAAAGGTGAAAGATTACGGCCTTGTCTCATCCTGAACCAAGAACTCATTCTACCATCAATTCTCACTGCAGCCCATTTGTCAACAGAAATGCCTGATTGATTTTAATAATCTACTCTTAATCCCTTAATAATAATAATAATAATAATAATAATAATAATAATAATAATAATAATAATAATAATAATGAAATGAAAATGAAATGCCGGGATATCCCAGGACGGGTTCGACTCGCCAGGTGCAGGTCTTTCTATTTGACTCCCGTAGGCGACCTGCGCGTCGTGATGAGGATGAAATGATGATGAAGACAACACATACATCCAGCCCCCGTGCCATTGGAATTAACCAATTAAGGTTAAAATTCCCGACCCGGCCGGGAATTGAACCCGGGACCCTCTGAACCGAAAGCCAGTACGCTGACCGTTCAGCCAACGAGTCGGACATAATAATAATAATAATAATAATAATAATAATAATAATAATAATAATATGGGAGAAAGGACAATTACCGGAGGGCTGGAAGGTAGCTTTAATCCATCCTTTACACAGGAAAGGAAATGTCAAAGATGTAAATAACAATCGTTGTATCTCGTTACTCCCAGTAGCATGCAAGATTCCGTCGTTATCCATCCCAGAACGACTAGAACAGTAAGTTGAGCGCTCGGTAGAACAATACCAAGGAGGTTTCAGGAAAGCCCGATCAGCAGCGGAACAGATGGCCAATCTTAAAACGATAATAAGGTACGATATGTTGAGAGGCCAAACATACGTGTGTGCACATTTGTAGACTTGAGAAAGGCATACGACTCCACTGATCGCAATGTGTTGCTTCAGATAATTGTAGAAATGGGAGTCGACGAGAAACTGCTAGCACTGATAACATCTCCAAAGTCAAATTTCCAAGAATACTACTCTGCACCATTTGAAATTAGAACGGGTGTTGGGCAGGAAGATGGACTATCACCACTCTTGCTCAACTGCGCACTGGAAAAACAAATACAGGAGTGGCGTCAGATACTACAAGGTAGAAACTTGTTCAGACCTTTAAGGATTGAAACGCAGAAGAATGGAGTCGAAATTGACTGTTTAGCTTTTTCGGATGATATAGCAATAATCTATAATCTATATATATATATATATATATATAAAATAAGAGTTTTGTCTGTACATTGCTCAGAATTTGTAAAGAATGGTATTTCTGTATCGGTCATGTCCATAGTAACAAGGAAATGCACTTTTTACTTTACTGTAATTTCTGTCTGTCTGTCTGTCTGTCTGTCTGTCTGTCTGTCTGTCTGTCTGTCTGTCTGTCTGTCTGTATGTATGTATGTATGTATGTATGTATGTATGTATGTATGTATGTATGTATGTACACGCATCACTAGAAAACGGCTGAAGAGAATTTAATGAAAATTGGTATGTAAAGTCGGGGGATGAGCCGCTACAATCTAGGCTATAAATCATTTTACTCACGCTGAGTGAAATTGTAGTTTAGGGGAAGGCGCTTAAAATTTAATTTTTAAATACCCATGTTATTGGTCCTACCGAAAAGTACTACATAACAAAAGTTATAGAGAATACAATTTCCGATCATTTATGTTTTATTCAGTTTTACCGTACCGACTATGATAAGAGTGGTATTTCAGAGTCGGAGGAAAACTAAATGTGGAGGCCTACAATATTGAAAGTGCATAACAATGATCAACAATAACATTACATTGACCATTGTTTGCTGTGATGTTCTTTGTCTCTTATGCTGCTGCTCAACTCAAATAGATGGGATTACTGCTGCGTAACGAGTATAACAGCCTGACTGAATATTGGCGGGAAATAGCTAGGGAGTTAGAAAACTTTCTTCTCTAGCATGCCATTCCTCTGGTTCATATATTTCTGATACTGCCGGTACGTTACAGACTGGTTCATCAGAGTATTTCAGCTGCTCGATCCCTACTCTGACGCACTGTTTTGAATGAGCAGTCTGCACGCTTCAGACAAACGCTCACTTAGTAGTAGTAATCGTATGACCTGGTCTAGGTTTACAATTTAGAACTAATCCAAATTATAGCACCACAATTCACGAAAAAACTCAAAATTCAACCCTGAAAAGAGCCGTTTCTTAAGGAAAGCTTCTTCCTCTTCACTTTTATTAAATTCTACATGCATTTTATTCCAAATTAGCAGCGATGTGGGGTTTCTCCTCTGGCTTGGAGGAAAAATTTGTCTCCAAGTCAGATAGATTTTTTCGCCGCCTGCGTAGTGAACTGAGATTTTCCGACTCAACGGGTACTCCTATTAAACAGATTAGTAAGAGGGCATAGTTTTTGCCCTGGGAGTCTCCACTATTCGACACCCCCACCCGGCCGAAGATAAGACGAAGTGTGTTCACGGACCACGGCTCTCTGCGGCTTGGTCATTCCAGATCTGGAACTTTGGGTTGTTAGATCGGCAGAGAAAATGTGTGGTTTTTCATTTGATCGAGTATTTCATATAAAAGCATTGCTTTTAATCGCGTCATTCACACTGACGTCATTGTAATGACCTATGTTCATTTCAATTGGGGAAACTACTAAGACAGTCTTTCTGAGGATGTAAAAAGGCAGGTGGAGAGTGAGTGTCTGTCATTAAAATGAAAACTCCCCAACCTGATTGTGACTGATGGTAGGCAAGGTGGCCTGCCCTTACAATGAAAATTCCGTAACCCAGTCTTCATATGAGAAAAAAACGTTTGGTGACTTCCCCGTCGTGTTTCTAGAGTAACGTTAATTGCTACGCAATTTAATACAATCTTTCTCACAACGTGTACACAACCTAAGCTAGAATACTGTATACAATGTAGAATTCCGTAGCGAAGTACGGGTACATCAGCTAGTGACAGACTATAACAGAAGAAACAGAAGCAGAAGAAAAACTTATCGTGGTCCCAATAAAATGTATGCACTCTTTGACAGTTTATAACAACCACGCTTTTTATCTTTTTTTCAGGTGTGGTTACTTAAAATAATGGCAGGAGTCAGATTAAACTTTGAGGAAAGACAACTAATTACAAAGTGACAATGGAAGACTGAGAACATGTTGTACGCGCACTTTTTAGTGATAGATGGACTCCCTAGTGCTGAATCTGTCGGCCTCGGTTAGATTCGTACTGGCAACCTTTGAAACACAAACTAAGAATCGCTTATGATCGCTGTGCGACATCTGGCGTACACTCTAAGTACTCGTACTTCACCGGGCGAGTTGGCCGTGCTCGTAGAGGCGCGCGGCTGTGAGCTTGCATCCGGGAGATAGTAGGTTCGAATCCCACTATCGGCAGCCCTGAAGATGGTTTTCCGTGGTTTCCCATTTTCACACCAGGTAAATGCTGGGGCTGTACCTTAATTAAGGCCACGGCCGCTTCCTTCCAACTCCTAGGCCTTTCCTACCCCATCGTCGCCAAAGACCTATCTGTGTCGGTGCGACGTAAAGCAAATAGCAAAAAAAGAAAGTACTCGTACTGTTGTTGTTTACACAGCAATGGCAAACTATAGAATTCATGCTAGAAACACGTTTCGCATCGAGATGTGTTATATAGTATTATATATTGTGTGTGTGACACAGTTGTTGGCGTAAGATAAATAAAGGTTTAGAAAATTCATATCGATCGATCATATTATCCATTCAATTCAGATTTCATTTCCATTCAGTTGGTAGTGCTACCGGAACCGGCAGTGCCCCCTCCTTACTCCCCAACCCGGTACAAAAATCTATCACTAAAAAGTGTGCGAATAATAAGTGAAGTGCAAAGACGGTTTAGAACGGAGTGTCAACGTGATGCACCAACGAGACTCACAATTACTCGTTTGCGAGATAAGTTTGAGGAAGAGACATTCCGAAAGACCAACCGCACAAGAGAAAGAGAAGTCATGGCGCGATTTCAGCAATCGCGAAGAAAATCTGTTCGGCAAGCGGCTCCTGAGACATGAGTTCCACAATCGAGCGTGCATCGCACTTTGAAGCGTGCCCAATGGAGAAGTTTGATGGCTACATTAGTCCACGCTCTTAATGAAGATGATTATGATAAGAGAATTGAATTTTGTGACTGGTACCGCAACTCTTTCCTCGCCCAGGAGAAACGTACAGCAGCAAACGTGCGCTTGTTTTGAAGCTCTCAGTCATGGTTATCAGAAACTACAACAACTGTAACCGTACAGTGTGGTATAGAAGAGTGATATTGAAAGGAGGTTTTGTGTACGCCGGACCGTGCGATTAACAGTTCATCTCATTGTGGTAATCACCCCTTCCTTTCTTGCCATTAAAACAAAGCTCTGCACCGTCAACAAATCCTTCTTCACTTCCTATGTGTAAAATTATGATGCGTTTCACAGCTCCAGACGGTGTTTTGAACCCTCCACGCCATCCATAAATTTGCTGAATGTACCCTCAGTACAGATTATAGTTTGCTTTAGAAAAATGATGACATTTTTCTGGGTGGTTGAAAAGAATAGTAACTTGAGTATTACACTACAAATGCACGTAGTTATAACATATAAAAATTACATTGCCATCAGACAAGTAGTTTTCCTTGTATATATTCCTAAGTGAGCGCTTTCTAGAGAAGAAGCCAAAAACACGGGCACAAATAAAAAAATATTTAATGAACGTCGAAAACAATGTGTCTTATCTACGCTAACGTAGAATTAAACAAGGAAAATACTGGTATAACTCGCATTGCAATAGGCCTATTGGTTCGTTTGTAATTAAAGCCTAAACTGGAGTGTCCATAATAAAAAATCCGACATCCGTGTCAATATGACAGTCTAACAGTCAAAGAAATATTAGCCACCTAATCGATACCTTTATTTGCCTTTGGCAATTTTATAAAATCATTAATAGTACATGTTTCGACTTCTTTGCAGTCATCATCAGCTATATTCACATAAGCTTAGGTGTAAATAAAATAGAAGTATGCACAATATATGTTCTCGTATTAGCCTTGATAACTTCTCATGGGAAACTTAAACATTTTTGCGTATTGGGGGAGGATGGTTGTAGTGACTATACCAGATCGAGGACGGAGGACATTGACACAGACCAACACCCAAGATAACGGGAAGTAAAGACGTGAATCCAGATAGGGATCGTGTTACAAGTTGCACAGTATGGTCTATGGATAAAATAACTTCTAAACCAATCCCAACATTGAGCTACAAGGGCATTTAAGAATCTACCTTTGGCAATAACAATAGCAAGCTTTTTCGACAAGCCTTCAAGCACAAATATGAATAGGACTTAAAAAGAATATTTTAACTCCTCGACTGGAAGCTGAAATATAATTTTATTAATACTTTAGTTAAGAGTAAGTTTTAATTATACTTTAATAACATCACAAGTGAGCCTCCGTGGCTCAGACTGCAGCGCGTCGGCCTCTCAACGCTGGATACCGTGGTTCAAATCCCGGTCACTCCATGTGAGATTTGTGCTGGACAAAGCGGAGGCGGGACAGGTTTTTCTCCGGGCACTCCGGTTTTCCCTGTCATCTTTCATTCCAGCAACACTCTCCATTATCATTTCATAGCATTTATCACTGATTAATATATCACCTTGCGAGTGGCGACCCCATTGTAACATAGCCTATATATGTTTCATTCATTACATCCCTGACCCGGTCAAAGACTGGAAAACAGGTTGTAGGTTTTAATTTTAATTTTAATTTTCATTTTCAACATCACAAGTAGTCAGTTGGTGGAAAGTTAATCACTGTTTTTCCTTATACGCTTCCGAGCAGAAGCTAAAAAAGAGACTTAAAAGATGTTTTTCTTATCTTCTTATTGGAAGAAGAGAATTTTATTACCACCATCCTCCCCCAATGAACAAACATTTTTAAGTTTCTCATGAGAAGTTATCAAGGCTAATAGGAGAACATAGGCTATATTGTGCATACTTTTACATGAAACATGGATGATAACTAGCTCGGAAAGAAAGAGATTAGAAGCTTTTGAAATGTGGTGTTAGAGAAGAATGTTGAAGATGAGATGGATAGATCGAATCTCGAACGAAAAGAGACTGAATCGAATTGGTGAGAGGAGATCGATTTGGATAAATTTAACGGGAAGAAGAGATAGAATGATAGGACACATCTTAAGACACCCAGGACTTGTTTAGTTGGTTTTTGATGATGATGATGATGATGCTTGTTGTTTTAAGGGGCCTAACATCAAAGGTCATCGGCCCCTAATGGAACGAAATGAACGACATGAGATATGAAGTTAAAATTTTAAAAAGTATCCACTGACTACAGTTTAAAAAAAATGGATATGAAGAAAAATGAGGGTGAGATTAAAACATTCAGTGGATCTAATACGCAATGCCTTATTTTCTAATAAAATAATAGAAAATACAGGAAAACGAAGGAATAAGGCAAGACGTTAAAATAACACACTAAAATGAAGTCCATGGGATAAAAGCGCAACTGACACAAACAGCACATCACACACGATAAAACAGACCGCTATCCCTCATAAAGCGCATGACCAGGTCCGCTGACTGCTCGTCATCTCGCATTAGTTGGTTTTTGAAGGAATTGTATTCGGTAAGAACGGTAGGGGTATACCAAGGTATGAATATGGCAAGCAGATTAGAGCAGATGTAGGATGCAATAGTTACGTCGAAATAAAAAGGTTAGCACAGGGTATGGACTGATGACTCAAACAACAACTTTTACCTTATTTACACCTAAAGATATGTGAATATAGCTGACGATGACTGCAAAGCTATCTAAACATGTACTATTAATGATTTAATGTTTCTTTGATTGTTAGATCGTTAAGAGAGGCCGAGGAGTTACTCGTGTCCCTCTCCTCGCCTCATTAACCTCATATTTAAATGGATTTAACGCGCGGTCTGCTCGTCTCTGGAATCTTCTACAGTCTAAAGTAAAACTGCTTCTTCTTCCTCACATCTTCCACGCAACAAAGAAAATGTACATGTAAACAGAAACCCATATGTGATGTATATAACTTGTATAAATTATAATTTCAAGAATGATGTGTGCAACTACGGATGAATGTGTATGCGTGTGCGAGTGTGTATACAGGCGTATGACTGGGTCTTCTTACTCTAATATGTATAGCATATTGCTATTTGCTTTACGTCGCACCGACACAGATATTAACGACGAAGTTATTCCCATCTCCTGTAGGTCCCTTTCCACCTCCTCGAACCAACTTGGCTGGGTCTTCTCATCTTTAACGTTAGCCAAGCGTTACACGTCTTTATCCGCAATCCGTCTACTCCCGCGCGAGCGATAGACGTGTGTATCCGGAATGTTGATTTACGCGCTTTTGCGACCTATGTTTCTTCTTAGGATTGAACTATTAGCCGACAGATGCCAGGAGCGTATAGACAGGGCCTTTATTAAGGCTAAACATTGGAATTTAAAAAAAGAAGGCGTTTGTTCCGAGGCTCTGTTTCCATGCTGATGTACTTCACATTGTGAAAATTCGTGTTTTTTCCTTTTCTAGACGCTATGTTATGGAAATATATTCAAAACAAGAGTGAAATAGAGTCACAATTAATAAACAGTGATGATGAACATCCAGAAATAAATGATAATGACTGGGAAAGCGAAGAAAGTGAAATCCTTGCAATTGAGTGGGGAAATAACCTAAGTGATAGAGCAGACACGGACGATGAAAAAAGGGCTCTGTGGCCTGTGTTATCTGAAAGGCCCAAAAAGTAAGGAAAGAGACTATTGGAACATTGCACAGCAAAGCCTTTCTTATACTGTGATACATGCTTTGAAATATATCACACAAGTGAAAGTTTCTAAACTGTCAGGGAAGACTACATCATGTGTATAAAATTGTATCAAATACTAGTTAGATTGTTACTGTACATGTTTATTAGTGAATCTACCAGTTCAATGTTTATAGCAGAAGTCACAGTGAATTATGAAGTAGGGCAGAAAGTGAATTACAGGTCAGTTGTTTAGTGCCTTGTGCCACTTTCGCACTAAAACCAGCAGTTCAGGATATATTTATTTTTTCATGATTATATGGATACTTACAACCTGACGTCCTGAAATCAGGTACGAATGACTTATTAAACTTTACAGTACTTACATATTTGCATTTCAATGTGTTTTAAGAATGAAACAGATTTTTTCTGCTAGTTGTTTTACGTCGCACCGACACAGGTAGGTGTTATGGCGACGATGGGACAGGAAAGGGCTAGGAGCGGGAAGGAAGCGGCCGTGGCCTTAATTAAGGTACAACCCCAGCATTTTCTTGGTGTGAAAATGGGAAACCACGGAAAACCATTTTCAGGGCTACCGACAGTGGGGTTCGAACCTTCTATCTTCCGAATACTGGATACTGGCCGCACTTAAGCGACTGCAGCTATCGAGCTCGGTAACAGGTATTTTTACACAAAAAGTATTACGCTCACAATCTGAAACTTATCCACCTGGCAAGGGTTAAAGTAGGTAAGGATATGGTTCTATGATCGTGTTGGGTTCATTTTTAGCAAGTGGCCATAAAATACAATTCTCCTTCTGCGCATCACATCAGAGATCATCTGTACGTGAGTATACAGCTCGTGGTTATGCCGACGTCTATATTCATCTTTGTCTTTAATTGGGTCAAGAATTTTTAGTTTCCAATTTTCCTATCAGGCCTTTCTGGTCCATAACAAGGCATTATGGTGGATACAAAGCCTCTGGTTTAATAACAGTCCAATAATTTCTGAGTTTTGCGTTCTAGGATCTTTGGTCAGTTGATAAGCCATATGCCTTTTCTTCGTGCGCGACGCAAAAACTTCTTTTCAGAGATGTTTGGTTCCACACAGTCACCAAGATATTTAAGCTTATCTGTCCGTTTGATTGCCCCCGGTTTACTTTTAGCTCTCTTGGTGTTAGTTATGAATTGCGTTTTCTCCAAAGAGACCTGGAGGTCTGCTTTTCCCGTCTGTGCCTTGAGGTGGTTAATTTGCTTTGTAAATATGCCTAAAGAATCGGAGAAAATTGCTAGATCAGTTTATTATTATTATTATTATTATTATTATTATTATTATTATTATTATTATTATTATTATTATTATTATACATACATACATACATACATACATACATACATACATACAGTCTGCAAGCCTCTGAGAATTTACTAAACGTCGCCACAATCCTCGATTTTAAACTAGTGTTGTGGCCTCATTTAGTTCTATACCTCTTACCTTTAAATCGTTAGAAACAGAGTCTAACCATCGTCGTCTTGGTCTCCCTCTACTTCTCTTACCCTCCATAACAGAGTCCATTATTCTCCTAGGTAACCTATCCTCCTCCATTCGCCTCACATGACCCCACCACCGAAGCCGGTTTATGCGTACAGCTTCATCCATCGAGTTCATTCCTAAATTAGCCTTTATCTCCTCATTCCGAGTTCCCTCCTGCCATTGTTCCCACCTGTTTGTACCAGCAATCATTCTTGCTACTTTCATGTCTGTTACTTCTAACTTATGAATAAGATATCCTGAGTCCACCCAGCTTTCGCTCCCATAAAGCAAAGTTGGTCTGAAAACAGACCGATGTAAAGATAGTTTTGTCTGGGAGCTGACTTCCTTCTTACAGAATACTGCTGATCGCAACTGCGAGCTCACTGCATTAGCTTTACTACACCTTGATTCAATCTCACTTACTATATTACCATCCTGGGAAAACACACAACCTAAATACTTGAAATTATCGACCTGTTCTAGCTTTGTATCACCAATCTGACATTCAATTCTGTTGGATTTCTTACCTACTGACATCAATTTAGTCTTCGAGAGGCTAATTTTCATACCATACTCATTGCACCTATTTTCAAGTTCCAAGATATTACACTGCAGGCTTTCGGCACAGTCTACCATTAAGACCAAGTCGTCAGCATAGGCCAGGCTGCTTACTACATTTCCACCTAACTGAATCCCTCCCTGCCATTTTATATCTTTCAGCATATGATCCATGTAAACTACAAACAGCAAAGGTGAAAGATTACAGCCTTGTCTAACTCCTGTAAGTACCCTGAACCAAGAACTCATTCTACCATCAATTCTCACTGAAGCCCAATTGTCAGTATAAATGCCTTTGATTGATTTTAATAATCTACCTTTAATTCCATAGTCCCCCAGTATAGCGAACATCTTTTCCCTCGGTACCCTGTCATATGCTTTCTCTAGATCTACGAAACATAAACACAACTGCCTATTCCTCACGTAGCATTTTTCAGTTACCTGGCGCATACTGAAAATCTGATCCTGACAGCCTCTCTGTGGTCTGAAACCACACTGGTTTTCATCCAACTTCCTCTCAACGACAGATCGCAACCTCCCTTCCAAGATGCCTGTGAATACTTTGCCTGGTATACTAATCAATGAGATACCTCGATAGTTGTTGCAATCCTTCCTGTTCCCTTGCTTATACATAGGTGCAATTACTGCTTTTGTCCAATCTGAAGGTACCTTACCAACACTCCACGCTAATTTGACTACTCTATGAAGCCATTTCATCCCTGCCTTCCCACTATACTTCACCATTTCAGGTCTAATTTCATCTATTCCTGCTGCCTTATGACAATGGAGTTTATTTACTATCCTTTCCACTTCCTCAAGCATAATTTCACCAACATCATTTTCCTCCTCCCCATGAGCTTGACTGTTTGCAACACCACCATGATGATTTCCTTTTACATTGAGAAGATGTTCAAAATATTCCCTCCACCTCTCCATTGATTCCCTGGGATCTGTTATGAGTTCACCTGAATTACTCAAAACACTGTTCATTTCCTTTTTCCCTCCCTTCCTAAGATTCTTTATTACTGTCCAGAAAGGTTTCCCTGCTGCTTGACCTAGCCTTTCCAGGTTATTACCAAAATCTTCCCATGACTTCTTTTTGGATTCAACAACTATTTGTTTCGCTCTGTTTCTTTCATCTACGTACAAATCCCTGTCTGCCTCAGCCCTTGTTTGGAGCCATTTCTGATAAGCCTTCTTTTTACGTTTACAGGCTGCTCTCACTTCATCATTCCACCAAGATGTTCGCCTTTTCCCACCTTTACACACAGTTGTTCCTAGGCATTCCCTTGCTGTTTCTACTACAGCATCCCTGTATGCCACCCATTCACTTTCTATATCCTGAACCTGCTTACTGTCTACTGTTCGAAACTTCTCACTAATCATATCCATGTACTTCTGTCTAATTTCCTCATCCTGGAGATTTTCTACCCTTATTCGTTTGCAGACAGATTTCACTTTCTCTACCCTAGGCCTAGAGATACTTAGTTCACTACAGATCAGATAATGGTCTGTATCATCGAAAAATCCCCGAAAAACTCGTACATTCCTAAAAGATTTCCTGAATTCAAAGTCTGTTAAGATATAGTCTATTATGGATCTGGTACCCCTAGCCTCCCATGTGTAGCGGTGAATAGCCTTATGCTTGAAGAATGTATTTGTAACAGCTAAACCCATACTAGCACAGAAGTCCAGCAAACGCTTCCCATTCCCATTAGCTTCCATATCTTCCCCACATTTACCAATCACCCTTTCGTATCCTTCAGTTCTATTCCCAACTCTCGCATTGAAATCGCCCATTAGCACTATTCTATCCTTGCTGTTGACCCTGACTACAATGTCACTCAATGCTTCATAAAACTTGTCAACTTCATCCTCATCTGCACCCTCACATGGTGAATACACGGACACAATTCTTGTCCTAATTCATCCCACTGACAAATCTACCCACATCATTCGCTCACTTAGGTGCCTAACAGAAACTATGTTGCGTGCAATGGTATTCCTGATAAAGAGCCCTACCCCAGACTCTGCCCTTCCCTTTCTAACACCCGTCAAGTACACTTTATAATCTCCTATCTCTTCCTCCTTATCTCCCCTTACCCGAATATCACTTACTCCTAGCACATCCAGATGCATCCTCTTTGCTGACTCAGCAAGTTCTACCTTCTTTCTTCCATAAGCCCCATTAATATTGATAGCTCCCCATCGAATTCCATTTCGTTCGCCAAGTTGTTTCCAAGGAGTCCCTCGCCTGTCAAATGGGAGTGGGACTCCATTACTCCCATAGGTCCGAGGCTTGCTTAAAGTGTTCTGAGCTCGGTAAATTCATGAAGCAGGATGCTGCCCTACTTGCACATAGTCCAAGAGAGGATCTCTCCTCTAACGGGTTATGGACCACCGGTGAATTGTACAGTCCTAGCCGCCTGAGCACAAGGAGGGCCACGACTCAGAATATGTCCGAGATGCCCACTCCCATTCCATAGCAACTGGTATCCCGACTCTCAGGACCACTTACTAGGCCACTCAGCCGTTGCCCATGGTTCACGAACTAGGACGTGACTACAGTAACCCACAAACATGAACCATATATTATTATTATGATTATTATTATTAATAATAATAATAATAATAATAATAATAATAATAATTTCAATCGCGTAACTACGTTTGTCTCATCAGGGTGGAATATTCTTTCAGTTATAACATACTTTGATTGTGTTAGAGTAACTTTATTTAGTATTAATAATGACGATAGCATTAATCATGATTCTGTTGCTGTTTGAGTCATCAGTCCATAGATTCGTTTAATGCAGCTCTCCGTGCCACCCTATCCTGTGCTAACCTTTTCATTTCTACATAACTGCTGCATCCTACATCTGCTCTAGTCTCCTTGTCGTATTCATACCTTGGTATACCCATACCGTCCTATCATTCTATCTCTTCTTCTCGTCAAATGTAGCCAAATCGATCTCCTCTCGCCAATTCAATTCAGTGTCTCTTCATTCGTGATTCTATCTACCCATCTCACCTTCAGCATTCTTCTGCAACACCACATTTCAAAAGCTTCTATTCTCTTTCTTTCTGGGCTAGTTATCGTCAATATTTCACTTCCATACAATGTTACGCTGCAGACAAAAGTCTTCTAAAACCTCTTTCTTATTCCTATATCAATGTCCGAAGTGTGCAAATTTCTTTTCCTAGGAAAGATCTTCCTTGCTTGTGATAGTTTGCATTTTGTGTCCTCCTTACTTCTGCCATCGTTAGTTATTTTACCACCCAAATAGCAATATTCATCTACTTCCTTTAAAACTTCATTTCTTAAAGCCGGGCTGAGTGGCTCAGACGGTTAAGGCGCTAGCCTTCTAACCCCAACTTGGCAGGTTCGATCCTGGCTCAGTCCGCTGGTATTTGAAGGTGCTCAAATACGACAGCCCCGTGTCGGTAGATTTACTGGCTCGTTAAAGAACTCCTACGGGACTAAATTCCGGCACCTCGGCGTCTTCGAAGACCTTAAAAATGTAGTTAGTGGGACGTAAAACAAATAACATTATTATTATTATTATTATTATTATTATTAATCTAACATTACCTGCATCACCTGACTTTGTTCGACTGCACTCTATTGCTTTTGTTCTGGGCTTATTTTGTTTTCATCTTGTTCTCCTCGCCCAAGACTCCCTCCATAGCATTTAGCAATTTCTCCAGATCTTCTTCAGTCTCAGATAAATAACAATATCATCGGCAAATCTCAAGGTTTTGATTTCCTCTTCAAATTCCTCTTTGATTCTTTTTACTGCCTGTTCTATATAAACAAGGAAATGGATGAGGAGGGGGATCAAACTTCAGGCTTGCTTCACTCATTTGTGGATTGCTACTTCTTTTTCAAAACCCTCAATAATTATCACCGCAGACTGATTTTGACACAGATTGTCGATAATTCTTCGTTCTCGGTATCTGATCCAATTCAAATATACAATAATTGGTTTAGTGTAAGATACGCCAATAAAGACATTTGTCTATCTAAAAGCAGGGCCCTAAGGAGAAAAGGTACGTGCCCTTCAAGGATGCAGAACATTCGGCGACTCTTTAAAAGACTTCCTCGAAGCCAGTTGACGAGATCTTCAAGGTGAAGCACAGCCTCCCTGAATACACAATAAGATTACATACCGGATTCTCACATAACATTAGCTGTTAGCAAAGGCGTGGTGAGACTCGCATCACTGACGATCTGAAGGTCCGAGGTTCGAATATCGGCACGCCAAGGGTAACGAGAAAGAGACTGCATTCCACGACCTAAAAATGTTAGGCGCTGAGAAAGTTGTTCCGCCAGAAATGTATCAAAGTTATAAAAATCCCGATATTGGAGTTTACTATGAATCGTCACAACACACATGATATGAAATTTGCCACTTATCATTTATCATTACAACAAAAGCATTTAGCACTGTTTTTGTTGTTGTTTGTTGTCTCTAATCTGCTTGTTCTTATCACCTACACTTCCCTCAAAAACCAACTGAACAAGTCCTAGGTGTCTTAAGATGTGTCCTATCATTCTACCTCTTCTTCTGGTCATTTTTTTTTTTTTTGCTATTTGCTTTACGTCACACCGACACAGATAGGTTTTATGGCGACGATGGGATAGGGAAGTCCTAGGAATGGGAAGGAAGCGACCGTGGCCTTAATTAAGGTACAGCCCCAGCATTTGCTTGGTATGAAAATGGGAAACCACGAAAAACCATCTTCAGGGCTGCCGACAGTGGGATTCAAACCTACTATCTCCCGCATGCAAGCTCACAGCTGCGCAATTCTAACCGCACGGCCAACTCGCCCGGTGTGGTCAAATTTAGCGAAATCGATCTCCTCTCACCAATTCGATTCAGTATCTCTTCATTTGTGATTCCATCTACCCATCTCACCTTTAGCATTCTTCTGTAACACCACATTTCAAAAGCTTCTATTCTCTTTCTTTCTGAGCTAGTTATCGTCCAGGTTTCACTTCCATACAATTCCACGCTCCAGACGAAAGTCTTCAGAAAAATCGTTCTAATTTTTATATCAATCTTGGAAGTGAGCAAATTTCTTTTATTAAGAAAGACCTTCCTTGCTAGTGCTAGTCTGCATTTTATGTCCTCCTTACTTATACCATCATTAGTCATACTACGCAAGTATCAATATTCAATATCAATGCCCGAGGAACAATTATTCCTAAGTTCTTCGAAGAATTCCGCTCAAGATTCAAAGTATTAGAGTCGTTGACGAAAAATGTGGTCCTCAAAGCCTTGAAAGGTTCATTATCCATACTGAGAAAGTTTTATATAGTCTTAAATTTAATGTATTTAGTGTACTTTGTTCTCATGGGCGGAGTGTTTATTCTCTCTTCTAATATTCTCCACATCGCCTGACTTTATTCGACTGCACTCCATTACTTTTATTTTGGACTTGCTTATTTTCATCTTGACTCCGTCCATACCATTCAGCAATATCTCAAGATCTTCTGCAGGCTGAGATTAGGATTGGGATTCCTCAAAATTACAGTTGAACATTCTGTTGAATTTATGTGTAACAAAGGACAACAGATTAATGATTCATTGTTATTTGACGTGCCTTTGCTGGTGAGACCTAGTGTTTAGATTACACTGTGTCCTCTAGTATTGGCTAAACGATTCACCTGTATCAGTGTTATCCTTGGCTTTGGTAATATGCAGCTGACCGAGGTGTGAGTAACACCATTCCTTATGCGGCCAGTTATGAATGGTGTGAAAATATCGCTCATAGGGTCTGTTGGTACATGCATTTCAGTGGGCTTGGCAGACTGATATGTAATAGCAACTTCTTGCTCGGTGAAGGAACAAACCCGCTTCTGTGCTGTAGTGGTTAGTGTGATTAGTTGTCAACCCCGGAGGCTCGGGTTCGATTCCTGATTATGACACGAAATTTGAAAAAAATGGTACGAGGGCTGGAACGGGGTCCACTCAGCCTCGGGAGGTCAACTGAGTAGAGGGAGGTTCGATTTCTACTTCAGACATCCTCGAGGTGATTTTCCGTGCTTTCCCACTTCTCCTCCAGGCAAATGCCGGGATGGTACCTAACTTAAGGCCACGGTCGCTTCCTTCCCTCTTCCTTGCCTATCCCTTCCAATCTTCCCATCCCCCACAAGGCCCCTGTTCAGCATATCAGGTGAGGCCGCCTGGGGCAGGTATTGGTCATCCTCTCCAGTTGTATTCCCTACCCAAATTCTCACGCTCCAGGACACTGCCTTTGAGGCGGTAGAGGTGGGATCCCTCGCTGAATCCGAGGGAAAAACCGACCCTGGAGGGTAAACGGGTTAAGAAAGAAAAAAATGAAGAAAATTAAAGAAACAGATCTTACGTGAGATCTCTCTCATATACACAGAACTTTGAATGAAACATTCCATGACGAACTTGCTGTTCGCTTCGATAAAATAAACGCCAAGAAAACAATAGAAACACAGAAAATGGCAAATGACGTGAGTTTAACTATAGCCGATTTTAAACATGCCAAAATGTACTAGTCCAAAGCCTGGATGAAGTGCGAAGGGAGTCAGATTATTATTTATTTCTTGTTAGCTGTTTAACGCATCGAAGGTTTCCGGTCTCGCAAGAACGGGACATGGGTAGGATTGCACGTGAAAATGAGAAACTATCTTGAGTGCTGCCGACAGTGGGATTCGAACCCACTATCACACAGCTACGCCACCCTACACGCACGGCCAACTCACTCGATGGAATCAGGACACTTTTAATATTTTACGTTATTGCCTCCATATTTACCAGAATTAATTCAGCCGTTAATTACAGTTCTGTAATAAGTAAAGCTAGAAATTTTAGGTGCTCTACCTTAATTCTTTTCTTCTTCTCAGTCTGTTTACCCTCCAGGGTTGGCTTTTCACTCCGACTGAGCGAGGGATCCCACCTCTACCGCCTCAAGGGCAGTGTCCTGGAGCGTGTGAGACATTGGGTCGGGGAATGGGAAGTTCGGAAGGGATAGACAAGGAAGAGGGAAGGAAGCGGCCGTGGCCTTAAGTTAGCTACCATCCTGGCATTTGCCTGGAGGAGAAGTGGGAAACCACGGAAAAACACTTCCAGGATGGCTGAGGTAGGGATCGAACCCACCTCTACTCAGTTGACCTCCCGAGGCTGAGTGGACCCCGTTCCAGCTCTCGTACAACTTTTCAAATTTCGTGTCAGAGCCGGGAATCGAACCCGGGCCTCCGGGGGTGGCAGCTAATCACACTAACCACTACACCGCAGAGGCGGACCCTTAATTCTTGTTCGGTATTCAAATGCCCAAATTAGCTTGTCTTGCAAAAAAAAAAAAAAACCAAAGTGAACACCGTTAACTGTGGCTTAGTTACACCCCCGTTTTTTTAACCTTTTCTTAATGGTAGCACCATTTTTCCAAAATTTCTTAATGTCAGACCTTTTCCCACTTGTTTAATACTTTTTTTTCTTCTTTGCTATATTTTATTCCTAAATAAATTAAACAAGAAATGCCGAACATTTCGTCTGTAAAGCTTGGTTCTATGTAGTTCCTCAGTTCGTCGCTAGAATCCTAGGCTCGGTATACTGCGCTATTCGGGAGCTTAAGTACGAACCTGGTGATTGTTGCTTGCCGCCCTTCATCAGCTGCTTGTCTGCCGGCCTTGTTATCATTACGTAGGTGGCGTTTCAGAATACGCTTGTGATTGTGCTAGGTGTCTGCCATTTGCTATTACTGTAGTATCAGTATCAAGTATGTCCGACTCGTTGGCTGAATGGTCAGCGTACTGGCCTTCGCTTCAGAGGGTCCCGGGTTCGATTTCCGGCCGGGTCGGGGATTTTAACCTTAATTGGTTAATTCCAATGGCTCGGGGGCTGGGTGTGTATGGCGTATTCAACATTAGAAATCATCCTAGGTAGGGCCCTCATCTTCACAGACGTGCAGATCGCCTAATAGGCTGTCTATGAGAAAAAGACCCGCACCAGGCCTCTCCGGAGGTCATACGCCATTAATTATCAAGTATGCTGAAGCAGAAAATGAACGCCGAGAAAATACGTGATAGTGCTAAACAGTTTAGTTCTGAGGTGCAATATCTGTTTCGAATCAACATTGTTATTGAACACCAACGTAAACATGTGGCGGCTACATGAAATTTGGTTAAATGGGCTGTTGTGATGGATGTGACGGAAGCACTGGATAGTATTGCGAAGCAGATACCAGAACATTTAATATCGACTGCACACAAAATATGCACCACTTGTGTCAGTTGACGTTGAACATTCCTTTCTTATGTATAAGTATATTTACTTAATGACCGGAGATGCAACCTCACTGAAAATAACATAGAAATGTTATCTGTTTTGACAGTGTTCTGGGACTTGTTTTAGGCAGGCTTTTAATACATGATAACATGAGTGAATTTTGTGTCCTTTCATATGATGAAAAATTGGTTTTGGTGATGTTTGTATGAATATTTACATTTAAAGTTTTCTTTCTTTTGCACCATTTTAGACTATATTAAAGCACCTCCCTTGCACTTTGTAACCAAAATTTTGCACCTAAAATTCCTAGCTCTAGAATAAACTGGTTTCATCAATGTTCAGTTCATCATAAGCAACTATTTTAATGTTTCTTCGCGCCATGTGCAGGTGTTTTATCACTATTTCCCAGAAAGTTAAGTATCAAAATCTTAATAGACATGGAGCTTCCAAATCACCAACACTATTGCCATGCACAATTTAACAATGGTACCTTCAGCCGCTTTCGCACGAAAAGACTGTAACGCTACTGATACCACCGTTCACATACAGAGGGAAGAGGGCCTGCCTGGCTGAGGTGGTAAGGGCGTGCTTGGTTCGTCCGAAAGTACGTGCATTAGATTTCTCACCAGAAAGTAGAAAAATTTAAGAAACGAGATTTCCACTTTCGGAGTTAAATATGGTTTTGACGTTCATTCAACCTTCACCAAAAATTACTACGAGGTTCATTCCTGGGGGCAAAGGCGGCCGGGCGTAGAGCTAACCACTCTACCACATCAAATGCCGAGGAATATTCAGCCTGGAAAGTTCACAACCCGCTCTACGGCAGCGATAACACAGGTGTCCTTGCATTGGAATGTCTAGGAGTTAAGTCGGCAACTTGTCAGTTCATATTGTTAACGGGCTATGCATACCTTCCAGGCGTTCTAAATGATGATACGAATAGGCTTTTATCCCCACGAGGTAAGAAACACGAAATATAGCAATATTTCTATCGGTTTCCGGAACCTCGGCAATGGCAAATTGTAATTGCACTCATTATAATACCCGTATGATCTGTAGGATATTTTCTAGTATAATTCTGTAAGCGCATATTTAAGACACAAATAGGCCGTAATAGACCCCGATTACACCCCATTGTTTCGAGTGCTATGAATTGTCCTATCCTAAATATTTCAAGTGCCGGCCCCGCGGTGTATGGGTAGCGTGCCTGCCTCTCCCTGGAGGCCCCGGATTCGATTCCCGGCCAGGTCAGAGATTCTTACCTGCATCTGAGGGCTGGTTCCAGGTCTACTCAGCATATATGATAACAACTGAGGAGCTAACTGACGGCGAGATAGCGCTCCGGCCTCGAAAGCCAAGAATAACGGCCGAGAGGATCCGTCGTGCTGACCACACGACATCTCGTAATCTGCAGGCCTTCGCGCTGGGCAGCAGTCGCTTGGTAGGCCACGGCCCTTCGGAGCTGTTGCGCCATGGAGTTTGGTTTGGTTTTTAAATATTTTAAAGTCACTAACTGATACTCGGCAGGTAGCAAGCCGGGTAAATGGTACGCAACGCCCGGTATTCGGCTAGTTGCAACTATGTTTAGTGACTGGTTTTTACTTTTTTTATTTTGCTATTGGCTTTACGTCGCACCGACACATATAGGTCTTCTGGCGACGATGGGACAGGAAAGGCCTAGGAATGAGAAGGAAGCGGCCGTGGTCTTAATTAAGGTACAGCCCCAGCATTTGCCTGGTGTGCAAATGGGAAACCACGGAAAACCACCTTCAGGGCTGCCGACAGTGGGGTTCGAACCCACTATCTCCGGAAAAATGGATACTGGCCGCACTTAAGCGACTACAGCTATCGAGCTCGGTACTGGTTTTTACATGAATGTGTATGCATACACTGCAGTTGCGACACTAGCAACTTTGGCTGTTTCCAACTTTTCGTGAAACTAAACTAGTACTTTCCATGTTTCAAACGTTTCGATCTGTTACTTGGTTTGCGAAATAAAGTGGGTAATGTATCGACTTAAACGCAGTTCAATCGTGTTTCTGTGATTTTAACGATGTTAATTTAAAAAATGAAATCGAATGCACTGCTACACTAATTGCACCTATTCTCAGAGAAATAATAATGCGGATAGACCGACAGATGAGCTGCTCGACTAAGCGGTATGTTTCGAGCTATCAGTGGAGAGATGGCGTAGAATGGCATTAGTAGCTGAATAAGCTGAGTGGAAAGAGGGAAACACCATAATATGAAGATTTGGAATTCAAGAGGACAAACTGGGGGACGAGGAATAAGCGATTGAAATAACTTACCACGGGAGATGTTTTATCAATTTCCAACTTATTTTAAATCATTTAAGAAAAGAATAGGTAAACAACTGTTAGGGAATCTGCGTGCTGGATGTCAGGCCTGAATACAGATCAGTGGTGATTGACTGGACTAAGAATTGCGCACAAATGTGCTTTCAATTTTGGAGTAATCTAATAAAAACTTTGTTCCCTCAGAACTTTCACTAAAATTGTGTCGTTCACACCGCTTGGCCCTATGGAAGAAAATACAGAAACCTATAGAACTGATCATTTATATTGGTTCCTCTCAGCGAATCATGGAGGACTGCTTGCGTTTGTGTGCATTTTTATGTACTGGCGGCAGAAATTTATAACACCTAGAAAAGTGCGAAGTTCACGAACAGTTTCTGGTAGCTTAAAACCCCTTAGTCTTAACTTTCTCTGGAACTGTCTTAGAGCTTTCAGGTGTTATGAGGTAACCCAAAAATTCAAGTTCCTGAACACCGATTATAGACTTCGCAACATTTATTGTCAAACTAAATTTAGCTATTTTGTCCAACACAAGTTTTAGATCTTCATAATGTTCCTTCTGTGACTTTGATGCAACAAGAATATCGTCAAGCTACGGAAACGCGAATTATAGATCTTGCAGCACTTCATTAATAAGGCGTTGAATACTTAATGTGGCATTGCGTAATCCGAAACTCATCACATTGACTTCGAACGATCCAAAATGGGGTAGTTATGGCAGTTTTTAGTTTATCTTCTTCAGTCACTGGGATCTGGAAGCATGCCTTGAATAAATCAATTTTAGAAAGTAATTTTGCACATTTCAGAATCAGTTGAAAGTCATCATAGGGTATCTGACTCGAACGTTTCTGTCATTCAAACGTCTGTAATCGCCACATGGTCTTCTTTGTGCTGACCATATGGAGTGGGGTTACCCATTCCGGTTTTGGTGGTCGAATGACGTTGTTGTCTAACATGAACTGGAATTCCTGTTATTAACCTTTTCGCTGCTAATATTGTGAGCGACTATCCGAACCCTCGGTGCTGAATTATTTTTTAAAAATAAAATGCCTCACAATACATGAAAAATATGAAAATTGTGCAAGATATTTCACATGAACTGGCAAATAATTCCAGAACAGATTTCATTTTAATTTTTTTTCACAAAAATTAACAACACAAAAAATCAGGGTTGTCCATGTGAGCCAAAAATACACTTTCCTATAAAAAAATCTATATTCCATTTGCACAAGCGCTAAATTCTCACCATATTAGACAACACTCTTTCAACAGTTACGAATGTGAGACATTTTAGCTATTTTTCAAATCAGGGTTGTCCATAATAGTCAAAGTACTCACTGGTCATCGCCTTGAATAGATCGGTTATGACTAATTATTTCATAATTAAAAAGCAATCAAGGAACACTTCACTATTACGGTAATGTAACAAAAATTCAATTTAAGCCAGGGTTGGCCAAAATAAGAAATGTAGTGAAAACACCAAGTTCTAAAATATCAACTCACCTAATTTACACCAAATTGTTTCATAATTTACAACAGACACTCCAATGTACCGTCTTCAAAACTTCACTAATGTGTGGTATATTTCGAAGCAGGGGTGAACACAGAGGGCCACGTCACATTTGATGCACATGTACCGGGTTTCTCGCCTCTTCTTTTCGCCAGTTGTTGTGTTGGAGCAGACATGGCAGCATCTTGTAGGAAATTTCTTCTTTGGAGTAGGCTGTACAGGGGATGGGAAATGTCTCTCCGTTAGTCTGAGTGGTTGGTCACCAGATGTAGGACGTCCTCTTTTACTGGTTTGTCTAGATACATGGTACTTCTGGATGAGTTCCCTTATAAGCTGTAGCTGGAAATCTGCTAGTGATATGTTCTCTCCTGTTTTGACATTGAAGAGGGCATGAGAATTTAGAACAGTGATGTCCAGCTGGTGGAAAAAGAACTTTCGGTACCATTTCATTGACTTCCGCACACATTCTATAGAACTGATCATCATGTCTGACCGGTCAACAGGACCCATATACTTATTATACTCAACAATGCAATGGGGTTTCTCTACAGGCAGTCTTGTCTGTCTGTCCGTCTTTCCTGTAGGTATCATTTTGTCTGTATGTCGCGTGGTCAGCATACAAACTTCCCTACGATCGAACCACCTGATGGCAATCATGTTATCTGTCGCTTTTGATTCAGTTTGTCCTTTCTTCAATTTTGTAGTAAACTTCGGCATACCCCTCCTGTTTCTCCTGACGGTACCACATGTGTTGGTTTTGTTTTTGTGTAGGTGATCGTACAGTTGTGGACTTGAATACCAGTTATCTATCCACAGTGTATGTCCTTTCTGCAAGTACCTTTCAATTAGCGTCAAGACAACTGCACCTGATACCCCAAATTCACGTTCAGGAATTATTTCTGTAGTTGACCCTGTGTAAACAATAAAATCCAGCACGTAACCGGTCTCACAATCGCAGATAACAAATGTCTTTATTCCAAATCTGTGTCTCTTAGATGGGATAAACTGAATGAATGAAAGCCTGCCTTTGAAAAGCGTCAAACTTTCATCAATGCAAATGTTTTCAAACGGGGTGAACATTTCTCTGAATTTGTTTCTGAGATGGTCAATTACAGGTTTTATTTTATACAGCCTGTCACCTTCAGCCTGACTGTTGTTGTCATTGAAATGTAACAACCGCAATAATAAGAGATACCTGTCTCTAGACATGAAATCCGAGAACTGCGGGGTCATTATTAGAGGATCAGTTGACCAGTATTCAAGAATTGTAAGTTTCTTCATTCTTGCCATAAGCATTGTCACGGCGAAAAAGACGTACAGTTCTTCAGGTGTGGTTTCCCTCCATTTCTGTAGCCTTGAACTTGGAGACGGTGGCATTGTTTGCGTAACAAATACAAAGTACTTGTTTGTTTCAACTGCTATATGCTCCATGATTTCTCGTGAAAAGAAGCACTGAATTACATCTAAAACCGCTGGTTCATCATGAATCACACCGAACGGTATACCCGATGAACTGTCATCAAAAGTGTGTATTACAGGACTAAACATATTACCCATGCGTCATTGAAATAAATAAGGTTCGGAACGAATTCTTTTCCTGGTTTGTGGAGCTGGTACTCGAGGCTCAGCACTATCACTGTCATCACTGTCACTAGAACTGTAATCACTACCAAAATCACTGATATCTGAGTACTCATCTTCCGATTCAAGGGTATTTACAGCTTCTATAAGTTCGAACTCGGAAAGAACGCGCCGTCCGCTACTTGAAGCCATTTTTGCAAACCCTGGATACAGGTGCTTTGCGGGACTGCCAACCTAGGTTGCGCGCTGAGCTGAGTGCATTATTTCAGATATTTGACCGTAGATAGCGTTAAAATGCAGTCTCCGTTTTGACTGATGGCCCATTATACTGCGAAAAGATGTAGCTTGCTGCCTCTCAAGTTTGAAAAACAAGGTAAACTCCAAAGGTATATATTTCCTGTTCAGAACTTTAGCTAAAGTTACCGACGAGATATCTCGGGCGCAGCAAGGACGTGACGCATTACCGCGCCCGAGATATCTCGGGCGTAGCAGTGTAAAGGTTAAACGACAAGATAAGTATTTCACAATCAGGACTAAGGGCAGATACATAAAGCCAGAATTAATTTCGGCTTAAAGAAATTACTCTTATCCTTAGCCTTCAGATATTGAAGATGATGATCAGCCAGCAAGTTCTCGCACCCAGGAGACGAGAACAAGAAGAGGTCGAGTGGTGCATTTTCCTGCACGATATCTGGACTAAGCAAGATAGTGCGTGAAGAGTACCTACAGTAGTGTATTCAGTATATTGTTAGAATAGTGATAGTTAATAGTAGGTTTCTTTTCATTGTTATGGTTCATTTTAATGGAATTTATTTGGAATAACATTGGCTCTAGAATTCATATCGTACCTTCGTTACTGGCAGGGGAGAAAACTTTAGCGTCTTGGCCCTACTAAAGAAAATACAGAAACTCATAGAACTGTTCATTTCGGAAGATCAAGGAGGCAGGGAGTAAAAAACAAGAGGAATGGTAAAAAGAACATGAGAGCACGCATGTATTTTCTTTAATTAATGTTTGTGTATTTAACATTGGTTGTATTTAGTTATAAATACATTTAAAAATCAAACGTGCATCAATCACATAACACGCACATTTTGTGTAAAGCCAGTCTGTTCAGAGCCCATCTCATTTCGTTGTTCGGCTCAAAGTCCAGCTTCGCTTATTCATCGCATCTGCCCTATAAAATTCCCGCTCGCTTTCTTTGTCTCATATGCAGATTTTCCGTGTCTTGTCGCGCGGAAGGCAATTATTAAAATCCGATTCGTATGTCTTCTATTAGGAAGGTTTCCCTGGCTAGTTCATGTGCTAGTCAGAGGGTGACATTTTGAATATCCGTAACGTTCTTTTCAAAAATATAGCCTTGACATTCTCAATAACTCGGACGTCAAACAGACTTAGGAGTTCCTAAATTAGCTCTAACTCAAAGTTCGGACTGGGAGAATTTTAACATAAAATTACGACACGGCTGTACTTCGAGACAGTTTTCTGGGTTCCTTGAGATCATATATGTTTCTGATGGCTGCCAAGGACCTCTGGGAGTTACTTGAGGTCATATGTTTTGCCGATGTCTGACAAGGTCCTTTAGGGAGTTCATTGAGGTCATATATATTTCTGATGGCTGCCAAGGTCCTTAAGTGGGGTCCTTGAGGTCATATGTTTCTGATGGCTGCCAAGGTTCCTTAGTGGGGTAATTGAGGTCATATATTTTTCTGATGGCTGCCAAGGTCCTTTAGTGGAGTCCTTGAAATGATACATGTTTCTGATGGCTGTCAAGGTCCTTTAGTGGGGTAATTGTGGTCATACATGTTTCTGATGGCTCCTAAGGTCCTTTAGTGGAGTCCTTGAAATCATATATGTTTCTGATGGCTGTCAAGGTCCTTTAGTGGGGTAATTGAGGTCATATATTTTTCTGATGGCTGGCAATGTTTTTAGTGGGGCCCTTGAGATCATATATGTTTCTGATGGCTGTCAAGGAACTTTAGTGGGGTACATGAGGTCATGTATTTTTCTGATGGTTGCCAAGGACCTTTAGTGGGGTCCTTGAGGTCATACATGTTCCTGATGGCTGCCAAGGACATTTAGTAGGGTCCTTGAGGTCACATATGTTTCTGATGGCTGCCAAGGACCTTTAGTGGGGTCTTGGAGGTCGTATATGTTTTTTATGTGTCCTTGAGATCATACATGTTTTGATGGTTGCCAAGGACCTTTAGTGAGGTCCTTGAGGTCGTATATGTTTCTGATGGCTGCCAAGGACGTTTGCCTCAAACGACTTCTAAAAGAAGTAGGCTGAAGTGTGATCCCTAAATATTCGATTGGATTATGTAAATGCTTTAATGTCATGTCTCGGTATAAAGTTGACCTATTTTTCAGAGAGGGTATATTTCATTAACTTTATTCTAATCTGGATAAGGTGCGAATTCTAAGCTATGGAGACAAATTAAAGATCAACATTTTCATTGGCAACCTGTAGAAGATAAAGCTGCAGTCGGCAAGACTCTCAGAAGTGTCCCATTCTCTACAGGCAACGTGATGTCGAATCATTTGATCAACTTCTCTCAGTTTTAAAGTGTACTTTGTAAAAATGATATTCGAAAAAACAATTACTATTTACAGCGCAAAGCTAATAGGCTGAGTTCAAATGATAGTACACATGCCGGCATTGGTTATTCTGAAGTCGACATTTGAAGCGTTGACATGGAAAAGGCAGCAAGTCAACTGGTACAGTAGATTTGCTTATATGATTGACGCAAGACGGAACCAGCGTTAAGTCCACGAGGTTTGGCGTAGAGAGGGTGGTAAATCATCCCGTGCCTCTGGTGGAATTAGGTATAACCTATGCCATTTGTTGGCACTCAACTGCGTGTAAACCTTGTTTATAGCTATTATAGTTCGTCACAGCGGAGTATTGTACCGTCTGGAGGGAAGGACTTCTACTCAAACACATAAAGACAATTCCTTGCCTTAAAACAGTCACTCTCGTCGACAATATGTTCCAAGTTCACAGTGAAAATGCCAAAAGCAGGTTCCATTTACTCAATAATGGTCTACCACAGGGTACAGTTTTATCCCCTATACTATTTAACTTGTACATTCACGATCTGCCAGAAACGGTATCCCGTAAGTTCATCTACGCAGATGACATAAATCTTACAGTCCAAAGTACCTCCTTTGAAGAAGCAGATAATATTTTGAATGAAGACCTTCAGAAGCTGGATGTTTATTTCAGGAAGTGGCGTCTTCGACCAAGTCCATCCAAATCTGAGGTAACCACATTCCACCTTAACAACTTGCAGGCAAAATACCAACCTAGAGTGATGTTCGGGAACCAATATTTGAAATAAAACAGCTGTCGTAAGTACTTGGGAGTGATACTGGGCAAAGCACTGACTTACAGCCATCATATTGAAAAAACGGCTGCAAAACTAAAGAGCCGTAATAACCTACTAAGTAGGTTAGCTGGAACATCAAGGGGTGCTGATGCAACACACTCAGGACTGCTACTTTGGCTGTCGTATACTCTCCAACTGTGCAGGAATATGGTTGAACAGCTCCCATTGCCAACTGATTGATATCCATCCAACTCCGCTAGACAATGAGGATAATCTCTGTCACTCTTCACTGCACTCCATCTCAGTGGCCACCTGTGCCGAGTAATATTGTCCCTCCCTCACATTAGCTCTTGTCCGTCTGTGGCGTAGAATAATGAAGAATGACATTCTTCCAATCCGGCAAGACGTCAACCAAATTACTACATCCAGGTTGAAATCACGAAAATCAGCGTACAGGACGGCTATAAAACTTACCTCAACTCGGTCTGAGCAGCAAAAGATATGGAAGAATGGGTGGTCTGTATCTCCACCTCGTGGTTTGATTGGAACCCATGACCTCACTATAAAACTAACTGGATTTCATCTCCCTCGGGCTATCTGGTCACGACTGAGCAGAATTCGATGTGGCACTGCCCGAACCAGTGCTCGCCTCGTTTTGACTGTGGACATGTAGTGCAAACCATCAAGCATATGGTACAGGAGTGCCCGCTACATATGTATCCTGCGTCATTGGAAGATCTTCATGTGGCCAATCCAAAAGCAATTGAATGGATTAAAGATCTACCAATTTAAAGTTATTTTCCTTTTGGTCCTAATGCTGTAAATTGTACATATACTGTATTCTTTTAGTTTTACTCTCTTGTATGCATCATACCCTAATAATAATAATAGTTCGTCATGCTTATATTTCAGTTATCAGAATGTCTCCGAAACCTATTCCATTCAAAATGGTAAGTCGTTATTGCCAGCATCTTGACATGACGTCCATACTAGTTCTTTGTTTTCATAATTAGGCACTACGCGTCTCCAATAATGGTCCCAGAAAAAGATGCAAAAGTAATGAGAGAGGCTGAACATGTTCGACCATTTCATGTAAACATGATGACGCCTGTGGATTTTTGTGACTTCGCCATGGAGATACTTAAATACTCAACACCGTAACAACTGTGTGCTGGATACGGCTTTCAAGAGATGAACTTCCATCAGTGAAGACAAGGCAATCACTCAAAGAGAACCAAGGAAGGTACACAACATCCTCAAAAGAGGGCGGTCCTAATACGCGATCAACCACCTACAGACCTTACGACCACTTGGAAGGAGACTAACCATCAGTGACCCGAAAGAAAGGACTTACTGGCAATGCTGGATTTCTTGGAAGAACAATATCTTGCATTTTACCTCAAATGTGTGCTCGAATCACACACGTCAACTGACAAACAGACTGGACAGTGATTTTCCACAATGTTTTTATAGCATAATTTGTGCCTGAGACATAATTAGCATAATTTTGTGTGTTAAACTGATAAATGGATAACTCCTTGGTTTTACATTCACAATTCTGGCAAGATTACTTTTTCTTCTGTAAAATTAACTTCTTATCACTGACTACCTTTCCCATGTCAATGCCTCATTTCGTCCACGCGCCTATCATTCTGGAATCCCTCTGCAAGGACATCCGGGCGGCGTAATGTGCCAAATTCAGCTCCATTGTCGAACCCAATACATTGTGAAAAGATCGGGAAGAGAAGAAGAAGAAGTGGTGGTGGCGGTGGTGGTAATTCTTGTTTTAAGAGGAAGTACAACTAAGCCACCGTCCTCTATATAACTCTAATCAGAGGGAAAAATGGAAGGGATCCGACACTTCGAAAAATGGAAGTATCGGCCAAATTAAGACAAGGGCTACGAAGCGAGTGAAAATGAAAGGCTCCCTAGGCCTCGAGTGCTATAATACCGTCGGGGTCGGAAAATAACAAGAGTTGACGAAGGAAGGTAGGATAGTTGAAAGTGAGGAGCCTGGCACAAGTAAGTGGAAAAATGTTGAAAGTTGAGAGGCCCTGGGGCCCCTTTTAGTCCAGGGGTTACCGATGTTGCTATCCTACCGCTTCCACTCACAGGCGGTAAATGTTAGTATTATTATTAAAGTCCTCGTTGTTACTTTCAAATACGTTTTGTGGGCTGTGTTCATGAATAGTTATCGTTACCGCGCGGCGGTGATACCTGCCTAACCTGTTCGACCAGGAGATAAGAACCCGCTGATAAAGGGCATAAAATCGCTTCTACTCAGTCTTTCCGCAACGCACAGCCAAACATTGTAACTGCAGTAAAGCTCTATTCACAATGGAAACGTAACCGTAAAATTTGTTGTATCCACAATGGAAGGACATAATAAGAACGTAAAGCGTACACAGCAATCTGCTATCTCGCAGTTTTATAATTTAACTCGCTTTTGCTCATTGGGGGCTCCACCTCCAAACCCCCATTTGCTCTTCATAAGTGGCCATTCGGAAAATTGTGGCGAAACGGTACGTCGTGTCTACAAACGGATTGCGCCACCAAACAGCACTTTTTGTGGTCTACGCGCTAGGTCCTGTAACAGTTTCTCCTACGTTGGTATTTTACACCATAGATAGAGGTAAACATTTAGATGTAGGCCAAATTTCCTACGTTTTTCACGAGTTGAGAAATTATTATTCCAATCTAGCAGACAGCTACAGTCTCTTGGAACTTGGCAGGCGATTCGATGATGAAACGATTTACAATTTTGGTTCTTTGACATTTTGTCGTATCTCCATCGGCTCCACCTTTGATTGTTTTAGAAAGTTAGGTTAGGCTGCAACTTGACTTATGTTTCCACATATTCCTTTCATTTTCCCATACACACATGGCAGCTCGAATAATGAAAGTTGGTGTACGTTTGGCTAATGGACGTGGCAAGGGGTACAATTAATTTCGTGATACTACCTCTCTTACAAGCGTTTCAAGCAGTAAAATAATATATGGAGAAAAAGTCGAGATACGACAAAAAGTCTTAGGACCAAAGTTGTAGATCAATTCATTCCAGGCACAGGATGTGTAATCCGCTTTTTTATACGAATTGCACTTTAGCCGTCAGGATCCATGGCTAAATGGTTAGCGTGCTGGCCTTTCGTTACATGGGTCCGGGGTTCGATTACCGGCAGGGTCGGGTATATTAACCATAGTTGGTTATATCCGCTGGGACGGGGGCTGGGTGTATGTGTCATCTTTATTATCATTTCATCCTTATCACAAAGCGCAGGTCGCCTAAGGGAGTCAAACAGACCTGCATCTGGCGAGCCGAGCTTGTCCTCAGACACTCCCGGCATACATCACTTCCATTTCACCGTTTAACCACAAAATAGCTCTAAACGAAGGTCTGCGACGATGTTGAAATGACCTCAGAATTTCGATATTTTTCGGGGGTAAAATGTTATATATTTAAACATCTTTGAATTTCTCCATGGGTGACAGGCTAAATGGTATAACTTCTCAAAATTTTAATTTTCTGGGGCACTGCATCATAACGCCCGCCATTTTCATTTGGAGAGGTGGATAAATATTAAATATTTGAACTTCTTGGAACTTTTCCTTAGGGTAAAGTATAATACCTAATAGTTTGCCGATTTTCAATTTCCTGGCTCATCTGTAACTGGGAAAACCTTAATGCCCGTGAATGAGCCAGTCAGTGAGTTGGTCTTGTGGCTTTATATAATAGAGCCAGGAAATGTGCCTGGTTTTCCCATACATGTATGGAAGCTAGAATAATGAAATTTGGCCAATAGCAGTGCCAAGGAGCCTGCTGAATTTCGTACTTCTATATGTCTTATAAGTGTGTGAAATAATATATGGAAAATGAAGAAAATCTACCAAAACTGGAAAAATGAAGCTCAGTCTACGGTAGAAGGGGTCGAGATACGACAAAAGTAATAGGATCAAAGTTGTAGATCTCTTCATTATAGGAGCCGGAAGTGCAATCCGTTTGTTGACAGCAATTACCATTTAGCCATAAAGTGCCTTGAGACGAAGGTCTGCGCCGTCATTAAATTTGGCTTAATATTTCGATATTTTCCGGTGGTAAAATATTAAATATTTGAAAATTTAGCAATTACTCCGACAGTTGCAGGCTAGGAGCTAAATGTTTCCAAAATTTTAATTTTCTAGGGCACTGCATCATAGCGTCCGACATTTTGTTTTTGGGCAGGGGAAAATTAAAAATTTGAACTTCTTCGAATTTTTCCGTAGGTTACAGGCTAATAGCTATCTATCACTTTGCCAAATTTCAGGTTTCAAGCTCGTGCGGAAGTGGGTAAACATTTATGTAAGTGAGTCAGCCAAACCGTTTGTATTTATAAGGTAAGACCCAAAGAATGTGCATGCTAAATAGTGCACACTTTCGTTTGGAAATTTATTGCGGAGAAACTGTACTGGTCCTAAGACATTTGGTCAGATCTCGTCTATTTATACCATGCATAGAGGTGAATATTTCAATCCATGTCAAATTTCGTATGCTTTTCCCAAGTTTAAAAATGATCTTTCCAACTTAGAAACAACTACAGTCTTGAAACTTGGTAGGCGTATCGATGATGAAAGGATCTTAAATTTTGGTTCTTCGATGTTTGTAGTACTTCCATCGGCTCCACCTGAGATTGCTTTAGAAACTTTGGTTAAGCTGAAATTTGAGCAGTGTTTCCAAAAATCCCATTCGTTTTCAAATACATACATGATAGCTAGAATAATGAAAGTTGGTTTACGTATGGCTAATGGACGTGCAAGGGGCACTCTTAATTTCATGATTCTATTTGTCTTATATGTGTTCCAAGCAATAAAATAATATACGGAAGAGAAACAATTAAGAAGAAGGAGTCTAGAGACGACAGAACGTATTAGGACCAAAGTTGTAGATCTCTTCATTTTACGCGCAGGATGTGCTATCCGCTTTTTGATACGAATTACCGTTTCTCCATAAAATACTTCAAAACGAAGATCTGCAACGATGTTAAAATTGCCTCAGAATGTCGCTATTTTTCGGGAGTAAAATGTTAAATATTATAACATATTTGAATTTCTCTACAGTTGACAAGGTAAAACCTATAACTTTCCCAAATTTTAATTTTCTATGGCACTGCAACATAGCGTCGCTATTTTGCTTTGGGGGAGGGGTCAAACATTAAAATTGTGAACTTTTTAGAGTTTTTCCGTAGGTTACAGGCTAAATTTCAAGTTTCTAGTTCATGCGGAGGTGGGTAAACATTTATGTCAGTGAGTCAGCCAAGCCGTTTTGTATATATTTATATTTAAACTCGGTTTTTGCTCGTTGGAGGCTTTGCCTCCCAAAAACTCCCAGTTGCTCTTCATTGTAAGTGGTCATTCGGAAAATTACTGTGACGAGACGGTACGTCGTGTCCACAAACGGATTGCGCCACCAAACAGCCCTTTTTGTAGTCTACGTGCTCTGTCCTATAACAGTTTCTCTTATATCGGTGATCTACAGCACAGATAGACGTAAATGTTTGTATCTAGGTCAAATTTCCTTCGCTTTTCACAAACTGAGTAATTATTATTCCAACCTAGCAGACAGCTATATTCTTGGAACTTGGCAGGCGATTCGACGATGGATTTACAATTTTGGTTCTTTGATGTTTGTAGTACTTCCATCGGCTCCACCTTAGACTGCTTTAGAAACTTAGAATAGGCTGAAATTGCAGTACAGTTTACGCATATTCCTTTCGTTTTCACATTGGTTTGAATTCGGCTCCAGGTCGTGCCAATGAGCCTGATGAATTTCGTGCTTCTATCTGTCTTATAAGCAATATATATATACAGAATAAACAAAACTGACCATAAGTGGGAAAAGGAAGCTCAATCTTAGGCAGAAGGGGTCGAGATATGACAAAAAGTCATAGGATCAATCTTGTAGATCTCTTCATTTTAGGACCCAGAAGTGCAGTCCGTTTGTTGATAGCAATTACCGTTTAGCCATAAAGTTTTTTTGCTATTTGTTTTACGTCGCACCGACACAGATAGGTCTTATGACGACGATGGGACAGGTAAGGCCTAGGAATGGGAAGGAAGTGGCTGTGGCCTTAATTAAGGTACAGCCCCAGCATTTGTCTAGTGTGAAAATAGGAAACCACGGAAACCATCTTCAGGGCTGCCGTCAGTGGGGTTCGAACCCATTATATCCCGGATGCGGGCTTACAGTTGCGCGCTCCTAACCGCACGGCCAACTCGCCCGGTAGAGCCATAAAGTACCTCGATACGAAGGTCTGTGCCGTCATAAGATTTGGTTTAATATTTCGATATTTTCCGGTTGTAAAATATTAAATATTTGAACATTTTTCAATTTCTCCGTCAGTTACAGGCTAGGAGCTAAAATTTTCCTACATTTTAATTTTCTAGGGCACTGCATCATAGCGTCCGACATTTTGTTTTGGGGGAGGGGCCAAAAATTGAACGTTTAATTTGTTTGTAATTTTTCCGTAGGTTACAGGCTAATAGGTATCGCTTTGCCAAATTTCACGTTTCTAGCTCATGCGGAAGTGGGTAAACATCTATGTCAGTCAGTGAGCCATGCCGTTTTAAATCTGTATATAACCAAACAACGTGTTATCGGAATTCATGTTACTTCAAACAACTCTTGCTTTGTTCCTGGGCGCTGCGTACCTGAAAAGCGAAGTAAACAACGGCGCAGAAGATGGGTTCAACCTTGAATCAAAGAAAGTTATCTCAGGCCGATTTCGGGAGTGTGCTGCAAGAAATGACCGACCCTCAACAGTTCGTTTTGTACCTGCGGATGAAACCTGAACTGTTTGACACTATCTTACGATTTGTGCCCCCATCTATAATGAAAAGAAATATAAGGTCTCCTTTGCACTCCGATAGACGAAGAAGAAGGAGAAGAAGAAGAAACCGACTACCTCTGCCGGGTTTGAACCCGCTCTTTTGGGATACGCAGAGGCAGCTCACTCGATTGTTGCGGCTGTACGAATAAAGCGGTTTCAGTGGTGGAGAATGGAGGAGGATAATGGACTCGATCATGGAGGGTTAGGGACGCAGACGGAGAGCACGATGGCGATGTTTAGTCCTAATTTCTTTCTTTCTTTCTTTCTTTCTTTCTTTCTTTCTTAATCCGTTCACCCTCCAGGGTCGGTTTTTCCCTCGGACTGAGCGAGGGTCTCACCTGTACCGCCTCAAGAGCAGTGTCCCAGACCGTGAGACTTCGGGATGGGTGATACAACTGGGAAGGATGACCAGTACCTTGCCCAGGGGCCTTGTGGGGATGGGAAGGCTGGAAGGGATAGACAAAGAAGAGTGAAGGAAGCGGCCGTGGCCTCAAGTTAGGTACCATCCCGGCATTTGCCTGGAGGAGAAGTGGGAAACCACGGAAAACCGCTTTTTTTGCTAGTGGCTTTACGTCGCACCGACAGAGATAGGTCTTATGGCGACGATGGGACAGGAAAGGGCTAGGAGTTGGAAGGAGGCGGCCGTGGCCTTAATTAAGGTACAGCCCCAGCATTTGCCTCGTGTGAAAATGGGAAACCATGGAAAACCATGGAAAACCATCTTCAGAGCTGCCGACAGTGGGATTCAAATCCACTACCTCCCGGATGGAAGCTCACAGCCGCGCGCCTCTAACCACACGACCAACTCGGCCGGTAAAAAAAAAACACTTCAAGTATGGCTAAGGTGGGAATCGAACCCTTCTCTACCCAGTTGACCTCCCGAGGCTGACTTGACTCCATTCCGGCCGTCGTACCAATTTTTCAAATTTCATAGCAGAGCCGAGAATCGACCCTGGGCCTCCGGGGGTGGCAGCTAATCTCACTAACCACTACACCACAGAGGCGGACCTATTACTGTTATTATTGTTTTCATATTAATGCGTGTAGCCTCCGTGGCTCAGACGGCAGTGCGTCAGCCTCTCACCGCTGGATACCGTGCTTCAAAGCCCGGTCACTCCATGTGAGATTTGTGCTGGACAAAGCGGTGGCGGGACAGGTTTTTCTCCGGGTACTCCGGTTATCCCTGTCATCTTTCATTCCAGCAACACTCTCCATTATCATTTCATAGCATTTATCACTCATTAATAAATCACCTTGGGAGTGGCGACCCTATTGTAATGACAGCCTATATATGTTTCATTCATCACAGCCCTGACCCGGTCAATGACTGGAAAACAGGTTGGAGGTTTTCATTTTTTCATCTTCATATTACAGTATTGTCATCAGTAGTTATTATTAACAATGTTCTAGGATAAGACTGGTTAAGTGTGAGAAAGGGAATACATCACTACATTATTATTATTATTATTATTATTATTATTATTATTATTATTATTATTATTATTATTATTATTATTATTATTATTATTATTATTATTTCGTTTCTTAATCCGTTTACCCTCCAGGGTTGGTTTTTCCGTCGGACTTACCTCTACTGCCTCAAGGGCAGTGTCGTAATGTGTGAGACTTTGGGTCGGGGGATACCGCTGGGGAGGAAGACCAGTACCTCACCCAGGCGGCTTCGCCTGCTGTGCTGAACAGGGGCCTTGTGGGGGGTGGGAATACTGGAAGGGATAGACAAGGAAGAGGAAAGGAAGTGGCCGTGACCTTAAGTTAAGTAGAATTCCACCATTTGCCTGGGCGAGAACTGAGAAACCACGGAAAATAACTTCGAGGATAGCTGACGTGGGAATCGAACCCCCCTCTACTCAGTTGACCTCCCGAGGCTAAGTGGACCCCGTTCCGGCCCTCGTACCACTTTTCAAATTTCGTGGCAGTGCCGGGAATCGACAGCCAATCACACTAACCAGTACATCACAGAGGCGGAAAGACTCAGTTTCCTATGATTTAAAGGTAAGAGGAACAGAACTGTAGGTCATACCATGTTAAGAGGGTTCCGATATCGAACGGCTCTGGTCAACGGCATGACGGGAAAACAGCGGCAGGTATATTTGTGAAACTCAGTAATTAAGCTCAAAATGAAAGGAGGAAGGATGATGATGATGATGATGCTTGTTGTTTAAAGGGGCCTAACATCTAGGTCATCGACCCCTTAATGGTACGAAATGAGACGAAATGAAATCACCAATTTAAAGCCCAAAAACATCCACTGACTACAATTCAAAACGTGAGGACGAAGAATGAATGGATGGATATAAATTTAAAACGATCAGTGGAACCGACCCACAATGCCTCACCTACACAGAAGCTGGCTTACAACAATAGTATTACTGACCAAGGGACTGCTTCTATAGCACAATACTGAATCGATGATACTTGTAGTCGAAAGGGGTCCAAAATCCAAGTCAGTGGCCCCTCATAACGGTACTTATCCCTAGGAAAGTGGAACCATGGTATATGTCATGTTGCGGTACTAATCAAGACTAGCGTAGACTCGCGGTATTCCACACATTATGGTACTACTCACAGGTAATGAAATTCGCACATTGCGGCGCCATTTATATACAACGCAAACCTATGGTGTTCTTCACTTAAGTGTACAAGCCACAGAGAATTGTATTATCCCGTGGTGTTCCTCATGTAGTGGGTACTAATCATAGGCAATCCAGAACCATGGGTTCCCTCATCCCATGGTGTCGCTCATATAGTGCTACTAATCACAAACCTATTTGGTACCCAACATAATAAAAGGGACCCATAGTGTTCCGCGCGTGGTGGTACTAATCACAATTAGTTTCATGATTCTAATTTGATCATCCCTTGGTCGCCCTTTTTAGTCACCTCTTACGACAGGCAGGGGATACCGTGGGTGAATTCTTTGTCTGCGTTCCCCACCCACAGGGGGCCAAAGGAGTTAGGAACTAAGCTGTACATTGTTATTGTGAACTCGAGGGGACAGATGATTTAAAGGGAGCTAATTTTGGTTTCCATGGCATGATGGAAAGAAGGGTGCTGCATAAATTCGTGAAATCTGTGTTTAAGTTCAAGATGAAAGAAGGAAGAAACTAAGCTGAAATTAATTTTTTTGAAATGTAGGGTACGATAGATATTTTTTGTAGACTCGGTGCAATTAATTGCATCTACTAAATTTGCCCAGGCAACACAGAGTACTGCTACGCCGTCGTATCGCGCCACGAAAAGAAAGGTAAAAATGAAATGCGCTTGAGAAACAGCAGCTAAATAACAAAACCAGACAAAGATAAAAATCACAGCGAATTTCTGTATCAGTACAAGTCAAGGCGTGATGTATCGCATCACACCACAGCAACAAAATCTTCAGTACAATTGACATAAATAGTACGAAAAACCACACACAACTTCTCTTCAACAGCGACAAGCTGGCGGCGTACCAGAGCAACTCAGGAGGAAAGCGGCGAAGTGATGGCTATTCCCAGCGAATGTATTTATGAAACAGATAATGCTAAGTAGTAAAAATGAAATGGCGTATGGCATTTAGTGCTGGGAGAGTCCGAGGAAATGTTCGGCTCGCCAGGTGCAGGTCTTTTGATTTGACTCCCGTAGGCGACCTGCGCGTCGTGATTATGAGGACACACATACACCCAGCCCCGGTGTCAGCGAAATGATGGTTAAAATTCCCGACCCTGTCGTGTATCGAACCCGGGACCCTGTGACCAAAGGCCAGCACGCTAACCATTTAGCCACGAAGCCGGACGCTATTACTCATGGGTACAAAAATGCCTCATCCGTTTCCTTTGTTTCATAACACGATATAAATTACAGTATAATATTCCTTAATTACGAGGCATTATGGGTGTCTAAGAGGGGGTGTGTTCATTCCTTGTAGGTGCGTGAGAGCAGTATTGTTTTCTTAACATGGAATGATCTATAGTTACAAGCAGAGGATTGTGGCGTCCTTCAACAAATTCACAGAGGCTTGCAGACTGAACTGTGAAGGCATAACATTCTATAAAGGAGATGTTGTATGTATGTAGAAAGAGAGAACAGGATAAAAATATGACATATTACAGAAATCTCTGTGCCACTGATGAATGAGGATTGTGTAGTAAGTGGTCTTGGCATGAGGAAACGGAAAACTGCTGTTAATCTGACCGCCGGAGGGTTCCTAAAAGTAAGCTTGGGGTCCTTGCCTCCGGGCCGCTGTAAGTAGGCCACCAGTAAGGGCTTATGACCTATTGATCGTACGTGTGTGTGAGTGGACCGGCGCGCTACGCAACATCCCTGCCAAAACACCGCCACGTGAGATCATCGCAATGGGAACTCCTCTGCTCGCGGGCGTTACCGAACGCGGCATGGACCAAAATAAAAATTCGGTTCCCCCTTAAATAAAATGTTAAAACCTATTAAATGCAGCACGCAGAAGTGATATATCGCCTTTGTGATGTAGTGGCTGCCACCTCCGGAGGTCCGGGTTTCATTCCCACGTCAGGCATCCTCGAAATGGTTCCCCCCCCCAACTTCTCTTCCAGGCAAATGCTGGGATGGTACCGCGGCAGCTTCCTTCCCGATTCCTTGTCTATCCCATCCTCCTACGAGCCCCCTGTTCAGCATAACAGGTGAGGTCACCTGGACGAGGTACTGGTCCTCCTGCCAAATTGTATCCCCAACCCACACTCTCACGGTCCAGAACACTGCTCTTGAAGCGGTAGTAGTGGGATCTCTCACTGAGTCTTAAGGAACCAACCACGGAGGGTAAACACATTAAGAAAGAAATAAGTAAATAAAGGGATTATTCGTTATCATATGATTATTAAAATATAGCCCGGCTCCAGGGCTAAATGGTTAACGTGCTGGCATTTTGAAAACAGGGGTTCCAGCTTTCATTACTGGCCGGGTCAGGAAACTGAACCATAATTGGTTAATTCCGCTGACACACAGAGGCTGGTTGTATGTGTATTTCATCATCATTTCATCCTCATCACGATGCGCATGTCGTCGAAGGGTGTTATTTAAAGCCTGCACCTGGCGAGACGAACTTGTCCTCGGTCACTCCCGGCACTAAAAGCCATACGCCATTTCATTTATTGAAAGAAAATGTTTAATAGGTTTTATTTGACTGCCTTCGAGGTTTAGCGGCTAAGCTGCCAACCAGGCGCCACTTCACTTTAATTGGTTTCATTTCTCAGTAACTACAGAACTGTACTCTGTAACCGATAACGAGGTCTCGGTTACAATAATTTATTCGAATAAAGAAATTAATAAAACACTGTTTAAATAGAGTATCAAAAATATCAAAGCACACAACTGATAAAGCTAATCGCACAGAGAGCTCAGTCAATCACCACTGATGGCAGATTTCTTATCTGTTGTTTACTTAGTCAGTTTTTAAATAGCTTCGAAATTTATCGAACATCTCCCTTGATAAGTTATTCCAATCCCTAACTCCCCTTCCTATAAACGAATATTTGCCCCAATTTGTCCTCTTGAATTCGAACTTTATCTTCATATTGTGATCTTTCCTACTTTTAAAGACTCCACTCAAACTTATTGGTCTACTAATGTCATTCCACGCCATCTCTCCACTGACAGCTCGGAACATACCACTTAGTCGAGCAGCTCGCCTCCTTTCTTCCAAGTCTTCCCAGCCCAAACTTTGCAACATTTTTGTAACGCTACTCTTTTGTCGGAAATCACCCAGAACAAATCGAGCTGCTTTTCTTTGGATTTTTTCAGTTCTCGAATCAAGTAATCCTGGTGGCTGTCCCATACACTGGAACCATACTCTAGTTGAGGTCTTACCAGAGACTTACAACCTGTGTCTGAAAAGTTCGGTGAATGGTCTCATGAAATAAAGACAACGTAAGTTACACACAAAACTCCTTTACTGGCCTTCAAAGTAATCTCCGTTAGCTACAACACACTTTTGGTATCGACTGTAAAGCTGCTGGAAGCTGGTAGCAAACGCTTCTTTTCGAATCTCCCGGAGAACCCTTGTCACGCGTTGTTGGATACCTGCTACACTGTCGAACCGGTGGCCTTTCAGGGGTAATTTAAGACGGTGGGAACAAAAAAAAAGTCTGCCGGCGCCAAGTCCGGAGAATACGGAGGGAGTGGAAGAACAGTCACCTGGCGTTCAGCAAGAAACTGGGTCACGTGGATCGCGCTGTGCGGACGGGCATATTCGTGGAGGAGCTTCCACTGTGCACTCCAGTACAGTTCAGGCCAAACCCGTCTGATGCGTTGCAGTAGCTGTACAATTCAACATTGACAGGTGTACTCTGGGGTACAAATTCATGATGAATGACACTATTGCTGCCGAGAAAGGTGATCAGCATTGTCTTAATCTTGGACTTCGTGCGCCGACTTTTCTTGGGAGGCGGAGAAGACTCTGAACACCATGCCTTTGACTGTATCTTGGTCTCCGGATCATACTGGTAGCACCACGACTCGTCTTCTGTAATGATGGTCTTCAACACCTCCGGATTTGGGTCACAAACGTCAATGAAATCTCCCGACGTTTCCATCCGAGTTTGCTTCTGCTCGTCTGTCAGGTTGTGCGGTACAAACCGGGCACAAATCTTGCGCTTTTCAAATGTTCGTGAACAATGCTCCTTACACTGTCCTTGCCTACACCCACTTCATCTGCTATCATTCGTAAGGACAGTCGCCGATCATTCGCAAGCATCAGTCGCACTCGTTCGATATTGTCTGGAGATGTGCTTGTGGATGGTCGACCCGAACGCGCCTCGTCCTCAACACCTTGCTTTCCATCTGGAAAGCTTTTAAAGCAGTTCAAAACGCACTTTTACTCACTGCTTGAGTGCGGTAAACTTGCACTCCATTGTGCAATGCCACCAGTCCTCACACTGACCCCGTGCGTTGTGTTGCAGCGTTCAACTCCGTTTAACTGTGTTGAGTTGACCGATAGGGGCACTTGGTGTCATGTCTTGCAATGCGTATGCGTGAGCGCATCGTCTGAACTAGCACAGTGTACAAACTAGGCGACCATTTACCGAAATTTTCAGACACAGGTTGTGAACCCTGGGGTACCCTCCGCTTTACATCCTTACTACAACCTCTAAATACCCTCATAAATCATGTGCAGAGATCTGTTCAATCCCATTTATGTGATTACCCCAATGAAGATCTTTCCTTATAATAACACCTAGGTACTTACAATAATCCCCAAAAGGAACGTAATTAAAACACAGTAATTAAAACTGAGAGGATATTTCCCATTTGTGAACTCACAACCTGACTTTTAACCCCGTTTATCATCATACCATTGCCTGCTGTTCATCTCACAACATTATCGAGGTCATTTTCCAGTTGCTCATAATCTTGTAACTTATTTATTACTCTGCACAGAATAACATCATCTGCAAAACGCCTTATCTCTGATTTCACTTCTTTACTCATATCATTGATATATGTAAGAAAACACAAAGGTGCAATAATACTGCCTTGAGAAATTCCCCTCTTAATTATTACGGGTTAGATAAAGCCTACTCTAATTCTCTCTGTTCTATTTCCTAGAAATGAGCTGACTGCTACCACACCAACTTCTTATTGACATTAAACATTGCTGTCGAATAAATGCGGGACATACGTTAAATGTTCAGCAAAACTTGTACAATGTAAGATGCAATACATGTTAACAAAGTATCATTCTATAACTAAAATATGATATTTTGATGTCACTTTTCATTGTTATAATTATTTGGTGCTGTGTGCAGCGTGTCGCGGCATTGCGAGCGTACAGAGTGACATTAGGCTAGATCAGGGCCTCTCAGGGGGCACGCGCCTGGTGCACGGTGCAAAAGACGACATCGCTTGGTTGACCAGGGTGCAGACCCCCACTCCTCCATTTGGAGCAATAGCGCTGTCTCACTCTCTTTCCGCACGCCTGTCTCGCTCTTCCTCACTTGCTCCTAGCGCTGCAAATCCGAACCGAGTTGAGTCGAGCTTAGCAAAGTAGCCCAGAGAAGAGGCGTTGGTCCGAGCCGAGTGGGACCGATGCACTGTGCACAGGAACTCTGCGCCTCAGTTTGCACGCGTGAGATTTTGGGCGTTTGAGAGGCCCTGGGCTAGATACACGGTGTATCAAAACTATTCCGACAAAAAATCAGGGATGCTCTTCGTGTTATGCATACAAACAGGTAACAAATTCAAACATTATATCATTAATTTTAATCAAAATTCCAGTAACTTCGGAGGTAAATAGTATTACAGTCTGGAGATGAACAGCTAGTTTTATCTGATCCATGGATTTTCACGAAACTTTGTTGGAATGTCACCTAAGTAGAGATATCACGAAATGTTTTCCATGTACTATTAATAGTTTTCAAAAATGTTTGCAAATACTTTTTAAATTTCTAAATTTAATTTTTTCATCAAATTTAATTGAGATGTTAATTAAAATTTGGAATTAGGCAGATAATACTTCTTTAAAAAGCACTGTGTATTGATTTTTCTGTACCTAATTTATATAAGGAGATCTATTGTACTAAAGTTTGTGTAATTTTTGTTGCAAAATTTTGGATTTAAAGATCCCTACTCCTTGAAATAATTCTGCGATAAAAATTTCCTTACAAAAGTTTCTTGTTATAGCTGTGATACATACACCATACACATTTTGTTACATTTGGCAGGAACATGGGAATAATGTGTCAAATTATAATTGGCGGGAAAATGAAAACAGTGTTCATGTGGCGTTTACTTCCTGATGCATTGCCTAAAAGTTACCAGAACTGTATATTTTTCCTTCCTTTTATTTCTTAGCATCTTCTGCACAAATATTGGCAACTCTGGAAGCCTGTCTCTTCTTCTGCTTCTTCTTCTTCCCCAAAGAACGACGGACAATTTGTTTCACTCTACGACGATCCCTCTGTTTACTCACGAGACTCTTCGCTTCGCACATCGAGCTCCTATCTGGAGATTTGGCAACTTCAGCGCTATTGTTCTGCCATCAGGAATATCAATACAAGCATACGATGTTGATCAATAACAGTCGAGTACTGAAACTTAGTCCGTACAGGTTTTATAAATGCATTCAGAAATATGGTAGATCTTACAGCTCGATTCAGTATAAATATATCGTGAGGAGTGGCGCGTAGAGGCGTAATTTGAAATAACATGGATATTTGATCGAACGGAAACATGACAATGACACCATAACCTAACAAAGCAATTTGGCTGACAACATGCCCGTTTCTGCTGTGTGGAGGCTGGCAAACAAAGCATTATTAAAGTGATAAATTGTCTGAATTCAACGGAATGACTTCGTGACAAGAAAGAAGAAATTCAAACCTTTCAAATCCAGCAATCATTAATTTTCCCCAAAATGACTAACCTGCCCATTTTTATCTGCAGACTGCCCCTGCTTAAGCAATAGAACACAGTACTACAAAACATAAAATAATATATTAAATATAAACAAACTAACATCACTTTAAACATTATTTTTACACTGGAACCATTGAGATTATCTCGAAAGCTTGTTTGCAAGATATCATATTCAGTCCTGGGAATGACTTCTAGATGAAAACAAATAACTTCACAACAAAGTAATGGAGCGCAGTCGTACGAGGTCAGGCGATGCAGGAAATATTAGATTAGGAAATGTCTTAAAGGAAGCAGATGAATATTGTTACTTGTGTAGTAAAATAACTGGTGATGGTGGAGGTAAGAAAGAGATAACATGCAGACCAGCACAAGCAAAGAAGGCCTTTCTTAAGAAAAGAAATTTGCCAACTTCGAACATCGATATAGGAACCAGAATAATGTTTTTGAAGTCTTTCGTCAGGAGCATGGATGGAAGTTAAACATGGACAATAACTAGCTCAGAAAGAAAGAGAATAGAAGCTTTTGGAATGTGGTGTTACAGAAGAATGCTGAATGTTGAAATGGGTAGACCGAATTACGAATGAAGGGATACTGAATCGAATTGGTGAGAGGAGGTCGAATTGGTTAAATTTGATGAGAAGAAGAGATAGAGTGTTAGGTAACATCTTAAGACACCCAGGACTTGTTTAGTTTCTTAGCGGACAAAGCAGGGGTCCTCATACCAGGAAGAATGTAAAATTCAACAATTTCCTCAATTGTGCCGAAGGGTGAAGGGCCCGGAAAGGTTTCAAATTGTGAGTCATGGATAAATCTATCAAACTAAATAAGCAAATATCGAAAATCACTTCCGGCCTAAATGCATTTCCGTGAAAGAGAGCCTAAACTCACTTTCTTTACTAGTTTTCTTTTTATTCAAATCCTGTCCAGATTAACGTATACACATAATTATTTCCCTAATGTGTTCCTAGGTTCAATAGCCTCAGACGCTTTTTTGATCTTTTGAACAAAGTCCTCATCGAATGTGGTTATAAGGGGTTACGTGAAACTCTGCATTTATTCACATTCGCACTCGTAGTGGTGCTTAAGTGAAACAATGCATTGACTCCAATTAGCGCTCGTAGTGGTGCTTAAGTGAAACAATGCATTGACTCACATTAGCGCTCGTATTGGTGCTTAAGTGAAACAATGCATTGACTCAAATTAGCGCTCGTAGTGGTGCTTAAGTGAAACAATGCATTGACTCACATTAGCGCTCGTAGTGGTGCTTAAGTGAAACAATGCATTGACTCACATTAGCGCTCGTAGTGGTGGTTAAGTGAAACAATGCATTGACTCACATTAGCGCTCGTAGTGGTGTTTAAGTGAAACAATGCATTGACTCACATTAGCGCTCGTAGTGGTGCTTAAGTGAAACAATGCATTGACTCACATTAGCGCTCGTAGTGGTGCTTAAGTGAAACTGTATTGACTCACATTAGCGCTCATAGTGGTACTTAAGTGAAACAATGCATTGACTCACATTAGCGCTCGTAGTGGTGCTTAAGTGAAACTGTATTGACTCACCACGGCCGACTGGATCCCTCGCTGCGCTCCTTAGAGCGACGCATTGAGTCGGCCGTGATCTAATCGACCGGATAACGATTTATTTATTTACACGAGTCAGAAGCAAGTCGTGTTCGAGCTCTCACCGGGTGCAGTCGTTCACAACGCGGACGAGTGAATTGTTTATAGCGTGTGCAAGTTGCTACCTTAGTAGCATAGTGACTTAGTGTTAAATATCGTGTGCTATATTCTGAGTTCTATAGTGAATTTAATGTAATTCATTTACAATGATATTTGCCAGTGGGGGAGGAGGAACTAACCGTAATCCAAACCTCCTAGTGGGTGACGATTTATTGGTTGATGGTACAGTTGATATGGACGATTCACTTATTCTCAATTCAACTAATGGGGCATATGACTATTTATTCTCAAACACCCCCATTCATCAGTCTGACAACCCACCACCTGGGGATGAACTGAATAATAATTCACAAAAGACTCCCACGAATAAGATTCCACCAGCGACACGATACCCTGGCAATCATATGGGCCCCTACCTTGTGTTTGTTGAAGCAAATGCCAACAACAATATGGGCAACTTACACCCAATGACCTTGGTTAGGCTCTTTTGTGAGCGGAAAATTCCTGGCATCAAAGCTATTCACAGAAAAGGGAAAAATCGGATCCAGTTAACTTGTTTCACAGCTGACGCTGCTAATAATTTTATGCGACACCCCATTCTCAGCGAGACAACCTAAAAGCTTATATACCTTCCTCCAATGTATACAGGGTCGGTCTAGTAAGGGGAGTGGATGTGACTTTATCTGAAGATGAAATTAAGCAATTTTTAGGTTCACCGGCGCCGGTTATAAGTGTCCAGCGCCGTAATAGAAGGAAATCTAACGCCGACTCATTCGAGTATGTTCCGACTGGAACTGTGAAGATCACATTTGAAACTCAAACTCTCCCACAGCAGATTTCTATTTTTAGCGTCATCTTAGATGTTCAAGTCTTCATCTTTAATCCTATTATTTGCAAAAATTGTCAGCTTTACTGGCATACAGCCCCTAATTGTCGGGCGAAAATACCTCGTTGTGGCCGATGTGGCAATAATCACATCACGAAAGACTGTCAACAAACGCTTCTCAAATGCCTCCACTGTAATCAAAGTCACCAGGTAGGATCCTCTCGATGTGCTGTACATCAACAACAAACACATGTGTACTGAAAACGTTTCTTTTGAAGAAGCCAAAAATAGATTGCAGCCATAATCCGACCATTCTACCCCATCATTTTCCGTCCTTAACTGAAACCCTGGTAACCACACCTGACAATTTCAATCCGCGTAAACGCAAAATCATTAGATATGTACAAAGGCAGAGCCGCCCACCCCTGCGTCCGGTCTATGATAGAGAGTCCCATATCAACATAATACGTACACCTTCAATGGAACAATCGCCAACTACACTAACTCTGATCACCCATACTACTACACCGGCGGTACCTACTACTATTGCTTGCGAAACTGATCAGGGAATAACCCCTTCCACATCCCATATACCCCCAGTTAAAGATTTGCGAAAAGAGATTAACGACGACTTTGTTAATCTGATGGAACTAATGGGTCAAAATACCCTATGGAGGCACTTACTAAAGCTGATACACGATAAAATCCTACCCATTTTAGATCCCAAGCATGCAGATACTCCAATGGAACTGTAGGAGTGTGGTGAACAAGCGACATGAGCTAATATTACTCATTTACGATTCCAACCTGATATCTTATTACAAGAAACATGGCCTCCTATTTTTAAAAAATTATCATCAAAGGATATAATATCGAACGATTAGATGGTCCAGGATATGCGTAATTGAAACATGCATTAAGAATTACATACCCTGTAATCTTATACAATCGGAACAGGCTATATCAGGCACTTACTTCCAGCGCATACAAATAAAAGATATTATCGTTTCTAACTTTTACTGTCCTCCCGACATACATAGTTCCTACCATCACTGGTTCAATCTTTTTAAACCCAATTTACCGGTGCGAATCATAATATTATATTTGGAGATTTCAATGCCCATCATATAATCTGGGGAAGCAATAGCAATAGCTCCAAAGAAACGCATATATTAAACAATTTTAAAGCCAACCTCACCATCCTTAATGATGGATCACCCACACGGTTAACAGCCCCTTCAAATGCTCCGAGTGCGGTACATCTTTCTATATATACCATGGATATAGCGCATAAATTGTCTTGGCAAACTATTAAGGATCTTCATGGTAGTGATCATTTCCCCATTCTCGTTACATGGTCCAGTCACAAGCCTCTCTCCAGTAACACGCCTCCTAAGATACCTAAACGCAATTTGCATAATATTGATTACGATCTTTTTATGCAATTCATTCAGAATTATTTCAGTCATGCCTTTAAATCGACATCCGCGGAATGTGATTCATTTTTACAATGTATAAAATCGTATCTTGACACTTATCATTCAACTATTTACAAAACACCAACCATAATCCGACGTACACCATTCGTTGGTGGAATAACGAATGTGAGGTCTGGATTAGACGACGGAGAAGTCTGTTGAAAAATTTACGGAAGCATTTCACGCTTACTAACTATATGCAATATAAACGAATCTGTGCAGAAGTTACATGTCTATTCAACAATAAACGTCAGGCCGCATAGAAGACCTTCGTAAAGAGTATAAATAGCACTACATCCAGCAAGATCACATGGACCAAAATTCACTCCCTTAGTAACTCTCGGTGTACACCCCAACCGATCGCCCTACCTCCTCCTCAATTATATCAATTCTACTGTAATCTAACACCCGACTTTGTTCAACCTGAATACTTATTAACTCGTACACACCCATCTACTAAATATCAAACCTTGCTGAATCCAATTACACATCGGGAATTATAAGTCGCACTTCATAACTTACAAGATACTCAGCTCCCTGCCAATTAAGGCTAAATCCATCATTCTTAACCGGTATAATAAGATTTTAACAGACGCATTAATACCATCAGACTGGAATATTTTTGACATTATTCCAATACATAAACCAGGCACAGATCCCTTACACCCTCAAAATTACAGAGGTATAATGTTAGGGTCATGTCTACGTAAAACCTTTCAACGCATCCTTCTCCGCAGATTAATATGGCATCTAGAGTATTATAATGATTTACCGAAATGTCAATTCGCTTTTATAAAAGGAAGAAGTACCACTGACGCCTTAAATATTTTTTTAACGGACCTCTTATTAGCACAGTGCCGAAAACAGTTTTTCTCGATGTCAGGGGAGCATACGATAATGTTGACCTTCACATTCTGCTTCAAAAATGACAAAAGTTAAATTTCCCACTATCCCTTATTCATATATTTAAAACCCGTCTAATAAATCGCACATTAAATTTGAAACATTATCGACTTAATTCTCACGCACAAAAGGCCAATGTCGGGCTTCCGCAGTGGGGTTTACTAAGCAGCATACTATTTACTTCACATACAAGTGATTTGGAACAAGTAGCAACTCCTTATGCACGTATATTGCAATTTGCCGACGACATACTCATATACACCACACAAACTAACGTAGATCTATGTCGTCAATCAAACACCCAAGCCCTCTCCCATATACACACGTGGATGGAACACCACGGATTAGAAATAACGCACTCTAAAAGCGCCACGGTTATATTCACCCAAAAACGAACATATGACAAATCCGCAATACCATAGGCCAACCAACATATTGCCATTCAATCCTATACCAAATATTCGGGAGTCTACATTGACAATAAATTAAATTGGAGGACACATTTCGCCCAGCTGAAGTATAAAATCCTTAACTCGTAGAAACTGGGGATCGGATCCGGCCTCGTTACTACTTTTATATAAAAATCCAATCAGAGCAAGGATGGATTATGGCTGCCATTTCTTCGATACGGCTTCAACGACCACCCTAAACAGATTAGACACGTTACAATTCACCTCAATTCGCATCATATTAGGTGCTTTAACGACAACACCCACCAATGCCTTACTGGTTGAAGCAGCAGAAATACCCTTGGCTATGCGACGGGAAAATCTAGCGTCCAAATATTTATTTAAAAATATATCTCTGAATCGTCATCCCATATTGCCAAACAGCAGCTTTTAAATGAGTATCAAATACGTCAAAAAATTAAAACTAGCAACATACCGGCGCTTCTACAGGTATATGAAGTAATCTTACCCTTAAGGAACAATGACATGCAGACAAGATCATTACCGGCATACTCTCACAAATACAGCTTCTACATATCAACCTTCCATTATTATTACTACTTTCGAACACCTTCCTAGTAATCTGAAGAATAATCCCACTCTAGTTAATAAAACTTTACAAGCATTTCTCAGTCCGCATAAACAATATACAAATTGCTTTACTGACGGATCTAAGACTTCATAGGGTACAGGAGCTGCCTATTACATCTCTCAGCTTAACATCCAACAATTTACTTAACCATCCAACGCTTCCATTTACACTTCCATTTACCTTTGCTATTCGCCAAACTCTTATGTATAAAGGAATATAACATTCCCAATGCCATTGTATGTACCGATTCATTGTGTCCTCCAAAGTTTCTAAACCCCACAGGAGTCTACCAGCTGGTATATATGGAACATCCATAAGTTGTTACACATCCTCTCCTTATATCAACACGATATAATATTAATCTGGATACCTAGTCATTGCAGCATACCCACATTCAGGTTGCTCGATTAGCAAAGGCAGCAGCCAAAGATCAAGGACTTGCTTATCAACTCGCTATTCCGCACACGGATTATTCCCTTACTATCAAACAGAACGTACTTCAAAAATGGGCTTCCCTCTGGAAAAATTCCGTAAAAGCGAAGGGTAAATCTTATTACCAACGACAACCGAGGCTTCAACGAGCCCCGTGGTTTACTATGGGCACTTACTCTCGGAGACATTACTACAATAATCCGCTTAAGATTTAATCATGCGCTTACGCCCGAATATAAGTACCGATTTCATATCAGTGACACGGATGTTTGTTCCTGTCAGCAAGCTAGTGGCACCATTCACCACATAGTATTCCAATGTCGTAGCTATTCTAACCAACGGAAATATTTTTCCAAGCACTAATAGATCAAAACATTCCTCTACCAACAAGTGTCTTGCCTCATTCACACTCCTACAGAGCCTTTAGTTAACATACTCACTAAATTTATTGATGAATGTAAAATCTCCTTATAGGCCTCAATCACTTAATTGCTCCCAAATGTCATTAATTATATTAACAATATCACACATACAACGCATATCCCGGCTATGCATTTAACCTTCATATGGAAAACAACCGTACTGACCACAACTAACCTAATATAGAAGAACTTCCATGTCCTCCTTCGATATCACATATAGGCGAAACTAGACATTTGTTACAATCTCCTATCGGGTTATATTAATACTTTAATCATCCTTTACCAGCACAAACATACTCCTCTGCTTCATCCTTAGCCTCTAAACCCAACTTCCAAGTTTACTCACTTCTCAAGATTACCAACCTAAGGATATTATATCAACACAAACAAATGCAATACCAAAAGGTGTAGTGACTGGGTACGGAGTTCAACTAAGCCCAACAACATGCAAGAAGAAGGAGAAGAAGAAGAAGAGTCAGAAGCATACAATAGAACTTTCTTTTTGTTTTGTTTTTATATTACAATTTAGTAACAATGAAACAGAAGGAATTTATACACATATATACCAATATGGTATTAAATAATCTTTGCCCAGTAGCGAGCAATTGCGATTGCATTTCCTTGTGCCTTGAGCAAATCCTCCTCTCTACAAGAATCAGGGCAACACGAGCACTGATACAGATGCTTGGTAGTCTGCAGCTCTCCACATTCATACAGGAGTGATACATGCAAATATCCCCATTTCACTGGGTTGTCCTTAGACTTTCCAACACCTGTTCTTAACTTGTTCAGTGATCTCAATGTGATTCAGTCCAAGTTGTGTCCGGTTGGTAACCATGTTTCAAGATGACTTGTTCTGGATTGTCATTTTTAGGAATAAATAAAGGATATATTCTCCTACTTTATTATATTTTATTTTCCTAAAATTCGTAGCTCATATCCCCAGGATGTTTTCAACACTGAGTTGCTTGCGTGAAGGGATAGAACTATGGATTTTGCGAGAAGTGTAGGTGGTAAGAACGGTAGGGGTAGAGCAACGTAGAGTGGATGATGTAGAAATGGAAAGGTTAGCACAGGACAGGGTGATGGACTGATGACGCAAACGACAACAACTACAAAGAATGGTTGAAAGAAGGGGTTTGTGCAAGGTATCCTTGTGCCACATAAACAGCGACGAGGAAGGCGCGATAAGGCGTGATACAAGTGCGGAGAATGGATGTCGCAATACTTCAATTAGTTGAGCTGACAGGAAATAGACTCTTCGCGTGACCTTGCTTCATGCCCCCTTCATCATTAACAACTTCTTGTTTGCCTGCTTATGAAATGGTTCATTTGACAAGCTCTTCTTCGCTCTTGAAGAGGTCCGTACAAGACTTTCGAGCGAGAAGAAATGGGCTCATCTATGAAATACGTTCGCAAAAATGCCATAAAAATTAACCCTCTGTACCTTCCATTGTAAAATTCTTAATGCCCTACCCGCTAAGTGAACGTCCAAAATAAATACCCCATACTTGCCTGGGAAAACATAAAAATCAATAAATATGACTGAGAGGTAGTGCCAACTAGACAACAAAAACTAATGAGATAATTCTAGACTGGTTTCGACATGCGTTCGGAAAACGTCTCATCGCATTGTGAGGTTATGAAGTTAATAGTAAGTGTGTGGTTTTATAGTCAATGTATAACGTGCGAATATCGTAATGAAGGATACATGTGCGACCATTTTCTTCGTCATAACTTGTTACCTCAATTTGCGTTCAAACCGGTCAAAATGTTTTCCAAGAGAGAGGAACGCGAACTTGTGAAGAAGAAAAAGAAGGCAGAGTTGTTTATTTATTTTTATTCTGAAAAAAATAAATAGAGTATCCCAAGAGGAATGGTCAATATGGACATCAGGATATTCCGTATGGTTTCCCAGACAGATGTACATTTGTTTTTGTACTAGTGACGCGCAGTCTTACCCACCTAACCTCTTTGACGTCGTGAAATGGTTACAAGTTTTGCATGTCGCCATGCACATGTGCGCGAGACACGCAGAAAGTCGCCATGTGCTGACAGTAGGACTACGCAACACCACTTCAACAATGTGTTGCTATTCCAGCACAGACTGTTAAACTGCACGTTCAGAAGAAAATAGCAACCCGTTTCACGCAATGTGCTGAAACACTCTACGACGAGGAATTCGACGTGTCGGAAAGCGCCGAGGGTATTCCTCGACAGCAGTAGGAGCACTACCATCGCAGAAGCCGTACACATGCTGATACACAACACACCATGGATCACTGCCCGTTTAATGACATCCCGAGCAAAGACGTTGAAAGCAACGTAAAGCGCGTACGACAGCTGTATGGAAAACTCTCCGCGATATGGGTCTAAAACAAAGACAAAGGATAGGAACTGTAATGTACCTTTGGACGATCTGAATAATTGTTTTAGCTCAAGAAACGTCCAGACGAACGGAAATACCAAGAGAGCCACTATTGACAAAATATCTTCAAAGAGAAACCATGGTGGAGAAACATTCTACTTCTCTCATGTGACTCCAGGTGATGTAAAGAGCGCCCTCAATGACATAAAATCAGGGTCTACCGGACACGACGGAATAAACCTGTCCCTTTTAAGAAAAATTCTAGACATCGTTCTTCCTACAATAACGTACATTATTAACACCTCTCTTATGACAGGAATCTTTCCTGAGAACTGAAAAAATGCCATCAACAGACTCTTGCTGAAAAATAGTATCCCTATAACCTTTGACGATTACCGCCCTATTAGTATCCACCCTGTACTAGGAAAAGTACTGGAAAAACTAGTACACAAACAAATGACAGACTATCTCTTACATTATAACTTACTCGACAGATATCAATCAGGGTTTAGATCGAATTACAGTACCAACACAGCATTAGTAAAAGTAACTAACGATATTCAGCTAGCAATGGATAACGGACAAATGACAATTCTAATTCTTCTCGACCTTACAAAGGCATTTGACTGCGTAGACAAAGACATTTTACTAGCCAAATTAGAAACGATGACATTTTCTAATAATGTATTATACTGGGTACGTTCCTATCTCAGTGGACGTAAACGGTGTGTGTCAGTGGGAGACAATATATCTAGATGGCTAAATACTGAGATGGGGGTAGCACAGGGTGGGGTGTTATCACCGCTTCTGTTCTCCCTATACATGAATGACCTATCAGAACAACTGACGAACCGTAAATATCACTTATACGCAGACGACATCCAATTGTATATTCATACCAAGCCGAATGACATACAAGAAGCAACCATGAAATTAAACGAAGACCTATTTAACATTAACGAATGAACTAGTAGCCACTGCCTGAAGGTAAACCCATTAAAATAGCAAGCCATCATAATAGGATCTAAAAAAGCGCATGCCAAGTTAGAAAGTATCAATATAGCGGTCATCAAGATCAATGAAACGCCTATAACACTGAAAGACTCCGTTAAGAACCTTGGAATAATTTTTGATAAGTATTTAAGTTGGTCAGAGAACGTAACAAAAATTTGTCAACGTGCATTCGGCTCATTACACTCACTGCACAAACTGAGGGACTTTCTTCCTGTCAAAACCAGGAAACTGCTCGTTCAAGGACTAATACTACCAATATTTGATTATGGTAACGTAGTCTACAATAACATAAGTTATTCACTTGGTTCTAAACTTCAACGGGCGCATAATGCCTGCATTCGATTCATTCTAAATGTTCCGCTCCATTCCCACATCAGCACATTCCTCCATCAGGTGTCCTGGTTAAGATTATGCGATAGACGTAAGCACTATGCTGTTTCTCTTCTGCACAAAATACTGCGAACAGGTAAACCAGGCTACCTGTGAATAGATTTCAGCTACCTCTTTTCCTCAGGTAGAACACCCGCAAGGTCATCAATACGATCCCTGTTGTCCATCCCCATTCACCACAGTAGGATGTATAACAACTTATTTGTACCGGGGACCATACGTTCCTGGAATTCCCTCCCAGCTGAAATTAGAGACATAAGCAACCTAAAGGTATTCAAAAGAGTGTGCTGGAACTTTTATGTACATTCAGAATAATTTACTCCAAGAAATACCCTCAAATGTTAGATTAAGTCAAATGAATAAGATGTAAGATTAGTAACATTGACAATTTTCGAGGCATCATTTTAATAATAGTAAGGTAACTTAGGGAGATCCCGACATTAGGGAGAACTCGACACTTAAGCTTAGCGCCTCTGGTAACCACAGTACTGCACAGGTCAAAATTGCAACTATATTTACTAGAGTCGTATGGTTTTGTGCTCATGGTCATCCTGTTAGCTGAAGATTATCACTATAAATACAAGGCATATGAACAATTGAAGGTGAGTAAGTAAGTGATATATGATTTAAAAGTAACTTGCTATAATATGATGAGCAGGTTATGTAACGAAATAGGTAGATATGCGATACTTTTAAGATAATGTTTTAGGTTAGGCGCACAAAGCAAGTTTCGGAGAAGCGGTGATGTCATTTCCAAATCGCCAAACCTTCAGCTTGGTAAGTGTTGCGTCGTCTTGCCTATCAATGAAACTCGGGGAGATCTAGACACGACAAGCTGGGAGACCTCGACAGTGTCGAGATCTCTCTGAATCTCTAAACCGGGATACATTTTTGGGGACATGGTTTAATGGTGCGTTAATACTACAGTTTAGTAAGAGTAATAATGACAATGTAGTGTATTAGGATATTTATAATATTTTTGTAATGCGATATTTTTATAATAATATTGAACCCATGACCTTTGTGCCCTAAGGACATTATGCAAAAAATTAACAATTAAATTAAAAGTTGGATTCTTGATAGCATGGATTTGACACGTGACGAGGGGGTGATTACCTTCGGTCCCACGCTCTGGGGTACGTGACGTCAGCCACACGTGTCGACGGCGGAAGAATCTCAAGTCATTTTTGTGAACTATTTCAAAGCGCGTGTACATGGCGTGACCCAAGCCAAGTCAAAAAAATATAGTGCCTATCAAAGGGGGTCAATCATCTCACAAATCGAACCCGTATAAATTTTAAATGTCCATGAACACTACCGCCAGAAATGTAGCAAGCATGTAGTCACTTTCAAAACTCTTGAAATTACAGTTTAGTTAAGTCAGAAAATATATAGAAATTTTCTTGGCGGCGACGGGAGATATCTGCTATAAATATGAAGGGACGCCATGACGAAGTCTCCTTCTCCAGCATTTGTGATACAAAGCGGACGAAAAATTGTTGAGCTGCTCTGCGAAACCAAACAACAAAAGTAGACTGAGTTCAACTGCAGACTTTAGCCATTGTGGCTAGGTCTTGACTCCATGAGGAGATAGTTTTCGTGAGTGAAATAATTGTACCAGATAGGACGGTCAAAGTACTGAATAAATTCTAATGTGATTAAGTAATTCGTGTGCGGAAATAATTATAGTCCATCGTGTGCGCTCAGCAAACAAGTGAAGGGTATTTTCTTTTTTTATGCTTTATTCCAGGAAACCTGAAGAAATATAATAATTATCTGTATAGCCATGAATGTAAAAATGGTTAAATAAAATGCCAGGGTCGCAGGTCTGCCCTATGACGAACAATGGTGTGACTACATGAGGTAGGTGACTTTCCATCTTACTACCTATTATATCTTGTTTCATAATCTCTAAAAGTGTATTTGAATGGGGATATACGACGCAGTGGTCACCCCTACTAAGTTTTGTAAATGTGAGAATACGACTAAAAGAGTCATTTGTTTTATTTTCCACTTGGATAAATTTTTGAAGTCTTGCGAGTGCCGTATAATGTTGTAAAAGTTATTGAATAGGGTTTCGAAGTGATATCACGTCCAATGTAGATCGTCATCCGTGTGAGTGTACTGCCTATATTTTGTGATGTCAAATTAAGATGTTCATTCGAAGTAAATTTTTCCTGTCTGCAATTTGACGTTAATAATGTAGGAATCCTGGTTACTCATTTTCAATCGAGTGGAAACGCGCTGTCGGGTGAGAATCTAGGGTGATGAATTTCGTCACGGAGAGAAACGTTTTTCTAGGCCCATTTTAAACTGTGTCTGACTGACAATAAAAAGATCTAGCAGAATGTTTCAGTCATTTTCTCGTAAAAATCAAGTTATTAAATACGATATCATTTATGCGAAGTTATTCATGATTAATGCATTGTGCGATATTAGACGTCGAGATTTCTAGTAAGGATTTTATTCCAGTTCTTTGTCGATGATAGTTGTGGAGCTGGGAAACAGAGGTTAGTTTTGTTGATATGAGATTTGTGAATCAGGTTGGACCTGTCATTGAAGCCGGGACACGATAGCCCGAGGTATATTTTATAATGTTGCGAATGGAAAGAAATACATAGAAATCCATAGCGGTATTAATTTGCGACGCGTATAATTAGTGTGGGCATCTTGAAGCATAATCTGTGCATTTTGTTGGTTAGAATATCGTATTTGTTTAATTATGTCGGCAGAGTTTAAAAGAGAGCATTTTGAGAAGCCAGTCAACTGGAACAAACCAGGTGTTTCATGTTACTGCCAAGCGAACTTGGGGACGAGAGGCCTCAGCTGTGAGGGTTACACCATATGATAACGGGACAGGCGTGGAATTGAGATTGTATTCTCGGCTGGGGAGAACGTTAAAATGCTGAATTTAGTTGAAATTCATAGCCGGTAATAATCTGGGTATTGTGGAATACTGTAAAAAATTTTTAATTGGGGACGTAATGAACATTTGAAATCACGAACTTTGAGTATAAGGAACGGAGAAACCAAATTCAGGGTTGTCCAAAATATAGAGCGATGGTTGTGATTGGTTTGTCTGTGAGGGGTGTGCAAATTCATAAATGGTATGACGAGATATGACATCGTAATTATATGGCGAGTTGTTTGGTTTGTACGTAGATTATTAGGATATCCAAGTGTTAATAACGGTTAGGACTAGATTAGATTTTAAAGTGTGAGATCATGAGACAAGATATATAACTGGACATGAATTATGTAACAATTCTTTTCCAGCCAGATAAATATCACAAGATTGAATTTACATCACAGCTGCGTAGGAATTTGTGAAGAAACCAGAGTCCGCGGAGATAAAATTTACTGTTCTTTAACATTTCGTTAAATCATTTAAATTTATTTAATTATTAAATTCAGTGAAACCGCATTTTGAAATAACTTTAATCAAGCGAATAACTTGGAGATGCATTCTGGAAATTTTAGTTTGTTTTCTGGGGAATATTTAAATGTAAAATAACGATTAAGGGGCCATATCCGAAGGAAATGGATTTTACTGCCACAAAGTTTGTGAGCATTGCTATTGTTGTACTTATTGAACTTTGATTGATTGAGCAGTGAATGTGCTGGGGATAGTAAAGTGGAAACTTTGGTCATCAACCGATGTAACTTAATTGTGTTTAGCCTTCAGCCTAGAAACTTGGATGGTCAGGGGGTCATCAACCTCAGTGACTTAGATTAGGGCCATATGCCATTGTGGCATCATTTCCTTGCGGTCACCATCCACCATGACTTTAAAGTAACTTAGAAGATTAGATGTCGGTCCATGACATAGACGCAGGTCACATCGATTCAATTAAGGGTCCATGCCGTAGAACCACTGTGTGGCACACACCGATTGGACGGCCTTAATTATACCCAGAGTCCAGAGTTCGTGTTACGAGGGCTGGACCATAACGAATCACTATGATGGTACATGTGGTCTCACATGGAAGCCGAATTTAAGGATTTCCAGACTTTCCTTTCTTAAATGATTAATAATTGAGACAATGGTTTCTAGTATGAATGCCCGTCAGGCAGTTAACGTTAAAGTCTCACACCAGTGTTCTGACGTTTATGTAAAAATGATTGTGGTGTCCAGTGGACACAATTGACTATGACACCGTTGACATATCCGATTGCTTCAGAATTTTCCTGAATAAATAGGAATCTTTTAAATAGACCTTTCATTCCAGTAGATAGATTAGAATTACTGAACCCTACCTTTACCTCAGCAAGTGACGAAGAACCCGACACGATCCAAGAGACAGATCTCATGAACTTTGCTGATAGGTAAGAAAGGTAAGTATCCCTCAATATGGACCAAAGGGTTCAATATTTGTATTGTTAAGTTAAACTCAAATTACGAAGGTTGGAGTCTGATGATAAAGTAGAAGTTTCGCATTAATAGCTTGCACCCAAATGGTTATAGGTGGAAGATGCCACGGTTTATGTGTACAAAGGTCTGCTTGGACGATGGAATGCAGAAGATATGGCTGCTGCTATTACGGACGTGAAAGAAAATGCAACTACTTTAGCAACAGCTGCGAAGTATTTCAGTATTCCAAGGAATACATTCAGATCCAGAATACTATCTGGTATATCTACCGATAGAAAACTGGAAAAAGGAGAAACAATTGACAAAGCTATGGAGGACCAGTTAGTCAACCATCTTTTTCATCTCGATTCTAAAGGGTTTGGGTGAACAGTGACCGACTTACGAGAACTGGCTTTTAGGTTCACTCAGAGGAATGGTGTTAAGAAGCATATTTAAAAACAAAAGGCAATGGTTGGATATGACAGGGTTTTTCAAGAGCTTGGTAATATTTTCAATGTCAATGAAACTGGTGTTCAGCTCATATTTAAGGCAGGGAAGATTATCAGTGAAAAAGGAAAGAAAAACCTGTTTCCCAGCAGCACGGCAGAAAAGGGATCTACGGTAACAGTAATGGTGTGTGGTAATGCTATTGGATATGCCATCCCACCCTTTGTTATAATGAAAGGGGTAAGGCAAAGATACACTCAAAAGGAATGCCCAGTGGATCAGTTGTTAAAATGTCCGAATCATTATTCCTTGATCACCTAAACCGTTAAAAACCTCGGGGCAGAATTCAGTTCATAATCGACGGACACTCAACGCACTGCAAAGATCCGGATGTGCTTGATAAGGCATCAGCTGAATGAATAGAGATGTGTTGCTCCCCCACCCCATCCGCCACGGTGACTTCACAGGATTATCGGGAAAATTTAAAGAATAGGAAATGCGAAAATGAAAAGAATCCTTCAAATCGAAGGACAACAACGAGAACTCGGCGTGCGCAGCGGGGAAGGTAGTTTCTTAAGCAGTCTTTGTTGCTCTGAGAATTACTGCGCAGTATGTGACTACAACCGTAATGAGGCATGGGTCAAATGTAGTGGGGAATGCAGGAAATAGTTCCACGTGATGTGTGTGGAAAATTGAAACGATGAGCAGTTTATATGTACCCTCTGTGTACAATAGTTGCGTAACTATTCGGAGGTCCTACCTAGTGTCAGGTTCTCCCTAAGTGCGGGAGAAGTGGACAATATTGCATCCTTTATTTATTTGATAATTTAACATGTTGTGAAATGTTATTTTTTTCATAAATAATAGAAAACATAAACTAACTGTCTACAAAATCACCTGGGAAATAATTGAAATATTTTACAAATAAAGCATGGTCAAAATTACAGGTTTCTGCTTAGCGTGTCGAGATCTCCCTAAATTACTATAAATACTATAAATTGATTTTAAAATGTTAAAAACAAATTATGATACTTTACATTTTAGTTAAATTACATTTCACGTTAATTTTAAATTATATTAAACTTATTTTTAATTTTAAGTAGTTATAATGTTCTGTTTACACAGATGTACAATTATATGGTTTAGCATAATAGCAGGCTTCATAGCCTGACCCCCGCCATGTAAATAAATAAATAAATAAATAAATAAATAAATAAATAAATAAATAAATAAATAAATAAATAAATAAATAAATAAATAAATAAATAAATAAATAAATAAATAAATACATAAATTCCTCCAGGGACATCATGTATATGAAAGCGCCAAAAATAAAGTTCAATTTGATTTTGCAAATCGGGTAATAACGAAAAAAACCCCTGACGAACATGCGAACAAATTCTTATAAGACCAGCTCCTCAACCTCCCCCCTCCCCAACCGCCAAACTCGCCCCTCCGTTCCAGCGAGCGACTCCAATGGGAAAACAGAAATTACAAACGTTCTTGAGTATTAATGGCAAAGAGGCTTCGAAAATACGCTCACAAATAACAGTGCTACCAGGATGTGTGTAAATGGTCCCTTCTGCTCTAAAATGAATGGCGTGATGATCCTGAATTGCGGCCACAACATTCATTTTAATGTTCTTAGCAGACGAATTAAATTTAAGCAATTACGTCAATTGTGCCGAAAGCTGAAGGGCTCACGGGCCCGGAAATGTTTCAAATTGTCAGCATTGAATTGCTCTATTAAATCACAAAAATCACTTCCGGCCTAAATACAGTTCCGGAATAGCACTCTAAAATTACTTGTTCCTTTACTCGTCTTCTTTTTTATTGAAATCCTTGCCAAATTAACTTATTAACATCATTCTTTCTGTAACGTGCTCCTCAGGCGTTAACTTGATTTTTGAAAAATTCCACACTGAATGTAGTTACAAGGGCTTAAGTGAAACAATGCATTAACTCACATTAGCGCTCGTAGTGGTGCTTAAGTGAAACAATGCATTAACTCACATTAGCGCTCGTAGTGGTGCTTAAGTGGAACAATGCATTAACTCACATTAGCGCTCGTAGTGGTGCTTAAGTGAAACAATACACCAACTCACATTAGCGCCCGTAGTGGTGCTTAAGTGAAACAATGCATTAACTCACATTAGCGTTCGTAGTGGTGTTTAAGTGAAACAATGCACTAACTCATATTAGCGCTCGTAGTGGTATTTAAGTGAAACAATGCAGTAACTCACATCAGCGCTCGTAGTGGTATTTAACTGAAACTCTGCATTGACTCACATAAGCGCTCGTAGTGGTGTTTAAGTGAAACAATGCATTGTCTCACATCAGCGCTCGTAGTGGTGCGTAAGTGAAACAATGCATTCACTCACATAAGCGCTCGTAGTGGTGCTTAAGTGAAACAATGCATTAACTCACATTAGCGTTCGTAGTGGTGTTTAAGTGAAACAATGCACTAACTCACATTAGGGCTCGTAGTGGTATTTAACTGAAACTCTGCATTGACTCACATAAGCGCTCGTAGTGGTGCTTAAGTGAAACAATGCATTAACTCACATTAGCGTTCGTAGTGGTGTTTAAGTGAAACAATGCACTAACTCACATTAGGGCTCGTAGTGGTATTTAACTGAAACTCTGCATTGACTCACATAAGCGCTCGTAGTGGTGTTTAAGTGAAACAATGCATTAACTCACATTAGCGTTCGTAGTGGTGTTTAAGTGAAACAATGCACTAACTCACATTAGGGCTCGTAGTGGTATTTAACTGAAACTCTGCATTGACTCACATAAGCGCTCGTAGTGGTGTTTAAGTGAAACAATGCATTAACTCACATTAGCGTTCGTAGTGGTGTTTAAGTGAAACAATGCACTAACTCACATTAGGGCTCGTAGTGGTATTTAACTGAAACTCTGCATTGACTCACATAAGCGCTCGTAGTGGTGCTTAAGTGAAACAATGCATTAACTCACATAAGCGCTCGTAGTGGTGTTTAAGTGAAACAATGCACTAACTCACATTAGCGCTCGTAGTGGTGTTTAAGTGAAACAATGCACTAACTCACATCAGCGCTCGTAGTGGTATTTAACTGAAACTCTCCATTGACTCACATAAGCGCTCGTAGTGGTGTTTAAGTGAAACAATGCATTGACTCACATCAGCGCTCGTAGTGGTGCGTAAGTGAAACTCTGCATTGACTCACATAAGCGCTCGTAGTGGTGTTTAAGTGAAACAATGCACTAACTCACATTAGCGCTCGTAGTGGTGTTTAAGTGAAACAATGCACTAACTCACATCAGCGCTCGTAGTGGTATTTAACTGAAACTCTCCATTGACTCACATAAGCGCTCGTAGTGGTGTTTAAGTGAAACAATGCATTGACTCACATCAGCGCTCGTAGTGGTGCGTAAGTGAAACAATGCATTGACTCACATCAGCGCTCGTAGTGGTGCGTAAGTGAAACAATGCATTCACTCACATAAGCGCTCGTAGTGGTGCTTAAGTGAAACAATGCATTAACTCACATTAGCGTTCGTAGTGGTGTTTAAGTGAAACAATGCACTAACTCACATTAGGGCTCGTAGCGGTGTTTAAGTGAAACAATGCACTAACTCACATTAGCGCTCGTAGCGGTGCTTAAGTGAAACTCTGCATTGACTCATATTAGCGCTCGTAGTGGTGCTTAAGTGAAACTCTGCATTGACTCATATTAGCGCTCGTAGTGGTGCTTAAGTGAAACTCTGCATTGACTCATATTAGCGCTCGTAGTGGTGCTTAATTGAAACTCGGCATTGACTCATATTACCGCTCGTAGTGGTGCTTAAGTGAAACAATGCATTAACTCACATTAGCGCTCGTAGTGGTGCTTAAGTGAAACAATGCATTAACTCACATTAGCGCTTGTAGTGGTGCTTAAGTGAAACAAAGCATTAACTCACATTAGCGCTCGTAGTGGTGCTTAAGTGAAACTCTGCATTGACTCATATTAGCGCTCGTAGTGGTGCTTAAGTGAAACTCTGCATTGACTCATTTAGCGCTCGTAGTGGTGTTTAAGTGAAACAATACACTAACTCACATTAGCGCTCGTAGTGGTGCTTAAGTGAAACAATGCACTAATCCACATTAGCGCTCGTAGTGGTATTTAAGGGAAAGAATGCACTAACCCACATTAGCGCTCGTAGTGGTGCTTAAGTGAAACAATGCATTAACTCACATTAGCGCTCGTAGTGGTGCTTAAGTGAAACAATGCACTAACCCACATTAGCGCTCGTAGTGGTGCTTAAGTGAAACAAAGCATTAACTGACATTAGCGCTCGTAGTGGTGCTTAAGTGAAACAATGCAATGACTTACATTAGAGCGACGCATCAAGTCGGTCGTGATCTAATCGACCGGATGAAATTAATTTGCGTATGGCTTTTAGTGAGGAAAGCAATGGCAAACTATCTCACTCCTCATCTTGCCTAATACGCCTCATTTGGGCTCTGCCATTGGTTTTTGCACTTTCCCTATAACTGCATAGCCTTTGGTGGTGCTATTTGAGGCTCATACCAGCCCCGGGCTGATGACCTAACGGACATGGCTTTTAGTGCCGGGAGTGTCGGAGGACATGTTCGGCTCGCCAGGTGCTGGTCTTTTGATTTTTTGTAATTTTATGTCCGCTAGTGACCAAAAACGAAGAAAGAAGCCTAATATGACGTTCCAAGAGAACGAGGCTCGATCGTTTACTAGAATCTGAAGAAGCAGTACTAGAGACTCTTGGTAACCTCCAACTAGAAGGAAGGAGGCAACCATTTTATCTGCTCAGATACGTGATAGATTTGTTACATATTTGAGTATGTAAAATGTTGTAATTATATACTATTTATTATAGACTTCTTTTATGAACATGACAGACTTACTTACAAGAGCAATATTTGTACATTAAATTTTTTTGTTTGTTGTCAGTACATAAATATGAAGAAAAGGCTATTTCAGTGTTTAAGTAACTTACTTACTTTACGTACTTAACGTGTGTAATTGTTCCGTTAAAGTGATTTTGCATATAACAATGCATTACATCTTACATAATAAGAATTCGATGAAAAATTGAAGGCCTACTTGTTCCCAGACTTCGTCCTTCTTTCTTATGTTTTCATAATCTGGATGCAACCAATAAGTTGCTCTGTTGTCGTACCTATTGTTCATGCCAACACACAGTGACTCGACAAGCAGCAGGTGGTAGAACCAAATACAGTAGACAATACGCGACACTTACGGATTTAGCCTTGTTAAAATGGAAGACAATTCGACGGTGGCGCTCCAAGTGACTTGACCTGAAAAGTCGCGCTAAATTCAAATATCAATGGAAATGTATATACGAAAATGTATAAATAAATTACGTCTAGAAAGAAGGTATTATTGAGATATTAACTTCGAAGTTGCTAAAGCAATTCTGGATAAATGAATGAAGAATTATTTAAAAGGTTATTATTTAAATCTGAAATTAGACATATAAACAAGATGTGAAATGGACTGCTGTGAAATGGGTTGATCTTTCATTTATGCATTACTTTTTTTGCTTTAGCATTCCTGCCTGAACTTTTACGGTTAGATTTGTCTTTTTTCTCATTTAAAAAACATTGTATCATCACATTAAGACACTTGTCAATAAAAATATCGGCATATTTCTTACACACATGATGCAATGAATTAACATATAAAAGCTGGACAATATTCCTCTTAACATGAAGCCTACTAACAGAAAGAAAATCTATAAAATCCCGGCTTAAAAATCTGAGAAGAGGGATAAAAGAAAGAAAAGTATGAAAATATTGTCGATAGTGATACTCTGAGGAATATTTACGTACAATTAGAGTAAAAATGTAACATACCCTTGGCTTTATAGTCGAGGATTTTAAAAGTCGCTGGCCTGGAAATGATATGAACAAATCTTATAATCCTTATATAAGCGTAACGTCCCTTCTTTTTTGTACACCTTATCCAAATCACTTCTGTGACATTTCAAAACCCACATATCACACCTACAACAACACATCGGTATTGAAGGTTAACTGCTGCACTATACTATAAAATATGCGTATTACATTTTATGTTGTTGTTTGAGTCATCAGTCCATAGACTGGTTTGATGCAGCTCTCCATGCCACCCTATCCTGTGCTAACCTTTTCATTTCTACGTAGCTATTGCATCCTACATCTGCTCTAATCTGTTTGTCATATTCATACCTTGGTCTACCCCTACCGTTCTTGCCACCTACACTTCCTTCAAAAACCAACTGAACAAGTCCTGGGTGTCTTAAGATGTGTCCTATCATTCTATCTCTTCTTCTCGTCAAATTTAGCCAAATCGATCTCCTCTCACCAATTCGATTCAGTATCTCTTCATTCGTGATTCGATCTATCCATCTCACCTTCAGCATTCTTCTGTAACACCACATTTCAAAAGCTTCTATTCTCTTTCTTTCTGAGCTAGTTATCGTCCATGTTTCACTTCCATACAATGCCACGCTCCACACAAAAGTCTTCAAAAACATCTTTCTAATTCCGATATCAATGTTTGAAGTGAGCAAATTTCTTTTCTTAAGAAAGCTCTTCCTTGCTTGTGCTAGTCTGCATTTTATGTCCTCCTTACTTCTGCCATCGTTGGTTATTTTACTACCCAAATAACAATATTCATCTACTTCCTTTAAGACTTCGTTTCCTAATCTAATATTCCCTACATCACCTGCCTTCGTTCGACTGCACTCCATTACTTTTGTTTTGGACTTATTTATTTTCATCTTATACTCCTTACCTAAGACTTCATCCATACCATTCAGCAACTTCTCAAGATCTTCTGCGGTCTCAGATAAAATAACAATATCATCGGCAAATCTCAAGGTTTTGATTTCCTCTCCTTGGACTGTGATTCCCTTTCCAAATTTCTCTTTGATTTCCTTTACTGCCTGTTCTATGTAAACATTGAAAAGGAGAGGGGACAAACTGCAGCCTTGCCTCACTCCTTTCTGAATTGCTGCTTCTTTTTCAAAGCCCTCGATTCTTATCACTGCAGACTGATTTTTATACAGGTTGTAGATAATTCTTCGTTCTCGGTATCTGATCCCTATCATCTTCAGAATCATAAATAGCCTGGTCCAATCAACATTATCGAATGCCTTTTCTAGATCTACGAATGCCATGTATGTGGGCTTGTCCTTCTTGATTCGATCCTCTAAGATCAGACGTAAAGTCAGGATTGCTTCACGTGTTCCTACATTTCTTCTGAAGCCAAATTGATCTTCCCCCAACTCAGCTTCAACTTGTTTTTCCATTCTTCTGTAAATAATACGTGTTAAAATTTTGCAGGCATGAGATACTAAACTAATAGTGCGGTAGTTTTCACACCTGTCAGCACCGGCTTTCTTGGGAATAGGTATAACAACATTCTGCTGAAAATCGGATGGGACTTCTCCTGTCTCATACATCTTGCACACTAAACGAAATAACCTTACCATGCTGGTTTCTCCTAAGGCAGTCAGTAATTCAGCGGGAATATCATCAATTCCAGGTGCCTTGTTCCTATTTAGGTCACTCACAGCTCTGTCAAACTCTGACCTCAAAATTGGGTCTCCCATTTCATCAGCATCAACAGCCTCTTCATGTTCCAAAACGAAATTATCTACATCGTTACCTTGATACAACTGTTGGATATGCTCCTGCCATCTTTCTGCTTTGTCTTCTTTCCCTAGAAGTGGCTTTCCATCTGAGCTCTTAATATTCATGCACCTAGATTTTCTTTCTCCAAAGGTTTCCTTGATTTTCCTGTATGCAGCATCTACCTTTCCCAGGACCATACAGCCTTCGACATCCTTGCACTTTTCCTTCAGCCATTCTTCCTTAGCTACCTTGCACTTTCTATCCACTTCATTCTTTAATCGCCTGTATTCTTTTCTGCCCTCTTCATTTCTAGCATTCTTGTATTTTCGTCGTTCATCAATCAGGTCTAGTATCTCCTGAGTTATCCACTGATTCTTAGTTGATCTTTTCTTCCTTCCTAACATTTCTTCAGCAGCCCTACTGACTTCATTTTTCATGACTCTCCACTCTTCCTCTACTGTGTTTCCTTCGGCCTTTTCATTTAGTCCTTGTGCAACATGTTCCTTGAAACAATCCATCATACTCTTTTCTTTCAACTTGTCTAGATCCCATCTTTTTGCATTCTTTCCTTTCTTCAATTTCTTCAATTTCAGATGGCATTTCATGACCAACAAGTTGTGGTCAGAGTCCACGTCTGCTCCTGGGAAAGTTTTGCAATCCAACACCTGGTTTCTGAATCTCTGCCTAATCATAATGAAGTCTATTTGATACCTTCCAGTGTCTCCAGGTCTCGTCCACGTATACAGCCGTCGTTTGTGGTGTTTGAACCAAGTATTGGCGAGGACTAAATTATGGTCAGTGCAGAATTCAACCAGCCGACTTCCTCTTTCGTTTCTTTGTCCCAATCCAAATTCTCCTACTGTGCTACCTTCTCTTCCTTGGCCTACCACTGCGTTCCAGTCTCCCATCACAATTAGATTCTCGTCACCTTTGACATATTGTATTAAATCTTCTATCTCCTCATATATTCTTTCAATTTCTTCATCATCCGCTGAACTAGTAGGCATATAGACCTGCACTATTGTGGTGGGCATTGGTTTGGTGTCTATCTTGGCGACAATAATTCTTTCACTATGCTGGTCGTAGTAGCTTATCCGCTGCCCTATTTTCTTATTCATTATCAAACCAACTCCTGCATTACCCCTGTTTGATTTCGTGTTGATAATTCGGTAGTCGCCTGACCAAAAATCCTGTTCTTCCTGCCAACGTACTTCACTTATACCAACTACATCTAACTTTAGCCTATCCATCTCCCTTTTCAGATTCTCTAACCTACCACAACGATTCAAACTTCTAACATTCCACGCTCCGACTCGCAGAATGTCAGTATCCATCTTCCTGATGATCGCCCCCTCTCGTGTAGTCCCCACCCGGAGATCCGAATGGGGGACTAGTTTACCTCCGGAATATTTTACCCGGGAGGAAGCCATCATCAGTACATCATTCATACAGAGAGAGCTGCATGTCCTCGGGAGGTGGTTACGGCTGTAGTTTCCCGTTGCTTTCAGCCGTGTAGCAGTATCAACACAGCTAAGCCATGTTGAGTATTATTACAAGGCCGTATCAGTCAATCATCTAGACTGCCGCCCTTGCAACTACCGAAAGGCTGCTACCCCCCTTTCGATGAACCATTCGTTAGTCTGGTCTCTCAACAGATACCCATCCGATATGGTTGCACCTGCGGCTCGGCTATCTGCATCATTGGGACACGCAAGCCTCCCCACCGCGGCAAGGTCACATGGTTCGCAGAGGAGGATTACATTTTAAGCCAGTTAAAATATGGGTTGAGCAGGTCAGAAGATTATGAAGTACTATAAAAATCTCTTTGTCAGTGGAAGAATATATATGCAAACTCAATATCACTTACATTTTCTTGTCACGAGGGTAGCGAAAGAAAGACCGCGCATTCTTCTCTACTTCATAGTTACTGCAGCCAAACACAGCAGATACCTTTCCCCTCATGGTGAGAGGAGATATGAAGGAATGACACACGCTGCTATTTAATTATGTCAACTCACTGAAAACGCATAAATAACACCAAAAACTTCACACCCAAATACACGTGCTTTTATGACAGAATCAGTAGTTCTCAGGTCTACCCGCTAGAGAGAGCTCTAATAGCTGTCCCTCGATATCTCGTTGAGTGTCGCGTATTGTCTCTACTGTGTTTGGTAGAACGATCGCTCCACTGTTCGGAACGTGATGGTAAAACTTTTCAAAATATCGATATCTCGGTTTTCAGATACATCGGTGTTAAAATATCGATGTCATTGAAACATCGGTCTTCAAAATATCGATATATCGCCGATATATATATGTTTTTAAAATATTGGTGCTGTTATCCATTATTGTAAGTCTAATTTTACATTTAACACAATGATTAAAGGATTCATTAGGTTTAATAGGTCTTGACAGAGATCAGAAAACAAGTTTAAAACAATGACCAAGTAACATAACTTTTTCACTACAATGACATATTATAAAAAACATTAACAGCCGAAGCATAGAAAAACAGTACATGCAAAGTGTCTAGTAACGAGCTAATAACTTACACCGAAAAACCATATGAAAAAGCTACAAACGTATAATTTGTGTACGAAGTACATCTGATAATTATCAGAGCTTTATAAAATAATAAAACATTTTCTTCCCAACTTCTTCCTCAGCACTGCAATTCCATTGTGAAAAGAACATGATGATGGTCTTAGGTCAATTTCCAATACCTGTTAGGTTAGCCATTTAGAAAAAGCTGCTTGGATGACAGTTTGTCATTTAATCGGTTTCTCTTTTTCCTCATGGTGAAATGAAATGTCGTATGGCTTTTAGTGCCGGGATATCCCAGGACGGGTTCGGCTCGCCAGGTGCAGGTCTTTCTATTTGACTCCCGTAGGCGACCTGCGCGTCGTGATGAGGATGAAATGATGATGAAGACAACACATACACCCAGCCCCTGTGCCAATGGAATTAACCAATTAAGGTTAAAATCCCCGACCCGGCCGGGAATCGAACCCGGGACCCTCTGAACCGAAGGCCAGTACGCTGACTGTTCAGCCAACGAGTCGGACCCCTCATGGTGTTACCGGTCTTTGAAAACAGTCTTTCTGCTGGGACAGAAGTCGCTATAATTCTCTAGTATTTCCCAGCCAACGTGTAAAGCTATGCACGATGAACGAGTTGTGATATTATCACTGTATTTACCGAAGTGAATTGAGAAATGAAAATTCAAATTTCGTAACTGTAGCACGCAAATATTTAAAGGGTCTGGAAAAAATAAAACCGTAGCCAAAAATATTAAATTAGACAGAAATATCGATATATTTGGCACAAAATATCGATATCGACAATATATCGGACCTCAAAATATCGATGTCGATATATCGATATTTTTATCTCAAGATATCGATATTTCCGATTCGCCATCTCTTCTGCCCGCCTGTCTGATGGTGCCTCTTGCTCCTATCAACAATCCAGGGGCGACGAATGTGATTACCCGCCCCCCTCCCCCCTCACTGCCAAAAATAAACTTTCGGGCCTCCTCAAATAAAATGCAAAACCTACGAATAACTAATACAAATGTAATTACAGCAGGTAGATAATATGCAAAATATTGTCCAATTATATTATATACAGTAAAAAAAGGGGTTATTCACTATTGCAAGATTATTTAATAGGTTTCATTCGCCTGCCTCCGTGGTTTAACGGCTAACTATAGCTGTTCGTACTTAAAATTGGTTTCATTTTTCAGTAATTACGAAACTACCCTCTATAACCGATACAGAAGTCTCAGTTATAATCATTTATTCGATTACAACACAGAAAACTATACAAAAAAATTACATAATTCAGAAACTGTTCAAGTACAGTTTGAAAACAGCACAACTGATAAGCTTTCGCTCAAAGACAGCTCGTTCGGAATTGAACTGACTACACCTGCATCATTGTTGTCTAGTAAGTTCAATAAAATGTGTGCATAATATAATCTCAGGTGCACTACACATCAAGAAATTATAAGGTTCTAACGAAAGTATGATATGTTGGTATCAGTTTTCTTTGTTGTAATTAATTTTAAATAATTTGATGCAGGTCTTTTGTAAGAAGTATGTCGCGGTGTTGCGAGATAGCAACAGGTGGCAATTCCTCTGCGTAGACTGATTCTACAAAACTAGCCTGACCATATTCTCGCACAGTGGCATTAGGCTAGGTAAGTGTGCGGGGCCCCTTAAAGGCCCGAGCCCACCTGCACCAATCCCGAAACTTCTGTGGAGTCCACATGTTATCTCGGTTTTCTTACCTTTAAAGCAAGTAAAATATTTTACTCGCGTTGGTGAATAATATTAGCCGGCCCCGTGGTGTAGTGGTAGCGTGCCTGCCTCTCGCCCGGAGGCTCCGGGTTCGATTCCCGGCCAGGACAGGGATTTTCTCTCGACCTGAGGGCTGGTTCGAGGTTCACTCAGCCTACGTGATAAGAATTGAGGAGCTGTCTGACGGTGAGATGGCGGTCCCGGTCTAGAAAGCCCAGAATAACGACCGAGAGGATGCGTCGTGCTGACCACACGGCCCCTTGTAATCTGCTGGCCTTCGGGCTGAACAGCGGTCGCTGGGCAGGCCAAAGCCCTTTCAAGGGCGTTAAGTGCCCCGGGGTGGGGTGAATAATATGTTCGCTGTCCTTTTGTATACTTCAACGGTGAAGAACAAAGGTTTAGTTGGTAATATACCTGGGTGTGAGGTATTGTTTTGTGGAGCATGGCATACGATCAAAAACATGTTCCACTAATTTTTTGAACTGTGTACATTGTTGTCGAATAAGTTCAGCAATACATATATTGAACAATTTTTATTATTTTAGTGCATTTTTGTCATTTTTATAAGCCTATTTTCATTATTTTATAACACATTTCCTAAATTTTAAGTGCTTATGTTTCTGTCTATTTTAGTCAAAAGAATTGCCTGAAGTCCTGGCGTTTAAAGAAAAAATGCAACGGACCTGCACTGCTAACGCGGTCGTCAGCACGTATCCCAGGAACAAATGCACCACATATTTTTCTTCAACAATTATTTATAGAAAACAATGAAGCTAAACAAGAAAGAATTCTGTGTCCTCTACACTCCCTATTTTTCCACGTAATCTCCTTCCCTTTATATGGCCTTCCTGCAGCGAGACACATGGGAGTGTACGCTCTGTCGGTACCACTCCTTGTTCTGTACATGAAGTCATTTCTTCACTGTGCGAATCACCTCTTCGCCATCATGACCTTACCAACGAAAGCAGTTGCTTTGAATTTTTTCTTCCGTGGAGAGTCAGGATGGTGCCATTCCATCGATTGCTGTTTTGTTTCGGGCTCAAAATGATGAACCCAGGTTTCATCATCTGACACAATTCGGGACAAAAAGGCTTCTCCTCTCAGCTTCAAAAAGTTGCAGCAACTCAGAAGAACGTTTCTTTTTTCTTTTCTTTTCAGAATTTTGTTTTCCTGCGTAGCACGCCGCGGAACCCATCGTGAACACTTTTTAGCGTAATAAAGAGCACCACTTGCTTTCCTGATTGATAGCTCCCACGCCAAATGCCGAGTCGTTCTGAGTCGGTCCTCGCAAATGAGCACATCAGCAGGTGTCAGGTGTGACAGCCATGGGTGGCCTCACCCTCTGTGCCAAGCGCCTGACTGTACTTGTGTCGACTGAGACAAAGATGGCGTACGGCTTTTAGTGCCGGGAGTGTCCGAGGACAAGTTCGGCTCTCCAGATGCAGGTCTTTTGATTTGACACCCGTAGGCGACCTGCGCGTTGTGATGAGGATGAAATGGTGATGAAGACGACACATACACCCAGCCCCCGTGCCAGCAAAATTAACCAATATGGTTAACATTCCCGACCCTGGCGAGAATCAAACCCGGGAGACTGTGACCAAAGGTGAGCACGCTAACCATTTAGCCATGGAGCCGGACTGTCGACTGATGATGCTCCATACACTGCACAAAAACGTTTGTGAATGTTCCCAACAGTGTCTTGCTCTGCAGTGAGAAATTCAATGACTATACGGTGTTTGAAACATGCATCACTTGAACCATTGCTGCAAGTACGTTATCTGTCGGAAGAAGCGGAAACTTTGCACGCGAACTCCGAAAACTTCAAAGAATTCATATCTAAAGTTTCGCATTCGTACCATTGTTGGGGGCCGAGAAGAAAATTGTGGAGCATTATTTTCTGGGCCACCCTCGTATTGTACCGTTCATAGTTGGTCGTGCTTTACAGATTGAAATAGTGATGGGAATATCGAACGTTTTCAACTATCAGTTGATTATGAAGCGTGTCTTCATTCGGTTTGAAATCGGTTATAAAGTAGTAATACACGTTCTGTACTGCGGTAGTACTAGTAACTAGTAATACGTCATTTGCTAGTAACTACCGAAATGTGGATTGTTGTATTATACTACCGATTTTATAGCGTGTTTCTTTTGTTGGTAGTGATATAGGCGGAAATATTGAAACTAGTAACAAACGTTAAACAATGTTCGAGTGAAGTGATTGAAAACTGAAATACCTACGTTGGTCTATAAAATAAGATAAAATGTCCCGATTAAAGTAATTCTGGTAATTATGTTTCATTTTAAATAAAATACATTTTTGTGTCCCTAACCATAAGTAAATGAATAAAGATCGTCTGTTCATAAAATAACAAATGTTAGATCATTTCAGACGAAGGTTAGGTTTACACCTTATTGTAATGACACCACATATTTAAGTAATGTGAATACAGCAAAGTAAACTAAGTGAAAAGACAGCATATTTTCCTAGGACCAAGTAAGAGTGCATGTATTGATTTTAAAATAATTCCATTAATTTAAGGTTAATGTTCAATCGTTAGAGGTTCATCGTTATATATGGAAAGTATTTATAAAAAGTATAACATGATTATCTATTGACAAAGTGCACAATAATAAAAGTGCATTTATAATTATACAATTTTGAGTCCGATATCTATTCATTTATAATAAACTAGCTGATGTACCCGTGCTTCGCTACAGAATTCTAGGTTAGGTAGTATACATGTTGTGAGCAAGATTGTATTAACTTGTATAGCTCCTAACGTTACCCTAGAAACGCGACGGGGAAGTCACCAAATGTCTTTTCTCATATGAAGACTGTGTTAGGGAATTTTCATTGTAATGGTAGCCCCGCCTGCCTACCATCAGTCACAATTAGGTTGGGGAGTTTTCATTATAATGGCAGATATTAACTCTCCACATGCCTTTTTACATACCCAGAAAGACTGTCTTAGTGGTGTTTGTCAACTGAAATGAGCATAGGTCATTACAATGACGTCAGTAGGAATGGCACGATTAAAAGCAATGTGTCATATTAAATACTCGATCAATTTAAAACACACATTTTCTCACTTTTAGCAAACAGTACTACGCTGCCGATATAACAGTCCAATGTTCCAGAGCTGGAATGACCAAGCCGCAGACAGCTGTGATCCGTGAACACTCTTCGTCTTTTCTTGGCGGGGGGAACGAATAGTGGAGAGTCCTATAGCAAAAAGTATGCCCCTTTTACTAATCTGTTGAATAGGAGTACCCGATGAGTCCGAAAATCTCAATTCACTACACTGGCAGGAGAAAAACACTATCTGAATTGGAGGCAAATTTTTCCTCCAAGCCTGAGGAGAAACCCCCTCTTCACTATTAATTTTGAATAAAAGAAACGTATAATTTAATAAAAGTGAAGAGGAAGAAGCATTTCTTAAGAAACAGCTCTCTTCAGAGTTGAATTTTGAGTTATTTCGTGAATCGCTGTACTATAATTCGGGATAGGTCTAAATTGTAATTCTAGACCAGATCATACTACTACTACTACTACTACTACTACTACTACTACTACTACTACTACTACTACTACTACTACTACTACTGCTACTAAGTGAGCCTCTGCCTTAAGTGTGCACACTGCTCATTCAAAACAGCGCGTCAGAATAGGGATCGAATGGCTGGAATACTATGATGAAACAGTGTGTTTCGTAGCAGCAGTATCAGAAAATGTATGAACCAGAGGAAAGGCATGCTAAAGATGAAAGTTATCCAAATCTCCAGCTTTTTCCCGCCAGTATTCAGTCAGGTTGTTATACTCGGTACGCGGCAGTAGTCCCATCTATCGGAGTTGAGTGGCAGCATAAGATAAAAAGAATATCACAACAAACAATGGTCAATGTAATGTTATTGTTGATCAATGTTATGCGCTTTCGATATTGTAGGCCTTCACATTTAATTTTTTCTGACTCTGAAATACCACTCTTATCATAGTCGGTACGGTAAAACCGAATAAAATATAAATGATCGGAAATTGTATTCTCTATAACGTTTATTATATAGTACTTTTCGATAGGACCAATAATATAGGTACTAAAAAATTAAATTTTGGGTGCTTCCCCGTAAAGTACTATTTTATCCAGGCCGAATAAAATTGTTCATACCTTAGACTGTGGTGTCTTATTCCCCGACTCTATATACCGATTTTCATTACATTCTGTTAACCCATTTTATCGTGGCTTGGCGTTGTCAACAAAAATACAAATTCATGAATATCTCTGTTATCTTAGCCGATACGGTAAAAATGTATAAGACATATATGATCGTAAATTTAGTTCTATATAACTTTAGTTATGTCGTATTTATCGATAATACCACTAATAATATAAATATTTGAGAATTAAATTCTAGGCCTTCCCCTAAACTACCATTTCACTCAGCGTGAATAAAACGATTTATAGCCTAGATTGTAGTGGCTCATCCCCCGACTTTACATACCGTTTTTAATTAAATTCTCTTCAGCCATTTTCTTGTGATGCGTGGACAGACAGACAGACAGACAGAAAAGTAAAAATTGCATTTCCTTGTTACTGTGGACATGAGCGATACAGAAAATACCATTCTTTTCAAATTCTGAGCAATGTACAGACAATGTACTCACTCCATAACGGAAGAGGAGGCCGATTTCAGCGCTGACTAGTGGAAATAATTGGAATTTGCGATCCGAATGAAAACCGAATGCAAACGGAAACAATCGATTGTAACGGTAGTTGACAACTATTGAATACTTCGGTAGTTTCCATTCGATAGTCCCGTTACTAAAGAAACCGCATTAGCAATGGAAGTTGTGTACGATTTAAAGAAGATCGAGTAATTAAGTTAACTTGGATTGTTCCAGGAAACAATTCACCTTTACATGTCACAACAAACATTTCCATGATTCCACCACTGCCAACTACTGGGTGAGTAAGTAAAAAAGGCTTGGCAACTTGCACCCAAGTTCCTAATTAGATAACGTAATAGCTCTAAATTCGAGAATCAACTGTAACTCTTAACATGTCAGCGATAATGAAGACTAAGACACATCAAGTACCAATATCGATCCTGCCTGTCACATAAAATTGGATCGATGGATATATTTATTGTGCCTGTCGATCACGGCACAATCACTGCCTTCGTGATACACAGGCCGAACTGTAGAAAGCGCGCCAAGCCAATCAGCTGATCAATTGAGGCAAGGCAAGCGAATGTTACAAATTGTATGTGAATGTAATCCACAAGGATTGGGGTATTCTTAGGATAGTTGTAACCGTTGGGAGACAAAAATTTATATTTAAGTACATTGCATGTTTTTCCTTAAAATGTATCACATCAGGATTTACGTAAACAGCTGTTATTAAAATAATGAGACCTCGCAGTTTAGGTTAGGTATGGTCTCTTCACGTGGTGAGTAATGTAAATTCAAGTGACGTAATACTTCTCGTGGAATTTATCCATTTAATTGTTATCGTATAACACGTTTTTGTGGAAATATAATGTGGTGCAAATTTAAATACAGTGTGTGAAAGTACGCATTTGCTACGATGCTAAGAACTTGTGCGTACAACGGCGAAAATACAAATATACGGGTAAATGTACATTAGTATTTCCATTTTCTTCGTATGAGTGCAGGTTACCTTTATGAGAAACGAAAATCTCAACCGAAATACTACTTCTTACGAAGAATAAAGGTGTATGCTTCACTCATTTTCCAGGACTGATGATGAGTTCTGCTTTTGACTTTCTTCTGACACAGATTTACAGCAGGGCGTTTTATTGTTGATACAGAACAAGCATAAAAATGGACAGTAACCAATTTAACCTACTTATGGTTATTTCTTGGGTTAGTAACGTTGAGTGTGCGCTGCCTTTTCTCCCTAAAATTAATGCGAATAAAAACCATTCCTCGGCAGTTTCCGTGAATGTGGGAAGTAGCTAATAGATCTTGATGACGAATGCATTAATATTTGGGAAAATATGGGCTATTCCTAAACAAAAAATGATACAAATGTTTGTATGGAAGAAAGGGTCTCTAGAAAGTCTTCGAAGGATAGCGCCAGAAGTGTCAAGAAACAATAACCCAAGAGAGCTACCGTAGTGTATTTATGGCCATCCAGAGGTATGGAAGTAAAGTTTATAATTGTACATTTGCTGTCTCGATATTCGTATTAATGCATAATTTTGGGCATATTGACGAGGAAAACACTCAACCTTTAACCGCGTGGATTGTACTTCAAACCCACTTCTCCTAAAACTACATTGACGTGACTTACGAGTTATGATGCGATTACAGGTGTTGGTGATCTCACCTGTAATATTAATACAACATTTGTAAATATTTCATTGTTCTTCACGCGATCTTCCTTTACGACTTTTCCTAATTTTTTATAATCATTTTCACATTTATTCCTTGCATTACACGGGTCGGACGGAGGAACAGTTCGCCTCTTTGTGTGATGTCATCGGAGCTACAGTACGGCCTGTACATCACGAAGGCAGTGGCACAATCATACAGAATGTACGAAGTTATCGAACTCTCCAGATACTTCCCGCCAATACGCTGGTTTACTCGAGACGCAGCAGTAATCCCATCTATCGGAAATGAGTGGTAGAAGAAGAGACAAATCACATCACAAGAGTCGTCAATGTAATATTAATGTTGATCAGTTTTCGATATTGTAGGCCTTCACATTTCGTTTTCTTCCGACTCTTGCTCCCTCTTGTCTTGTTCTTCACGCGATCTTCCTTTACGACTTTTCCTAATTTTTTATAATCATTTTCACATTTATTCCTTGTTGATATGGGCCGATGTCCATGCGGCTTTACACCTTAAGACAATCATGACAAAAACCATCGCCTCGTCAGTTAAGACGATTAACAATATTTCCATGTTAACAATGCTTGCGTTGATATGGACTAAGCAACAAACGTCTAAATTCCTTAATCTATTATCAGAGTCGGTATAAGATATAAATGATTGGAGCTTGTATTCCCTATAACTTTTGTTACGTTATGTACTTTCCGACCAATAACATAGGTATTTAAACACATATATATTTTAGGCACCTTCTCCTAACCTACCATTTCATAGAGTGCGAATTAAAGTTATTTATAACCCAGACTGTATCACCATACTGCCAGACTTTACATACCGATTTTCATTCAGTTCTGTTCACCCATATTCTCGTGGTTTGGCCTTGATAGCCTATGAACTTAGAACAAAAGTCGAAATTCAACAATATCTCTTATCAAAGACAGTACGGTAAAAATATATAAGACATAAATGAACATGAATTCAATTGTATATAACTATACGTATGGGATACTTATCTTTACGACCATAAATAACATAAATATTTGAGAATTTTTTTCTATTTGTTTTACGTCCCACCGACACAGATGGGTCTTAAGGGGACGATGGGACAGAAAAGGGGTACCGGGCGAGTTGGCCGTGCGCGTAGAGGCGCGCGGCTGTGAGCTTGCATCCGGGAGATAGTAGGTTCGAATCCCACTATCGGCAGCCCTGAAGATGGTTTTCCGTGGTTTCCCATTTTCACACCAGGCAAATGCTGGGGCTGTACCTTAATTAAGGCCACGGCCGCTTCCTTCCAACTCCTAGCCCTTTCCTATCCCATCGTCGCCATAAGACCTATCTGTGTCGGTGCGACGTAAAGCCCCTAGCAAAAAAAAAAAAAAGGGGGTAGGAATGGGAAGGAAACGGCCGTGGCCTTAATTAAAGTACAGCACCACCATTTGCCTGGTGTAAAAAAAAAGGAAAACAACGAAAAACCATCTTCAGGGCTACCGACAGTGGGCTCGTAACGCACCATCTCCCGGATGCAAGCTCACAGCTGCGCGACCCTAACCCCATGACAATTTGAAGATCACTAGAGAACATGTTGTGTAAAGAGGAAACGGTATATCGTCGTTGACAGGACACCTCCTATGTTATATACTGAGCCCGCAGCACATATAAAATGCCTTGATGATATTCACACAATATTGCACCTTAGATGACAGAACCTTACTGGCCAAAGTTCTAAGCTAAATTACTGTATTTGACGTAGGAGGTTTTGTCCCGGCAGCGACGATATGCCCTTCGACAATAGAAAATCACCTCCACGAATCCAGTACATTTTCCTTTTGCTGGAGTGGTAGTTCTGATAAATTATTCGTAATTTTATTTCATTCCAGTGTTTATGTGTTTGTCCATTTAGTGTAGGAAAGAAAAGCAACCCGCAGCGCAAAGAGGAAGGAATGCTGGGGACTCAACGAAACAAGAAGAGGAAGAAGAAGAAGCACACCGGACAAAAAAGTAGTCACCCTTAGAGAAGTCGTACAAGGCTAATTTAATACCATATAACTCCGCCTCTGGGCTTGATAACCGCCTGGATTCGGCTGGGAAGTGAGTCCACAAGGTTGTACAGCTTAAGTTACTCGCTAGAGGATTTGATCGCGCAATACCACCAAATTCCTTTGATGCTGTTGTCGGCGTTTTACCCGCTGTTCCAATTTTCAATAGGGTTCAAGTCAGGTGACTGTGCAGGCCAATCGAGATGTAGTAGGATACGGGAGTGTTCATAAAACCAATCATATATACTGTACGTCCAGCCCGATGAACTTTGATGCTTTCATCCTGAACAGTCGGGGTATTAATAGCATACTCATGCAGATGTTGACTGAAAGGCAACAAATGATCATCCAGAATGTTTAAATAAACCTGCTGGTTCGTGTTAGTGATCACCTCAGCGAGCGCGCCCAATCCATGATACGAAAAAACAGACCCACCTCCAACTTGAACCTCACCTTGCACACATCCAGGATTAAATGCTCCATTTGACTTTCAGTGCACTCGACGACGTGCGTCATTGGAATACAGGCAAAAACGTCAGACCGCATTACGTTCCGCCAGTCAGTTACAGTCCACGTTCGATGATTTCCAGCCCATTGAAGATGCTCAGCTTTACGTGCCTGTGTGAGCAATAACTTCTTGCGAGGTGACCGGCTCCAAATGTTCACTGCATGCGGTTCCCGTCGTGTTTCGTGGCCACGTGTAGTACACTACTGCTTGTACACTCGAAATCTTCAGTATCTAGTGGCCAGAAATATTCATTTCAGTCAAGAAATCAGTACAGCCCTCAGAATCACCCAGTACCTTCGTACACACTCTGTCTCATTGATCACATCCATTAGACGCGTTAACACATGCACGCATCTGAAGAGTGAGGGGAGGCGGAGAAAACGAAGTACGAAGATATCTAACATGAACGAAACACACGCGGAGGGGAAGGTACTCGGTTCCCCGTCTGCCCACACGTCCTACCAGCTCGACAATGAAGGGAGGAACCATACGGCTCCTTCAAGGCAACAGACGTAACGTGTATGTCAACTCATTGAGAGTCAAATTCTCCAGTTTCTTTCTAATTCCTGTGTGCGAAGTCTGGCTGAAATGTTAGCGGTCTCGACTATGACTTCATTATCAAATGACATCGCGTTCAACCACTGTAAGAAAGAATTTCCCTTATTTTCGTCAATATAGGCCCTGTTAAATACTACTACTACTACTACTACTACTGTACTAGTAGTACTACTGATAATAATAATAATAATAATAATAATACCGGGCGAGATGGCCGTGCGGTTAGGGACGCTCAGCTGTGAACCCATTTTCACACCAGGCAAATGCTGTACCTTAATTAAAGCCACGGCCGCTTCCTTCCCATTCCTAGACCTGTCCCATCGTCGCTATAAGACCTATCTGTGTCGGTGCGACGTAAAGCAAATAACAAATAATAATAATAATAATAATAATAATAATAATAATAATAATAATAATAATAATAATAATAATAATAATCTCTCTCTCTTTGCGTTTAGGCCATCTGTGGACCACGGTGCTTGTGTTCTAGCTGTGTTTTTGTCTTCGTCTGCCCCTTTTAGCATACTGGATTGTGTTCTTAGTGGCTTCTTGAGCCGTCCTGTTGGCCCAGTATTCCTTCATTTTCTCGCTGAATTCTTTCCTGCGCTCCTCTGAACAATTCCCGGCTCCTTTGTGGCTAGCTGATGTAAGGGATGTTAGGAAAGGTTTAGTTTTGACCATTAAACGGTATGCATTTCTGTCAGTAATGGCGGCTTGATTAATATTAAGCTCTGCAAGATCTTTGTCCACTTGTTTGGTCCAGGGGAATCCAGTAGCTTTGCCTTTGTTAGCAACCTTGAAGATCTTATGGGATAATCTATTAGGATCCATTCTGTATAGGTCTCCATAGAAAGTCAGACGTTTTCTCCTGATGGCATCTATGAGGTTTTCTTGATGCTGGTAGAGCTCATTGTTGGGTTTGTACCATCGCCTTCCATCTGGTAGGATCCTTGGCCCTATTATTCTTCTCAGGAATTTCCGTTCTTGCACTTCCAGGGCTCTCAGTGGGGTTTTTGTAGTTAGGGATAGGCATTCTGCTGCATAGAGGACTGATGGTCTGACTACTGCATTATAGTGTCTCAGTTTTACATTCTTTGATAAATGCTTTGAGGCATACAGTTTTCTGCAGGCATGGTAGGCCTTGTCTAATTTGATAATAATAATAATAATAATAATAATAATAATAATAATAATAATAATAATAATAATTTTATCCTCAAAAACCAAAGTAAAAATAACCTAACATTAAATAATTATGATTATCAGAGACGCAATGGCGTTTGGAAAACCGTTCCTATGAAGTTATTGTCAGCGCTGATCAAACAATTAAATGCCATATATTGGGACGGGACTACATCGCGATTAAATTACAGTTAATTAATTGTTTTCCTTGATTAGGAACAGCTAGTATAGGCAGAATGTTTAATCATAGAGACATCTTAATCAGTTCCTGAAAAAAGTGGAGTTGGGAGTGGCCTCAGAGTGCACAACTTCGCAAGTCGCACATCCTGGAAGACGAACACATGTGACGTTGCCTTGCTTACTTCTCCTTCATCCTCAGGGTTGGCCAAAATCTTCGCCGAAACGTTAACTGTTTCCTTTACCACCAGGAATTCTTGTGATCGCGACTGTACACACGTTGAACAGTCTGCTGCGAAACACGATTGCCCCTTTTTGCCACTCTGTTGCATCTTTACATCTCCCCATGTTGACTTACACTGTTCGCTTGAAACATCAATGTCTCACTGATCACTACTGCCAATAGCTCACGTAGAGGCAGTGTGGGTACGACTGAGGACGAAACTCGTTCGCTGCGCCATCTGTACAGGCTTAGCGATTCATCTGTGCGTGCGCACTACGGTGACTAGATTTGTCCGGTGAGCTTATTAGGCTGCAGGTTTTCAGTAATCACAGCCAATATTTTTCGTACACCCGCGAGTATGTTTTTAAAAAAGAAAAATCGATATGAGCTTTATAACCACTCTGATACAGTATCACTCTATCGGCACCTGACAGCAGCTAAGTGATACAGAGGCTTGTAAAATATCTGCAGCAGTAATAATAACATTGTGGTGTAGTGGGTCGGCCTTCAACTATAACGCAGGAGCAGGTCGTACATGTTATGGAGATGATAATGTTACGTTGGCTACTGGGTCTTACAAGATTGAACCATGTCAGAAATGAAGATGTCCGAAGGCGATTGGGAGTGGCACCTATCCCAGAAGCCCTGCAGAATCAATAACATTTTTTTTTTTTGCTAGGGGCTTTACGTCGCGCCGACACAGATAGGTCTTATGGCGACGATGGGATAGGAAAAGCCTAGGAGTTGGAAGGAAGCGGCCGTGCCCTTAATTAAGGTACAGCCCCAGCATTTGCCTGGTGTGAAAATGGGAAACCACGGAAAACCATCTTCAGGGCTGCCGATAGTGGGATTCGAACCTACTATCTCCCGGATGCAAGCTCACAGCCGCGCGCCTCTACGCGTACGGCCAACTCGCCCGGTCAATAACAAATACAGCCCTTCACTTTGATTGTGGAGGTTGTCGATCCCGATAGTTCGAGTCCATCAAGGAAGAGGTGCGTCTTGCAGACATCACTGAAGCTGACGCCCCTTGACCGCAGGAAGTGGAGTATGTCATGTTTAAAACAGGACCCTACGCCAATGCGGTACTGAACTCTAGAAAAGAAGAAGACGAAGTGATTAGTGTAATTAGCTGCCACCCCCCCCCCCCCCCTCCCGGAGGCATGGGTTCGATTCCCGGCTCTACCACGAAATTTGAAAAGTGGCACAAGGGCTGGAACGTAGTCAACTCAGCGTCTGGAGGTCAACTGAGTAGAGAGGGGTTTCGATTCCCTCCTCAACCATCCTCGAAGTGGTTTTCCGTGATTTCCCCAATTCTACTCCATCCAAATGCCGGGACGGTACTTAACTTAAGACAAGAGACACTTCCTCCCCTCTTCCTTGTCTATCCCTTCACAAGATGAGGCCGCCTGGGTGGATTACTGGTTCTCCTTCCCAGTCGTATTCCCGACCCAAAGTCTGACGCTGCAGGACACTGCACTTGAGGCGGTAGATGTGGAATCCGTCGCCGAGTCCGAGGGAAAAACCAACCCTGGAGGGTAAACGTATTAAGAAAAAGAAATATTTTTCAGAGATTACAATGTTTTGTAAGTTCATTGTTATATTAACACTTACAGAAGGTGATAATGATGATGATGCTTGTTGTTTAAATGTGCCTAACATCTAGGTCATCGGCCCCTAATGGTACTTAATGAGACGAAATGTAATGAAAAATTAAAAGTCAAAAATCCTCCTCTGATCTGAATTCAAAACGTGAGGACGAAGAATGAATGTATGGACGGATCCGACCCGCAGTGCCTCACATTATCACAAACTAGCGTTAAACAATAGCATTACTGACCAAGGGAATGCTTCTATAGCACAATACTGAACCGATGATGCTTGTAGTCTAAAGGAGTCCAAAATCCAAGTCATCCGCCCCTCATAGTGGTACTTATCGCTAGGGAAGTAGAACCATGGTATTTGTCATGTTGCGCTACTACCGTAAATCAAAAGTAGCGTAGACTCGCGGTATTCCACACATTATGGTACTACTCACAGGTAATGAAATTCGAACATGTTATACAGACCTATGGTGTTTCTCACATTGTGGCGCCATTTACAGGCAACGCAATCCTATGGTGTTCATCACATACGTGTACTAACCACAGGGACCCGCACTACCGCGTAGTGTTCCTCACATAGTGGGTACTAATCATAGGCAAGCCAGAACCATGGTGTCTCTCACCCATGGTGTCGCTCCTAAAGTGGTACTAATCACCGGTACTGTAAAAGCTGGCAACGCACTCTGTTGTAGTAATGGGACATTCGATTCATTTTACTGAATCGCTTCATTTGATTCCGTTCACGTTACTGAATCGATACAGTGATCCGATTCACGGCACATTAGAGTCACCGCTCCTACTGCATCTGTGTAGTATGTGCTGGTAAGACAGCAGCAAGAGCATTCAGTGCTCGCAGCTGCCATCTGGTCTTCATTCTATGATCTCCTTTCTTAGAAAAAAAAATGCTAGTCACTCTAATACATCGAAGGTTTCCGGCGACGCAGGATGGGAAAGGTCCTGGATTAGGAAGGTAGCAGCCATGGCCTTAATAAAGGTATAGTCCCGGCATTTCCTGGTGTAAAAATGGGGAAAGTACGGAAAACCATCTTAACGGCTACCGACGGTGGGATTCGAACCCACTATCCCCCGAATGCAAGAGCATAGCTACGCGATACTAACCTCACGTCCAACTCGCTAAGTCATTTTTGAAAATATGTACTGTATTTTTCTATCAGCAGAGGATTTTTTAAATCGTCATATTTTGTATAGGCTACCCGAGGTGTACAGTAGCCCACTGGTTTTCTGATTCAACATACTGTTGGTTAAGTTATTGCGTCAGTCGGCTCACTTACTGTCCACATACACTGACTGACAGAGCAAATGCAACACCAAGAAGGAGTGGTCAGAACTTCATGCCAATTGCAGGGTAGACTGACGTCACTGAGGTATGCTCATGATGTGAAATGCGCCGCTGTGCTGCGCACGTAGCGAACGATAAATGGGACACGGCGTTGGCGAATGGCCCACTTCGTACCGTGATTTCTCAGCCGACAGTCATTGTAGAACGTGTTGTCGTGTGCCACAGGACACGTGTATAGCTAAGAATGCCAGGCCGCCGTCAACGGAGGCATTTCCAGCAGACAGACGACTTTACGAGGGGTATGGTGATCGGGCTGAGAAGGGCAGGTTGGTCGCTTCGTCAGATCGCAGCCGATACCCATAGGGATGTGTCCACGGTGCAGCGCCTGTGGCGAAGATGGTTGGCGCAGGGACATGTGGCACGTGCGAGGGGTCCAGGCGCAGCCCGAGTGACGTCAGCACGCGAGGATCGGCGCATCCGCCGCCAACCGGTGGCAGCCCCGCACGCCACGTCAACCGCCATTCTTCAGCATGTGCAAGACACCCTGGCTGTTCCAATATCGACCAGAACAATTTCCCGTCGATTGGTTGAAGGAGGCCTGCACTCCCGGCGTCCGCTCAGAAGACTACCATTGACTCCACAGCATAGACGTGCACGCCTGGCATGGTACCGGGCTAGAGCGACTTGGATGAGGGAATGGCGGAACGTCGTGTTCTCCGATGAGTCACGCTTCTGTTCTGTCAGTGATATTCACCGCAGACGAGTGTGGCGTCGGCGTGGAGAAAGGTCAAATCCGGCAGTAACTGTGGAGCGCCCTACCGCTAGACAACGCGGCATCATGGTTTGGGGCGCTATTGCGTATGATTCCACGTCACCTCTAGTGCGTATTCAAGGCACGTTAAATGCCCACCGCTACGTGCAGCATGTGCTGCGCCCGGTGGCACTCCCGAACCTTCAGGGGCTACCCAATGCTCTGTTTCAGCAGGATAATGCCCACCCACACACTGCTCGCATCTCCCAACAGGCTCTACGAGGTGTACAGATGCTTCCGTGGCCAGCGTACTCTCCGGATCTCTCACCAATCGAACACGTGTGGGATCTCATTGGACGCCGTTTGCAAACTCTGCCCCAGCCTCGTACGGACGACCAACTGTGGCAAAAGATTGACAGAGAATGGAGAACCATCCCTCAGGACACCATCCGCACTCTTATTGACTCTGTACCTCGACGTGTTTCTGCGTGCATCGCCGCTCGCGGTGGTCCTACATCCTACTGAGTCGATGCCGTGCGCATTGTGTAACCTGCATATCGGTTTGAAATAAACATCAATTATTCGTCCGTGCCGTCTCTGTTTTTTCCCCAACTTTCATCCATTTCGAACCACTCCTTCTTGGTGTTGCATTTGCTCTGTCAGTCAGTGTATATAAAATAACTTGTCCTGACTGACTGACTGACTACTGACTGACAGATTCATCATCGCCGAGCCGAAACTACTGTACATAAAGAAATGAAATTTTGGGGATATATTCATATTAAGATGTAGGTGCTCGCTAAGAGAGGATTTTTGGATATTCCTTCGCTAAGGGGGTGAAAAGGGGGATGAAATTTTTAAAAGAGTGTATCTATATCTCAAAACTTTAAAAGTTTACAGATGTAAAAATTGGTATTTAGAATATTCTTTAAAAATAAGGAAACGCTTATTTTTTTGTTTTCAGAAAATTCCAATAGGAGGGGTGAAAAAGGGTGAAAATGGGGAAAAATGGCTTGAATGCCTTTAATCAGGATACCGGTACTTATATCTCAGAAACTGACGATATTACAGACCTGAAAATTGGTACTTTTGATCTCTTTTAAAAATAAAGAAACACGTATTTTTTTGTTTTCGGAAAATCCAATTAATGGTAGGGTGAAAAGGGGGTGAATTTTTAAAATGGGTGAATCTATATCTCCAAACTTTTAAAGTTTGCAGATGTAAAAATTGGTTTTTAGAATCTTCATTAAAAATAAAGAAACACGTATTTTTTGTTTTCGGAAAATCGCAATAGGAGGGGTGAAAAGGGGTGAAAAATGGGTTGAATGCCTTTAATGAGGCTACTTATATCTCAGAAACTGAAGATATTACAGACCTGAAAATTGGTGTATGGGATCTCCTTTAAAAATAAAGAAACACGTATTTTTTGTTTCTGGAAAATCCAATTAAGGGGGTGAAGTGGGGGTAATATTTTGAAATGAGTGTATCTATATCTCAAAACTTTTAAAGGTTACAGATGTGAAAATTGGTATTTAGAATCTCCTTTAAAAATAAAGAAACACGTATATTTTGTTTTCGGAAATTCCTAGTAGGAAGGGTGGAAAGGGTTGAAAAAAGGGTCCAATGCCTTTCATGAGTATATTTATATTTCAGAACCTGAAGATATTACGGACCTGAAAATTGGTGTTTGGGATCTCCTTTTTAAAATAAAGAAACACGTATTTTTGTGTTTTTGTAAAATCCAATTAATGGGTGGGTGAAAAGGGTGTGGTTTTTTAAAATGAGTGTACCTATATCTCAAAACTTTTAAAGTTTATAGATGTAAAAATTGGTATTTAGAATCTCCCTTAAAAATAAAGAGACACGTATTCTTTTGTTTTCGGAAAATCCCAATAGGAAGGGTGTAAAAGGGTGAATAATGGGTTGAATGCCTTTAATGAGGCTACTTATATTTCAGAACCTGAAGATATTACAGACCTGAAAATTGGTATTTGGGATCTATTTAAAAGTAAAGAAACACGTATTTTTTCTTTTTTAGAAAATCCAAATATTGGGGGGTGAAAAGGGGGGGTGAATTCTTTAAAATGATTGTGTCTACATCTTAAAACTAAAAAAATGACAGGTGTAAAAAATTGGTAGTTAGAATCTCCTCTAAAAATAAAGGAACACGTATTTTTTTTGTTTCCTGTAAATCCCAATAGGAGGCGTGTAAAAGGGTGAAAAATGGGTTGAATGCCTTTAATGAGGATACATATATCTCAGAAACGAAAGATATTACAGAAATGAAGATTTGTATATGGGATCTCCTTTAAAAATAAACACTTTTTTTTTAGTTTTTGGAAAATCCAATTAAAGGCAGTTAAACAGGAGTGACAAATTGGGGTGAATTTTTTGAAAGACAATATTTGCAGAATATCTTGGAAACGTAAAATGTTACAGACGAAAAAAGTGGTTGTTTGGAATCTCCTGTAAATGTAAAGAAACATAGGTGATTTGTTTTTGGAAACTCCACTTAAGGGGAACTCCAAAGGGGTGAAATTTTAAAATGAGAATTTTTACAGTATATCTAAAAAAACTTAACATGTTACAGAAGTGAAAAATGGTAATTTTTTATCTCTATTAATCATAAAGAAACGTGTATTTTTAGTTTTCGTAAATACCACTTGGGGGGTAAAAGTGCCTGAAAATGGTGTTGAATTATTTTAATTAGGCTACTGATATCTCAAAAATGAAGATGTTACAGACGTGAAATTTGATATTTGCAATCTGCTTTAAAAGTGAAGAAATACGTATTCTCGGAAAATCCATTGAAAGGGGGGGGGGGTGAAAGAATTGAAAAATTAATTGACTTAATTGTATGAGAATACATACATATAATAAAAACTAAAGTTGTACAGACGTGAAAATTCGTATTTGGATCTCCATTAAAAACAAAGAAAAACGAGTTTTTGGTGGGAAACCATCTTGGAGGGCGGGAGTGTAAAGGAGTTGAAGTCCTTTCATGAGGACACATAAATAAAAAACTGAAGAAGTTAGAGTCGTGATACTTGGTATTTAGAAGATCCTTTACTATTAAAGAAACAAGTATTTTTTGTGGGTAAAATTCACCTAGGGGCGGGAGGGGGGGTAGCAGTGTGAAATGAAGTTAAAAAAGTAAATTATTTTTATGGGGATACTTATACCTCAAAACTGAAGGTAATAGACGTGAACATTGGTGTTTGGAATCTCCTTTAAACATAAAGAAACAAGCCTTCTTTTAATTATTTTTTTTGGGGGGGGGGGGGGGTTAAATAAATTTAACGGCTGTGGGGTGTAGAAGGAGGTGAGACCAATTTATTTTACTGTTCTGAATGTACTTATAAGGATCCTCCGTTGCTCAGGCGGCAGCTCGCCGGCCTCTCACAGCTGGGTTCCGTGGTTCAAATCCCGGTCACTCCATGTGACATTCGTGCTGGACAAAACGAGGCGGGACAGGGTTTTCTCCGGATACTCCGGTTTTCCCTGTCATCAGCCATTCCAGCAACACATAATAATAATAATAATAATAATAATAATAATAATAATAATAATAATAATAACAATAATAATAATAATAATAATGTTCCGGACCGTCGTCAAATGTGCGGACCGCGCTGGAAACGGCTCCTGGACGGGTAATGACTAAGAATGCATTCCGGCCGCGGGTTCAGTGCCGCCAAGGCACCCAATATGACACCACGCCGGATCTCCTGAAGGATTTTATCCATATTAAAAATGATTATAGGAAAAGATGGCGAAGATTTACGGACCCAACTGACCGGGAGGAATACCTGAGCCTAGCCCGGGAAGTACGAAATCGATTGCTGGAAAGGAAGATTGAAAAATGGGAGGAAACGTGCCGTAATCTAATAGAAAACGAGTCAGATCGGGAATTTCGGCGGATTATATATCTAAAACAATAAGCATTCAATTATAAATTTAAGTATAATACCGTAGCGAAGCACGGGTATCTTGCTAGTCTATATACATAAAGTAGCTTGTCCTGACTGACTGACTGACTGACTGACTGACTGACTGACTGACTGACTGATTCATCATCGCCGAGCCAAAACTACTGGACATAAAGAAATGAAATTTTGGAGATATATTCGTATTAAGATGTAGGTGCTCGCTAAGAGAGGATTTTTGGATATTCCGTCGCTAAGGGGGGTGAAAAGGGGGGTGAAATTTTAAAATGAGTGTGTCTATATCTCAAAACTTTAAAAGTTTACAGATGTGAAAATTGGTATTTAGAATTTTCTTTAAAAATAAGGAAACACGTATTTTTTTGTTTTGAGACAATCCCAATAGGAGGGGCGAAAAAGGGTGAAAAAGGGGTTGAATGCCTTTAATCGGGATACCGGTACTTATATCTCAGAAACTGAAGATATTACAGACATGAAAATTGGTACTTTTGATCTCTTTTAAAAATAAAGAAACACGTATTTTTTTTGTTTTGGGGAAATCCAATTAATGGGAGGGTGAAAAGGGGGTGAATTTTTAAAATGGGTGCATCTATATCTCAAAACTTTTAAAGTTTACAGATGTAAAAATTGGTATTTAGAATTTTCCTTAAAAACAAACAAACACGTATTTTTTTGTTTTCGGAAAATCCCAATAGGAGGGGTGAAAAGGGGGTGAAAACGTGGTTGAGTGACTTTAATGAGGATACTTATATCTCAGAAACTGAAGATATTACAGACCTGAAAATTGGTGTTTAGGATCTCCTTTAAAAATAAAGAAATACATATTTTATGTTTTTGGAAAATCCAATTAATGGGGGGGGTGAAAAGGGGGTGAATTTTTAAAATGAGTCTATCTATATCTCAAAACTTTTAAAGTTTAAAGATGTAAAAATTGGCATTTAGAATCTCCTTTAAAAATAAAGAAACACGTATTTTTTTGTTTTCGGAAAATATAAATTGGAAGGGTGGAAAAGGGCGAAAAAGCGGTTGAATGCCTTTAATGAGGCTACTTATATTTCAGAACCTGAAGATATTACAGACCTGATAATTGGTATTTGGGATTTACTTTAAAAATAAAGAAACAGGTATTTTTTGATTTTGGAAAATCCAAATAATGGAGGGTGAAAAGGGGGGTGAATTTTTAAAATGAGTGTGTCTACATCTTAAAACTTTAAAAGTTTACAGATGTAAAAAATGGTATTTAGAATCTTCTTTAAAAATACAAGAACACGTATTTTTTTTGCTTTCTTTAAATCCCAATAGGAGGGGTGTAAATGGGTGAATAATGGGATGAATGCCTTTAATGAGGATACATATATCTCAGAAACTGAAAATATTACAGAACTGAAAATTTGTATATGGGAGCTCCTTTAAAAATAAGGAAACACGTATTTTTTTGTTTTTGGAAAATCCAATTAATGGCGGTTAAACAGGAGTGACAAACTGGGGTGAATTTTTTGAAAGATTATAATTACAGAATATCTGAGAAACGTAAAATGTTACAGACGTAAAAAGTGGGTATTTGGAATCTCCTGTAAATGTAAAGAAAGACAGGTGATTTGTTTTTGGAAACTCCACTTAAGGGGAAATAAAAAGGGGTGAAATTTTAAAAAGCGAATTTCTACAGTATATCTCAAAAACTTAACATGTTACAGAAGTGAAAAATGGTATTTTTATCTCTATTAAAAATAAAGAAACGTGTATTTTCAGCTTTCGGAAATACCACTTGGGTGGAAGGGGGGGGGGTAAAAGTGACTGAAAATGGTGTTGAATTATTTTAATTAGGCTACTGATATCTCAAAAATGGAGATATTACAGACGTGAAATTAGACATTTGGAATCTGCTTTAAAAGTAAAGAAACACGTATTCTCGGAAAATCCAATGAAGGGGGGGGGGGGTGAAAGAATTGAAAAATTAATTGACTTAATTGTATGAGAATACATACATCTAATAGAAACTAAAGTTGTTACAGACGTGAAAATTGGTATTTGAATCTCCTTAAACAAAAAAAAAAAAAAAAAACAAAACGCGTTTGGGGGGCGGGAGTGAAAAGGAGTTGAATTCCTTTCATGAAGACACATAAATCAAAAACTGAAAAAGTTAGAGTCGTGATAATTACTATTTAGAAGATCCTTTACTATTAAGGAAACAAGTATATTTTGCCGGAAAATTCACTTACGGGGGGGGGGGAGGGGAGTGTGAAAGGAAGTGAAAATAAAGTGAATTATTTTTATGGGGATACTTATATCTCAAAACTGAATGTAACAGATGTGAACATTGGTGTTTGGAATATCCTTTAAACATAAAGAAACACGTCTTCTATTTTTTTGGGGGGGGGGGGTAAATAAACTTAACGGCGGTGGGGTGTAAAAGGAGGTGAGATCAATTGATTTTACTGTTCATAATGTACTTAAGGAGCCTCCGTTGCTCAGGCGGCAGCGCGCCTCTCGCAGCTGGGTTCCGTGGTTCAAATCCCGGTCACTCCATGTGACATTCGTGCTGGACAAAACGGAGGCGGGACAGGTTTTTCTCCGGATACTTCGATTTTCTCTGTCATCATTCATTCCAGCAACACTGTCCAATATTTCATTTCATTTGTCATTCAACGATCATTGCCCCAGAGGTGTGCTTCGGCAGCCGGCACAATTCCTATTGTCGCCGCTAGATGGGGCTTTATTCATTCCATTCCTGACCCTGTCGAATGACTGGAAACAGGCTATATAGTTTCGATGTACTTATTCTGATCATAAACCGATCATTTTTAATCTTTCCTGGGTTCGTTTTCAACAGCCATCTTTTCCTTCGGAGAACGTTCTTAGATTGCAGTAGATTCTCCTGGCATGTAAATAAAAATGTAAACACATTTGATAGGAATGAGATGGACCGTCAAATTGTTCACCTCTATAATAAGGTCAACAATGCACGGAAGTATGTCATTGGTATCGCCAGAAATCCCGCACACTTGCCTACGCGCGACGATGGTGCTGGTCACATTGTAACAATGACACTGGCAGCAGATGTAATTTACCGCCAAGTAGCGATCTTGCATCTTGCTGTGGGGTTCAGAACATCTTTTAATAATAATAATAATAATAATAATAATAATAATAATAATAATAATAATAATAATAATAATAATAATAATAATAATAATAATAATAGACCTAATAATAATAATAATAATAATAATAATAATAATAATAATAATAATGTTCTGGACCGTTGTCAAATGTGCGGACCCCCCTGGAAACGGGTCCTGGACGGGTAATGACTGAGAATGCAGTCCGGCCGCGGGTTCAGTACCACCAAGGCACCTAAGACGACACCACGCCGGATCTCCTGAAGGATTTGATCCATATTAAGAACGCTTATAGGAAAAGATGGCAAAGATTTAGGGACCCGACTGACGGGGTGGAATATCTGGACCTAGCCCGGGAAGTACGAAATCGATTGCTGGAAAGAAAGATTGAAAAATGTGAGGAAACATACCGCAATCTATTAGAAAACGAGTCAGATCGCGAATTTTGGCGGATTCTCGCAGAAAACGAGTCAGATCGCGAATTTCAGCGGATTATATATCTAAAACAATAAGCATTCAATTATAAATTTCAGTATAATACCGTAGCGAAGCACGGGTATCTTGTTAGTAATCAATAAAAAAGGAAATAAATGAAAAACAAAAAAGTCATCGGTATTTGAACAGGGGCCGGAAAGCCACTCCGCTCTAATAGGCACGTAAAACACGCAAAATTCGACCGTCATTTTCTCGGAAACGGTCGAGTGTCTACGGATAAGCTGAAACATGTGTTCGCTTATTTCGCACCCTCTTTCGCTGAGCGACGTTTTTGGGGAACTCTGCGGGTTCCCCTCGCAATCATAGACGCCCAAAAAGTTTCAGTTTACTCTGCCATCTAGTAGGCTTGGAGTAAAACTGAGCCTCGAAATTGACGAACAGACCGCCAGATGGCATCACATTAAAATGTCTGTATGCGGCAGCTGAGACCACACGATTATTATTATTATTATTATTATTATTATTATTATTATTATTATTATTATTATTATTATTATTATTTCTTAATGCGTTTACCCTCGAGGGTTGGTTTTTCCCTCCGACACACAGAGGGATCCCACATCTACCGCCTCAAGGGCAGTGTCCTGGAGCGTGAGACTTTGGATCGGGGATATAACCGGGAAGGAGAACAGTACCTCGCCCAGGTGGCCTCACCTGCTATGCCGAACAGGGACTTTGTGGTGGAGAGATAGGCAGATCGGAAGGGATAGACAAGGGCGGGAGAAGGAAGCGGCCGTGGCCTTAAGTTAGGTACCATCTCGGAATTTGCCTGGAGTAGAAGTGGGAAACCACATAAAACCGCTTCGAGGATGGCTGAGGTGTGAGTCGAGCCCACCTCTACTCAGTTGACCTTCCGAGGTTGAGTGGATCCCGTTCCAGCCCTCGTGCCACTTTCAAACTTCGTGACAAAGCCAGGGATCGATCCCGGGTCTTCGGGGGTGGTAGCTAATCATACTAACCACCACACCACAGAGCCGGACCCATGTATATATATATATATATATAAATTAATAACACTTATTGTAAAACCCGTTGTAATTTTACAATCAACATATCGCCCTTGTATCCACTAACCTGATAAGAAACATTAGTGTAGTACTCGTCAATGGATATACGTCGATTTAAAAAATCCCACACAAATCATGGGGATTATTAAGCCCTGTCGCTAGCCACTGCGTCAGAGGAACTTGTTACGCTATAAACACACGTACACCACACCAGACACTTCCACCTTCATTTTATCGGAGCGGACGAGTGTCTACGGATAAGTCGAATCATGTCTTAAAACATCCGAGTACCTTTGCCGGGTTTGAACCCGCTATCTTGGCATTCGGAGGTCGACATTCTACCGCTGCAGCAGTTTATATATAGCACCATATGTTAAAGAGCAACGCCTGACTCGAACAGCTGATGTTAAAGAAAACCGGTTCCGAAGCACTGTGTCCAGTAACGATACGCCCTCCCCACTAGCCGCGACCTGATTGCAATGCGCTCTTATTAAAAGACTAGCTGATGTACCCGCGCTTCGCTACGGGATTCTCAGAAAGACTGACTTGGTTGTTTTCCTAACTGAATTCAACATAGGTCATTACAAAAACGTCAGTAGGAATGTAGCGATTGAAAGCAATGTAATCATATAAAATACTCGATCAAATGAAAAACCGCACACTTTCTCACTTTCAACGAACAGTACTACGGTGCCGATCTAAGAGTCCAAAGTTCCAGAGCTGGAATAACCAGGTCGGAGACTGCCGTGAACATTCCTCTGTCATTATTCCGTTAAATTTGCACAGTACTCATTCCAATCAGTGCCTCAGAGTAGGGATTGAATAGCTCGAATAGTATGATGAACCAGTGTGTTACGTACTAGATATATCAGAAAATGTATGAACCAGAGGAATGGCATGCTAAAGAAGAAAGTTATCTTACACCCCAGCTACTTCCCGCCAATATACAGGCAGGCTGTTACAGTCGGTATGACCAGGCGAGTTGCCCGTGTGGTTAGGGGCGCGCAGCTGTGAGATTGCATCCGGGATATAGTGGATTCGAACCCCACTGCCAGCAACCTGAAGATGGTATTCTGTGGTTTCTCATTTTCACACCAGTCACACCAGGCTGTACCTTAAAGCCAAGGCCGCTTCCTTCACACCACTATTCATTTCCTATCCCATCGTCGCCATAAGACCTACCTGTGTCGGTGCGACGTCAAGCAAATTAAGAAAACCTCGGTACGCTGCAATAATCCTATCTATCGGGGATGAGAGGAAACAGAAGACAAAAAGCACATCACAACAAACAACGGTCCATGTAATGTTGTTGTTGATAAAGTTTATGAGCTTTCTATATTGCAGGCCTTCACATTAGTTTTCTTTCGACTCTGATATTAGGGTGTCCTACAAAATTATTTATATCGTAGACTGTAGTTCCTTATTCTCAGACTTTACATACCGATTTTCACTAAATTATGTTTAGCCATTTTCTCGTGACTCAGCGCTGATATGGACTTAGTAACAAAAATTCAAATTCATGAATATCTCTGATTATATGCGGTACGGTAACAATGTATAAGACATAAGTGACCGGAAACTTAATAACTTCTTACATAACTACTACTAACGACATAACTAAAGTTATGTTAGTTATGTAGTATTTATCGATACGACCACTAATAACATAAATAACTTATTTGAGAATTACATTTCAGGCCTTCCCCTAAACTACTATTTCACTCAACGTGAATAAAATAATTTGTAGCCTAGATTGCAGTGGTCCATCACCCGACAATACATACCGATTTTCATTAAATTCTCTTCAGCCGTTTTCTATTGATGCGTGTACATACATACATACATACAGACAGACAGACAGACAGACAAGTAAAAAATGCATTTTCTTGTAACTGTGGACATGACAGATACAGAAATATCATTCATTTCAAATTCTGAGCATTGCACAGGCAAAACACTTATTTTATATATAGATTACATTTCAGGCCTTCTCCTAAACTACCATTTCACTCAGTGCGAATAACATTATTGATAGCCTAGATTATAGCGACCTATTCCCCGACTTTGCATACCAATTTTCGTGAAGATACGACCACTAATAAAATAAATATTTGACAATTAAATTTTAGGCCTTCCCCTAAACTACCATTTTTCGCAGCGTGTATAGCCTATATTGTAGCGAATTATTTCCCATCTTTGTCTAGCGATTTTCATTAAGACACGACCACTAATAACAAATATTTGAGAATTAAATTTCAGGCCTTCCCCTAAACTACCATTTCACTCAGCGTGATTAAAATAATTTATAGCCTAGATTGTAGCGGTTCATCACCCGACTTTACATTCCGATTTTCATTAAATTCTCTTCAGTCGTTTTCTCGTGATGCGTGTACATACATACATACATACAGACAGATAGACAGACAGACAGAAATTACGGAAAAGTAAAAAAAAATGCATTTTCTTGTTACTGTGGACATGAGCGATACAGAAATACCATTCTTTTCAAATTTTGAGCAATGTACAGACAAAACTCTTATTTTATATACAGTATATAGATGGGCGCTTGGGAAATGTCACATATCAGATTGGTTTTCGCTTATAAAGCGCGTGTGCTACAGAACAGGCCACAGGTAAACACTTTATGTAACAAACGGATGTCGCAATCACCGAGGGCTCAAACAATACAGATGATTGTGCAATGTGTGTAAATATAACCGGCAAGAAACCGATCGACAGTTTATTACTAATCATTTGTGGCGGTGGTGGTGATGATTATTGTTTTAAGAAGAAGTACAACTAAGCAACCATCCTCTATTAACAATAATCAGAGAGGAAAAAATAGAAGGGATCCGACACTTCGAAATATGAAGGTATCGGCTAAAGAAATATAAGGGCAACGAAGGGCACGAACATGAATGACACCCTACACCTCGCAACGTAACAGCGTCGCGGTCTGAAAAGAACAAGAATTGACCAAAGAAGGTCGGCGCGCCGTTGCCATGAATGTGTAGGAAACGCCGCTTCCGTTCAGACTTTAAATACTTCATGAATTTACCGATTTAGAATTTGTATGCATATTATAATTTCGTTTAAATTTCTCTAGTAAATCCTCATGTTAACTAGCGCACAAACTCCCAACCCTCATTGCAGGGTTGATCGTCGGGTCGTAGGACGTAAGATCACGCGAGCCCCATGGATGTGATCCTGAAGTTACAGGCAAGATCGATCAATCAATCAATCAATCAATCAATCAATCAATCAATCAATCAATCAATCAATCAATCAATCAATCAATCAATCAATCAATCAATCAATCAATCAATCAATCAATCAATCAATCACTACTGATCTGCATTTAGGGCAGTCGCCCAGGTGGCAAATTCCCTATCTGTTGTTTTCCTAGCCTTTTCTTAAATGATTTCAAATAAATGGAAATTTATTGAACATCTCCCTTGGTAAGTTAATCCAATCCCTAACTCCCCTTCCTATAAATGAATATTTGCCCCAATTTGTCCTCTTGAATTCCAACTTTATCTCGATATTGTGATATTTCCTACTTTTAAAGACACCACTCAAACTTTTTTATCTACTAATGTCATTCCACGCCATCTCTCCACTGACAGCTCGGAACATACCACTTAGTCGAGCAGCTCGTCTCCTTCCTCCCAAGTCTTCCCAACCCAAACTTTGCAACATTTTTGTAACGCTACTCTTTTTGTCAGAAATCACCTAGAACAAATCGAGCTCCTTTTCTTTGGTTTTTTCCAGTTCTTGAATCAAGTAATCCTGGTGAAGGTCCCATACGCTGGAACCATACTCCAGTTTGGGTCTTACCAGAGACTAATATGCCCTCTCCTTTACATCCTTACTACAACCCCTAAATACCATCATAATCATGTGCAGAGATCTACATCCTTTATTTACAATCCCATTTATGTGATTACTCCAATGAAGATCTTTCCTTATCTTAACACCAACAGGAACTTTCACCCCATGAACGCAGTAATTAAAACTGAGAGGACTTTTCCTATTTGTGAAACTCACAACCTGACTTTTAACCCCGTTTATCATCATACCATTGCCTGCTGTCCATCTCACAACATTATCGAGGTCACGTTGGAGTTGCTCACAATATTGTAACTTATTTATTTCTCCATACAGAATAACATCATCCGCAAAAAGCCTTATCTCTGATTCCACTTCTTTACTCATGTCATTTATATATAGAAGAAAACATAAATGTCCGATAATACTGCCTTGAGGAATTCCCCTCTTAATTATTACAGCAGCAGATAAAGCTCCACCTACTCTAATTCTCTGAGATCTGTTTTCTAGAAATATAGCCACTCATTCAGTCACTCTCTTGTCAAGTCCAAGTGCACTAATTTTTTGCAGTAGTCTCCCATGATCCACCCTATCAAATGCTTTAGACAGGCCAATCGCGATACAGTCCATTTGACCTCCTGAATTCAAGATATCTGCTATATCTTGCTGGAATCCTACAAGTTGAGCTTCAGTGAAATAACCTTTCCTAAAACCGAACTGCCTTCTATCGAACCAGTTATTAATTTCGCAAACATGTCTAATGTAATCATAAAGATAATGCCTTCCCAAAGCTTACATGCAATGCATGTCAAACTTACTGGCCTGTAATTTTCAGCTTTATGCCTATCAGGCGAAGCTGTAAGATCACATAGTAAAGTTATCTTCTGTATTGCTGTTTTGTTTTTCATTAGGCGCATTCCTAAAGTCAGTGAAAATGAAAAAAACCCTACAACCTGTTTTCCAGTCATTGACCGGGTCAGGGATGTAATGAATGAATCATATAGGCTATTAGTGCGATGGGATCGCCACTCCCAAAGTGATTTAGTAATGACTGATAGATGCTATGAAATGAGAATGGAGAGTGTTGCTGGAATGAAAGATGACAGGGAAAACCGGAGTACCCGGAGAAAAACCTGTCCCGCCTCCGCTTTGTCCAGCACAAATCTCACATGGAGTGACCGGGATTTGAACCACGGTATCCAGCGGTGAGAGGAAAAAGCGCTGCCGTCTGAGCCACGGAGGCTCCTCCGAAAGTCAGTAATAAGTGATATTTAATTACTGTATGCCATTATGTATATCGGTGAAGTGAATTTTATCTTGCGTTAGAGGTGAATTAGTTTTACATTTGAGACTTCCAGTACTAGCACAGATGTGCTGGAAACTCACATCCCACCGAATCCAGCAAGAAAGACTTTGTGACGGCGGGCAGAAGTGGTGGTACAGAAAGTAGTTGGAGGCGTTCAGTTGGAAAGTACTTCATGCTCGTTCCTTTTTATTACCATTTAATGAGAAATTAGACATTGTTGAAAATGATCGTTGATTGATGTTTGTTGTTTAAAGGGGCCTAACATCGAGGTCATCGGCCGCTAATGGTACGAAATGAGACGAAATGAAATGACAACTTAAAAGTCCAAAATCCTCCACTGACCAGAATTCAAAGCGCGAGGACGAAGAATGAATGGATGGACGGATATGAATTTAAAACGATCAGTGGATCCGACCCATAGTGCCTCACATGCACAGAAGCTGGCACAAGACAATAGTATTACTGACCAAGGGACTGCTTCTATAGCACAATGCTGAATCGATTATGCGTATAGTCGAAACAGGTCCAAAATCCAGGTCATCAGCCCCTCATAATGGTATTTATGCTAGGAAAGTAGAACTATGCTATGTGTAATGCTGCGGCACTAATCAAAAGTAGCGGAGACTCGCGGTATTCTACACATTTATGGTACTATTCACAAGGTAGTGTAATGCGCACATGTAACACCGCACATTGCGGCGCTATTTGCAGGCAGCGCAAACCTATGGCGTTCCTCACAGAAGTGGACTAACCACAGGGACTCGTACTATCCCGTGGAATTCCTCACATAGTGGGAACTGAGCATAGGCAAGGCAGAACCATGGTGTCGCTCATATAGGGGTACGAATCACAGGTACTGTAGGACTCACCTCCTCATTCACACACTGTCGCTACTAATCACAAACCTATTGCGTACCTAACATAGTGGTACTACGCGCAAGTAAATGCGACCCATGGTGTTTCCTGCGTGATGGTACTAATTACAAGGAGTCTCATGGTTCTAATTGGATCATCCCTTGGTCGCCCCTTTTAGCCGCCTCTTACGACAGGCAGAGGATACCGTGGGTGTATTCTTCCTCTGCGTCTCCCACCCACAAGGAGGTTGAAAATGAAAACAAAATCAAAGACATTTACTCAGCATTTCAATGATCGCATTTATGACCCTTTACTTGGCTGTAAACAATTAAATAGAATGTATTGTTGGCCTTGTCTTTTATTTTCCTAAAGAGAGGAACGCATGGGCACATTTAGAAAGCAGATCTAAAAAAAAAAAAACTTCATTTACGTGAAGAAATACGCGTATTGAGTTTTGTTTAAGAGAGTTATGGAAAAGCGCAATGAAACTATTAAACAGGACAGGAAAATTATGTGCCTTTTAATAGCTACTGTTCACTTCCTAGGCTCTCAGGGACTTGCTTTTAGGGATCAAATAGAAAGTAGTGAATCTTTGAACCGAGATATCTATGTGCAGATTTTTAACATCTTGGCACGTTACATTCAACGCCCAATCTACTTGGACACTTCAGTAGTTTTCCGTAGAACTTCCCTCGACATTCAGAATGATTTATTATTCTCTCTCTCTCTCTCTCTCTCTCTCTCTCTCTCTCTCTCTCTCAGGTGTTGACTATCACATGCGCACTTTGTTTCCTTAATTCTTACCTTAATTATCCATGAAAAATCGAAGAGTTGATCTAGTTTACAAGTAGTAAGGTAAGCAATATTTTACTTAAATGCTTTCATAACCACTCAGTAACTGTTACAAAAGCTAAACAAAAACGGTGTTAGTTTTAACGATAATCGCAAATAAATTCAATAACATGTTTTAGTTGACAGCTTTCTTCAAGTAGAAAACTACGCTACGCCCCTGCAGAAAACCATTCTATAATTTTGACCATATTGGTCACTGTTGGTCTGTACTGACTGTTATCAACAAATGTGTGGTAATTATTGTTTTAAAAGGAAATACAACTATAGTTCAGTTATGATGAGTTTCGACTTGACGTTTGAGCGCTGCCTTTTGGCGGAGGGTAAGTGAATTAATCAACAGCCAATCACAGGCAGCCGATCGCTCCGATAGAGCGCGTTAGAGTCCAGTTCCGGTTAGCAGTGTTGTCGATCTGTTGTTTACTGTAACCACGTGCTATCAGATGTGTGTTGTGTTGTGCTCATTTCTTTTCGCGGTCTTTGTGTGTCTTTGTGCTAGGTTGTTGCTCGTTTAGATTTCGTAGTGTCGAGTTTATAAATGTATTGTTTAGTATTTTAATAGTATAGCGCGTTATATTGTAGTGAATAATGTGTAACAGGTGATCTAGTTTATATAGTAGCTTAGTTTAATATTTCGTTCGGTAGTTATATAGTAAGTTAATTTTAGCCCCTTCTGTGAATTTGATATTCTGTCATGTCGACGCCTATGTCTAAGGATGAAGCTCCCAAGAGAAAAAAGAGCCTGGCCCAGGAAATTATTTGTAATGTTAGGGAGTCATTCTTGACAAAGCACCAACAATTGCGGCTGGAAATAATGAGTTGATTATGTGGTTGAAAGAGCACAATATTTCGGTCTGCGATGACATGGGGAAGGGGGATCTTGTGCATCTCTTGAAACAAAACAAGCCCCAGTACCCAGTTTACGTGGTGGATGAAATAGCCAGAAGGAACGCGAATAAAGTAGTTCACCTTCCACTATACCCTTGCCATTTTAACGCCATAGAACTGATTATGACCCAAGTGAAGGATTATGTAGCTGAGAATAATAGACTGTTCACAGTTTCGGAAGTTGAAAGACTTATTTTCGAAGCCGTAGGCCGTGTAAGTGCGGAGGACTGGAGCAACGTTGTGAGGCACACGAAATCCGAGATGATTAACACTTGGGAGAAAGAAAGTCTCACAGACGATTATGTTGAAGACTTTATTATCTTTTTAGTATCAAGCGAGAGTGAAACCTCAACAGACGATGACAATGCCGATAGTGACTCAGAAATGAGTGGTATATTCGCTTTGTAGGATTATTTCCTTCGTTACGGGAAAGTGAATCTAACAGCAACGCGAGATCTACATGGTGAGTAGAAATTTAATTTAATTTTCTCACGTTTTATCTGTTCGAGCATTGACATATTTTTATCTTGTAGCCTTATCCTAAATGTGTTGTGTATTATTGTTCATCTTATGTGAATCATGTATGTTGCTACAAAGAATAACTGATTATGGACTTATATTCCAGTATTTACATTTCTGTTCGTGTTGGGTATCGTAAATCAGCTGTTTGTATTCGTAGCAATTTGGCACCACCGTCTGACTTCCGGCTAACTGTCAAGTCGAAACTCATAAAAACGGAGCTATAGGCAAACATCCTCTATATAACGCTATTCAGAGAGAAAATGGAAGGGGTCCGACACTTCGAAAAATGAAGGTATCGGCCAAAGGAAGACAAGGGCCACGAAGGCTATGAAAATCAAATACTCCCTAGGCCTCCATACGTAATACCGTCGGGGTCGAGAAAGAACAAGAGTTGACCAAGGGATAGATGAAAGTGAGGAGCCTGGCACAAGTAAGCGGAAGCAATGCCAGGACTCATCTAAGGGACCCATGGTCGCCAACCCACGCTTCAAAGTTCAGAGCTCCTGAGGCCCCTTTTAGTCGCCTCTTACGACAGGCAGGAGATACCGTGGGTGTTATTGTACCGCCCCCACCCACAGGGGGAATTTCCCTTTGGATCCGCCTTGTCAATACTTAGTAAGTACAATGTTTATTTATTGTCAATATGAAATGAAATGACGCATGGCTTTTAGAGCCGGGAGTGTCTGAGGACAGGTTCGGCTCGCCAGATGCAGGTCTTTCGATTTGACTTCCGTAGGCGACCTGCTGTCATCGGTTATTTTCGCTGGTTAAAATTCCCGGCCCTGCCGGGAATCGAAGCCGGGACCCCTGTGACCAAAGGCCAGCACGCTAACCATTTAGCCATGGAACCGGACATTGTCAATATTAACAAACGAGAACATACAGTTTTATATTCAGCTCATCCACTGGGACCATCTGGGAGTAAGCCAACACTTTATCAACTTATCTTGGAATAGTTCTCCGACGGACCCTGCCTGAGTTTCTTGGGAGTCTCTACCTGAAGCAATCTGGGGTTCTATAGTACCTGTCTCCAATTTGATAAGGAAGGATCTACATTATCCATGACAGGCTTAATCATTTCACTACCATCACTTCGCTATTAGAAATTGTACACGCTTTGTCAATCATCAATGTAAACAACGTAAGGGCACATTATTCCTCCTTTTAACACTTCATGGACAAAGAGACAAGTGATATGGTAGTTAAAATGTTATTTGCTCTACGTCCTACTAACTACTTTTACGGTTTTCGGAGACACCGAGGTGCCGGAATTAAGTCTCGCAGGAGTTCTTTTACGTGTCAGTAAATCTACCGATACGAGGCTGACATATTTGAGCACCTTTAAATACCACCAGACTGAGCCAGGATCGAACCTGCCAAGTTGGGGTGAGAAGGCCAGCGCCTGAACCGTGTGATATGGTAGCTGTAAAAACCGAAGGTGAATGCACTTTGAACACCTCACATCTTTCTTTCTTTCTTTCTTTCTTTCTTTCTTTCTTTCTTTCTTCCTTAATCCGTTTACCCTCCAGGGTTGGTTTTCCCCTCGGACTCAGCGAGGGATCTCTCCTCTATCGCCTCAAGGGCACTGTCCTGGAGCGCGAGACTTTGGGTAGGGGATACAACTGGGAAGGAGGACCAGTACCTCGCCCAGCCAGCCTTACCTGCTATGTTGAAATGAACCGGCGAATGGCTTTTTGTGGCGGGAGTGTCCGAGGACATGTTCGGCTTGCCAGGTACAGGTCTTTTGATTTGACGCCTGATGAAGACAAAACACACACCCAGCCCCCGTACCAGCGGAATTAACCAACGATGGTTAAAATTCCCGACCCTGCCGGGAACCGAACCCGAGACCCCTGTCACCAAAGGCCAGCACGCTAACCATTTAGCCACAGAGCCGGACAGCTGTTATGCTGAACAGGGGCTTTGAGATTGGGATGGGAAGTTTGGAAGGGATAGACAAGGAAGAGGGAAGGAAGCGGCCGTGGCCTTCAGTTAGGTACCATCCCGGGATTTGCTTCGAGGAGAAGTGCGAAATCACTTATAGGATGACTGAGGTGGGAATCGAAACCACCTCCCTCTACTCAGTTGACCACCCGCGGTTGAGTAGACCCTGTTCCAGCCCTCCTATCTTACCACTTGTCAAATGTCGTGGTAGAGCTGGGAATTGAACCCAGTCCTCCGGGGGTGGCAGCTAATTACACTAACCACTACACCACAGAGGCGGACGAACATATCATATACAAACCAACAGTGCACGAATTCCCAAATTAATTTTAGATTTGCGATTTTAAGTGGAAGATTTTAGA